>NW_024870839.1:0-600000 GCF_019054845.1 Dipodomys spectabilis | reverse complement strand
CATCAAATACAGTGAAAGCAGGGGTTATACCGTAGAAAGAATCAACAAAACAAAGAGTTGGTTCTTCGAAAAAATTAACAAAATTGACGGACCCTTAGTAAATTTTATCAGAAAATGAAGGGAAAAATGATTTTCTTGAGCTAGATAGGAAGGGAAGAACACATGGACAGTTAGAATAAAAGGGATAATGGAATAAGAACTTAAAAAAATAATCAGAGGCTGAACTTGATGATCCAAGCCAAGTTTAGGATTTTATCCAATGGAATTAAACAACAGATTAATAAAATCAGATGTATATTATTAAGTATGCTCTAGAAAAATCATAAGGAGTGACATCATGAAGAAGGCTAGTCTATATATGTCCTTGCAAGTATCCACAGAGAAAAGAAAAATAGAATTAGCATGAAGTAGAATAGAGCAAATGGCTTCATAAAAGGGAGGAAAAAGGGAAGAAAAGCCTGGCTCCCGTGGCTCACACTTGTAATCCTAACAGCTCAGGAGACTGAGATATGGAGATCTCTGCTCAAAGCCAGCCTGGGCAGGAAAGTCTGTGAGACTCTTATCTCCAATAAACTAGTCAGAAAAAGATGGAAGTAGTACTGTGACACTCAAAGTGGTAGAGCACTAGCCTGGAGCAAAGGAGCTCAGGGACAGCGCCCAGGCTCTGAATTCAAGCCCCACGACCAACCAACGAAAACAAAAGTAACAGCAACAACACAAAAAAAACAACAACAAAAAGGAAAGATCAGGAATTGTCAATCTTATCTTGGTTTCTGGCTTGAGCAACTAGAAAAGGGGTGGATCTACTCTTCTGGGTAGAGAACCTGGCAAAAGACTGAACTTTGGAAAGATGGTAATGATAGCAGTGTAGGTTGTGTTTCGGATGTCCGAAGGACATCCAAGCACAAAGACAGATTCAGTGAGGAGTGAAGCCATGTAAACCAAGCACCTGAAAATTCCTTGCTAAAGAGAAGATACAGCTTTCTACAGAACTTCATTTTCTAGTTGAATGAAATTAGATCAGCCAGGAGCTGGTGGCTCACGCCTGTAATCCTAGCAACTCAGGAGGCTGGGATCTGAGGATAATGGTTCAAAGCCAGCCTGGGCAGGAAAGGCTGTGAAACTCTCATCTCCAATAAATCATCAGAAAACCATAAGTGGCATTGTGGCTCAAGTGGTAGTGTGCTAGCCTTGAGCTGAAGAGCTGATAGACAGCCCCCAGGCCCAGAGTTCAAGCGCCATGACTGACAAAAAAAAAAAACAAAAAGAAAGAAAAAGAAATTAGATGGCAAAAAAAATGTATTTCTCAGGAAGAAAATTCATGTGGAAATGAAAAGAAAACCAAAGAGAGAAATAGCTATGGAATAACAAATTAGCTGTTTGCACTCACACAAGAAACCTGCCCTTTCTTTTTTTAGTTTGTGTGTGTGTGTGTGTGTGCTGGTCCTGGGGCTTAAACTCAGGGCCTGTATGCTGTCCCTGAGTTTTCATACTCAAGACTAGCACTCTACCACTTGAGCTACTGCTTCATTTCTGCCTTTTTATTGTTAATTGGAGCTAAAACTCTCTGGGACTATTCCTGCCTGGGCTGGCTTTGAACTGTGATCCTCAGATCTCAGCCTCCTGAGTAGCAAGGATTACAGGTGTGAGCCATCAGTGCCCTGTAAAACCTTCCCTTTTGACATCATAGGAAGTAAGCATCAGCTCTCCACCCCCTCAGGAGAGGCTGAATGTTTTGTGTGTTTGCATGGAACGTGAGTATGAATTTCATGTTCCTTGTCCATATCAAGGTTTCAGTATGGAAAACTGCATGCTGCTCTCAGCTTCTCCCATCATTTTTCAAATGATGTCATCCTCAAGGATGACAGTGACACAGGCAAAAATCTCCACACCTCTGAATAACCATTGATGGCCAGCAACCAAAAACACCATCTGCACTGTCACAGAAACACAAAATAAAATCTCTGTGGATTTCCTGAATTCTCCACAGCTTAGCACAACAATTTCTGGTACTATGTCTTACACACCAGGCCTTGTTTCCTCCTTCTACCTTCTTCCAAATCTTTTTCTTCCTTCAGAGCCAAATTTAATTTCTTGTTCTAGTTGCGCACTTTTCACCACAGTCGTCTACAGTGATTATTTTCCTTTTCTGAACTCTTAGCATAATTTCTGATCATTTGATTGGTCGATTATCAGACTTATTTTTTTTGTATTTTTTATCATTAAAATTGACTTTTCATGGTTTCTTCATCTGGGATAAACAGACTTGCCTACAGCATATTTCTGAATATATTATCATTTGATTACAAAAGTTTTTCTTTTATCCATGAAAAAGACATTGTGTGTTCTGAATAATAATGGATTTTGATCTAGGAGAAAAACTGTGGAATCAAATAGATTTCTGTGTTCGTGAGGTAGTCACCCAAGAGCTAGCTTTGTATTTATCATCAAATCCCCAGACACATGGAAAGCTACATCACTCATTCTATATTTAGAACATTAATTGGGATTAGTAGTAAATTATTTATCTTGTTTTGTATTATATAATTTTTTTTCACTAGACTTACTGTTTTTTTGTTTTTTGTTTTTTGTTTTTTTTGTTTTTTGGTTGGTCGTGGGGCTTGAACGATGGGCTTGGGCACTATCCTTGCACTCTTCAGCTCAAGGCGAGCACTCTACCGTTTGAGTCACAGTGCCACTTCCGGCTTTATAGTGGTTTATTGGAGATAAGAGTCTCACTGACTTTCCTTGGCCGAGCTGGCTTTGAACGGCGATCTTCAGATCTCAGCCTCCTGAGTAGCTAGAATTACAGGCGTGAGCCACCAGCGCCCGGCTGACTGATTGTTATTATACTGTTGGGCCAATTCATTCATTTTCTCATGACAAGACCATAATGAAGTTTAATATTATGCGCAACATTACCTTTATGTATTGAAGTCTATCCAAAATATGCTTAGGTGCTGGGCACTGGTGGCTCACCCCTGTAATCCTAGCTACTCAGGAAGCTGAGATTTGTGGATCACAGTTCAAAGCCAGCCTGGGCAAGAAGATCCATGAAACACATCTCCAAGTAAACACCCAAAGACAAGAACTGGAGCTGTGCGTCAAGTTGTAGAGTGCTAGCCTTAGGTACAAAGAAGCTCAGGGACAGCCCTCAGGTCCTGAGTTCAAGTTCCAGGACCAACAACAACAACAATATATATATTTAATTTCAAAAAAAAAAAAAGCTCAATAGGTGATTGCAAAGTGCTGATAACTTCCTTTCTAGGGAAATATCTGGCCTTGGGGGTGGGGAGGGAAGACACGTGACAGCTGACAAGCACGTGAAAGCCGCCTGGACTGCAGCCCAACAAGTGTTTTATTTCCACGTCTGCAGCACAAATAAACTGCTCTATGCTTTTATTTCCCGTCTATCAATGTCACTGTAGACCATAGGGTTAATTTGTTGTTCTATACTATTTTTTTTGGCAGAGGAAGGTAATAAATGGCTCAATTAGATTCCTTTTTGAGGAGGAAATCTTTTCTGCAAATATGAGGCTGTAGAAATCACGCCTAAGGGACCAAAGCCGGAAAGAAAAATATTTTTTCTAGCAAAAGCATCAAAGTCTTATGAGCATAGCCCAAGAACGATGAGACAGGAAGAGTTGTTTAAGACCACACGGCCGCAAAGGCTTTTATTCCATTCCAACCATTTCAGTGGAGAAGAATAATGGGTCGGGAGACGTTTTTAGAATACTCTGCTACTCCTATTGCAGTGCTAAATCTTGCTTTGTCTTTTTTATATGTCAGGGAGAAGTCTGGAAGGAAGAAAGAAACATGGTGAGGTTTTCAGTTGGATCTTCCTGGGTAGTCATTCACCCAGAAGGACACAGCATGCTTGCAGTTAGGGCTCAGTTCCTCCTGCCCTCTTGGACATTGAAAACAATCACATTCTGGTGGTTCTATCTGCGGTGTCTGAAATCTCGTGCTACTAGAAATAAAGGCAGGTGCTAAGTGGTTCAACACTGGGAAGAGGCAAATGAATGTCTCTATTCATACTTCCCAAATCATTGTACATGGCTCATGCCTATGATCTTACCTATTTAGGAGGCTGCGACTGGAATGATTCCAATTTGAGGTGGCCAGTCTTTCCTCAAAAAAATATTTGGGACAGTAGTATTGGAGGGTGAGTTTAGGAGATCACAATTCCACAAGAGCCCAAGCAGAAAGTCTATGATGTCAAGGAAAGAAACGACCTGGTGGTGCTCGCCTTTTATTCCAGCTGTGCTAAGAAGTGCAAAAACATCTGGAGCTTAGTCTAGACTCAGGCCTAAGCAAAAAGAAAGACCTTTTATAAAAAATATCCAGTTGGAAATAAAAGGGGCTAGATGTGTACCTCAACAGTAAGTGCCTGCCTAGAAAGTACAAGGTCCTGAATTCAACCACAAGTGCTGAAAAAAAAAAAGAGAGTGATATTCTAGGTAAGCTGAACTTAGATAGAAAAATCATCATCTAGACCAAGGAGATACATCAGAGAAAAGCACCCTGGCTGGTCCACAAGTTAGCAGAGAGCTAGACAGCTATGCTGTGAACTGCTTTTGGCAAGAGATAGCTTTGTATACTGTTCCCCTTCCTTCCTGCTTTGAATAAAGGAGAGTGGACAAGGCTGATATGGTAGAGAAGGAAGTGTGGTTGTGTGCACTCCAGGAGTGATCATTCCTCATCTGCAGATATATAGCTGCAGATATACAGAAGCCACTATTGTCAGAGCCTCACAAGACAAAATGGTGGAACCACCCACTGGAGTTGGGGGGCTCTCAAATCAGAATGTTGCAGCATGAGACAGGCCCAGACACCCCAGATGCTTCAAAGATCACAAAGTGACAGATGCATACAAGCTACAGGTCACCTGCTTCTGGCCCTCGCCCATGGCAGGTGCTGTGGATCAGAAGTGGTTATCTTACCATGGGGACTGTATGCAAGGTGCAAGATCCAAAGCTGGATTGAACCATCATGGCAGCCTTGTGAAGGCAACCCCGTCTCACTGTCTCCCATGACAGGAAAACCAGACAGCTGTTGGCAGCCCTTTACAAAGAGACTGACCATGCAAGAAACATGCACAATTCCAAAGTGGAAAATCTTGAAGAAAAAAGGAAATAGTTAAGGACCATTTTATAATCTTCCAATTTTTTTAATTTTTTTTGGGTTTCTTTTGTCAGCTGTGGGGATTGAACTCGGCCTGGGTACTCTCGCTGAACTTCTTTGTGCTCGAGGCTAGTGCTCTACCATTTTGAGCCACAGCACCACGTCTGGTTCTTGAGTGGCTCATTGGAGATAAGAGTCTCACAGAGACTTTTCTGCCTAGACTGGCTTTGAACTGTGATCCTCAGATCTCAGCCTCCTGAGTAGCTAGGATTATAGATGTGAGCCACCTGTGCCTGGCTTCTTCTGCCAGTTTTGAAGAATTCTAGTCTGTAAATATGGAACCTTGAACACCACTAAAGTGGATATATTTTGAATGCATGAACTATCTTACTGATAGCTTTTCTTTAAGATGAATGCAGCAGTGAGGGAATCACTGAAAAGAAGATGGCATTACTCCAAGCCACTTCTTGCCAATGGCACAGTACAATTATGCCTGTCCTTGTAAATGGCCAAAAGCAAAGACAGACTTTGGGCTTGTCAAGGTCATCAAGACCTTTACCTTTTGAAATCAGAAATCCTGGCTAGAGATTTGAAAATGGTTTTCAACAACAACTCATGCTTTCCCAAAGTAACAGAAGGATTTGAACAATTGAGCAGAGAAATGCACATTCCATATTCATGTTGATCTTTCTCTGATTGGCTCCAAGGGGGATGGCTGGAAATCGCACATGCACATCTATCAATTTAGAGAAACGTGAACAAAAAGATCCACGTTTCAGCAAAAGCAAATCATTGTAGGAAACTAATTGGTAACAGATGCTATTAGCTGAGAAAAAAGAGTATGACTGGATTCAATAAGAATCTGAGCATGCAAATTATAGCCCAATTAGACTCCAACTCAAATAAGCGCCTATGGAAAGCAATTATGAAGAACTTGATGCACCTCTGCCCAGAACTTTCTTCTCCCGCCTAGTGCCGTTACCCCATTTCTAATCTCTGACATCTCCGTGTGAACACTGGTGTTCAAGAATGCTCAGCATTCCCAAGGTAGCTTCTGGGAAGGTGATACATTCCTTCCATCTAGTCTTAAAAAGGAACTTAATATATCACCCCTTGATTGTTCACATGATTCAGTTGGAATTTGTGGAAAATTTCAACAGTTTACAGGCAAATCAGAGACATATACTTTTCATGATCTCAATTCCACAAGGAGGTGAAACATTTCATGTTAAGGTGGAATTATGTTTTAATAGTTAAATACAAAAAGTAAGGATTACCTTTTATTTATTTATTTACTTATTTATTTATAGTGCCGGTCCTGGAACTTGAACTCAGAGCCTGGACAATACTCCCGAGCTCTTTTTGCTCAAGGCTAGGATTCTACCACTTGAGCCACGGCTTCACTTGTGGCATTTATTGCTAGTTGATTGGCGGTAAGTCTCATGGACTTTCCTGCCCAGGCTGGCATCCAACAGTGATACTCATATCTTCAGTCTAGTGAGTAGCTAGGAATATAGGCATGAGCTACTGGCACCCATATAGCATTGATTACATTGATTTTTATTTTTGATTGGTCATGGGGTTTGAACTCAGGATCTGGGTTCTGTCCCTGAGCTTTTCTGCTCAAAGGTAGCACTCTACCACTTTAAGCCACAGCTCCATTTCTGGTTTTCTGCTGTGGTTAATTGGAGTTAAGAGTCTCATGGACTTTCCTGCTCAAGCTGACTTTGAACCCTCAGATCTCAGCTTCTTGAATATCTAGGACTGCAGGGGTGAGCCACAGGTGTCTGGCTAACATTGCTTTCTTTTTTGTTCACACACACACACACACACACACACACACACGCACGCACACACACACAGGTCTAATGCTCAAAAGGTACAAAGAAAATGAACTCAGGATCTGTCTTCTACAATGAAAGAATCAATGAAAGCATCTGGCACATCCATGCCAGGGGGCCACGCAGAGTCAGGCAGGCACAGGAGAAAGATTATTACAAGGTTTATTAGAGGAAGCCATATTTGTCCCAGAGAGAGAGCACATGGTGGCCTCTGCTATCTAGGTAGCAGCAGGGTCTGGGGGGTTAGGAAGTGAGGCGATGGGAGTTCTTGTGGGTCTGGATGGAGAGAGGGAGGGGCCAGGTATTTGGCAGGAACTTCAGGTCAGGGAGGAGCTCAGGTCTGGGTGGAGCTGAGGACTAAATGTCGGCATAATGCTTACATACAATACGTAAGCCTCTCATTTCTAACAGGGCTAACCCAAGTCTCTGTCTCGCCACCTCAGGTATTTCTGGGGGCTGTTGTAGACTCCTGCTTTACATTCTGCCACTTGGTATCAGGTGCAAGTTTCTCTCTGAAAGCTCTATTCTTCAACTGTATTTTTTGTATTATTATTATTATTAGTAGTAGTAGTAGTAGTAGTACTGGGGATCACACCCAGGGTGTTGCTAGGCAAGCACTGCCACTGAGCCACATCCCAGCCTACACATCACCATTCTTAAAAAAAATGATACTAGTCACAGGCGATTCCCTCCTTGCCACCATTTTCTACCCCGCACCCCCCACCCCAAGTTGGGTAGTGAGGAGATCTTTGGGTTAGAAGCAACTTGCTGAAGCAAGGTTGAGTGAGCATCCCGTATGGCTGGGCTCCAGTAGCAGAGTGATAACAGCCAATATAAGCAAGCAGAGCAAGCAGGTGGTACAGCTAGAAGTTGGAGTCTCTCCTTGAGATAATGGATTCTCAGCTATGGATTTTATTCCATCAGAAAGATGAGGAGAAAACAAGAAACCAGTACTGTGGATCAGGGCAGAGCAAGGATATACTGTTGTAAGTAAACCAAACTAGTTCTCTTACTATCCTTACAAATGTATGTAAAATCCACAGGCAATATCACCAAATATGTCCACCACTTACATAGGAGAGTCCATGTTCCACATCCTTGCCAACAGTTGCTACTGTAAGTTTCTTTGATTAGATGATTATTTTGGAAAATTTTAGTTAATGCATGCATTGTACATTTGAATAAGGCTTAGTGTGATATTTTCTTACATGCCTGTAGTACACAGGGATAAGATGAATTTATTGTGTTATGATTTTAATTTGCATTTCCTTAATGAGCAAGGGTACTGCATGTTCTTTCATGTGATTCTCTGGGTTTGTTTTTCATACTGGGAATTGGTGGACAAGTGGTACATTACTTGAGCCATGCACCTGGCCCTTTGTTGATATTTTTGCTTTTCAGATAGGATTTCCCTGGCTGAACTTGAACTTGGCAGTTTCCTTGGCCTGGTTTTTGGTACATTTTTCTGCTCTTCCTTAATAAGTTTTAAATTTCTAGAGGGTATAAATGTAATCATTACAGATTCATTTTTGTGATAGACAACCTCTTATAGTATATAGCCTTTTATTCTATTTTCTTCACATTTTTCTCAGCTATACAGCTCTTACTATTTCAAATTCTTCTCCTTCAGGATTTCTAGATGGGACATGGCAAAAGTGCTTGGATGTGAAGTTGTCATTATCAATTTATTCCAGAGTTTTCCTAACAAGTGAAGCACTGATTAATGAGCAGAGCAACCAGTTACATGCATTTATAAGCCATATGATATCTATTTCTTTAAATAATATAGAATTATGTAACTTCATGATTGGCTTCTATAAACTCTCAGAAATAACTTTATTCGAAATTCAGATGAAATTGAGCACTGATGGCTCATGCTGGTAATCCTAGCTATTGAGGAGGCTGAGATCTGAGGGTCATGGTTCAAAATCAGCCAGGGAAGGAAAGTCTGTGAGACTATTTCCAATTAACTACCAAAAAGTTGAAAGTATAGTTATGACTCAAAGCAGTGAAGAACTAGCCTTGAACAAAAAAATCCTTAGGGACAACACCCAAGCCCTCAGTTCAAGCTCCAGGTCTGGCACCTGGAAAAATAACCCCCACCCCCTCAAATACACTGCTTCTTCTACTACATTTTTATTTTTCATTATTGTAAACATTAATCTTTTAAGTCATCTCCAAGTCTGTGCAAAAAACAAAACAAAACAAAAAAAAAAAAACCTCAAGTTTAATACAAAGCCATGAATAATGTTACTGGATCTTTACAAAGCCTTTCTATCTGCATGAGAAACAGGCAAGAAATCGAGTTGATGTAATCTTATTTTTGGAAAAAGAGTACAATACTTTTCAGTGTTGTTTCTGCATTAGGACAGTTGAGTAAAAAATATTTTCAAAGTACATGACAAGAAAATATTGTTATCATCCTAAAATGACAGAAGAGACATTTTCCCCCCATTAATCTTGTTACACACATTAATCTTGTTATACACAAAATTACTGAACTACTTTCCAGACACTTGTTTATTGATCCTAGGTGTCCTGAAATTCAGAGTTGGTGAAGGGCTTTGATGTCCAAACACAAACAAAGATGGTAAATCACCCAGGCAGTCTCAGCCCACATGGCCCTTGGGAATGTTGCAAACTTCAGGCATCATCTGATCCTCAGCAACTCCTTTATTTTGACTTAAAATTCTGCATTACTAAAATGCTCAGGACCACAAGCCACACCCCTGGGCTAGTCATTTTGTTCTTCAGTCACTAATGAATACTTCCTTCCTTCTATAAAGTCGTAAAAAAAAAAAAACACCTGTTAATTTTGATTGTAGGCACAGCTCAGTAGGTATGGAATAGCTTGATGGTTTAACTGTTCTTCTACTGTGGAAAAAGTGGGAAAAGCTCAGAAAAAAGAAGGGAAAGAGAAGCAGTCAGGGTCTCCAGCTAAGAATCTGTTTCTCACCACACGATCCTCATAGAAGTCACCGTGCTATGATTGCCTCATTCTTTCCTAGGAACTCAGAGGTTCAGAAAGATGAAGATATTTGCTCAAAGCTGGAGGTCACATAACCACTGTGGAGAGGATTCAGCACACCAAGATGTCTTACCTGGGCCACCAGAATTTCCACTGTTTAACTTTAGCTGCCAAATAGCAAGTTCTTCCATTACTTTTTAATATACTGATCTAAGTCTTTCTTCCCTTATAATCCTGCTAAGGAAAATTTAATCTTAAAATAATTTAAAGCTATATTTTGTGTGTGTGCCAGTCCTAAGACTTGAACTTGGGGCCTGAACACTCTCTGTGAGTTGTTGTTTTTTGTTTTTCGTGGTTTTTATTGGCTCAAGGTTTGCAGTATTCTATCACTTAAGCCACAGCTCCATTTCTTGATTTTTGTTCGTTAATTGGAGATAAGAGTCTCATGGATTTTCCTTCCCAGGCTGGCTTTGGACTGTGATCTTCAGATTTCAGCCTCCGGAGTATCAAGGATTATAGGCATAAGCCACTGGTGCCTGGCTTCCAGTAAAAATTTTAGTCAATAGTCATATTAATCATGGAAGGTTGGTCAAACTTCTTGTATCCAAAGAAGATTTTGATTTAAGAACATGATACACAAAACTATAAATTATGCATTCTTCATGGACCGAAAACTTTTGTTGTGTAAAGCAATTTTAGATATTATTTAGTATACTTCTTCAATTTGTCAACAAAGAGATACAGTGACCTAGACCATTTTAATTGGTTTTGGAAGTAAAAGATAATTTTATTAAAATAAACTCTATTAAAAAGTTCTGCTGGACATTCAGTGAGCTTACAATTAGTTAAGTTTTGCTGGTCACCTATTGTAAGGCAACGCCTGCCTCACAGACCTAATCTCTGGCCTCAATGGCAGCGCCTGCGCAGTAGGTGAGGCACCTCGCACTTCCGGCCCCTCACAATATAAAAGGGGCCTCCAAGGAGCCAGATGGCCCATTTTCTCCCTTTCCTCATGAGAACTTGGCCTTGTCAGCTCTGCTGGAAATCTATCTTTTCTTCTACTTGACTTTTCCTCGTGGTCTTTTGGGTTACTTTCTGCCTGGGTTACATTTTCCTTTCACCTATGACTCAAGCCTGTAATCCTAACTACTCAGGAGACTGAGATCTGAAGACCATGGTTCAAAATCAGCCAAGGTAGGAAAGTCTGTGAGACTCTTATCTCCAACTACCAAATAAGCCAAAAGTGGACCTGTGGCTCAAGTGGTAGAGCACTCATCTTGAGCAAGAGAAGCTTAAGGACAGCATCCAGGCCCTGAGTTCAAGCCCCAAGTCCAAGACAAAGTTAATTAGGCTTTTAGATTTTAAATGACAGAACCTGTGCAGAGCCGATGGAAATTTGATTTTGCAATTTATGAAGATTAAGATGACAGAAAAGTTTATCCCTATACACATTTTTTTCTTCTTTTGTCATCATATCTCTTATTTGAGTAGTTGCATATCAATCTTTAATAATGTCTGCATTTTAAATCGTTTTCTTATTTTGTCCAGTATTGGACTGAACTCAGGGCCTCCATTTGCCATTTGGCACTTTTTTTTTTTGGGGGGGGGGCTGTTCGTGGGGCCTGAACTCTGGGCCTGGGCGCTGTCTCTCAGCTCTTCAGCTCAAGGCTAGCGCTCTACCACTGGAGCCACAGCGCCACTTCCAGCTTTTTTCTTTTTGCTTATGTGGTGCTGAGGAATCGAACCCAGGGCCTCGAGCATGCAAGGCAAGCGCTCTACCACTGAGCCACCTTCCCAGCCCCCATTTGTTCCAAGCTGGTACTCTACTATTTGAGTCATTCCTCCACTTACAGCTTTATGTTAGGTAACTGGAAATGGAGTCTTTCAGATTTATCTTCCTAGGAGGTCTAGGCTTTCTCCCTTAACTTTGTTGCTCAAGGATGCTACTCTACCACTTGAGCCACAGCTCCACTTCAAGCTTTTTCGATCGTTAATTAGAGATGAGCCTTTTAGACTTTCCTGCTTAAGTTGGCTTTGAACTACTATCCTTAGGTATCAGCCTCTTGAGTAGAGAGGATTACAGGTAAGAGCCACAGGTGCCTGGCTAGCAGTTCTTTTTTTCAGGTCCATGAATTGAAAAGTCGTCCTTTTTTTAGGTGAAAAAGCGTGACAAACTCTAGCATTCCTTCTCAAAAAATAATTGGCTGATTCTTTAGCCTCGTTAGCATATGAATTAAGAATCCCATAAGTATATGTTTAGAGCCCTGGAAAACCAACCAACAATCAAACATTCTGTCTGAGCTGGATAGTTTTTCTTTCTGGTTCTATTAAACTTTTAATTCATAAAACCTTAAGCCAATAAATTCTGCTTTTATTTCAAGTTCTGATATGCAAGTCAGATAACTAAATGTAAGGAATGTTTTTAAACAAGCAAAAGAATTTCTATGTTCTTTATTAAAAGGAGGGCATGCGTTTCATTCATTATAAATCTACATGTCTTTCGAAACCAGTGTCTGGTGGGAATATATTTTAAATCAATGCCACATTTGCCCTTTTGCCCTACCAAAAAAGACTACAGCCTTTGTGATGTCACTTCCCCATACCCTAAAATTTCTTCAGATTCAACAGTCACTGTTGCAAGCTCATTTTTTATCTTTTGTTCAGAAGTGACAGAATTATCCTTGCAAATTGCTTTGATACATGTTTCTCCTTTGGGTCTAAACCTTCCTATGTCCTTTCTGCTTTGCTGACCTCTTTCACACGATCTCTTTGCTATCGCTTCACTTCACAGTTGGTATTTGATTTCTTTCCACTGTTTGAAGAGTCTGGTTAAATTTCTTCTGGACTCTCCAGTGTGCACCAGTGTCTGGACTTTAACTCTCATCTTCTAAAGTAAATGTATGTTAGTGTAGAAGGAGACTGTGCCCTCTTCTTTCATGAGCTCTGTTTTTCCCTCACCCCTGAAAACATTTCTTTTTCTTTTTCAGATTGATTTTTTGATTGATTTCTTTAAACAAGAAAAACATTAATCATTCTTATACTATAAAGAGTATTAGCAGTTTAAATGTTTATGATCCCGAGTTTAAGGTGAACTGTTCATACATTGGAAATCATATTCTTTCATTCTTTTATACTTTTCAAAATTGGCATGTTGGTTGTATAAAGAAACTTCACTTTGATATGTCTGTGTATGAATATAATGAAATCTAATCAAATGTTCTACTTCACCTTCCCCCCTTCCCAAACTGATCTCAACAAACTGTATGGTTCCATTTCTCACATGTGCATAAAGTATGTTAATCATATTCACCCTTCTTCACAGGATCCATTTGTCTTCCACTTCCTTTAGGACCCTGACCCCAGAGAAGATCTGTATTCCTTTTTTACTGTATGCTAATTTATTGTATGCTAATTTCTAGTGTATGCTAATTAGGGTTTCCTCCTTGGTTTTCCACACACTTGTGTGGAGATATTGGAGATACTACAGTCAGTACAAAGGGACTACAGTGTATACATATTCCTCCATCTCTTAGCTCTGTCTTGGCTCAGCTAGTTTGCAACTCACCAAAAAGAATTAAAAAATGTTCTTGGCTTTATTTTAAGCCAGTAGATAAAAATCCCCAATACATTTAAATTTGAATTTTAAAAGAGTCCCACTTAGGTTGCTTGACATTATACAAGTGTTAGTAAATCTTTAGCACTTGGTCAGTTTAAACATGTTGAAAAGTACTGATCAAGAAAATTTGTTTGTGTTGTTACATCCACAAAGCAAGCCGAATCATTTGACTAAAGCTTCAGAGATGCACCTATAACCACTTAGCATACAGAAGAGCCACCATGCTACCATTTTCACAGCAGAGTTTATTCTAATGTCCTTACTTCTCTGAATTGCAAAATAAAACATACATGGAGAAGTATATGAGAGAGACAAAGGGTTAAGAAGTACCTCTCTTTTCCAAATTCCTAAATAACAAAGTTTCCTTTATGATTGAGGGACTTCTACTCCTGGATCTTATTTGAACATGAATCAAGACATTGCAAGGATATTTCTGAGTGAGAATAGAATGCTGTGATTAGAGCTGTGCCTCAAGGGACAAACTCAAAGCAAACTGAAGACACGGAATGGCTGTTGGTGGGATGAGACATGATTGTTCATAATTCAAGGTTGTTTCTTTCTTTTCTGCCCACTGTATCATCACAACTTGAAATATGGGAACCCAACATTTAGAGAGAAGCCTTCCTTTAGATACTCAGCCTCAAATCTCTCCATGCTCATCTGCAAGAAACAGCCTACAAATAATTATGTTAAACTCTTCAGAAAGTATTTATGTCTCTGTTAGGGAGCATTTGGTTCACATTAGTGATGAGAAAAGTTCTTTCATATTTCTGTTATACTGAAAAGTCTGAATGACTACGATGTTGGTTTCCCTTTATCCTATTTGAAAGGACATTTTAAAATTCTGTTTTTATTGGTAAGCTAAAATGGAGTGTGCACATTATCATTTCATATGTGTTACCTGTGGAAGATGAATGTAATGTCTTTAAAATGAAAACAAGAAGATGACAAAGTAAAGGATATGTATATGTTGATTATGAAACATTTATCTAAAACTTCAATTGACACAGAAAAATTTAAAATATAACAATGGCAGCTTCCAGGGGACATGTGACCTTAAAGACGCCTCAGTCTGATAAAATATTTGAACTTGAAGATATTTTCTATAAGGATGATGCCAAATGATGCATGCCAAATATCAATAACAAAAACTAGATGTTTCTGATAATTGGTTGAAAGAAATTGGTCAAGGCAATATAAACTGCAAATAATCCTAGTTAGTGTTGAAGCACAGTAAAACCAGATAGCAAGACACAGAGAAAATGCTAAAATACTGAGAGCAAATACACACTTTCTCTCTCTCTGTCTCTCTCACACAGACACACAGACACAGACAGACAGACAAACAGACACACACACACACACACAGGCACAGGCACACAAAGACAGAAATGCAAGCAATGACTATTTCTTACTTTGCTTCGATGGCATGGCTTGTAGAGACTGCCTACAAGACCAAAGAATGAATTACTGCTAAAGTCAACTAGTAAACTTTTGCATCTCATTGACACTGTTTTGGCTTGCATTACACTGTGTGTGTGTGTGTGTGTGTGTGTGTGTGTGTGTGTGTGCATGAGAGAGAGAGAGAGAGAGAGAGAGAGAGAGAGAGAGATTAGTTGTAGATAAAAATCTCATGGACTGTTCTGCCCAGGCTGGCTTTGAACTGCAATCCTCAGATCTCAGCCTTCTGAATTGCTAGAATACAGGCATGAGCCACTGGTGCCTGGCATACACAGGAACTTAAAAACAAATGGAGATATGATTTCAAGATTTATTAAGTTTTTGCCGAAACAAATGGTATTATTTAAGAAGCATTTTGGAAGAAAACATATTCCTAGACCTCCAACTCAGCATTCTTTGTAAGAAAATTCCCAGATGCCTGTGAGAACTCCAGGCGTAGAGCAAGAACCCTTGGCCCTTCGCTTTTTGCTTCCAACTCTGGAGTCCTGTATGTTTAAATAATGAAGAGCAAAGCTTAAGTCAAACACCAGCTGGTGGCACATGGCAACCCCACACCCTTCAAACCAACCACACCCAGCCATCTCTGTACCAGGCATGAGCCATCCAAGGGTTCTGTTCGTGCTGTCCAGTTTCATTATTCATCTGGTTTGATCTTTCCTGCCAGTCTTCCTGTGTCACTTTGCGGATTATCTGACCAGGTTTAGAACATCGGAAATACCATAAGCTGGATTCCACTATTTCAAAAGCCTTGGAAACATATTTAAAAGAAATGTCACCTCCAATTTTTATTTTTAATAATGAAAACGTTTTTCATTCAGAGACCACTAACCTCACTCTTTTTTATATTTAACATTTCAATCTGAGTATGGAGAATATTAATAAAATGGAGACTACTCAAACTTTAGGCTGAACTTAACAAGGACACATGAGTGGTACAGATAATTCCCAAGAATTAAGTGGACAGACAGACAGACAGACACATACACACATACACACACACACACACACACACACACACATCACTGAATTTCTTAATCCAAAAGGATAATATATTTTAATATCAGATTTTCTCTCTTCTCTTTTCGTCTCTTCTCTTCTCTTCTCTCTTCTCTCCATCCCTCCTTCCTTTCTCTCCTCTCTTCTCCTCTCTCTCTCTCTCTCTCTGTCTTTCTTTGTTCTGGTCCTGGACCATGCATGAACTCAGGACCTGGGGGCTGTCTCTGAGTTTTGTTTTTGTTTTTGTTTTTTTTTGGCTGAAGGCTAGTTCTCTATCACTTGAACAACAGTTAAACTTCTGGCTTTTTTGGTGATTGGAGATGAGAGTCTCATGGTTTTTTCTGCTTGGGCTGGCTTCAAATCACAGTCCTCAGATCTCCTGAGTCGGTAGGATTCCAGGCGTGAGCCATCACTGCCTGGCTATTTCAGCTTTTCTTATGTTCCAGATCTGTAGATACTTTGATCTTAGGGAGGGAAGAGGTCAAGTTCTCAATGAATGAAGCAAAACGCAGCCTCGCTGTGGTTTCTCTCAAATATAAGGGAAAGATCATGTATTGACTACAGAGAGACAGAATACTGGGTCCCTTGTCAAAGATCAGATTAATATGATATAAACCGGCAGAGTGAGAAACATTAGCTAGATGATAAACCTCCTGAGACAAATAGAATTGCATAAAATCCAAACAGACTTTGAAGTTTATGAATTATTTTAGGCTTTTATTCCCTGTAAGCTTGTCTCTATCTGTTATACAAATACCTACCTAGTTTCCCCCATAGAGATGAGATTAAAAAGTTACTTTTGACTTTTTGAGAGTATTGGTTTTCAATTTACTCCCTGATAGAGATAAAGTCATTCTATAAGATCCTGCTTTATAAAATCCTGGCCACAAGTTAAAAGCATCAGGAGTGGCTTTTCCTCTTGCCAGGGGCTCCTGAAATCCCTTCCACTGGGACTGAGTAGCATTCAGAGAACGGAGCTCCTCAGAGAGCTTTGATGCACTGCTGGGAGCCACAGGAGTAGAGGCTGGGGGATGCTGCTGGGGGATTCCTATGCCATCCAACATGTCCAACATACCTGACTTGAGGAAGGGGACGTGGCAGGAAGAGAGGGAAGGTTGTGTGTCCCATGGAAGTTTACACAAATGCTGAAATGTAGAATTGGAACTTAAACCCAAGATTTCAAGATCTAGTTCTGGTCAACTCTTCCTCCATTTCTCTACAGGAAAGAGACTTGGTGAGAAAAAGCTACACTGTATTTAAATTTTGTTTTATTTAATATCTTGCTGGGTAACATTGGCTCACACCTATCATTCTAGTTACTCAGGAAGCTGATATCTGAGGATTAATGTTCAAAGCCAGCCTGGCCAGGAAAGCCCATAAGATTCATCTTCAATTAAGTACCAAAAAGCAGAAGTGGAACTGTGGCTCAAGTGGTAGAGCACGAGCCTTGAGCAAAAACGCTCAGGGAGAGCACCTAATCCCTGAGTTCAAGCCCCAGGGTCAGCACACACAGATACAATTGTTTTATTTGAAATCTCATTGAGAAATTCAGCTGTTGTCCAGGAAAGAACTGACTTTTAGAGATGAAGGATAGAGAGAGAGAAGTCATAAACTAGACAATAGAAGAATGTAGTGGAAAAATACAGACAGGGGCTTCTGGGAAAAATCCCATATAGACAGCTACAGGGGATGGAGCAAAGTGGAGAGAGAGAGAGAGAGAAGAGAGTTTATGGATGCTTCTGCAGTCAGGGTTCCATCCAGACTGTGTCTCCTGTTTTCAGTTAAGTTAGTGAAGAGGAAGGAATTACAGTATCCTCTAGGCTAGTCTTGATGGCAATGAAAAAGTGTTCAAATTTGAGTGATTAACCCACAGGAACACAATCCATTTCCTCAGAGAGTTGCTCTTCTCTTCCTATACATGCAATATCTACATATTACAAGTTCTATGCTGGTTTACAGATGAGTAGGAGTACCAGGACTAGGGAATATTCTAAAATTAAAATTGGAAACACAAGAATAAATTACATAAGAAATAGTGTTGTGGTGGGTACTGGTGGCTTACACTAGTATTCCTAGCTACTCAGGAGGCTGAGATCAGAGGATCATGGTTTGAAGCCAACTTGGGCAGGAAAGCCTGTGGGACTCTTATCTCTGATTAGCCATCAAAAAGCCAGAAGTAGAGCTGCGACTCAAGTGGTAGAGCACTAGCCTTGAGCCAAAAAGCTCAGAGACAGCATGCAGGCTCTGAGTTGAGCCTTAGGACTGGCATAATAATACTTTTTAAAAAAAGAAATGAAATGAAAAAAGAAACAATGTCTTATCAAGGAATACAGATTACTATCCAAAGTGCATAAAGCCCTAAGAGAAAATATTGCACAAAGATAAGTTGATAATGACTTTATATGCACAATAGTTCTGAATCCATAGAACACAAACTTTAAAAATTAAAGCTATTTCTAATATTCTTCCAGAATCTTAAAAAGATTTCTAATTAAGGAAGTTTGGAAAACAAGTCAGGAAGATATACTCTTGCTTTTAGTAGCAATATTCATTAAAAGTATTGGTAACTTAAAGGAGTAAGTTAATGACAGGGGAAAATTTAGTTTTAGGGAGCTGTTTGATGCTAATGTACCATTTCATTTACCCAGCACCTCAGGCAGTAGGAACTCTTCTTTAGATGGCAATGATTGAAAACAAATGTAGTTGACAATCTAGCAGAACAATTCAGTGGCATGGTGGTTGGCTTCAGGAGCCAGACAGCAGAGTGAAATTCTCAGTCCAATGTTCACTATGAACTTAGTGTTGTTTGCTGACTGAGCTCTCTGCTTCCTCTTACTCACCGCTAGAATAGGAATAGTAAGTACATTATTTTTCTAACATTCAGTTAAAGTATTTTAAATTGTGCCCGGACATACAAATCAACCTATTATGTATCTTTATTGTGGTTATGCGTTCCATAGGTCTTGATTAACAATCACTTTGTGAGGTTATCAGGAAATATACAGTAGAGTAAACTTGAGTGGATGGATTTAATGGAAATATACAAAAATCATTTCCATTTACTGTGATTTAGTTTTTGGTAAATGATCTTCCCATATGTTTTAATATGAATTTGTATAAAGTTAAGGGAAAATAATCTTGGACATTATAATTATAGAAAGGAAAAGGAAAGATTACCGATGATGAAAATCATAAATGGAGATTTTTTAGATAAGTCTGTCTTGAAGCTCTCTTTCAAATCTGAATGGAAAACCATATGAACATGGACCTTTGTTTTATACATCTTCCCCCACATGAACATAGACCTTTGTTTTATACATCTTCCCTGTAACTGAAGCAGACAGAAGCACCAAATGTTACAGGATAAATGAACTGAAGGACACATAGGTAAAATACATTTATTGTGGACTGAGGTAGAGACAGATAGAAGTCGCAGCCCCGAAAAACAAGGATGAGTGCTACCATGCCCCAAAGAGGAGGGACAGGCCAAGTTGGCAGACAGAAATCCCATCACATAAATTTCTTTCTGGAAGCAATACACTGAAGTGCAAAGGATTGTAGAGCCATTATCCATCTTGGAAATATACAGTTTTCTAACTTGGACAAAGATTACTTCTTTATGGACCGAAGTATTGAAAGTTTCTTACTTTCCTTCTGATGTGTGTGCATGTGTGCTGGTCCTGGGGCTTGGACTCAGGGACTGGCCACTGTTCCTGAGCTTTTTTGCTCAAGGCTAGTGCTTTACCACGTCAGCCATAGCTCCATTTCTGGCTCTTTGGTGGTTAATTGGAGATAAGAGGCTTTACCACTTCAGCCATAGCTCCATTTCTGGCTCTTTGGTGGTTAATTGGAGATAAGAGGCTTTACCACTTCAGCCATAGCTCCATTTCTGGCTCTTCAGTGGTTAATTGGAGATAAGAGTCTCACAGACTTCTCTACCCCAGGATGGCTTTGAACCTCAATCCTTACATCTCAGCCTCCTGAGTAGCTAGGGTTACAGGTATAAATTCATTCTAGATAGATACTAGTTAATATATAGATGTAGATTAAGAAATTAACCATTTAGAGCTTTGCTAATATGTTGCTATTTCCTTCTGACCAAAATAACCTTTTTGAATATATGTCCATAACAAGGGTGAGAAATGAAAACATGTAGTTATTAATTTAGTCCTAAAGGGTAACCTCTGAGATTCAGTATATAGGTCTTCCAACTTCTCTAACATCAAGAAACAGTAGTTTCATTTTTCCCTTCAATTCTACTATCCTCACATGTTTAATATGAAATTTGAAGTCTAAAAGTTAACTAAAGGCTTCCCATTTGTTCTTTTGTATTGTGGACCTGGGCACAGCTAGAGGCTGGTGCTCTACCACTTGAACCACTGCTCCAGTCCTGGCTTTTTGGGTAGGTTTTTGGAGATAAGGATCTCACAGACTTTCCTGCCAGGGCTGACTTTGTATGGTAAATCTTAGATCTCAGCCTCCTGAGCTGCTGAGATTACAGGCATGAGCCACTGTGCCAGGTATTATTATTCTCATTCATAACTATTATATTTTGCCTTTGCTGAAGTGATGAATAAAGAAAATGAGGTATATTTACAGAATACAATATCATTCAGCCAGAAAATAAAAGGAAACTATGCTGTTTGCAGGAAAACGGTCAAATGAGAGATCGTGGTATGAAGGAAAGTGAGCTAGTCCCACAAAAACAATGATTGCATGTTTTCTCTCATTCGGAGAGTCTAGACCTGAAACTATAGATACAGATATTTACCTATATGCAACATATTATATGCAGTATATATACTATATATAATATGTCTATTATCTATCTATCTATCTATCTATCTATCTATCTATCTATGTACATTATGACTGTAACTATGAGACTGTTGAGGTGGGATGGGGAAGAGTAGAAAAGAAAATTACAAGGGGTGGATTATACTGAAATACACTATATGTATGTATAAAGATGGCACAAAGAAGTGTACCAGTGGCTCATGCCTAGCTACTCAGGATGCTGAGATCTGAGGATCACGTTTCAATGCCAGCCAGGCAGGAAAGCCCATGAGACTCTTATCTCCAATGAAGTACTCAGAAAAAGCTGTAAGTGGCACTGAGGCTCAAGTGGTAGAGCTCTAGCCTTGAGCAAAAGAAGCTCAGGGACAGCACCCAGGCCCTGTGTTCAAGCCCCCAGGACTGGCGCGCACACACACACACACACACACACACACACACACACACACACAAAGATGGCACAAAGTTACTGAAAGCTGTTGAAAAACAGTTGGGAGAGTGGAAAGGAGGAAAGGTGAGAGCACTGGAGGGGACGAGTCAGATGAAGTACAATATATGTGTGGAATACGGTAAGAATCTCTTTGTACAATTAAAGGCACACGTGTGTAAGCCAAGCAAGAATTTCTATGGCTAACTGTACAAGATTGCAAGATGGAAGGTTTTCTAAAAGGTTTTCTAAAACATTGGTTTATCCAATGTTTCTACAGTTGTCAGAGTTTTTGACCTTAAGCATTATTTATTTTTATTTTTTCTTCTTACCACACAAGCATAGCAAGGTTAGACGTTGATTGGTGAAGGGCAGAATGATTTATAAAGTCATTTTCATTTTTCAATGGTTTTTCTTTCCAATGATAAGTGAGGGCAAGTCATTGGGAATGTCAGCTGGGAATAAACTAAAATACTTCAGTGGCTTGTGGGTTCACTTACTTGTTGTCTGTATCCAACACTTTGACATTTGATCAAAACTTATATCAATCTTGGTTTGTTTCCTTCAAACTGAGTTTATTTCTTCTGTATCCAGAATCTGATCCTTCGGTCCCATACTGTATTTCTTCATCTCCCCAGTCATTGCCCATTCTCCTAATGAGCCATGTCCCTGCATAGCCATGTGCCCACTGCAATTATCCTCACCTTCAAATCTTTTCTCAGCTGCCCCATTGGTCTCTCAACATTTGGTACCACAATTGATACACTGTGAAGACAGGTCATGAAAAACTCATAGTAGCCAAGTCTTTGAAAAAGTGCAGTGCAAGCTGATATTCTTTGAAGATCTGAGATGAGAACGAACCATCAGAAACATCCATTTGCAAGTCCTCTCATTACATTTGAAAAAGTTGAACCTGTAGCTATTGTGAAATATGTGGAATGCTATCAAGAGATATAAAAAAACATATGAATACCTGACATCATTTATTTTATTATTTTATTTCTTGTTCTTCAAAAATGCATTTGCATTTTTAATTCTGATAAAATTTACAGTTTTATCCTGATATCAATATCTATCTATATATATCACCTCTCTCTCTATTATATAGCATATATATCAACATATACATGTCTCTATTATATGAGAGAAGATATATATTGAGAGAAAATATATATTACAGCGAGATTACATATAATATATAGAGATTATAATTTATATTATATATCAGCTTGAATTGCACCATGTGATTGTTAATTTTTTTTCTTTCTTTTTTTTTATTTGGTGGGTCATGGGGCTTGAGCTCTGGGCCTGGGCGCTGTCCCTGCTTTTCAGCTCAAGGCTAGTGCCCTACCACTTTGAGCCACAGCTCCACTTCTGGTTTCCTGGTGGTTAACTAGAGATAAAGAGTCTCATGGCCTTTCCTGCCCAGGCTGGCTTTAAACTGCAATCCTCAGATCTCAGCCTTCTGAGAAGTTAGGATTACAAGCATGAGCAACTGGCACCTGGCTTAAACGAAGACATTTTTCTCATAGAAAATATGAGCTAAAATCAGCCTTCGGGCTATTACTTTGGTATTTATTTAGATTTTTTTCTTTTGTTTCTGAATGCAACAAAATCTACATGGAGTATATTGAAACCTTTGTGATGAAGAAGTGCAGAAAGAGGAGATGCAGCACATTCTGGACTTGGCCCATGGTCCATGCACGTATTCCTTCTCAGGAGGAGGCCCAACTCAGGAGGTGTAGGTGAGTGTGTGAAGCCGGGACAGGGATCATGTAGGGCTCTTGTGACAGGATGCCACCCAGTGGCTTGCACAGTACAGCGTGGCAGAGGCTCTCTATCTAAGGTGGAGGTAGGAGCAGGTTTGGTTTCTGCTGAGGCTGTAAGTGGGCACCCCATTGCTGACCTTTCTCTGCCCTTTCCTCTCTGCCGATGCCTGAGTCTTGGGTGTCTGTCTGTGTGCCCACATTTCTTTTTGGCAGAAACACTTCAGTCCGACTGAGTTCTGCCCAGCCTACTGCCCTCATTTTAAATTTGTCACCTACGTGACAATCCTGTCTCCCAATATAGTCACAAGCTGATGATGTTCTGGGGTTAGGGTTGCATTATATGAACTTTTTTTATTTTATTTATTTTTATGTTTGCCAGTCACGGAGCTTGAACGGTGGCCTGGGTGCTGTCCCTGAGCGGTTCAGCTCAAGGCTAGTGCTCTACTACTTGAGCCACAGCGCCACTTCTGGCTTTTTCTGTTTATGTGGTACTGAGGAATTGAACCCAGGGCTTCTTGCATGCTAGACAAGCACTCTAACACTAAGCCACATTCTCAGCCCTGCTAATTGTTAATCTTGAGAACTATGAATGTGACTGCGCTAGAAATCATATTATCAACATCATAGGTAGAATCATGTAATCCCAACTATATAGAAATAAAAATGTACTCATCATCTTGCCCATGTAATTGTAACCCCTCTGTACAGTATTTTCACAATAAAAAATAAAATAAATAGGAAAAAAATAAACATTCTGGTTATTTTAGCCCAGAAACATACTTAACAAATGCTGGTCGATTCCAGCCTTTGCTGAACAGTTCTCCGTCCTATTTGTTAAGTTCTATAAAAGGTTACAAGCATTGTGATATCTTATTAGCCTATGTGTTACTATGTCTCACAGGCTGACTTTACACACTGACTCTCAGACTTGGTTGACTTGTTTGACTGATTACTGAAGGCTATGCCAGTATGATCCAGACAGATAGTATGTATAAAGTCCTCTAGCCAGAGTTCTTTCATCCATATGAATTCTGCATTGTGTTGCAAATAAAACTCACATATAAAATACATATAACTTATTTAACATGAATTATCACTGGTTACTTTATTAGATAAAATTATTATATCAAACAATGTAGCATTCCCTTTTCAATTTGTTGATACATAGCACAAAAACAGACCTGTGGAAGAATGACCACAATTTATACCACAGCAACAGTGTTAGCCAGCAAGCCAGGTCTCATTTATACATATATGTGGAATATTAACAAAATATTTCCTATTCCAGTACGCAAAGCAGTGTTGTCTCATTAACCTAAAGATATATTTTTAGTAATTAGTAATTAGTTAGGTAACTTAGTTTTGTAAATGTTTAATATATTTCTTTTCGAATTGCCTGATTATGCCTTTGGCTCATTTTACTATTCAACTATTTACTTTATTGAGGATTTGCATACTTTGTTGTATAATAATTATGTGAATATGGTCCTGGATTTTTGAAATACACTTATATTTTTAACACAATATTTTTGATCACCGGAAACCTCTTATTTTTATATACTCAAAAATCAGTATTATCCCCTAATAACATTCTCAAGTTTTTTCCCTACTCAGATATTGCACCATTTTTATATGAAACTCCCTGTATATTTTTCCAATTAACTCTATATGTTACATAATGTCTATGATTTCTCTAAGTTGAACATTTGCAAGCTCAGCGAGTGGGTGGTTATTTGGTACTGAAGGCCATGTGGTATGATATTAAAAGCTACACGCTATGTGACTCGATCAGAATTACTGTCCTTCAGAAATGTATTTCCTACAAAATGATTATAATTGTGTCTACCTCATAGGGTTAATGTGAGGATAAAATTATATAACATATGTGAAAACACCTGGAGCCATTCAATAAAGTTAGTGACTTTCACTTTTGCAGATGCATGTTTTCCCGAACATCAATATTGCCTAGATTTCATTGGTGAGTTTTCTATTTAATATAATGCAACCTATTTGCTGAAGCATTTTGGAATTTTTCACATACTAAGATATACTGCTTCAATATATTTGTTCATATCCTCACATAACTTTGATCCTTAAAAGACTTCCTTGTTATTGTTAATTTCTTTGTTGGCAGTGAATTTCTCTATAAATGCCCCTATGTTGCTGAAGGAATTAGGTATGAAGTATTGTAATCACCCCAGCTTAACAATGTAAGAATATTTTAGATGACTGAATAAATGCCCTCTTTACAATTCTGTAGGAAGTGGATTTTTAAAATTGTTGTTATCATCTTTAAGTAATTGTACAAAGGAACTGCCGTTCAACAAAGCCATTTATGACTACAATGGATCCTTCCAACCTTCCATCCTTCCAACCTCACCCCTTCCCTCATTTTTCTTAGTTTTCTAGGATAGACACTGACTTATTGACTTCTCTTCATTTGTTTACCCTCTACCCTTTGATCCATCCCATCCCTTTAAAGTACCTTTCTTGGTGTTTGTTTTGTTGAACTTTGATTTAATCTTTCTACCCTGAATCTACCATATTTCAGTTACTACATTGCAACCACTTGTATACCACCCGAGGTATTTACTTACATATTTGTAAACTAACTCTGGCTTCCACATATGAGAGAAAACATGTGATCCTTGTCTGGCTGAGCTTGACTTTCTTTCAGTTAAGCTACTTTCAGTAGTTATGGATGTTCAGTCCATCATGACATGAACACAGCTGGGTTAACACTTGCAAGAGCTTTAATAATAAAAGGTATTTAGTCACTTGGTTATTGTTTTGATGTTAGGAAATACAGGGAGCCACTGGGATGCAGGGACTCGGTGGTTTAGTCTGAAATAATGACTTTGCTCTCTGTCTCTGTCTCTCCTAGCTCACAATGCTCCATTGGGTCCAGTCATGTTGCAGACCATTGGATTCCAGGAGTAAACTACTCTTGTTCACTACTTCAGGATTGGTGACTTGGAATCCTTCAGGCTGCAATCAGACTGGTTTCTAGCACTGGGAGCCTTGTGCTCAGCCTGGTTCTCATCCCTGGGCCATAGGAATTCCATAGTATGGTTGTCCCATCAAGGGACATACTCCCAATCTCATCTCCAACCTAAAGACTGCCATGAGGGTCCTGACAGGAAGAGAAAGACAGTGGAGAAACACTTCCCTAAGCTAAAGCGAGTGTGCTATATGGAGAAAATAAAAAATACTATCCCCTGGGAACACTCATTTTATAAAAGCAGATCATTTGTTTGAACATATTAGAACAAGAAGGCTGGCATGGGTGGTTCATACTGCTCAGAAAGCTGAGATCTGAGGATCACAGTTTGAAGCTAGCCAGAGCAGAAAAATTGATGAGTCTTATGTCCAATAAACTACTCAAAAAAAAAAAAAAAGCTGGAAGTGGAGTTGTGGCTCAAGTGGTAGACAGATAGCTTTGAGCACACAAGCTCAGGGATATCACACAGGCCCCAAGTTCAAGTCCCAGTACCAGCACACACATACAATCACATTATTACAAGCAATATTTGTTTTAAACACCCAACCTGTGGTTTTATCCTATGGTTTATTCATACAATATGAGCTTCTTCTTATAGGATTATCATTCAATACATTCTTGTACTCAGCTTTGACAGTGTTTTATAAAGGCATAAAAAAGGACAATTATCTTTAATTGAAATGCATTTAACATCAGTTAATATTAGAAGGATGAGCCTTAACTCATTATCTCAAGTTTACTTCAGTGCTTGGAGATTTTCAGTGTTTATAAGGGCATAGGAAATTTGTGAGTGAATTATCCATTTGTGTTTTATGGTGATGGTGTTTTATGATGGTGACTAATAATTACACTCATAATTATCTCTACTTTAGCATGGCATTCTGAGACTCATGAATTCAAAAATGTCTAAACACAGAAAGGGACCTTTAGTGTCATATGATAGAATCTAATTTCTTCCATCCAAAGGGCAATTAAACAATATTGACCATTTAAAGGGCCAAATCAAACAAGATAATGAGACATAATTCACTTTTCCTGGCATATCATTCTAGCTTTGGACAATATGGATGACAGAACAACACCACCATAATTATTATTTGGCTTGCAGAGTTATACAAATGAATAATCTTTCTCAATGCTGCTTCCCCCCAAAAGTTCTAACATTGTTATATAACTACATCCCCCACCCCTGCCTTGGCTATTCTGGTCTTGTTAAAATGTTGTTTTTGATTAAATAGCCCATACACGATTAGCTGTAGCATTGTAACATAAATGAATCACAGCTGCACTGACAAATGCATAAGCAGGAACAGGGAAGGATAAATACAAAAACAATTCTGTCTTGAATTGGACATATACTGACAGCAGTAATTACAGGACACAGAACAGCCAGTGTGCATATCATAGTTTCACTTGAAAATGCTGACAGAAAGTGTCAGAATCATTTAAAGATAGATCCTATGAAGGCATGACTTGAAGATGGATCTTCAATTGGATTGACTTTATAGATCTGCTGTGGAAAAGTTGAAACACAAGAAATGTATACTAAGAGAGGTGGTTGCATTGGAACGGTGTGAATGGCAGATTCTTGAATAACTTTGTTAGGAAATACAAGAGATCCAGAGTAGGGGTACTTTAGAGCTTAGGCTGATTACTGCTAATTATTTTGTTATTATTTAAATAATACAGTTATACAAGTCAGGTAATGAGTACATTTCCTTTTGGACAGTGCCTTCTCCTCCCTTGTTTACTCCCAGTTTTTTCCCTCCCAACATCCCTGCACCCTGAGTTGTATAGTTCATTTCCAACATAGTGTCTGCTGAGTATCACCACTGAATTGGTTCACCTGTTGTTCTACCATTTCTGTGTTTCCTCTTCCCCTCCCCAAATCAGATAAGCTTGTATACAAGATAAAGGGTACAGAAAATTTAAAAAGCTATAAAAGGTACTAAACCAAAGGGAGGAGAAAAAACAGCAAACAGTACAATAAAAAAAAAAAAAAACACCTCTTGTTTCCACTTCTTGGAGTTCATGTTGATATGCATCATTTTATATGATCATATGCACATAGCTATTGAGTCATTGTGATCCTCTCCTAAAAATATCCTCCTTTGTTCTCACTGTACCAATTAGATGTCCTTTTGACCTAAGGTGTAAAAAACTGTGTATGAGTTTTTGCTCTTATTTTTATATTATGTCCATCTTCTTTCTGTGAAAATCATGTTGCTTACTGCTGAGGAGGAGGGAAGAAGGGAGAGGGAGGGGGAAGAGAGAAGGAAAGAGAGAAAGAAATATAGAGCGATAAATGGAAAGAAAGGAATAGAGAGCAATAGAGAGAATTGGAAAGAAATAGAGAGATGAAGCTAGACATTCCTAGTTATGATAGCAGAAATATGTTTAATCTCCCCTCAATATACCATGAAGATCTAAGTGCAACTTGGCACATCGCAGTGACCTCTACTTATGAGATTAGTTGGCAACAGGATGAGATTAAATGTAAGTCATTTGACATGAGAATAAAAGCCACAATACATTTTCAATCCAGACTATTGACACTAACAAGCAGAACTGATGCGCTGAACGATGAGGAGAAAGAGGGGAATGCAGTCTATTGGTCAAGATACATTGTAATCATAAGCTGCTTTGTTAAATTGCAACTCCTTGATAGATTTTTTTTTTACTTTTTTTATTGTGAAAATAACGTAGAGAGGGGTTACAATGACATGGGCAAGATAACGAGTACACTTTTTAAAGATAATAAAATATAATGAAAGGAACTGATCATTTGAAAAGCTGAATCAATTTTCTGGAAGATAATTGACTCTCTGAAGGAAAAGGTAAGCTTCATTCCCACCTAAAACAACCAAACCAGAGAACGTGGGGAATTTGAAGGGTAGAAAACCAAAGCCCCACATTTGATGATCCTAAGAACAGCATGCCACCACACAGGGCAAGATAGGGATTATCTCAACTAAACTCTTATTTTGGACTCATCAGAATACATCTCTTTTAAGCTGGGGCACATTGAGCAAGTTCAAAGGCTCTACATGAAGGCATAATGAATTTTACTGGCAATAACTTGGCATGCAAAGACCCTTCTGTGCATATTAACAATCATTATGCCAGAACAAACTGGTGTTGTTTATTCCTGCTTTCTTCCCTCTTTCTTGTCCTCTATTGCAGAAGAGAAAATAAAAAATAGAATAGAAGAAAATATTCTCCAATGATACCCACAAGGCACTATATTGGAAATGAACTTTACAATTCTGGAGTGGGCTGGGGGGGCTGTAAGGAAGGTGGGGAGGGGAAGGGATAGTGGGGGAATGACAAAGGAGCGGGTAAACAATGCTCTACAAGAAATGTACTCATTGCCTTACTCATGTAACTATAACCTCTCTGCACAGCATCTTTACAATAAAACAAAAATTACAAGAAAGAAAGTATTCTCAGGCTGAAACATAAAGACCTATATATAAGGAAGGGAAGAGCTCATCATTTTCTAGGCAAAACTCAAGAAAATCGATTCAAAGTAAAAATGTTCTGGCTATAGTTTAAAACCGCCAAGGTAAAAGAAATCTGAAAATGTGTAAAGCAATTAAGGACCAGATACTTCAAACCTATATCAATTCGCATTTCCTTTCACACTAGACATTGTATATAATTGTATCTCACTTGCTTTTTTGACTCACCATATCCAAAAAACTTTCCCATATCATTGCATGTTTAAATATCATATTTTTCAAAACACCCACAAAACACAGTGTAGTAAGTAGTTCTTTTTATTGGTTTCATAAGTGTGTGTGTGTGTGTGTATGTGTGTGTGTATGATTTTTTTTAAAAATGGGAACGCAATCCAAACGTCTTCTTCAGCTATAATGAAAGCACATTTGTGTTTATACATTGTTTCACCGCTCATATTAGTTATTGATCAATTTTGGAAAACGGTTTGGAATTTGGGCATAGAATTCTTGGTTGTTAAGAAAGGATTAAATTGCTACAAGATGTTTGTCATTTTGTTTGCAAATTGCATTATACTTCTCAATGTCATCCCCAAACTGGAAGCCATATGTTCCTCACTTTTCAGTATTATGATGACTAAAGAAAAAACATCTCTGTATGTGCACATGTACACACACACACACACACACACACACACGGGTTTTAGCAATCAGGAGATGAGTCATACTCCCAGGAAAACACAACTCAGAGTGAGCATTGAGGGAGCTGTTAAGCTTGGCATTGTCTTTTCATTATACTTTTCTGATAAAATTTAGGAATAATACATTTGTTCCAGGACAAGGCATCCCATTTTTCACTGGGAAGTCTTGAACTTACACTGAAAATTTGTATTAGTACACAACTTATGGTCCTGGTTTTGTTTTGTTTTGAAAGCATATACTCAACCACTTGATGTTTTATCACATATAAAGGATTTCAAATCTCCAATACTTGTACATGTTAATTAAATATATGAAGACTGATTGCACACACTGTGCCAGGAGCCATGCTGAGTTCCTACCCTAAGATGACTTTTTGACCATCCTTACACACAGTAATGAGGTAGATTCTGTTATATTCCCATTTCCTGAGTGGAAGGGGCGATTCCCTGGGGCGGGATAGCTTTCTCTAAGTCACACAGGCAGCAAGCATTACTATTGGGCCTTATCACATGGATCCGATTTGAAAGTGTTAGCTCTCGGTTATTGCTAGGTTTTGAACTGTTTGGAAGCTTTTGAGTCTCCAATATCTTTAAATGTTAAACCCTGTGGTATTTCATTAGGTGAACTCTCTTCCTGTGCTGCAATTTACCTCTCACATGCTCCACCATCATAGAGCATTGACATGCAGAGATGTAAATATGTAACCAGATTCTTTTGATGTGCATAGATTAGTTATTACCTGCCTATGTAGAGACAAACACACAAAATCTACTAAAGATGAAAGCATATATTTTATTTAACAACATTTTCTATCACGTTTATAATTTAAAGCCAGATGCCAGTAGTGTCTCATACATACAATTGTAGCTACTTAGGAGACTGAGATCTGAGGATTGTAGTTCAAAACCTGAGTGGGCAGGAAAGTCTGTGAGACTCTTATCTCCAATTTATCACCAAAGAAGTAGAGGTGGTGCTGTGGTTTAAAGGGTAGAGCACCAGCCTTGAGCATCAAAACTCAGACCCTGAGTTCAAGTCCCAGGACTGGTATAAAACTAGGTAGGAGAGAGAGAAAGATAGAGGGAGAGACAGAAAGAGACAGAGGGAGAGACAGAGAGAGACAGAGGGAAGACAGAGGAAGAGACAGAGAGATACAGAGGGAGAGAGAGAGGAAGAGACAGGGAGATACAGAGAGAGACAGAGGGAGAGACAGAGAGACTTATAACCCTTTTTAGTGAAAGCATAGTCTTTCTAGTAGATGTGCCATCATTTTTACCATGCTTTATTTGTAGATGTCTAAGTTATTTCAAGTTTTTCTATCTTATATTCCTGTCAAGAACTACAAAGTCTGAGATTTTTGCCTTACTGGTAAGCATATACGCTATTCTCTCAAAGATTCATGTATGCTAGCGAAAGACAGCAGTGCCCCAAGTTAGTCAGAGACACGGACGTGCTCATTCAGCACACCTCCAGGCACATCAGTTCCTCCGGCCCCCAGTCCACTGCAGATCAGGTGGTGGCCTAGTCATGTGTATGCCCCGTGTTGAGTACATGGCACCCTAGCATCAGGAAACCCTCATTGTTTTTTAATGGCTGTTGCAAGTAAATATGCCACAACTTTGCCCTGGAGGGATGTACTATTTACATTACAGCTTTTAGCCAATGAAAGAAATACAGTCTCTTATTTTCCATTGCAGTCCAAAGCAAAAGGTACCACCTCAGCTTCTCTGAACACTCCTGGAAGCATGAGGGAGCCAAGCAGAGGCGGCCCTAGGCTTACAAGGTTAGTCAGATTCTTTTCTTTTTACCAGTCCCGGAGCTTGAAACTCAGGCCTGGGTACTGTCCCTGAGCCTCTCTGTGCTCAAGGCTAGCACTCTATGAATCACAGCAACACTTACAGATTTTTCTGTCTATGTGGTACCGAGGAATCAAACCCAGGACTTCATACACACTGGGGAAGCACTCTACCACTAAGCCATATTCCCAGTCCCATTAGTCAGGTTCTTAATAATCACACCCTTGCTCACATGCTTTTGAGAACATGGCTATGTATTTAGTCATATTGTTCTCCTCCAGTCTTGTTTTGACATACCATAGTGTGCAAAAGTAGAATGGAAATTGCTGTAAAACAAAGGTAAGTTCTTTTTTTTTCTTCTTTTTTGGGGGGTTCGGTCGTGGGACCTGAACTCTGGGCCTGGATGCCGTCACTCAGCTCTTCAGCTCAAGGCTAGCACTCTACCATTTGAGCCACAACGCCACTTCCGGCTTTTTTTTTTCTTTTCGCTTATGTGGTGCTGAGGAATCGAACCCAGGGCCTCATGCATGCAAGGCAAGCGCTCCACCACTGAGCCACCTTCCCATCCCCAGGTAAGTTCTTTTCTTTCCTGTTTCAGACCTGGGGCTTGAACTCTGGGCCTGAGAACTGTCCCTGAGGTTTTTGTTCATTTGAGCTACAGCTTCACTTTTGGTTTTTCAGTGAGTAAGAGATGGATTTTCCTGCCTAAACTGGCTTCAAACTGTGACCCTCATATCTTAGCCTCCTAAGTAGCTAGGATTACAGGTATGAGCCACTAGAGCTCACCTTTTTTTTTCTTAAAGATGATGTATTTTTAATTATATTTTAAGTAGTTGCACCAAGGGCTTTCAATTCAACAACTCAGATTATGAGGACAAGGCATCTTGATCAATGTCAACTGCAGAGATAAATTCTAATATTAAATTAGTAGTTCATTTAAAGATGTATCTGAATTAATATTCTTAGGTGATTGATAATGGTTATTTTTAGCTATGGAATCTCGGGTAAATGCCACTTTAATTCTACTTTTTAGGTCAGTTGTAAGTCTATATAGTAACCCTGTGTGTTATTTTAGTAAACAAGAAGACATTGTCTTACAACACACACCAGGAATACTATTTTTAGATAGTCATTTATCTTTCTAATATCACTTTCATTTTTGCAGGAAATTATCCAACAGTTTGTTAATCATTGTTTTGGTCAGGAACTGGGATATAACCCAGCATGGCTTCAAATGAACAAAATGACTTCTGAATAACATCAAATTAATTCCTTGGGAAATATTGTGGTGACAAAGTTCTATTATTGGTCCCTATAATCACCAAGTTTCATGACTGGTGAAAATAAACAAAAATATTTAAATTGAAAACCAGAAACTATATGAAACCATGGACTAGTCCCATACAAAATATTTTATGTATTCTAAAAGGTGATTTTAAATTGTAAAAACACAACCTATTATGCCTTTGTCCTGATTTTAATTTATTGTTGAAGCCATTTAAAGATGAATCTCCATTTATATCTTCAACTGCCATACTCATATTTTTCTTGAACTTTCAAGGTGAAACGTGATTATAGCATGTCATGTGTGAATAAAAATGCTGAAAACATGAATTTCAAAGATCTAGAAAAGTCCTGACTTCCAGAGCAGAAAACTGTACTACAATATGTTAGCTAAAGAGTTACATTATTGTGAATGAGTTAACAGGATAGAATTGCAAAAGCAGATAGCGCACAAGGACAAATGAGACCAGAATTCCCAGGATCCTTTGCGTATATCTTTTGATTTGATGGAATAAAATCAGTGTCATGACCACAGCATTCCTTCCCAAGCACTCCATTCATCTTGGTAAGTACTGCTTTAGCATAATAGATACTTGCCTTGCACAGAATCTGTTTCAATGTTTATTTTGGTGAGCACATATAATTTGCAGCAGAAGTAGAATGAATATGAAGTACCAAGTATTTAAACTATTTTCTTGAGTGTAAAACCATATACAATTCATCCATCCAACAGAGAACTACCAAGAAGTAACAATGAGTCAGGAAGCTGAGAGACACTGGCGGGCAGAAAATGAGCCCAGTGTCTGCCACTAGGAACTTATGGAGGAGAATGATGGAAGGGTGACATTTGTCAAGATGGGTTGTACTCATAAACCAACATATTGGGTTGAAACTCCCCTGTACAACTACTTAACTATCATTAAAAATTACAAAATGAGCGGTGCACATTTCGTATTTTATGAGAAGCACTGAAAATGGCAGTGAAACATATTGTTTGATTCTATTTTAGGAAAATAATGTTGTTGGTAGCCTGTCCTTTTACTGAGGGAAAGCTAAGCAGAAGGTGAGGGAAATCCTATGCTCAGGCTTGAAATTTTAAATGATTTTCTGTTGACATTGAATGATTGCAATTAGGGTGACTGGAATGGTAATTGGTAGGAAGAAATAAAATCTTCATCTCTCAAAATATTGAAGTTAGATCTGAGTGGGAAGGGGATCAGAACATGCCACCCCGATATACTACTTTGATTGGTGGGTAATTCTGAGCCAAAAGCAAAGGAGAAACACCCGACAGGAGGCTCTAGACTTTCTTCCATTGATTCCCCACACTTGCTAACATCTTTTCCACAATTTACAGCTCTTAGGCCATTCCCTTCAATCTTAGCATATTCCCACAGGCTTTTTGTTTATTCTTCATAAAGACATTTAATCTTTTGGGCCTAACAGCTTCTTTGGATCTTCATTTTTCCTCCTGAAGACCTTCATGTAAATAAATCTACATGCCTCTTATTCATCTGTCTCAGATTATCTGAGTCATCAGTTCAGCCACAACTCAAAGAACCCCTACAACTCCTATATTTTAGGCCATCTTTTAAACATATTACTAATGAACACATGCTTATATTTTAAAAAATCATTCACTAATGCCAATTTCATATTGTTGTGGATGAATAGAAAAGAAAGTTTAAGATGCTTATATAACTTTATAAACCTTTCTGATACTTTGAAGGCAGTAAGAAATATATTTAATATCTCAACATGGGTGAAATGAAACTTTGCTTGGTTTTTGTCACCCTCAGACTAGTATTAAAATATTCAGTTTAATTAATGTCCAATAAAATTATTTCCCAGGTAACCCTTCAGTGCCAAAGAGAATTTTCATGTATGTGAGATCAATCATCCTATTTGGCATACTTTAAGGACACAATCAACTCTATACAATGAAATGAGAAAATGATTGTCTACAAGTGGTATTTAGTACATCTTTCAAAGTTCACTTCCCTGGTTATTAATTTTGATCGTCACCTTAATGGGGTTAAGAAATTCTTGGGAGGGGCTGGGAAGGTGGCTCAGTGGTAGAGCGCTCGCCTTGCATGCATGAGGCCCTGGGTTCGATTCCTCAGCACCACGTAAGCAAAAAGAAAAAAAGCCGGAAGTGGCCCTGTGGCTCAAGTGCTAGCCTTGAGCTGAAGTGCTGAGGGACAGCGCCCAAGCTCAGAGTTCAGGCCCACGAACGGACCCAAAAAAAAAAAAAAAAAAAGAAATTCTTGGGAGACATATAAAGTCCACCTCTAGATGTGTATTTGTAGTGCTGTTTCCATAGACAATTAGATCATAAAGTCTCTGAAATAATGAATGAACTAATCATAAAGTCTGGGCCTAGCTGGAGGAAGGATTCTGGTAGATTATAAGACCAGAAAACCTTTTAACAGGAATGCTGATGATCAAGATTTCTCAGGAGGCTTTAAGTATTCTGTTGGGAATTAGACCAGAACCCTTTTGTGATACATTCTGGCAAAGAATCTGGTAATATTATGTTCATGTCCTGAGAATTTAAGCTGATATGGATTTGAAGGTAACAGGCTAAGGGACTCTAGTAGTGAAGTTTAAGGCAAGTCCAATATTGTAATTGTGGTGGGAATTGATAAAAGCTGCAGACAGTAAGTAGAACCAAGCCAAGACAGAGATCATACAAGCAGCATAGAACAAGTCCATACGGGTGGGGCTGGCCAAGTCCATGGATAGAACATTCCCAACACCACATGCTCCAGATGCTGAACATGGAGCCGTGGGACTTAGTGCTGTCCTCCTAAGTTTGCATCCCGTTAGTCTGGTCCTTCTTTGCTATTCTCATCCCTCCCTTTTGCGAAGAGAATAATGATTCTGTGCCATTGTATACTGGAAGTATATAATATGATTTTTTTTTATTTTACAGGGTCTCACAATTAAACATTGTGAGTCTCAAAGGAGATTTTGAACTTGAGCTTTTGAGCAAGGTTGGAACTGTTGGAGACTATTTTGAGACTCTTGAAGTGGGAATAAATGCATGTTACTTCATGAGATGGACAGGAGCCCAAGGAATTTTATGGCTTAAAGTGACTTGTTTAGATGTAAAGTTATCAATAAGTGGATTTGTGAAGATTAATAGTTTGTAATCCAATCAATTTGATGGGATTAAGAAATGCCTAGGAGATTAGCAAAACACACCTCTGGAAATGTCTGGAGACAATTTCTGGAGACAATTAGGTCATGAGGCCTCTGCCCTAATGAATACATTAATCCTTTGTCCAGTTCACAATATGGCAGCATTATTGGCAAGTAATTGAGTAAGGGGTGAGAGGGTCCTCAATGCTTTCTCTCATCCTGCCCTTTCCATATCTCTTTTTGTCAGCTTCTTGACTGCTCTGAATTGCTTTGTTCGTGGACTGAGACCTCAGAAGCCCTTAAATTGTTCCCACCAGATAGGTTGCTCACAGTTTTACTAAAATGATCAAACAGTGGCCTTGAAAATGCAGGCCTGAACAAATGCTTCCATTTAGTTGATACATTTTAACCATGCAATAAACATTAATCCCATAAATATTTGATAAATATGAGTTTTCACCAGTGATTGTAAGTTAGCTACCTATTTAGTGGGGTTTTGTTTTGGTGAGTATTATGTTTACTTATTTAAACAGTGAGAAGAGGAAAGGGAAAAATGTCATTAAAAAAATGTTATGATAGGCAGGAGCTCCATGACTGGAACCAAAGTCCTCAGCCTAGCAAAGGATCACAATAGCTCAGTAGTTATTGATGCTAATCAAACTTAATTCCAAGATAGGGAAGCAAGAGATTTGTTTTGGTTTTTATTTTTAATGTACTGTGTGAAGTCATTTCTTTTTTTCTTTCTTTTTTTATCCTTTGGTTTATCATCTGTTGTTGCTGTTTCTGATTTTGGTGCCCTGTGTCTTGTATATACATTTATCTAATTTGGGGAGGGAAAGAGAATCACAAAATGGTGAGTCAAAGGACAAAGAATGAACCAATACCACAGTGATACTCACAAGACACTATGTTGGAAATGAACTTTACAACTTGGAGGGAAGAGGTGTGGGAGGAGAGAAAATGGAAGAAAGCAAGGGAGGAGGTAATGGTGTTAGACAAGAAATGTACTCATTACCTTACTTATGTAACTGTAACCACTCTGTACATCATCTTTACAATACATTTTTTAAAAGGTGTTATGAATATCCAAATGTCATTCTGGTCCAGGATTTGGTCTCTATTCTACAGATTTCCTTTGGGTGAAATAATCTATTTCTATGTCTTCAAGTACTACCACAACAATTGTATCCATATTTCTATTGTGGTCACCAAACTTCAAATCCATTTTGACCAGCTCTGTTATCTTTGTCAGCCACTCCTGCGCTACTGTTTTCCTACACTGTCAAATTGGCTCATTGTCCTGATTATCCTCCCCAGGTGGAGCTGCAAAAGCCTCTGACCAATAATCCTGACTCCATTCATGCTACACAGTAATTCTCTTAACCTTCAAAGAGGGTCATTAAACTTTTTCAATGATACACTGTCACCTTCAGGATAAAATCTCAAAGTTCTTAGTAGAGCACCAGCATGCACGCTCTCACACACACACACACACACACACACACACACACACACACACCTTTCATCATTTACATTCTTGTCTATCTCTAACTTTAGCTCTTGCTTCTTACTATACCATGTCCTAGGCTCTGAATTATTTGGGGCTCATCAAACATTCCATGATTGTCTCATCCTTCTTTTACTTTTCCCAAGCCAATTCCACTGTTTGCAAGGTTCCTCCCTATTTTTTTAACCTAGTGGTTCCCAACTGAGCATTATTAACCTTTTTTCTGCCCTCGCCTTCAGACAGCCTTCCATAGACTTTCCCTCTGAGTCATCTTTGTTTCAGTGCTTACTTCGGTTGTAACACTTCTCAGCCTATCTATGGCACAGGCTTATTGGTCTTTCTCTTAGCTTCAGCCTGAATTCCCTCCTGGTAGGAAATGTGACTCAAATCTCTGTATCACAAAGTGACAAATCTCACTTCCCTCCATTAAAAAATGGCCATGTAGAAAGTGTAGTTGTCTAACCAGATATGGATAAATTATATAATAACAAATATTAATAAATGATTATAAAAGATGGGAGGACATGATAGACCTTTATTCTAATCACATCTAATTCTTCTGTTGTTCTCTTTGTATCTTTGTTATCCACATTTACTCCAAAAACTCACTCCAGACTTGAAGACATGGGTAAAGAGAAAAAACATCACCATTCCTGCGGATTATATTTCTAAAAAATTCACTGCCATTAAGAGCTCATTGCCTTAAAGAATATGGTGTGAGACAGAGCTACATATTTTTTTACAATCCTAATACCAGCCCTGTCTATCAGCAAATATGATATCAAAATAGACAGATTTATAGCTAATATATATTTAAACATACACATGTATACACATGTGGACATGTATATACACAGATATGTGCATATCCATGTATATATGTCCATATATGCATGTATACATACATGTATACATATCTATATTTGTATATTATTTTATCTCTATTAATTTTAGAGCTATAAATTATAACTATAAATTTGAAAAAGAATATTGGGATTAGTTCCAACTGCCCCAATTTACAAATTCAGCTTTCTAAAAATTATTTGGGGTCCTAGGTTTGGCCCATGTTGGACACAAAGTGCTGTTAACCTTGACAACCTCAGGGTTCGCTTTATGAATGGAATTGTGGTTACTCTGAGTGACAGATGAATGCCAGCCACTGGATGGGAGGTACAGACTCAAACATGAAGTCAGAATGATTATAAATTAAAGATCACAATAAGATGTAACTGATTAAAAGGTGTTGTTAGAAGCAATTTCCTTCACAAGCTAAGTATGAGACGCACATTAACTTATATCATAGCCTTAATTTAAATGGTGTTAGAAAGTGAGTTATGTTTAAAAGAGAGAGAGATGAGAGGGGTGGGGGAGAGAGAAGGAAGCAAATGGAGCCAATTTCTTCAGGGCTTAACATCACTAAACATGCCAGATTCTAAGCAATGAAATGAAATCCATTTGCTTGCTGAGTTTGTGTATTCCTTCCGCGGCTCTGTGATACTGTTGACTTTATCGGTTTTGTAAGCCACAGAGCCCTGTGTGTGAGCCATCATCCCAGCAGGCTCCACTCCGAGGGCATCCATTAACTTTGCCAACACTGCAAGGATTCTCAAATGACGGTATTCTAATGAGCCCCCTTGTGTCTTTTTCTATATTAAGAACATTTCTTTTCTAAACCTGCTGCTTCTTTATCTGAGCCAGAGTCAGATATCGTGGATGAAAGGAAAATTGACCTTAAAGAAGAAGTTTACCCTATGTAAGCATTTTTTGTTTTACAGTTTACCGTTTTATAATATTTATAGACCAAGTATTTCATCCATTACCCATTGATGAGGAGCCAAAAGACAATTCTACTCTGTCCACAAACTGAAATCAATTTCTATGTCATGTCTGCCTAGTCTATTTGCTTGGTTGGAGGACAAGAAAATGTAGTTTTATTTGATCTCTAGACTTTTGAACTAAGAGTGCTTTCATGGTAAAATTATGAAATACATTTTACTCTTTCCAGGCTGGGTATTAGGTGAGCCAAATTGTACTGTTAGGCAGATTTCCATGAAAAGGGTCAACTTGTTTTTCTTTCTTTGAAAGAATGCGCATGGTTCATGAAGAACCATGAAACCAGGAGGGAAGTGTGGAGGAAACGTTAAATCTGTAGGAGGGAGAAAAGATGTGGGATAATATACACATTGCAAATCACTGTAAGTTTCTGTTTCCATAATCTAAAACAATTAAAAGGCTCTGAAAAAAAGTGGCATGATTTTCCTACCAAAAATATTACTTACCATGTATTCTTTATTTCTTAGACAACTTTGCTTCCCTGGTTTGCTGACCCTTGATGCCCTTATAGATACCATTGGTAGAAAAAACCATAGAGCCTTCATAAGTAGAAATACTCATTGTGTTTCTTACTCATGCTTAGGACTAAGTTTGAAGTCATTCTATTACTTTTGCCCAATTGACTAATACACAGAATAGCAATGTTAAAACCATTTACGTACTTCGATGGTTACTATTATTTCTTTTGTGTTGGTACTGGGGCTTGAACTCAAGGCCTAGGTGTTGTCCCTGACCTTCTTTTATTCAAGTCTAGTGCTCTAGCTCTTGAGCTATAGTTCTACTTCCAGTTTAGTTTTTTGTTTTGTATTTATTGGAGGTAAGAGTCTCATGAACTTTCTTGCCCAGGTTTGGCTTTGAACTGTGATCCTCAGCTCTCAGCCTCCTAAAGTAGCTAGGATCGCAGGCCTGAGTCATTGGTGCCCAGCCATGTCTGTTATTCCTTAAGACGTCAGAAATGATGATCAAATTTGCAAACAAAATAACTACGATGTCTTAGTATAGCTGAGGAAAATGCCATGTCAGCTGGGAGAAGCAAACATTCCCTACAAACTTTGTACAATAACGTCAGATAAGCAGTAATGTATGTGTTTTTCCTCCCCACTCAAAGCTTCCAGGCCAGGCCATGCTTGGGAATTCTTATTCTGGCTGTAATTCAGGGCTCTCTCTCTCTCTCTCTGGATCTTTGGTTAATGAGGAATGCTCTACAGAGAAATGTCCTGTGACACTAACCATTGTCTCCTCTTCCTGTTGCAAGGGAGGACATCAGGATGAAGAGTTAATTGTGCAAACTGTATACTCTTCTGTAGCTTTTGCTTCTCCATCTCTGAGTTCCCTAGAGTAAAATCTGCTACCCTAAGCATAGTGAGCTCAATGAGTTTGACAGATGGAGAAATGTCCAATTAACATTTTTGTTTAGGTATTTCGGACAGATCCACAGCAATTTCCATATTCATATATTCATCCAACATTGGTGGAATGCCTCCTGCCCTCTAGGAACTGGGATTACAGGACACAGCAGCTGGTATTGAAAATGGAGGAAGCCATGTGCAAAACCATCCCAATACAACTCTGATTAAGAGGCACTGTGTTTATAAACTGCTTTGTTAAACTCCTTTGTAAAACTACTTAAAGATAACTTTTAAAACTTTTTAAAGAAGTTCGGTTTTTGTGTCTGATTAAATATAATGTAATCCCAACAATATGACATAGAAACTAGAAACGTAAAGGCGTGAAGACTTTTCTGTCAAAAGTCATCATATAATTAAATAAAACCCCAGGAAGCAAATATTTCCCACAATACCTTTAGAAAGTACAACTCCTAGTTTCAAAAATGATTTCTACAGTATGCCCAAATACTAATATTATCTGACTGTTGAATCTAGCCCAGCAAAGCTCAACTTTAAATTCAGAAAAAGATGTTCTTTTAAAGATGTGTATTATTTTGGTTTTAAAGACTTTATTTAACAAAGCACCCAAGATTATAATTTCAACCTCAAAATTTAATGACAAATCATAAGTGCATACTAAGAAAGTTATTCCAGTTCAACCAGAAAAGGTAGAGGCAGAATTATATTGAATAGACCTAATGGAACCAATTTTGGATGTCATATTCCAATATAACTTCAGGAATGTTTTCAACATTGGCATACAATAATGGCCATTTTTAAAATTTAGATGTTTTGTTAAGAACCATTCCACATAACTTTTCAAGTAAAATATTAAATGATTGAAATAGTTTTCTCCTATTTCATGCTGCAACTGTGATTATATGTAAATTTCTCTCCAATTACAGAAAATAAGTACAAAGCTATAAAGATTGCTACATGCTAGTCTGTCAAGGAGTCCAGATTTTGCCTGGTGCAGTCCATTTGATTTTGTATGCAGACACTTATCTATGTTTGAATAATGCTTGGAAATTATAAAGATGCTCATTTTGAGATCACAAAATGCACAGCAATTGGGCTCTGAAAAGAGAAAAATATTATTTGTTTATTTATTTTCAATATCTTTTTTTCTTCCGAATCCCGGGCAGGAGGCCTTTGGTCTGCTGTCACATTTTCATTAATGACCCCTTCAAATTGAAAATTTAAGAAACAGTTTTTGACATAGGTCATTTAAAGGTACTGTGTGTGTATGTGTGTGTGTGTGTGTGTGTGTGTGTGTGTGTGTGTGTGTGTGTGTGTGTGTGTGTGTGTGGCTGATCCCAGGGCTTAAAGTTAGCACCTGGGTACTGTCCCTGAGATTTTTTTCTCAAAGCTAGCACTCTAGTACTTGAGCCGCAGTTTCACCAGGCTTTTTGTAATGGTTAATTGGAGATAAGAGTATCACAGATTTTCCTGCCTGGGCTAGCTTTGAACCATGATCCTCAGATATCAACCTCCTAAGTAGATAGGATTCCAGGCATGAGCCACCAACACTCAGCAGTTTAAAGGCTGTTTGACACATAAATCTGAAGGACTTGAAGTTTCTAAGTTTCAAATTAAATAATCCAAAACTAAAGGTACAATTTTATCTCAAAAAAGTGTTAAAGAAGTATGACCAGAAAATATAAAATGTGATTTGTGTTAGTTCACCAACAACTCTCATTCCAAAAATTAACAATGAAATGGCTCAGGAACATAGATGAAACTTACAAATAAAACATAAATTTTTTTTCCTGGTGGTATAGGGTTTTGAATTCAGGCATTCAAGCTTGTGAGGCAGATGTTATATCCCTTGAGCCAAATCCTAGTTAAATCCCGTGTGTGTGTGTGTGTGTGTGTGTGTGTGTGTGTGTGTGTGTACATAGACATATTCTTAACAACATAGCAAAGGTCATAGAAATATATCTAGTATCCAGATGAGATTGCATACATATTGCATATTATAAACAACACTCGTGTGAAGAACAACAGAAATAATGGAAAACAATCATCTCCTGTCCTGAGAATTAGTTCTTTTGTTTGACCAAAAAAAAAAAAAAATGGGAATGTGGGATAAACTGAACAAAGCACCATTTTTGGTAGCAATAACAAAATGTTTATTTACATCTAGACCTAGTCTTACATATGATGTCAGATATCAAAGTGCCTAAAAACTTCCAGCACGAGACAATTTCCAGAATTCATTGTTCAGATAGTAGGAACAAGCTACCTGGCTGATCATAAGATCAACTTTTCTGATCCTCTGTGTGTGAAGCCAGAGGAAGAAGAGAAGGTGGCTGGGGGGAGGGAGAAGGTTGTTCTAAACTTCTGAACACATTTTCTTTAAGATCTTTTTCCTGTGAGGATGCTCTATTTTCTATCCCTCCTAAGCAGAATGCCACAATGGTCTTCAAACAGAGTCAATTCAAGGCAAGTACTCAGGACAGTGCTCATTTCGTAAGCATTGAAAACATCACTGTCTCTATTCAGGAAGAATGTACAGATTTTTTTAAATCACTTCTATTTTTTCTCTGAAACTTATAAAGCAGATGCTGCAATATTCCTCACTTTGGAAATGTAAAAAAAAACAGAAAATCAAACTTTTTCTGACATTTCAGAACAGTTCATTTCAAAAGCGCAAAGAAATCAAGGATCTGAGGAAATGTCCTCATCAGAATATCTTGTTTTCAGTTTATTTACAGAATATTCTTGAAGTGTTAGTCGGGTAAGGAGACCAAAAGTAATTTTTTTTTAAAGAAAATTAGATGTTCCATTCACATGAAAGAATTTTCTGAAAGCTGACGCTTTGTTTAACTCTGTGAGAAGTCAGTCTGGAAGATTATGAGTGGAGTGTGCCTCAGGAAATTGCTGCTGAGGGCATCCGATGTGTAATTTGAACACATGCACATTTATGAATGTTAGGAAAAGAGGGCTGGGGCTGACTCTAAATGAACTTGGCTGCTGAAGTGTCTCTCCCATTTTTTCTGTTTGGAGTTCCCACACATAGGTTCCCAAAACTATTCCTTGTCTCCTGTTGGCCAAGGTACCTCCATGTGAGTTTTATGCTTGCATTAATACTTCCTTAGATGCTGTATGTGTGTGTGTGTGTGTGTGTGTGTGTGTGTGTTCACCAGTTCTAGGGCTTGAACTCAGGTCCTGGGTGCTGTCTCTGAGCTTTTGTGCTCAACACTAGCACTTGAGCCACAGCTCCACATCTGGCTTTTTTGATAGTTAATTGGAGATCAGAGTCTCATGGGCTCCCTTGCTCAAGTTGGCTTTGATCCTCAGATCTCAGCCTCCTGAGTAGCTAGGATTACAGGTGTAAGCCACCAGCACTCAGCCTAAATGCAAACATTGGATCCTAATTTCCTTGGCCCACACTTTAATATCATTTCAACACACCGTGATCATTTTAACACACATCTACTATCATGCACACACACACACACACACACACACACACACACACATACACACACATACACACACCTCAGAACTGGATTAAGCCCTGCTTCATGTGAAATAATAATACTTTGTCCATTTTAAGGAACACATTAACTTTAGCCATTGACACTGTTGATATAAAGAAATGCATCTAATCCTGGAAATTCAGACATTAGAAAAAGTCAGATTAAAAAAATAAGGATATTGCCTGGCACCAGTGCCTCATGCCTATAATACTAGCTACTCAGGAGGCTGAGTACTGAGGATCACTGACGAAAGCCTATCTGCACAGGAAAGTCTGTGAGAGTCTTATCTATAATTAACCAGCAAAAAACTAGAAGTGGAATTGTGGCTCAAGTAGTAGAGCACAAGCCCTGAGCAGAAAAGCCCAGGAACAGTGCCCAGGTTCCAAATTCAACCACACATACACACAATAATAATGATATGAAAGAATTTTGATGTGTAGAATGTGCTATCAGTAGAGAACACTGAGCTTAAAGTCAACCCTGAAAACAGTATGGAAACTTCAGAAGTTCTTAATCATCACAAGCACTCAAATTTTTTCTTGACTTGGGATTCTCTTTCAGTGTTTCTCATGCTTCAATGTAGGAATCCATCTTACTAAAGGGAGACTGATTAAATCAGCCCACGGTACATCCTGAGCTTATGCCTGCCTGCCTGCCTTTTTTCCTTTCTTTCTTTCTTTCTTTTTCTTTCTCTCTTTCTTTCTTTCTTTCTTTCTTTCTTTCTTTCTTTCTTTCTTTCTTTCTTTCTTTCTTTCTTTCTTTCTTTCTTTCTTTCTTCCTTCCTTCCTTCCTTCCTTCCTTCCTTTCTTTCTTTCTTTCTTTCTTCCTTCTGTCCTTCTTCTTTCTTCCTTTTTTTATTGTGAAATCACTGGACAGAGGGGCTACAATTACATGGACAAGATAATGAGTACATGTCTTATCAAGTATTGTAGCCTCCTCCTTTGTTTCCCTTTCCCATCCGATCCTTCCCCCGAACCCCCAACCCACCAAAGTTGTAAAGTTCGTTTTCGACATAACGATTGTACATCTCATTGTTGCAATGGGTCCACCTGTATCCCTATTTAAACAATTTGTCTTTTCCCTTCCCCTCCACAAATTATACCAACATCAAATACAGTGAAAGCAGGGGTTATACCATGGGGGAGGGACATAAAAAGCAACAAAGAAATCATCTTATAAATGTGTTAGAAACAATCACATGAAAGAAAAAAACCATTTGAATCCATATCTTAGGGTTCATTTCCCTAACATCAACTTATCTGACCTTTTCTGCTTGACTCAGACATATACTAGTTATTAAAAATAACTTAGGTCCCATGGGACCTAAGTTTCTTTGGGCCTGCCTTACTTCACTTAATATAATTTTTTCCAAGTCTTTCCATTTCCTAACAAATGGGGCAATGTCATTCTTTCTGATGGAGGCATAGAATTCCATTGTATATATATATACCACATTTTCTTGATCCATTCATCTACTGAGGGGCTTCTGGGTTGGTTCCATATCTTAGCTATGGTAAATAATGCTGAAATAAACATAGTGGTGCTTGTAGCTTTAGTGTGGTCTTGTTTGTGAACATTTGGGTAAATGCCCAAAAGTGGGATTGCTGGGTCATAGGGGAGCTCTATGTGGAGTCTTTTGAGGAACCTCCATACTACTTTCCAAACTGGTTGAACAAGTTTACATTCCCACCAACAATGCAGTAAGGTTCCCTTCTGTCCACCTCCCCTCCAGCATCTGTTGTTATTAGAATTCTTGATTATAGCCATTCTAACTGGGGTGAGATGGTATCTCAATGTTGTTTTGATTTATTTCTTCATGTGTCTATTGGCCATCCTTCTTTCCTCTTTAGAGAAGTTTCTCTTTAAGTCTTTAGCCCACTTATTTATTGGGCAGTTGTTTATTTGAAGATTTCTTGTTGGGGGATTTAATTTTTTGAGTTCCAGGTATATTTTACATATGAGACCCCTGTCTGTTGTATGGCTAGTGAAGATCTTCTCCCAATCCGTGGGCTTTCTATTGATCTTGCTAGCTATGTGCTTTGCCATGCAGAACCTCTGCAATTTCATGCAATCCCATTTGTCCAACCTTTCTTTGATTTGTTGTGTTTCTGGGTCTCTATTAAGAAAATTTTGGCCTGCGCCAAGGAGACCTAGGGTTTCTCCTATTCCATCCTGTAATGTTTTCAGAGTGTCTGCTTTGACTCCGAGGTCTTTGATCCATTTGGAGTTGATTCTGGTGCAGGGTGATATATAAGGATCTAGCTTTAGTTTTCTACAAGTAGTTAACCAATTTTGCCAGCACCATTTACTGAAGAGGCTGTCTTTCTTCCATTCTATTGTTTTAGCTCCCTTATCAAAGATTAGATGGCTATAGGTCTGTAGGTTCATTTCAGGGTTTTCAATTCTATTCCATTGGTCCTGAGGTCTATTCTTGTGCCAATACCAAGCTGTTTTGATTACTATGGCTTTGTAGTCGAGTTTGAAATTTGGTATTGATATTCCTCTAGCACTGTTCTTTCTGTTGAGGATCGTTTTTGCTATTTGGGGTCTTTTATTGTTCCATATGAATTTTTGGATTGCCTCTTCTATTTTCTTGAAGAATGAGGTTAGAATATTGATAGGTATCGCATTGAATTTGTAAGTATTGCCATTTTCATGATATTGATCCTTCCAATCCAGGAGCATGGGAGTTTTTGCCACTAAGTTTTGTTTTGATTTCCTTTTTCAAGTTTTTAAAGTTTTCATCATAGAGGTCCTTCACTTCTTTGGTTAAGTTAATTCTTACGTATTTTATTTTTTGTGGGGCTATTATGAATGGAGTTGCTTTCCTAATTTCAGGCACACTTTTCTCTTGTTGGCATACAGAAAAGTCATTGATTTTTGAGGGTTAATTTTATACCCTGCTACTTTGCCAAAGTTTTGAATCAGCTTAAGTTGTTTGGAAGTGGAGTCTATGGGATTCTTTAAATACAAGATCATGTCATCTGCAAAGAGGGAGAGTTTTACTTCTTCTTTCCCTATTTGGATCCCCTTTATGTTTGCATCTTGTCTTATTGCTGTAGCTAGGCATTCTAATACTGATTGAAGAGAAGTGGAAAGAATGGTCATCCTTGTCTCGTTCCTGAGTTAAGAGGAAATGGCTTTAGTTTTTCACCATTAAGTATAATGCTGGCTGTAGGTTTGTCATACACAGCCTTTATTGTATTGAGGAATGTTCCATGGATTCCTAATTTTTCCAGAACCTTCATAATAAAGGGGTGTTTAATTTTGTCAAATGCTTTTTCTACATCTATAGTGATAACCATGTGGTTCTTATCTTTGCTTCTGTTGATGTGATGAATAATATTAATTGATTTGCGTATATTGAACCAGTTTTGCATCCCTGAAATGTATCCTGTTTGATCGTGGTGTATGATTTTTTGGATGAATTGTTGAAGTCGATTGGGCAAAATTTTGTTGAGTAGTTTTGCATCAATGTTCATCAAAGAAATGGGTCTATACTTCTCTTTCTTTGATGAGTCCCTGCCTGGTTTTGGGATGAGGATTATGATGGCTTCATAGAATGAATTCGGTAGTGAACTTTCTCTTTCAATTTCATTGAAGAGTTAGAAGAGTATTGGTGTGAGCTCTGCTTTGAAGGCCTTGTAAAATTCTGCTGTAAAACCATCTGGTCCTGGGCTTTTCTTAGATGGGAGGTCTGTTATTGCTGTTTCTATTTCAATGCTAGATACGGGCCTGTTAAAATGGTTTAACTCATCTTAGGTTAGTTTCGGCATGTCAATATTTGTTAGGAAAAGGTCCATTTCTGCCAAGTTCTCAAACTTATTAGCATAAATGTTTGAGAAATATTCCCATATAATGTTCTGAATCTCGGTTGTTTCTGTGGTGATGTTTCCATTCTCATCTCTGAGTTTATTTTTTAGAGTGTGTTCTCTTCTTTTTCTAATAAGATTTGCTAAGGGTCTGTCAATTTTGTTAATTTTTTCGAAGAACCAACTCTTTGTTTTGTTGATTCTTTCTATGTTTTTTTTTTTGGATTCTAAATCATTTAATTCTGATTTAATTTTAATTATTTCTTTCCATGTACTGGATTGGGGTTTATCTTGCTGCTCTTTTTCAAGGAGGCTCAGAAGTCTCATTAAATTGTTGGTTTCAGATCTCTCCAATTTGTTGATGTAGGAACTCAGAGCTATAAACTTGCCCCTGAGTACTGCCTTTGCTGTGTCCCAGAGGAGCTGGTATTTTGTGTGTTCATTTTAGTTGAATATCATGAACATTTGAATTTCCTTTCTAATCTCTTCCATGACCCACTCATGATTCAGCAGTGTGTTGTTCAGCCTCCATGTGTTACAGGATTTTCTTTGGTAACTTTTGGTGTTGAGTTCTAATTTTATTCCCTTATGGTCTGAGAGAATGCAAGGTATAACTTCAATGCTTCTGAATTTGGACAAGTTTGCTGTGTCGCTTAAAATGTGATCTATTTTGGAAAATGTTCCATGTGCTGCTGAGAAAAACATGTATTCTGATGCTGCTGGGTGAAATATTTGGTAGATGTCTGTTAAATCTAGTTGATCTATGCAGTTGTTTAGATCTGTGGTTTCTTTGTTGAGTTTTTGCTGAGTTGATCTATCTAATTGGGAAAGTGGTGTGTTAAAGTCCCCAACAATTAATGTCTTTGGATCTATGTGGGATTTGAGGGAAAGTAGTGTTTCTTGGATAAACTTGGGTGCTCCATTGTTTGGTGAATAGATATTTAGAATTGTAATATCCTCCTGATGAGAGATCCCTTAATTAGGATGTAGCGACCTTCTTTATCTCTTCTCACTAATTTTAATTTGAAGTCTATTTTATCTTATATTAGTATTGCAACTCCTGCCTGTTGATGGGGGCCATTTGCTTGGTAGATTTTTTTCCAGCCTTTCACATTGAAAATTCGTTTTTTTTTTTATGGGCAAGATGTGACTCCTGAAGGCAGCAGATAGAAGGATCTTTCTTTTCAATCCAACTAGACAGTCTATATCGCTTAATTGGAGAGTTAAGTCCGTTAATGTTGAGAGATAGGACTGAGAGGTATTTGGGCGTTCCTGCCATTTTATCCACTTTCTTGGGGGCTGCGGCAACTTGTCTTTCTGTCTTTCTGTCTCTCTTTTTCTTTCTCTCTCTTTTCTCTCTTTTTCTTTCTCTTTCTTTCTCTTTCTTCCTTTTCTTTCCCTCCTTCCTTTCTTCCTTCCTTCCTTCCTTTCTTCCTTTCCTTCCTTCCTTCCTTCCTTCCTTCCTTCCTTCCTTCCTTCCTTCCTTCCTTCCTTCCTTCCTTTCTTTCTTTCTTTCTTTCTTTCTTTCTTTTTCTTTCTTTCCTTATAAGTCAGGGACTGAGTGTAATCCTTAAGCTTCTTTTGCTCAAGACTAGTGCTCTACCAATTGAACCACACCTCTACTTCCTGCTTTTTGATGGTTAATTGGAGATGCGTCTCATCGAGAAAAAGTCAAAAGCTATGTACATATGACCATATAAGATGATGCTAAGCAAAACGAACCTCAAGATATGGACACTAGAGTTTTTTTCTTTGATGCTGTTATTTTTAATGTACTATGTAATTTTTTTGTTGTTTCTTTTGTATGTTCTTCCCCCATGGTATAACCCCTGTTGTCACTGTATATGATTCTGGTGCCCTGCGTCTTGTATATACAATATACATTTTTCTAATTTGTGGGGGGGGGGGAAATAATAAAATGCTGAAACAAGGATACAGCTTGATCCATTGTAACAATGAGATGTACAAGACACTACGTTGAAAACGAGGTGGGGAGGAAGGGGTAGTAGGGGAAAAATAAAGGAGGGGGTAACAATGCTCTATAGGAAATGTACTCATTACCTTACTCATGTAACTGTAAACCCTCTGTACAGTATCTTTACAAAAAATTTTTAAGAAAATACTCAAAAAAAAAAAAAAAAAAAAGAGTCTTACCAACTTTCCTGCCAACTGTGATCCTCAGATCTTAGCCCCCTGAGTAAGTAGGATTACAAATGTGAGCCACCAGTGCCTGGCTTGAGACTATATTTGAGACAAACTTCCAAGTGATAAGGTGGAGATTGCTTGTTATTCCAGCACAATTTAGTCCTACTCATTAAGGACCAGTTGAAGGTACTGAGACCAAACAGAGAGGCGGACAGAGGAAGAGGCAGACAGGTTTCAGAGAGCACAGTGACTGTGTGAACAGAAGTGCATCTTGAACATCAGTAAGACCAAATGGGTGCTTGCGATTTAGGTCAGAAATAGAGGTGTATTTATGGCCTTGTCACAAAAGTAAGTTTATCCTGGTTGGAATATAGCTGGTTTTGCTTAAGGTACTATCTAGAAATTAGGAACATTTCCAGAGCCAGTGTCTTATTGTAAACACTCATAAATGACTCCATTCTCATGTGGGTTTTTTTTTTTTAAATCTACTTAGGATACTGGGAAACTATGTAGAAAAAGTAGCTAGTAAAAAAAACATGGGCAATCAGAGCAGTTCTGACTCAAGATGGCTTGTGGTCTTGTAGCTATAGAGAGATGGCTGGGTTCACCTGTGGATTACAGCTTCAGATATCTGAATGTCTTGAGTCAGGGAATTCGATTGCCTTGGGTTTATATATATCAATGATCAAACAACTTAATAACTTAAACTCATATAAACTTCAAAAAATACCATATGAAAGAATTTTTTAAAACTGTAATTCCCAGCTTCTTAGGAGAATAATAATCTAAATGTAGACAATGAGAAAACTCAGGAAACCCTAGCTGACACAGAGAGAGGTGGGGGATGGAGGGAAGGAAGGAAGGAGGGAAGGAAGGAAGGAAGGAAGGAAGGAAGGAAGGAAGGAAGGAAGGAAGGAAGAAAGAAAGAAAGAACGGAAGGGGAGAAGGAGAAGGAGGAAAAAGAAAGAGAAGGAGGAGGAGGAGGAGGAGGAGGAGGAGGAGGAGGAGGAGGAGGAGGAGGAGGAGGAGGAGGAGGAGGAGAAGAAGAAGAAAGAGGAGAAGGCGGAAGTGGAGCAAGAAGAAGAGGAAGAGGAAGAAAGAAGGAGGAAGAAGAGGAAGGCAGGAAGGAAACCAAAAAAGTGGACTGAAAAACTGACGTCATTGCTCAAGCCATGAGGCCCTGAGGTCAATAACCAGTATCATGAAAAAGAAACTAACAAAATGAGTAAAACTATCATTAATTTCCTATTGCTCAAATATCTCATCATGCAAAATAAAGTGCTCCTTTGGAATAAGTTTCTTCATGGTTTAGCCAAACAATTACCTAATTCCTAACATTATTCTGCCTATATAAAATCGTGTCAATTTACTAAACACTCAGTATATTTTTTGTAGTTTAGGATTTTTGTGCATTCAGAGTCCCTCTCCAGATTTTGCTGTCCTGACTTGCCTTTCTTATCACCTCTGGAAGCTTCCTTCAACAGTCAGATTCTTTGCAACCAATGTAGACTTAATGATCTAATGTAGCATAAATTTATCACATAACACTGAACAAATTATTCTTTTATGACAATTTCCAAGCAGCAGAAAGTTTTAGTGGAAAATATACCATTACAAAAAATAAAAACGTGTTATTATCTTGGTCATTAACAACTGCAGAATAGCGAAGAATTTGGCTGCCAATCATGTGGTCTTTTGTGAGTTGAAAAACATCTACTCAATATAATATATAGCATTCATAATAAGATAAAATGATTCAGCTGCCACATCCTATGCCCTTTGTCAACTTTCCTATAGAATTGTCATGAAATTTCAAAAATAGTTGCAAATCTTCATCAGTTCTGGAAACTAGAATTATAGAAAAACAATATCCCAGATTCCAAGCAATATTATCAGAGATAAACCACAAAGTCCTGAGTAATTGTAGCAGGACTACAGATGTCGGAAACTGGCATATTTTTCCACAACAATACCCCATACCCAAAAATATACCCAAAAGTGAAACTCTGTCATCACTCAATTTAGGTATGTAGATTTATTAGTCAAATATATAGTTCTCCCATTCCTTGACTCAACTCTCAATAAAACTTTTGGAATATGACAAGCCACATACTTTGCCTGGCAGTAATTTCTTTCTCCCTTTTGCCCTCATGAAGAAACTGTCTTCATCCCGTGGCAAGTATTAAAAATATGAGACATTGAGTTTCCGATGCTCCTTTGTGGTGAAAGGTGATCATGTGACCCTTTCCATGGAGACAAAAGGTGTTTTCCAGGCAAGCTTTGATCTTGAGAGCAAGAGACTCAATACCTCACATCAATCCTTTCTTTCTGACCTTGGGAACATCTTATTATCTTTGGAAGATACTGAGCAGAAGAAAAAGAAGAGGCTGATATACTCATTAGGCTTGGATTCCTCACCCTCTGAAATACTTCCTGAGTATTGTGTCTACTGTATTTATACAGGTGAAGGAGAGGATAGTGTACAAAACACAGCTTGAAAGAGTGAAAAAGAGAGCTGGGTGGTCAGGTGGCTGAGATTTGAGGATCACGGTTCAAAACTAGCCCAAGCAGGAAAGTCCATGAGACTCTCATGTCCAATAAACCACCAGAAAACCAGAAATAGCACTGTGGCTCAAGTGGTAGAGTGCCTGTCTTGAGCTGAAGACTCAGGAACAGCGCCCAGGCCCAGAGTTCAAGCCCCAGGACTGACCAAAAAAATAAATAAAAAAGAAAAAAGAAAGAAAGGAAGAGAATTCAATCAGTGGTTTATGGGTATATGATCCACTGTTGTTTAGTGACAGAAGAACTCCAAGAAAATGATGTCTGGAAAAATTTGTTCTTTCTGCAGTAAGAAAAGTAAATATAATATTCATCATTAAAGTTAATAAAGGAGATATGCCATAGGCCTGAATGAGTTTTTAGACAAGTCTCTTCTTAGTGTGTCCACAAAAGGAATGATGTTATCACCTCATAAAGACATCAGTGCTGTGTTCCTTGAAACATTAGGGAAAAAAAATCAGGGGCTCGGAAGTTGGTTTAGTGGTAGTGTGCTTGCCTCACATGCGTGAGGCCCTGGGTTCGATTCCTCAGCACCACATAAGCAGAAAAAGGCCAGAAGTGGTGTTATGGCTCAAGTGGTAGAGCACTAGCCTTGAGCTGAAGAGCTGAGGGACAGCGCCCAGACCTAGAGTTCAAGGCCCACGACCGACAAAAAAAGAAAGGAAGAAAAGAAAAGAAAAAAAAATCAAGGTACAGAAATGATTATGTGCCCATTAACAGATTAAAAAGTGATCTATACATATGTACGAGCACGTATACACCCATATATAATATATACATTATTTAGTCTTTAAAAAAGGAAATTGTGCCACTTGGGACAACATGGATAAATCTAAGGACGTTAGGCCAAATTAAAATGGATACAGGATAGAAAAGCACTGAAGGATGTGTCTTGTACATGAAACCTCACACAGACAAAGATCACCCAAACACACAGAATCAGGAAGTTTTGGCCACCAGGGATGGAGGTGATGACTGGAAAGAGATGTGTAGGCCAAACCTTAGGAAGTTGTGATAGCTATGTAGAATGAATAAGAGCAGAGATTCAATGTATAGTTTAAAGACTATACAGAATTGATAATACGCTATGCTATAGTGAATAATTGCTAATAGACTTTGGATACTTACGTTATCAAGAAAGGTCAAACATCATTGAACACCTTAAACATGTTAATTTTTTTTTAAAAGTGTGCTAGCACTTCAACAACATAAGGGGTGGAGAAAGAAAGAGAGAAAGAGAAAGCATTCTCATGAAACTTGGACAGAATGTATGTGAAAATAACTTAGGAATTGATTATTGCCTAGCAACAATTTCTTCCTAGCATAACAACTAAGACAAACTGGACAACAGAAAAGCTGCAGTTGCAAAGGAAAGATTTGTTGGGCTGTTCATCCGAAATGTATTTACCATCAATTCTGTGATATGCATTTTCACAAAATGTAGAAAAGATAAAACTTTAGAAAAGTGATTTAAAAAAAAACAACCACAAATAGAACATCCACCATGACAGAGTGTGAAATCAGTATTGGCATGAAGGTTACAGAGATAAATGTTCGATAACTTGGCCCAACGCTTCTAACTGTTCTGAGGAAAAGTGTTTTGGGAGATGGTAAAAGTGTGCTGTAAAAATAAAAAGAGGTTTCTGGAGCAAATATGTCGAGGGAACCCTGTACATGCTTTCTGTTTAATCCACATACTGTGGATTAGCAGATGACAGGTTTGGTGCCAGTAAATCAGTAAATCTGCAAGTTTGCAGAGCTGTGTTTCAGGAGACTATTGCTATATGAGATTACCATCATCACAAAACAATGGCCATGAAATGGTGGGATATATTTTAAAATATTAAGTTTTTTGAAGATAAATAGTTCGCAAAAGTTTTCAAACTTTTTTTCTTTCAAACTTCCAAGGAAGACGTAAAATTCATGTAAGTAAACCATTCCCAAGCATAGATAAAATTTAAATAAACTTTCTAAGAGAACTTAGCTATTCTTTTTAACCCAATACTGACAAAGATTATGCTGGAAAGTCAAAAGATAAAATGTTTTTTTTTATTATTATTACTTTTATTTTTTTCACAAGTCTTGGTTGTTGAACCCAGGGTCTGGGCACTGTACTTGAGTTTCTTTTGCTCAAGGCTAACACTCTACCACTTGAGTCACAGGGCTACTTCTGGCTTTTTCTGTGTATGTGGTACTGAGGAATCAAACCCAGGGCTTCAGGCATGCTAGGCAAGCACTCTACCACTAAGCCACATTCCTAGCCCGACAAAGCTTTTTAAAAATAAACACCAGGGCTGGGAAGGTGGCTCAGTGGTAGAGCACTTGCCTTGCATGCATGAGGCCCTGGGTTCGATTCCTTAGCACCACATAAGCAAAAAGAAAAAAGCCAGAAGTGGCGCTGTGGCTCAAGTGGTAGAGCGCTAGCCTTGAGCTGAAGAGCTGAGGGACAGCGCCCAGGCCCAGAGTTCAGGCCCCACAACCGGACCCAAAAAAAATAAAAATAAAAATAAAAATAAACACCAAAAACCAAATCAAAGCACCAGCTATTAATAGTTTATAAGGTACAATATATCATGAAAAACTATCTTCCACACAATAAAATTGCTTAATGTTAGGAATATTTGACACTCTATGTTATCATGTCAATTCCAAATTATTTTCATGATTTCATACCATGGACTTATTTTTAAAGCCTTCTTCATAAAATAAAAGTAAGTGTGTATTGCTTCCAATGGATAAGAAAAACCTATGTAAAAGAAAATGCCAACAATGAATTTCATTATAGAACTTCAGATATAATTCATTTCATTTGAGATTTAAGAATTACTACTGAAACATAGTGACTCATTATTGTTCTGTCAGTTTCATTTTATTGCATAAAATCACACAAAATATGAACTATGTTTATTCTAAGTGAATTCTAGAAAAATCCCAGCACCTGTCAAATGGACTTGTTAAGTGAATTATCACAGAACCCAACTGCCACTAAAAAATAACATTTGCAAAGACTATCTGGGTGTGGTGGCTCAAGCACATCATTTTAGCTTCTTGGGAAGTGTAAATTGAGGAGTGGTAGTTCAAGCGCAGCCTGGAATACACATTTATGGACTCTGCCTCCTTCTAAGCATGGTGCCGCATTCCTGTTTTTCCAAGTTAAAAGGGAAGCAAAGTGGCTGAACACAGTAGCAGGAACTGGCCATCCAGGGACAATATGAAGGACAGATAGAAGGACTGGAGTCCAGGAAAAAAGAATAACCTTGTCTCACCAACAACCAACATAAAGGGGGGCTAGTGGAATGGTTCAAGCAGTAGAGTTCCTGCCTACCAAACTTGAGCCATTGGGTTTAAATCTTAGCACTACAAAAGAATTTTTTAAAGGAATACTAAGGTTGGTCCAGGAACAGGTGCTTACATCGATAAAATTTGAGGCCAGCCTGAGCCTATCTCAAAAAATAGAAAAGGCTGGGTTTGGTAGTGCATACCTGCCATCCCTGCTATGATAGTCTGAGCTGGCTTTAACCAAAACAACCAGAACAAAAAGGGCCAGAGTCATGGCTCAGGAGGTAGAGTGCCAGCCTAGCAAGTGCAAAGCCCTTAGTTCTAAACCTTATGCAGAAAATGAAAAGACTTCAAAAACTAAAATTAAAATTTGTTTATAACACATGAGTGTTAATTATAAACTCATTGGGAACATGTGTTAGACACTGTTTTAGGCAAGGGAATTAGAAGGGGTAACAATGCAACCCCTGTCTGCATGAAGTTTGTATTCTATTAGTGGGGGTCATAGAAAATCAAAGAAGTGAGTGTTCTCACCCACATTCACATTTACCTAACCTCTCAGACATTAATCCACCATCATATCTAAAATACTACTGTGGGTTTAGCCTCAAGTTTCAGTGATGATATTTTTAATGTAGATGTACATATAAAAGATCGGAAGCTGAAGTATCAAAACACAATGGCACTTAGGTCCAAACATGGTCATTGTGAATGATTACATAGTTTATCTGCTGTTGTCTACGCCACAAATAGCTCACACGATGAATGTGCATCTTTAGAGAAGCTGGGAACTTCAAGTCCAATGTAAGTCTTTACATTTTCTATCCTAGTTACATCATTAAATGCTAATGATCAAATGGCCTGTCAGACCAAACTATGACAATAAAGACCAATTGTAATGTGATTTCTCTCTATTATGTTGTGTTGAAAGCCACACCAAAGTTAAATGTGAAATCTGTACTGCTCTGCAATTAAAATAAATTGTATATAATCAAAAACAGTGAAGATAAAGATCGACTGCCAGTTACATCCCCAGTCCAACCAGTGCCATGTTGTAATTTGCAAAACTAGAAGGACAAACATGCATTATTGGCAGAGCAAGACATATGATTATCTGGGTCAGTGTGTCACATCAGCCCCATAAGGCAAAATGCAATGCATTACCACAGAGCCGGAAAGCCAAATTCAACTCATTCTTATCTTATGGATTCATGCTTATGAATGAATTTCATTGACTATCTCATGCAATCCTCACCTCAAAAAGAATATAGAAGGCCTGTATGCTGATTTGCATAACTCAGGGTTACATCTGTCTGCAGCCATTTACGCGTTTTATTATGTATTTTAATAATTTTAATGTTTCAGTGAATGACAAGTAGTAGTGATTCTAGAGGGAAGATAAAAATGCATGGAGCCTGTTGTACTGGAAAATATAGTAGCTATACAGCAAATGAGAAAAGAAGGTTCGGCTTGGAGCAAAAATCTAATATAATCTTTCAATAGTTCCTTCTTTCAGCAAAATAAAGACAATTGTGTCAAATCCAATGAGAGGAGTCGTATTCTCTGAGAGAAGACTCTGCAAGGAAAACCAAAAATTATACAACATGTTCCTTGTTTAGAAGATTGTGTTTCCATAGTACTTAATTCACTCTCCACTTCTTTCCCCCTTTTTTTCTTAATTCAGCCAATGGAAAAAATGAAATTAGTGACTAATCTCTGAAGTTAATGCAAATTATATGGACATGTTTACTATTTCCCAGAAAGAATAAAAATCATCCTAAAGTCTTCTCATTTTCTTTCTAGAATAGTACTGCGATAGGATAAAAGAGACCAGTAATGGAAAATTTAACCCTCAGTTTCTTCCCCATGGAGAAAGACCCTATGAAAGGCTTTTCAAACTCTTTACAAATATTTCTTTATGATTCCGAAAGTTGTAACTGTGTGTGTGTGTGTGTGTGTGTGTGTGTGTGTACACGGGGCTGAGCACTTCACTGAGTTTTTTCTCTCCAGACTAAGGCTCTACCACTTGAGCGACAGCTCCACTATTAGTTCAGAGTCTCATAGACTTTATTGCCCAGGCTAGCTTTGAACCACTATCCTTAAATCTCAGCCTCCTGAGTAGCTAGGATTACAGGCGTGAGCCACTGGTGCCTGGCAGAAAGTTTTTACAATTTTCAACTACTAAATGTGAACTATCTACAGTTACCAGCCCTGCAATGTCTTATGTTAAACATTCACATTTAGCAAAATCATCATTTTTGTTATAATCATGGATGGCAAATCTCAGAAATAATAAAGTTCCTGGTTAATAAATGTTTTACCACATAGTGTCCTTGTCTACCTGTGGCCCTGCTTGAACTGAGCAAATTTCTGATCCCTTCAGCCTGTGATGTGTCAGATGGATCCATTCACTCTAATCTTTTCAGGACTGGTGTTTGAACTCAAAGCTTTTCCCCAATTGACCTCCACTCCACCACTTGAGCCATGCCCCCAAATGCTACTTCTCATATTTTCTTTATATTACCTCTCTGTTTTAGACACATTTGACAGTACCTGGACATTATTTTATATTAATACCTGGTCTGCAAATAGTTGACTCTTCTTACCATTTCACACGATTAAAAGTGGTTAGTACCCCAATTAGCCACAGCGTGCCTTCCTTTAGACACTCCTACAATAATGGATTCATCCATGATCCGCTCCATAAAACAACTGCTTTATTTTTTTTTAATTCATTGTAGTGTCAAGAAGAATTTCTTATAAACACCACAACTGAAAACAGTCTACACATTTCCTGATGCAAGAATAGAGCTGTTTTGAATAAAATTCCCTTATTTTTCCGTGTGAATATACAAAAATGCCTGGCCTTTGCAAAAACAGACATTTAACAGAACAGAACAAATTAATTCTTTACTTTTTACTTCACAATGGGAAAGACAGCTGAAGACCCTTAATTGAGACAATGAAAAGAAAAACATGGTCTCTAGAACTCTTTCAAGAATACGAACCATTGAATGCTTTCCATTTTGGGAAGCTTTCCATTTTGGGAGAAAAATAAAGTGGATAAATAAACTTTTGGTGGATGAGTTTCCAAATATTCTTTCCTAAATGAAAACCATCAATGTACAATGTCAACAGATCTCTTTTCAGAAAAAAACTCACTGTCATCCTGAGAGATATTAAACTTTATTCATTCCATCAAGTACTGTTTTAGTTATTGAAATTGTGCATATTTCTTGTCCTAGTCCAGAATTGCAATCACTTCTGGGATTATCCCTTAATAGCTCACACTAATGAGTGCCTAAAGCTAAATTAATTCCACCTTAAATCAATGTTTGCTTATTCTGTATAAATAGTTAAGCTCAGTGATCACTTGGAAAACTTTGTGAACTTGATAATTCAATGAAATTTACCTTTTCTCCCTCAGTAGTTTTGATTTTTTTCCTTCTTCTCAGCTCTGTTAGTTCAAATTACTAATGGCTTCAAAAACAGTAACACATCATTAAAAAATCACGTATAAATCACAAGTAAACACACTGGGTGGCAAGTAAGGGGTTACAAATGAGCTAACTGAAGTATAACAGACTCTGGAGAGCTCAAATAGTACAATTCTTTAAAAAGACCAAGTTCAAGCCCAACAAAATAAGTACCAGGAAATGGGTACTTGGGAGAGAGGAGGGTGGGGCAGAGGAGAGAGGGGTAAAAGAATAAAGGGGGAGAGGGGAGACAAGGCAGACAAGAGGTCATTGTAGTTACCAGAGAATTGAGAAATATAAGGCAAAGGGTTGGTAGAAGGTGAAGATGTTAAAGTGATGACACAGATCAAGATGCATTGTGCACATAAACTGCTTTGTGAACTTTACAACTTAGGTGTGGGGGGAGATGGGAAGGGATGGGAAGGGGAAACAAAGGAGGAGGCTACAATGCTTGATAAGAAATGTACTCGTTACCTTGCCCATGTAATGTAACCCCTCTATATGGTATTTTCACAATACAATTTTTTTTAAAAAAGGCAGATGTGTTGGAAATGATCTGTACAACTTGGTGAGGGGGCTTGGAGAGGGAGGGAAAGTGGGAGAATAATGAGGGAGGGGTAACAAGTTCGACAAGAAATGTACTTATTACTTACTTATATAACCGTAACTCCTCTGTGCATCATCTTGACAATAAAATAAAAATACTTAAAAAATTAAAGGGAAGGGGTTGGGTAGGAGGGCTACCAGCACAACTATGTTTATTGCAGCATTATTTACCATAGCTAAGATATGGAACCAACCCAGATGCCGCTCAGTAGATGAATGGATCAAGAAAATGTGGCATATGTGTGTGTGTGTGTGTGTGTGTGTGTGTGTGTGTGTGTGTATACATACATATATATATATAATGGAATTTTATGCCTCCATCAGAAATAATGACATTACCCTATTTGTTAGGAAATGGAAAGACTTGGAAAAAAATTATATTAAGTGAAGTAAGCCAGGCACAAAGAAACATAGGTCCCATGGTTTCCCTTATTTGCAATAACTAGTATATGAAAGGGACACAATTATTAAGGTCTACTATATTCATAAACATTGCTTTGGTGAATAGCAACTCCTTTGTACAGCCACTTAAATAAAATATATACACAGAAAAAGAATTTTACCACCACCAACACAAAAACATGTATCCATATTTTCCTCTCCTGCTTTTCAGAGACCACTGTCAAGTCAAAGAACTTGATGATTTGATTGGTTATTCATCCTGTCAAGTTTGTGCAACCATCTTTTTTAACGATGTACATCTTCTGTGAGAGACCTTTCTTATCAACTGAATTCCAGTTGTCTTAACACTAGTGAGAAACCATGATTTGCAAGAGATTTTAATTTACAAATACACTGGATAGTTTAGGAAGGATGGACAAAAACAGTCATCATATTCAATGTACAGATGTGAAACTGGAACCAGGTAACTTGGGACGGATGGGGTTAGGAGAGATGGGGACAATGATGGAAGGGCTGACATTGATTAGAGTACATTGTACTCAAAACCTGATGTGTTGAATTTAACCCCCTTTATACAACTGCTAAAAGGTAAATAAATAATAACAACAAAATCATACCTGTTCTCTGAGGGATCGTGATAAATGTAAGTGAGCTGTCATGGTTGGACACCGTGAAAACAACAGTAGATCAATACGTCATCCTAGCCTTTAATCGTTTATGTGTTCATGGTACTCATGAACTTCTCTCCAATACTTTACAGTGAAATGAAGCTCTAGCTGACATGTTCAGTTGAAACCTGTTAAAGATGAAAAAAAGGAGCTCTGCATTTGTTTTTTCTGCTCCCATTATGAACTTCAAACTGCTAGCAGACAAGAGTAGTTATAAATATAGAAATATAAGCAAAGCTTTCTTTAGTTTATCCAGAAAGAAAGAAATAATCTATCGAACCATGTGAATGAAGTATAAAAGCTAGCAATACTATGTCTTAAATTTATGGTTCTAGACAATATTTTATGATATTTGCCATATATAAATAGTTATTACCAAAGATAAAGAGTCCTAAATTCAAAGCATATATAAGAGTACTTTATTAATTTGATAAATTAGATCGGTTGTGTTCAATTTCTGAAGTTGTCCAAGAAATATTGTAAAAGGACATAGTCTTCTTTTCGCAATAGCATCAAATATGGCTTTTACTTGGCTGGAGAATAAACTTGAGTATGGATTTTATAATTTACAAATTCTTGGATAGATTTTATACCATGAAGGCTCTTCCCTGTAAGTTCTAAGTAAATACCAGTACAGTCTCCATTTGGGCAAGGGTTCAGAGCAATTTACTTAACTGGATTGGAAAGCGGGAAAGAAAGCAACATTGGAATATTCTCCAAATATCATCCATGTGAGACTGTGGCAGTGGTATGAGTATTTTTGAGAAAAGAAAAATGGAAATAAGAATTGAAGAGAAGTGGAGAAATATAAACACTTTCCACTTTAAGATTTATTCCTCAAATTTCTTACAAAAATTGTTATTAAGAAAATCTTTGTCTTGATGTTTGTTTATGTGGATGTTCATGATTTGACCGCTTATCCATTTTGGCTTTTCAAGCAAAGAAATTGCTTTGATTTTCCTCAGCATAATGGATACCCTTACTTGGGTTTTGAGTTTTGTTTGGATTAAAGCAAGGCATGTTAGAATTGGGGATCTTATCTGAACTTCCAATCCTTTAAGACTCCAAAGCTGGAATGAACACTGAACCAAGAAAGAGCAATCTGTAAGCTCTGTGTGTGCGTGTGTGTGTGTATGTGTGTGTGTGTGTGTGTGCATGCTTTAAGAACCTAGCTTGAAAGGATCTCTTTTCACAAGACAAACCTAAGGGAGGAAAAGGCATAAAAATAAACCTGCCATGTATTATTTAATTTTAAGTGAACATTCGCATTGAGCAAAATGAGTCATAAAAATAAACACTAGTTCAGTCACCAGTTAAGAGTGCAGGTGACAGCCTGTGTCCCTTTAGGAAGGCCTGGACAATTTTGGATGGTTTCAAATTAAAACCATTAAGTCTATGAAACTCGAATCTTTCTTTACTACCATTGAAGGCAGCATTGTTCTGTCCTTACTGGGTAAATAAAACCCGCGGGCTCCTTCCTTCCTCCCTTCTCTTCTTCTCTTCCTTAGAAACAGCTCCTGGCGTTGTTTAACCTCACATAGAAACACAGGCCACATTGATGGAAGTAGCTTGAGGTCTTTCTTAAATCTAGGATGACATCAGAGTCAACTCTGGTTTCTTTTTCACGTCATATTTTTATTTGTCCGGCTATTTTAAGTGACTTTCAAGAGAAGCCATGAACAAAACTGACTCACACTGTTTCCAATGTTGATCGACCATTTTTCATCGAAGTCTTAGCTACAGGTTAAAAGTCTACGGAGCTAAGCAGATGATGTGTTTTGGAATAGGTGACTCTATCCTGGCTCTGGATTTATTTCACGGATCTTTCTCTCTACTCTTCCTGCCTCCAATTTAATTCTGAGCAGAGACAGTCTATCAGGTTGTTTATAAACACAGAAGAGAGGATATAAAGGCCAATTATAGGGGCTAACAATAAAAACAAATTTTCTTCCTTGATCAAAGAGATCCAGAGATAAATGAGCAGAGGTTGTTTTCCCAAGTCATTCCCAGCCTTTACAATCGATGATGAACTCAACCAGGCTCTCAACAGCTCCACTGCCTCTGACAGCTCTAATCAGACATTACACAGCACAGACCCCCATGGGCAATTAGTGCTGTCCACAGGTCTCTAACCTCTGACCCTTCATTCTTTCTTGATTAACACTCGGGGCTCTGATCTAGTCATGACAGTCAACAATTCAAATGCAAGGATGGTCTGTGGGGAACATCTGGCCCGCTGGTCCTAAAAGCCCGGGAAATCCTGTAGTGCATGAAAGACACACGTGTATATTTCTCGTATGCTTTGAATACTTGGCTGCCCTCAGCCATCTCTCCATATTGATGATTCTGTCTGGCATGTGAATGATGTTATAAATATCCAAATGGGCTTTGGTTTGACAAAAAAATAAGGTTTCTCACCTTTGTAAGGATAAATACTGATTCAGAAAGTTGCTAATGATACCCAAATTTGACTTGGAGAGATGCTGAATTCTATGAAATAGCTATATAGGAAAAGCTAATTATGCATCAGCATGCTTCCATATCCTGCCAGGCAGGTTTATTAGCATATGCATGAGGGAATACTAGATTAACAATGTTGGACATCTTTAACTGCATCCACTCTCAGTTCTATTATTACTCTAAACACTTTCTCTATAAAACATCCTCTGGTTAAGAACAGAATTAGGAGCAGTTTGGGGGGAAAAAAGTACATATTAAAATGCTATTTATATCTTGTTGAGTTGCTTTTTGGAAAATGGTCCTGGATTAATTACAACATTATAAGAATGTTATAATTTTAAACATTCTTTTCACTATTCAACCACATGGAGAACTATATTTACAAGATTTCTTCATAAGTTTCAAATCTGACATAATGAAAACATTCTGATTTTTGATAAGCCAGTGATGAAAAGCTTGATTTCACTCCTCAGTGAGTGAGCAGAAGACAAAAAGGTAAAATGTGTTCATCCAAGCCTAGCACCAGTGGCTCATATGTGTAATCCTAGCTACTCAGGAGGCTAAGATCTGAAGATTATGGTTCAAAGCCAACCTGGATAAGAATGTCTGTGAGACTCTTACCTCCAATGAACTTCTAAAAAGGCATAAGTAGAGCCATGGTTCAAGTGGTACAGCACTAGTCTTGAGCACAAAAAGCTTAGGGATGGTATCCAAGACCTGAGTTCAAGCTCCAGAACCATCACACCCACTTAAAAGAAATTGTTCATCCAGAACTTCCTCCAAGTGCATGGTAGGGATCAATTGTGGAGGATGGAGTCAGGTGACTTAGCAGAGAACTATCAGCTTTGGTGAAAGTCAAGCTCTGGCTTCCGTGTGTCCTCAGGTGACCTTAAACAGAATTGTTCAGAATCATATTTAGGTCTTCTTTTTTTCTCATTTACATTTAGGAAGATAACTGGAAAGATAATTTATAAAAAGGTTTCGCTGGGTACCAGTGGCTCATGACTGTAATCCTAGCTACTCAGAAGGATGAGATCTGAGGATCACAGTTCAAAACCAGCCTAGACAGGAAAGCCTGTGAGACTCTTATCTCCAATTAACCACCGAAAACTGGAAGTAGCATTTAAATCAAGTGGTAGAGAGCTCGCCTTGAACTGAGAAGCTCAGGGACAGCTCCCAGGCCCAGAGTTCAAGCACCATGACCAACCAAAAAACCAAACCAAAGCAAAAAAAACAGGTTTCTAATATTGTATCTGATTCAAATATAAAATCTGCATGGTGACAATATTCCCCAACTTTTCATTGCAGTTGCTAACAATATACAAAAATTATTCCTTAGCATGAATCTTGTAAATGTTTCCTAACTTCACCATGCAAAGTATCTCTTGAGCCACAGCTTCACTTCCTGCTGAAAAGCAAGAATAACTACCACAAGGTAGTTAATTGGAGATAAGAGTATTAAGGGTTTTCTTGCTTATCCTGGCTTCTAACTGAAATCTTCACATCTCAGCCTCCTAAGTAGTTAAGATTAAAGGTGTGGCCCACCAGTTTCTAGCAAGATGACGTGCTTTTAAGAGTCTCTGCAGAACTGCTACTAGTTAATAAACTTTTGATGACAGAAATAAAACACACCACCCATGAGCTTAACTAATACTGTATTTTTTTCGTGAAGAATCTGAAATTTTATTCAAGAGCTATATTTTATCCACTTATGCCTTACCAGTTTGTTTATCAAAAAATAATACATGGTTAGTTAAATACTATCATGAGAATATTTTGTAGAACTTTTTTCTTTTAAATGCAATGTTCTTTGCACTTTGGCATGAGTATTTTAAAATAGCTGACTAAATTAGATTTAAGGAATCTAAATCATTCCTACCACAGACTCACACCTGGGCTGAAATTAGTTTCTCTATACTTTGTAAACGTCAGCTTGCCTTCCAATTGGGGCCAACTTAAGAAACTTCAGCTAGAAAGAATTCCAATGGAAAGAGTTCTAAACTATAATACAGAGGAAAATGTGAGGTAGTAAAGTTTCTTATGTGATTTAAAGCTTTCACGTAAGAGTACAGTCATTGGGAATTAAATTTAATGACTTATTTTTTAGTAAGCATGAAAATATTTACATAATAATCGGGTTAAATAATTCTGGAGTAATAAAGGTGATCTTTCTGAAAGGATGAGTGGAAATGACACAGATAAAGAAAGATTCTAAGGTTAACATGTACAATAAATGTAAAGTCCATGCTTCAAGTAAGAATATCCACAGGCCTGGATTCTGGGCTGGCTACACATTGATAATTCCCCTGGTGTCTTGTTCTTCCTCTGTGTTGCCAGACTTTGCCATGCCCACAGCTAGGTTTAATTGCCAAGAATTCAATGACTATTTAGTGTTAACCTATTTTTTTTAATTTTGGATATCACAAATAAAATATAATTAAAGAAGTATCATATATCACTAAAGTATTTGAACCACGCAATAACAATCAGACAAACTTCTCTTTTTTTTTTTTTTGCCAGTTGTGCGGCCTGAACTCTGGGCCTGGGGTGCTGTCCGTCAGCTCTTCAGCTCAAGGCTATTCCCTACCACTTGAACCACAGTGCCACTTCTGGCTTTTTCTGCTTATGTGATGCTGAGGAATTGAACGTAGGGCCTCACACATGTGAAGCCAAGCACTCTACCATTGAGCTACTTTCCCAGCCCCTCCCTGAGCTCTTTTGTTCAAAGCTAGTGCTCTACCACTTTGAGCCACAGCTCTATTTTCATTTTTCTAATGGTTCAGTAAAGATAAGAGTCTCATGTCCTTTCTTGCCTGGTCTGGCTTTGAACCTCAATCCTCAGCTCTCAGTCCACTGAGTAGCTAGGATTACAGGCATGAGCTACCAGCTTCCAGCAAAACTTTTTATATGTTACAAACACAGAACTCATCTAATCACAATAGACATAAGGCAAATCTCAGCCAATTCTTGCAAATACTGGGAAAGAAAATTTAATTGGAACTTAATAAACCAGAACTAAATTTAATCGGATATTTTAAAAAATAGTAAGTGGATATTTTTACTGTTTCCTTTTTAACAATTTAATTCACTCAGCATTAGAAGAAATAGCTAAAGGAAAAAAAACTTAAATTTTAGTAGAATGAGCTTTAGAAAGATTAAAAGGGAAATGAACCATTTTTCTTCTCATGGCTCTGATTGAAAGGTGTTTTTTTTTTCAGGAGAAGATCAGAAAAAGAAAAAGTCTATATGTATATGTAAGATATTGTTTCCAAGCGTACAAAATATGGTATGGAAGATAAAGCTAAAATTTTTATGTTGAAATACTCTTTTATAAATACGTTTTATAGAGTTGAAAACTACCACAAATTCAGACTGAAGTAAATTAAGTCTTTCATTTGGTTTGTTGAGCTATCTACCCACCTATCTATCGATCTATCTATCCATCTATTTATCTATATTTTTATTTATATATGCATGAAAACAGAATACATGGCACTGACAGCAACAAAGGAATGAAAATGTGTAACATTAGAATGTTTTGAGTTTCTTCAAACAGCATAGAATGAAGAAAGCAATAAGCAATGTATGCGTTTCAGGGGCCAACCATTTATGCTTCTCCTTATCATTCATTGGGCTAAGCTATAATACAGCGATTTTGCCTAAAATTCAGCAAAGTTCTAGTTTGGAACTTAGAAATAGCTCCTCTAATTAATTCAAAGAAATACACCAAATTTTTTTTCAATGGTTCACTTACTGTACAAAGAAAGTTACTATTTTTCTATTACTACATATTAAATAAGTGAAGAAATCATTCACTAATTAAGAACTAATTAAGAAATCATGGCAGATAATTCTTAAGTTGGGAAGAATTCTGTTTTCTAAGATCACAAGGCCTGTGTGTCAAAAAATAGACAATTTGGTGGAGGGAGAAGGCATTCCCATACATTACATGTTCCATCTTTATAAAGCAAAGATCATGTAGAGAAAGCTTTAAAGAAAAGGTCTTCAAAGCTGGGTACCACTGGATTCATGCCTATAATACTAGCTAGTCAAGAGGCCAAGAGCTAGAGATCATGATTCGAAGTCAGCACCACCAGAATAGCCTCTGAGATTACTATCTCAAATGAAACACCCAAAATCCAGAAGTAGAGTTATAGCTCAAGTGGTAAAGCAATAGCCTTGAGTACAAAAGCTCAGAGAGAGCGCTTTGGACCTAAGTTCAAGACTCAAGACTAGCACAAAACACACACACACACACACACACACACACACACACGAAGAAAAAGAAAAACAGCCATCAAGCAGCAGCAGAAGCAGCAACAGCAACCCTGATGGCTCACACCTGTAATACTAGCTACTCAGGAGTCAGAGATCTGAGGATAATGGTTCAAAGCCAGCTAGGACAGGAAAGTCCACGAGATTCTTATTTGCAACTAACTACCAGAAAATTGGAAGCAGTGTTGTGGCTCAAAGTGGCAGAGAGCTAGTGTTGAGCTAAAAAGCTTAGGGACAGCACTCAGGCCCTAAGTTCAAGACCCACGACAGATGGAAAAGAAGTAGGAGGTAATCAATCTCTTTCTCTTTATGCAGCCCTGCTTTTTTTTTTTTTCCAGAAGAAGCAAACTTTTGCCTCTGGAAAACATAATTGATGAGAATATGAAATCACAAGATTATATTTTGGAGTAGTTTTGTTTCAAACCCAGCAAAAGAAGTTTGAAATAATGGAACTGATATATTGACTACTAAAAAACCACATAGACTGAAAGGAAAAGTGGGGTCACCCCTACTTTCTTTGCTTTTGCAGCCCACCCAGACATATCACCCGCACTTTTTAAGCCTTCCATTTTAATGGAAGGAATGAAAGGAAACTGGAAATATGTCGAAGTTCTCAATTATCTAGACTTCTGTAAAACTCAACACCAGCACAACCTCAGACTGAAATATACTAAGTCATTAGCTTGTTTGGTTGGTATAGAATAATGAACAAAATTTCTAAAATTCATGAGAATGACAAAACTCCTGATCTTACCCAACCTTATTTCTGCTCTCTATTTATGGACTCTTGTTATACTAGCTTGGTTTGTACCAGCAAAAGGTATGGAAACATTGGTTCCTAAAATTCACCAACAACCAAATCCTATATTGTTTCCTTTAGTGAAATGACACTCAGAACAACCATCTTTTTAGAGAACTGCAAGCCTTCCTTAGTTACCATTTTTCTTTCTGTGAATGATCGTAATACACAGTATTTCCAGACATGTTAACTTGGGGCTATTTCATAAAGGTATTGCTATGCATGAATGTTAGGGCAGGGGTCACCTGATGGTTGAGAGGTGTCTATAGCTAATATGGAGGGCCAAGAAACCCACTAGGGATCAGCATGGTAGAGGGGTTGAAGGAACAACAGGAAAGGGTGTTTCCTAAGAAAGAAGGAAGAAGCAGACAAATCAGGGTCTCAAGTTTGCAGAGATGGATTTGTTTTTCATTGTTACACCTTCCTTTATTTTCCCCCTACCATCCCTTTCCTCCCCACCTCCCTAACTCCTCCCTCGCCTCTCCCTCTCCTCTTCCCCCCACACCTCGCCAAGTTGTAAAGTTCATTTTCAACATATTGCCTTGTACATCTCATTGTTACAATGGGTCATCCTGTATCTTTATTTCAGCATTTTTTATTTCTCTTCCCCTCTGCAAATTAGAAAAATGTATATACAAGATGCAGGACACCAGAATCAAATACAGTGACAACAGGGGCTGTACCATGGAGGAAGAACAAAGAAACAAACAAAAAAAATCACATAGTACATTATAAGTACATTAAAAAGAACAGCACCAAAGATAAAACCTCTGTTTCCCTATCTTGAGGTTCATTTCGCTTAGCATTAGGTTATATGGTCACATGTACATAGATTTTGACCTCTTCTGATTGTCCTAGACATATACTAGTTATTGCAGATAAGGAAAACCATAGGACCTATGTTTCTTTGAGTCTGGATTACTTCACTTACTACAAATTTTTCCAAGTCTTTCCATTTCCTAACAAATGGGGGAATGTCATTCTTTCTGATGGAGGCATAGAATTCCATTGTGTATATATACCACATTTTCTTGATCCATTCATCTACTGAGGGGCATCTGGGTTGGTTCCATATCTTAGCTATGGTGAATAATGCTTCAATAAATATAGTTGTGCTGGTAGCTTTAGCATGGTCTTGTTTGTGATCGTTTGGGTAAATGCCTAAAAGTGGGATTACTGGGTTAGGGGAGCTCTATGTGGAGTCTTTTGAGCCCTCCATACTGCTTTCCAAAGTGGTTAAACAAGATTACATTCCCAGCAACAATGCAGTAGTGTTTCCTTTTGGCCACATACCCATCCAGCATCTGTTGTTATTAGATTTCTACCTGGGGTGAGGTGATATCTCAATGTTGTTTTGATTTGCATTTCTTTTATGGTTAGAGAAGTTGAGCATTTCTTCATGTGTCTATCGGCCATTTTTATTACCTCTTCAGAGAATTCGCTCTTTAAGTCTTTAGCCCACTTATTAATGGGGAAGTTGTTTCTTTGAAGATTTATTGTTGGGGGATTTAATTTTTTGAGTTCTAAGTATATTTTAGATATGAGACCCCTGTCCATTGTATGGCTAGTGAAGATCTTCTCCTAGTCCATGGGCTTTCTATTGATCTTGCTAGCTATGTCCTTTGCCTTGCAGAAGCTCTGCAGTTTCATGCAGTCCCGTTTATCCAACCTTTATTTGGTTTGTTGTGTTTCTGAGTCTTTATTAAGAAAATTTCAGCCTGTGCCAAGGAGCCCTAGAGTTTCTCCTATTCTTTCCTTTAATGTTTTCAGGGTGTCTGCTTTGACTTTGAGGTCTTTGATCCATTTGGAGTTGATTCTGGTGCAGGGTGATACATGGGGATCTAGCTTTAGTTTTCTACAGGTGATTAACCAATTTTGCCAGCACTATTTACTGAAGAGGCTGTCTTTCTTCCATTCTTTTTTTTTAGTGCTGGGGATGGATTTAAGCTCTATTCATAGCTAACCCCCCTTGAATCTATAGTTGAGCCTGAATGGTACATATTGGGTACAGGTTAAAAAGAGACAGTGATTCTATTTACTTATTTCATTGAAAAAGCATCAAAACAAGTGGCACTATTTTGAGTCCTACATATTTGCACTGCATGGAAAAACAGGGAAACATTTATAAATGGATTTCATGTATGGGGCAATCAAGAACAAATCCTAGCTACTCAAGAAGCTGAGATCTAAGGATTGAGGTTCAAAGCTAACCTGGGAAGGAAAAGTTCGTGAGTCTCTTATCTCCAATTAATCACTAAAACAGAAGCTGGAAATACCGCTGTGGTTCAACTGGTAGAGTGCTAGCCTTGAGCAAAAATGCAGTGTTCCTGATGACTGGGAGTGAAGAGAACCTGGTATCTTGGGGGACAGTGGGGCTCTGCTAAGAAAATGTTGATCCCAAAGTAGCCAGTGTCTTTGAGGAAGCTCAGGGCCTTTGCCCTGGGCAAACACATATGCTGAGAGCACATGTATTTCTATTGAGTGACTTACAGATACAAACAGAGGACAAGGAAATCAATGGAAGGAATAAGTGTGAAGTGGTTGACAGAACTTTTGTACAAGTGTCATACTTTGTGGGGTATCTCATGAACAGTTGAGTTGTGGAGTGAACTATGGATAGAATTTAAAATTTAAAGGGGTGGGGGGTGGTTGCTTGACCTACAATTTATTAATAGGATTTTATTTTAAACCTGTGGCTGGCATACTCTTATCTATACTTAGTCCCTCCTCCATCAAACATGCCAAGCATTCACACGCTAAGTGAAGGGCGTGAAGATATTTATGATGCTCTCCTTCCAAGTTTTCTATCAATTTATGAATTTCAAAACTAAGTCATTTAAAGAAAAAAAAAGAAGAGATACAGTTCAAATACTTCAAAATTCAAATTTGTTATTTAGTAACTATTTATAAGGATGTGTTGTGAATGTTTTGATCTGCTGTGTATTAATAATAAATATAACTTGAGCAACAAAAATATTAATCATTTAGGACCTCATAGACAATAAAATATTTTTAATTCAAACTTCAATGTGAGATGCATTTGAGACAAGGAAATATGATAATAAGCATACAAAAGAGAAATTGAAATACGTAAGAATGAACTAGATGCCAGTGGCTCATGCATGTAATCCTAGATACTTAAAGGCTGAGAACTGAGGATGGAAGTTCAAAGCCAGTCTCACTAAAAAGTCAGAAGTGGAACTATGGCTCAAGTGGTAGAGTAGTAGCTTTGAGCAAAAAACTCAGAGACAGCACCCAGGTCCTGAGTTCAAGCCCCAGGACCGAAAGAAAGAAGGAAAGAAGGAAAGAAAGAAGGGGAGAGAGGGAAGAAAGGAAGGAAGGAACGAACAAAGGAAGGGAAGAGAGAAGAAAGAGGAGAGAAAGAGAAAGGGAGAGAGAAAGGGAAAGAGAAAAAAGAAAATGAGAGAGAAAGAGAAGAAAGAATATAATTCAACTGTTAAGGAGTAATCTCAAACAAATATGCATGCATGGCTGACAATAGATACCTAATATGCAATCGCAGATATCTAGTTACTATAGTAGTTAGCATTGTGGTATTCTTGCTCTTGTTCTAAGCTATTTTCAGATAGTAGACCTTAATTTCTAAAGCCTTAGGAAGCCATTTGCAACAATGTCTTCTTTACTCTGGTGTTAAAAGTAGGTGTTTTAAAGATGTTCAGACTTTCACAGCTGAGATTCCCCATCATTTCCCCCTATTTTATCTCTCTCTCTCTCTCCTCTCCCCCCTCCTCTCTCTTTCTCCCTCTCTTCTCTCTCTCTCTCCCCTCCACCCTCACGTGCTTCCTTTCCTTAATAGGAGTTTTTAAGTTTTAAGTTATTTTTTATTTTGCATCATGTCGTTATTGTTGCAAACTTCAGTAATGGTTAAAATTGAAAGAGCCAGCTGAAATAGTGACCTGTTACAGAGTCTGGAAAATGCCCATAACTTATTTGGAGGACCGGAAACCTTCCATGTGGACTCTGAGAGGAGGGAGCTGCTTCAGCCTTTCTGGGCAGTCATCAGCAGGGGCTGTATTGAGGAGCACTGCCAAGGAGAACCCAGCCTGGGCGCAATCCTCAGGGGGAGCGGGTGGGGGGCAGTGGAGAGGACAGGTGCTCCCATCTAGCATTAATCCCTCCAGCCTGCCCAGGCCATTGCAGGCAAAGAACAAGCCCAGGCCAGGCAGCACACATGCGCTCAAGATCATATAAACACCTGACTTGAGCAGATGGGTCATCTCCTAATACCACTTCAGGGTCCTGAGCATACATGAAAGACAATGCCATAATCAATATGAACTTAATAATTTTATTATTTTTAGAAGATGTTTTCTTTATGGAAAACAAGTCTCCATTAATTGGCTTAAAAGAGTTATAATGCAAAAGTAACTTTGGTCTTCCTTGAACACTCAGAATCCTTTCTAATTATTCACCAAGTTGCAATGTTTGTGATGTGCTGTGTATTTATAAGACTCATGAGAATATTAATTGTTCATTTGTTATCTTTATTATATATCCCCCAAAGTTCTTTCTGGAAAAGGTGTTTGCTTTCATATGTGCCTTAGAATTCAAAACCCTTTATTTATAAAATCTTTGAATCAATATTGTCTAAAATATGATTTTTTTATTTGCACAGAAGAAACATTTTAGTTTCTAAAGGAAAAGAGTCATATTTTCACTTTAAATGTGACCCCCTTCTTACAGCTCTTCTGGTTGATTTCTTTCTGTGTTACCTCATCAGGATTTGTTTCTATGTATTAAAAATAATAGCCATCTTTTCACTATTTTGCTTACAAATGAAAAGTGAAGGGTGAGGAAATAGGGGATGAAGAAGGAAACAATGGAAGAGGAGGAAGAGGAGAGGAGAAACAATACACGCATATGAATCTGTATAAATTACATATGATGTACATATGTCTATATATAAAACAAATGTAGATATATATGCATGTATATTTGGGGTGCATATATATGTACATATATGGATTTAAATATATTCATATTCATATGAATAAATAGATAATTATCAATCTTTCCATTTTTCCAGGCAGGCTTTTTTTTTTTTTTTTTTGGTTGGCCTTGGGGCCTGAACTCTGGGCCTGGGCCCTGTCCCTCAGCTCTTCAGCTCAAGACTAGTGCTCTACCACTTGAGCCACAGTGCCACTTCTGGATTTTTCTGCCTACATGATGCTGAGGAATTGAACCCAGGGTCTCAGGCATGCAAGACAAGCACTCTACCACTGAGCCACCTCCCAGCCCATCCACCTTTCTATTTTTCTACACACTAAGCTCTAATTGTTTGAGCATGCGTATTATCCTTTTGAGTTAAAATTTATTTGAAACAATTGTGGTTTGAATTTTTACTGCACATTTTTAGAATTCCCCAAATGCTATTTATTTCGGATAGACTTTAGGGAAATTGATTAACAGTTTTAACTTACATCACTAAAATAAACCAAAACAAACCCCCAAACCCTCCCAGATCTTCTTTGCCTTACACAGATCTGAATCATAAAATGAGTTCAATGTTCTTCTTCCTTCTCCTCCTCCTCTCTTTCCTTCTTCTTTTCCTCCTCCTCCCTCCCCCCTACTCTCCTACAGAGCCTTTTATTTCATCTGGACATCATCAATCCACCTACTTTAGGCTTCTTCTTGCAACTGGAATATCAGGCATGTGCCACTCTCAGTCATTACTTGAGAAAGGGTCTTGTGTATATGTCTGCCTGGCCTTGAACCCCAGTCCTTCCAGTCTCAGCTTCACAAGTAGATACAATAATATAGGCTGAGACACCAGAACCTGGCTCCAAATTCCTTTGATGCAGTTTCTGTCTCCGGGTGTGTGTGAGGTACATGTGTGCCTATAGCACAGAGATGGCCATCCAACCACCCATTCAGTCATGGAAACTATTAGCTAAGGAAAGGGTTCTTCCAGGAAGAACGGAAACTTTGCTCCATGACTTAAAATTCTTTTTTAACTAACCACTGTTTGTTCACAGAATTATATGTTTATAAAAGCAAAGGCTAAAAATATAGCCATGACTCAAGGCGCCACTGTCAGCTTTCCATCTGACAGTTTTCCTAACCAAACACACTTCTATTGCACACCTGGACCTCTTTCAACTTTCTAGCCATTTCAGAAACAAAAATCATATCGTCTATGATTCTTCACTGCGTTCCCAGCTTACGCATTTCATTCTTTCTTGAGCATACCAATATTTTTTTTGTGGCTGCACTCTCCTCATTGATTTCTGTAGATAAATTTTTTTGTCCTTCACCTCAAAGAAAGTTATTGACAACAGGTAAAGAAAAGAGTGTTTCGCTTGAAAGACTGAGGGAAGTTAATGATGATAACAGATATTTGAGAGATGCTGAGTATTACAGTGTGCTGAAAAGCACTGGGGATGGGAAGGATAAAGAGAAATGTCAGATCAAGTTACAGGAGAGAAATATGCAAAGCTATCCTAGTGGGAAATTTGTTCACTTGCATAGTCTTTGAACATATTAGAATATATAATTGAAACAAAAATTATGCTTTTTTCATACAAACAGGTAGAATATCACCCCCCATGCCTATTTTGTTTGCTGAAAACTAGTGATAAAGGTGAGGATTAGATGTTTTGGGCTCTTAGGCGAATTTAGATCAGGTTAAGTTCCAGGATAAATAAAAACAAATTTATTTAACTTGCAAAATATGAGTCTCTTTCCTCTAATATTTACTGTGGATTCTCAGATTTTAAAGGCAATTCTGGCTCTTTACCTAGATCTCTTCTTTTTCCTTATTTCCATATCTGCAAAAATATGGTTTGTGAACTTTTTCTCCATAGTATTAGATGGAAAGCTCTGAATGATCACAAGTTAACTGTTTCATTTTTTTCTCTTTTTAGTCAAAGAACCAATAGGGTTTTAAAGTAACAGTATAGTATATACACACCAATGATATCACAATAGCTTGGTATTATAGTACCTTTAATGACAGATTCAACTAGCAGAATTTATGAAAATCTAGAAAGAAAATGAGAACAACGCTAATAAAATAACATTCATCATCATCATCATCATCATTATCATTGTCAAAGTTCAAGTCTATTTTAGGCCAAAACTTTCTGAGACTCCATCTCAACCTATGGAGTATTATTTACTTGTTATTCCTGGATCTTCACCTCTAAAAATAGTTAGGATTACAGTCTTGTGCCCAGCTGGATTTAAATTGATTTCTTTATTTTTATTTTATTTTTGTCAGTAATGGGGCTTGAACTCTGGGCCTGGGCACTTACCCTGAGCTCTTAAGATCAAGGCCAGCTCTCTACCACCTGAGCCAAAGTGTCACTTCTGGATTTTTTTTTTTTTTTTTTTTTTGGTGACTAATTGGAGGTACTTGATTTGATGTTGGTATAATTTGGGGAGGGGAAGGGAAAAATTGTTTAAATAGGGATACAGTTGGACCTATTGCAACAATGAGATGTATAAAATGCTATGTTGAAAAACGAACTTTACAACTTTGGCAGAGGGGGGACAAGGAAGTGTAGTCGTGGAGATGGGAGGGCAAGGATGGTAGGGGAAAAACAAAGGAGGAGGCAACAATGCTTGATAAGAAATGTACTCATTACCTTGCTCATGTAACTGTAACCCCTCTGTATGGTATTTTCAAAATAAAAAACATATTTAAAAAAAAAAGAGTCTCACTGATTTTTCTGCCATGGCTGGTTTTGAACTGTGGTCCTCAGATCACAGCCTCCTAAGTAGCTAGGATTATAGGTATGAGCCCCTGGCACCCTGCTTGGACTTAAATTTTGAAGCTACTACTAGTTATAATAATTTCCTGGAATGAATGGTACTGTGGAAGAGTTCTGAGCATCTACTAGAATTCTAAAGACCATAACTTCTTAAGAGCAAAACCTGGAAATGAGTGAACATGGTTTGCAACTTCTTGGCTATCATATTCAACATAATGGCTTCTAATTTCTTTATTTGGTATTTATATACTGAAGTGTTATTTTCAAACCTTGGTTGACTATCAATTCTCTTATGAAGAGTGGATTTGGTGTTTTTAGTTCTGATTCTTCAGGCTATCTCTGCTTCAGTTTAAAATTCTGTCCCATCCACCAATCACAACAACCTAGTACGGAAGTTAGGGGAGACAAGGATATGGGGGAGACATCTTCACATACAAATTCAAGCTTCTTCTGGCTTCTAGCTTTCAGATTATCACTCATTTCTTTGTAGACTCACGACAAATGTTACCATTTCTGCCCTGACTAGCTAAGCAGTAAGACCCATCTCATGTCTTATTACTCTTGATCTCATCCTGCTAACGTCACTAGATTATCTCCAGGTAAATAATACTTTCTGTTTCCCTGTTTAATTATTACTGGAAGGAGTGATCCTAGTATGAGCCAAGGACTATTGTCATACATGTACTAAGCAACATGGACTGTCACCATGTCTAAATTAAATCATTGAACGTTTAGAATCACTGTGAAGAAGAAGCTGATGGCCCCTCTCCCTTTTCACAGAGATTGAATGCTGGGTCAAGTTCAAATGCTAAGGTTCTACAAGTAAAGCTGGATGTACTCCAGGAAGTCTGGCTACAGAGCCTGTGCCTGACTTAAGAGACACCCAAATTCTACAAGGGCACAATTTGGCTTCTTATTCCCATGGCTCGTTCTTGTGCTCCAAACCATTTTAGCACAGAGAGGTTACTTGCTGAATACTATATTTGTAGAATGAATGGTTCAATGAATAAATGAGCCAGTAGAGAAGGTGAACTTGTGAGTATAGTGAGGTAGTTCTATATAACATGTTCAGTCTGGATCACAACATTCAAGAAAGTTTAAATTCGCAGTGAAAGAGGAAGTGGGGGTGGGCAGTTAAATGATGTAACAAGAGAACGGAGTTTGTTCTGAACTTCTAAAATCACTTGACTCACCCCGATCAGTAAGAATTTTCATTTTGAACCCTCTTCTCTTGGCAGTTAATATCTCTGACCTTCCATGAGTCTTTTTGATCAAATGTGTATTCTGAGGTTATAGTTTGAACTTTTTCAGTATTGCCCTATTTATTTTTAATTATAGGGAAAGGAAAGTCTACATCAGAATTCCGTGACTTGGAGAAAACATTATCCTCATAAAACATTATCACAGATATCTGAATAAATGTTTGACCTCAAATACCAGAAGGGAAGTGGTTAGTGAAATTTACTAAACCGCAGCATGTCGTGTTCACAGACAATATCTTTAGGAGAGGGTCTGATTCCTATTTTTAAATTACTGGGACAGTTTATGTACACAATTTGGAGGATGAGATAAAGGGTAAAACAAGGAAGACTCTAAATAAAAGGGCGCAGCACAAGCTGACCTTATAGCACGGGTTTAAAAGGAAACTGAAAAGCAAAAATAAAAGTTTTCACTTCCGTTTTATATTCAGTGGATCAGTCTAATGTTTGGTGTGTAAATAAAGTCTGATGAGGACATTGTGAATTGTCCTTCACAGCATGACTTTCAGATTTCTTAGATAATGCTATTTTTAGGTTTGGAAGATTACTCTTGCCAATTTTTGGCATCAGAAATACCACTTTTATTAAGAAGCTTGAATTTTTAAACACCCCATTTGATTCAGCAAATATATTAGTCAATGTGGGAGTCAGAACTATTCCATAGGAAATTCCTTATGTATTTCCAGTATTTCCAGATACAGTTTGTTAATACTTTCTCCCATTCTAATGTCTCATTTGTTTTTTTGGCTCTTACTACCTCCACAGAATTGTGCTTTTGAGGACATCTCCAAACACTTGTAGCCAAGACAGGAAAAAAGCAAAAATGAATCTGCCTTCATTACTTTCTATTGAGAAAAAAAAACTAACATGTCAAACTGAAAATTTAAGATGGATGAAATATACCTCTAGCCTCCTGCTCATGTATACACATCGGTGAATACATGTTATATGTTTGAGATAAATAGCAGTGAAGTGTCAAGAAGAAACTTAGCCTAAAATGAACATAAAGTAAACTTTACAGAATAGAGACTCACCAGCACAATTCTATATCAAGGGTGAAAACCAAGGGTAAGAACCAAGGTGAGAACCAAAGGTACAAATAGAGCCAAGACATAGATACTATCAAAAGTTGCCTCAAATGATCCTTTGGGTATCACTACACAAAGTGAACATTGTAAATATGAGCTCACCTGGCTATAAAGTTGAATTGTACTCTCAAGTTCAAGAGCAGAGGGTTATTAGAAGTCATAATATTTTCAATGCTGGGCATTGGTGGCTCACAACTGAAATCCTAGCTACTTAGGAAGCTGAGATCTGAGGATCGAGGTTCAAAGCCAGCCCGGGCAGGAAAGTCCATGAGACTATTATTATCTCTAATTTTTAATCTCAGAAAAATCCAGAAGTGGAGCTGTGGCTCAAGTGATAGACTGTCAGCCTTGAGCACAAAAAGGCTCAGGGACAGTGGCTAGGCCCCTGAGTTGAAACCCCACAACCAACAACAAAATATTTTATTTTTATTTTTTTGTCAGTCGTGGGACTTGAACTCTGGGCATGGGCCCTGTCCCTCAGCTCTTCACCTCAAGGCGAGCACTCTAACGCTTGAGCCATAGCACCACTTCTGTTTTTCGAGTGGTTTATTAGAGATAAGAGTCTCACAGATTTTCCTGCCCGGGCTGGCTTTGAACTGGGATCCTCAAATCTCAGACTCCTCAGTAGCTAGGATTACAGGCATGAGCCACCAGCGTCCGGCAACAAAACATTTTTTTTCAAGGTACATATATATTTTAGGTACTTAGTATATGTGTCAGTTCAGGTAAATAACCACTTGAAGCCCCAGTTTCTTCTCTATGAAATAAAGATTACATAACAAGAAGAAAGACCAGGAAGATAAGAAAAAGGAAATAGAGGAGAAAAAAAATGGGAACATATAGAGCTTTTGAACAGAATATAAGAAAAAGGTAGAAACTGACTTAGTTTAAAAGATACACAAATCATTCATGAAGTCACTAAGATACAAGTGAAGCTAAATATATGAATTCACTGAAGGACTTTTGTTTAAATTATATTACTAAATAGTTGGAATGAGGTTACAATTCTATGTCAGGTTATGAGAACAATGCCTCCTAATCAACAACTCCTGTTGTTCTCCCCCAAGATTTTAAAACTTATTTGAAAACCTTTATATAAGTATTTTATAATATTTTACATAATCAACCAATAAAAATAAGTCCAAGTCACTGAAAGAAAGCTGCTGCAGCTGGGCACCAGGAGCTCACACCATAATTCTAGCTACTCACGAGGCTGAGATCTAAGGATCACAGTTCAAAGCCAACCCCAGGCAGGAAGGTGAGGGAAACTTCTTTTTTTTTTTGAATTCCAAGAAATGGAAACATGGATTTTTTATTGTTGTTGTTGGTGTTTGTTTGTGGGGTTTTTTTGGGGGGGTCCGGTCATGGGGCCTGAACTCTGGGCCTGGGCGCTGTCCCTCAGCTCTTCAGCTCAAGGCTAGCGCTCTACCACTTGAGCCACAGTGCCACTTCCGGCTTTTTTCTTTTTGCTTATGTGGTGCTGAGGAATCGAACCCAGGGTCTCAGGCATACAAGGCGAGCACTCTACCACTGAGCCACCTTCCCAACCCCGTGAGTGAAACTCTTATCTCCAGTTAACCAACAGAAACCAGAAGTGGTGCTGTAGCTCCAAGTGGTAGAGAATTAGCTTTGATTTAAAAAAAAAATCTGGTGCTTTAACACTATCTTTCTCAATAATGAAGGCAAATGAATGAATATGCACTTTCAAGGGTCTCAGTTTCCCTTAATAAATTCCTGTGTTTTTTTTTTTACTAGAAAAAGTTTATAATGTCTTTATCATTTGGTATAAAATAACTATATATATATGTCTCTTACTTTATACTAGTTATTCTTAATATGTAAATAAATAGTTCTATATCAAATTCACCATATTTTTAAATTGAAATTACCATTCTTTATGGGTGAAAATTAATTTATACACTATATTTTACAAATGATACTATTAGCCCTGGTCAGCTTTTCTTTGTAATAAGGTTATACTGCCACATCCTGGACATGGCTTGGTGGTGTGCAAAGTGTATTTTTCCTATTCTCTCTCTTTTTCCCAGAAGCTGGAATTGTGATTAAGTGCTTGAGATTCTCCATTGATGTTTCTACCATCATCTTGAGAAGAACTTGCCTCATGTGACCCACTGGTTCCTTATGAATGAGTTAGACATGAAACCAACCAACCATACTCAGCCAGACCGGTCTAAAACTAGCAAGGGCCCAGACCTGTTCAGGTAAGTAGTGACAAATACGTTGTTCTAGCAGGAGCTCACAGATACAGTGCCATCAATCAATGCAATAATTTTTGGATATTTACTGGTATTATTCTGTCAACATGCTAACCAATCCAGGAGTTTTGAAAATACACTGGTAATATAGTCCAGCATTTAATAAAAAATAAATTAGTTGCTCATGGCTTTTCTCTGTTGTATAAGTTTAAATAAGAGAAATACTCTGCATGAAATTCTTTTCCATTCCATCTAAGTCCCAGATCTCCAAGTGTAAGCACACAGCATTCTTTTTCTTTTTCTTTTTTGTCCTTCTATTTTCTCTTTTATATCCTGAAATAGGAAGCAAAAGACGCTGTTGGCCCCAAATCGCATTGTACTTACTTCACCTACTAATTTACAGAATAGCTGTGTTTCGGGTTAAGCAAATACCTTTACAGGCCAAAAGAAAAATCCTTCATTTGGCATCAGATAAATGCTGGACTGATATGTTACCAGAACTTTGGGTTCCACTGCTTCATAAACTTGGGTTAGTTTTCTAAAACTGTCGTTTGTGGTGAGAATGGTATTTTAAAGCAGGCCACCACTTTTTAAAAAAATATTCAGCTTTTTTATATTATGATCTTTTACCTCAAAATGGAGGTGTTGATGTAGAATAACAGGAGTCAGAAGGAAAGAAAGAAAAACACTGAAGAGTACGGCCCCAGAGAAAGAAGCATTTGATGGAGAAAACACACAGAATATCAAGTGAATTTTTGGTCATCATTATGTCCTAAATAATGACCAATTACTAAATGAGATTGTGTCAAAAATACATACTAAATTTCAAATTTTTTAGTAATCTATCCCGTGTTTGCTAACTAAATATTTCAGAAGTTATTCAAGTACATACAAATCTGTAGATAACTAAAGCTGATCATGAAAATGTTTAAATATGGCTTATTAAAATCTATGATAGGAACAATAGTTAGGTAATCCCTTTCAGTAGCTAGAATTCCAGGAGTGAGCCACTAGAGCCGAGCAGTTTCTATGTATAGTCTTTTTTTTTTTTTTGGCCAGTCCTGGGGACTGACCTCTGGGCCTGGGCACTGCCCCTCAGCTCTTCAGCTCAAAGCTAGTGCTCTACCACTTCTGGCTTTTTCTACTTATGTGGTGCTGAGGAACTGAACTCAGGGCTTCATGCATGCAAGGCAAGCACTCTACCACTGAGCCACCTTCCCAGCCCCTATGTATATTCTTTATCCAAAATTAGAAGACCTTCCAGAAAATTTTTGGAAGATGTTGAGGAAGGGATCTGCTTATGAAACCCAAGTCTTGATCATGTTCCCAATTGTCTTCATCTAACTTCACAAGCCAACTTTTTTTCTAGAAAGATGGATAACTTGAATTAGGTAAATTTGGATTTAAAACAATGTTTCAGGGGCCCCAGGGAGTTCAGACACTGTCCAGGGCCCTGGGCACAAAACACCGAAAGGCCTTTGCAATTGTGGGGATCCAGTCTACCTAGGGACATGAATCTCGAGAGCTGAATGGCATCATTCAGGTTACTATAGAATAAACCAACCCTAGAAAGAGGCACAAGGAAGAGAATACTGGGAATGGGGATGTCTCCTTAGGGGTTGGCCGAAATTGACAAACTGAATTGAGGTGACTTTCTTGACCTCTAGTAGATTTTTTAAAACATTTTATCATTAAGTAGTTGTACAAAGGAGTTGCCATTCAATAAAACAATGTATGAATACAGTGTATCCTGATAATCAAATATGTATGAAGGAAAAGACAAAAAATGTGAACGATTACTATAGTATTTTCTGTCTTTTGCTTCATAAGTATTTGTTTATCTGCACATAGAGTTTTAAATATAGTATTACAAAGACATAGTGTATTGTAGTTACTTGTCTTACATCCTTCCCCAAATTACTGATTTATTATTTTCAAATGATGTCCAGGCTGAAATTAGTTTCAGTGTCTTTGAAAACAAAATATTCATGTTTTGATTACTAGCCAAATGTGTGTTATTTATTTGAAATACTGTGTACATAATGATATGCTAACTTCATTCCAACATACTAATAGCTTAAGCCCCATTGGATTTTTTAAAATTTTTATAATATAGTCTGTTGCTGTTTCTTAAACAGCTGAGTTATTTTAGCTAGTCATATTGTTGCTGAGGGCTGGCTTTATTTTCTCACGTCTTTTGAAGCTCTCATGAGGGAAGGGTAGTGTTTTGAAAGCTTATCTGATGACTGTTTATTCCTGGTAATTCTTGCTGCCCTGAATCTCTCCCCCTACTGTGTGAGGTCTCCATAGCTCCAGAGAGAGCAGAGGCCAACCACAAGCAAAGGGGACAGAGCTGAGGTCTGGACTTCCAAAGCTCACCCTCAGCACTCTCTTTGGAAATGATTGTCAGAACCTAATTTCTTCAGAAAAGGAAGAACCTGCTAATTAAAATAATAATAAGTCAGTTGGGCACTGGTGGCTCAGGTCTGTAATCCTAGTTACTTGGGAAGTTGAGATTTGAACATCATAGTTTGAAGCCAGCCAGGGCAGGAAAGTCCCTGAAATGCTTATTTCCAATTCATCCCCCTGGAGCTGTGTATTAAGCACAAGAGTGCAAGCCTTGAGTGAGAAAGCTCAGGGACAGTGGCCAGGCCTTTAGTTCAAGCCTGCTACACACACACACACACACACACACACACACACACACACACACACACACACACACACACACACACACACTTGGAGGCCAAGGAGCCCCTTCTCAGAAGCCTGACAACACAGAGCCAGGTCAGGTACAGAATTCAACGGAGCCTCACGACATGAAGCAGCATGTCTGTGGGCCCAGAGGGATTCAGCGCCTGTGAGTTACAAGACCAAAGTCCTTTGGCACGGTCTCTGTGAACTTCATTCACTCAAGGAGCTGAACCTCATTCCAGGGAACACTGACTGATGTCCCAAGAGCAGAGTGGATGACACACTGCTGGAAGCCCTTATGGGAAAACTGTCCTTCCCCAAGCCAGAAAGAAATCAGCACAGGATACACAGAGATCAGACCTGCAGCAAGGACGGGTGAAGGAGAGGGAAAATGCTGAGTGTGATTAACCGTCCACCCCTACGGGGCCAACTTGTAAACCACGAGGTGTGGAGATGCCTTAAAAGGCTCTTTTCTCATCACCACGGGAAGGTGGAAAGCACTTGTCAAAACTAATGAGTTTCCTTTCCTTGTGTATGTGGTACACTTTAAGTCTATGTCACTGAAGACAGTTTATTACATCTTCTTGTACCCACAGTTCAAGGGTGAAGATTGCAAAGATGAATTAAAAGGTTTATTCACAAGCACCTACTCATTAACAACATTTTCTCAGTGAATGAAATTCCAAGAGAGGGAATTTAGGCCGTAGGGTTTACTGGATATGACTTTGTTATTGAGAATAACACTGCTGTCATGCAAAAGATGCCCAGTATGTTCTGTAACTTTTGGAAAAACTTTTTCCAAAAGTTACAGAAGGATTCGAAGAGCTGTCATTTTCAGAAGGTTCATTTGGTACCCTTGGCTTATTCCTGATTTTAATATGAATAGCTGCACCAGTTGGATCAAAAAGCACCATTAGAAGGTGATTTATTTTCATTATTAAATAGCGATTGTGATTCATTCAAACTAAAACATACTAGTGGCAAAATTCTTCAGCACATTAGAAGTATGATGCTTTTTTTTTCTTTTATGAAAGATTCCACAGCCATGGCGGACACCACCATCCAGAGCCTATGCCAAGACTGGGTCAGTTTCATCTGACCTCTGCTTCCATCCAGCCCCGGTGGAGAACAGTAAAAGCCTGGAATTCATATTAATATCCTGGAAACAAATATTGTGGAACTCAAATGGGCATTTAAGGGTCAAACACACATCCTAGTCTAAGTAAACAAGTCTAATTTTCAAAGGTATCACATTTCCAATCAAAAAGCCTTGACCTTGTGTCTTCTTTATCTTAGGATTGTTGATTTCACTATCATGCCAGCTTCCTTCTTATTACCCTGGCTTCTTATTCCCAGTGAGATTTTCCTTAAGCTTTTTCTTTTTCATGTAGTATGAATAAATTCAATGCAGTTGTCTGGGATGCATTCCAAGGAAAGAACAATGAAATGTTAGCTTTTGATTTTTATAGTCATAAGTTGTTTTTGGAAAGTAACCATCTGAGAGAAACACTGGTAGTAATTTTTTGCTATGCAGAGTTGGGAAGGATCAGAATCCACAATTGCACTTGAAAGCAAACTCCAGCAGCCCACAAAATGCTTGCTGTCTAGAGCCAAACCCAAAACCCATTCTTTGGAAAGAACTGTTTCTTCCACTAGAACACATAGGTACCAAGTGGGGCACATGTCTGTGTTTATTTGAGGAAGGGTTTAGTCACTGGGCCCTGAGTAAAATAATTCCTGTTGGAGGTTGTGTTGATATCAAGTTACACGACCCAAAATGTGTTAAAAATGTAGGCAATGGTGTGGTAGTGAATGATCTCAACATTTTAGTTGCTAAAGAAAAAAAGGTTTATTTCTTACTCCTCAAACTTGTTACAGAGAGCAACTGTGTTTTGCTTCTGTCTATTCCAGAAATAGCTTATGAAAGCAATCTCTGTCTACATTTTTCTATTATAGCTCTAGAAAAAGAATGGGTACAAAAATACACAGCCCCTTGGAGTTCATGCTCAGAAATAATGCACATTATCTCAGACCATTTTCATTGGCCAAAGCAAGTCTTGTGGACAATTCTGATATCACCAGGTCAGGGGACTATTATTCTCCCACTGGGAACTCACCATATACAGAGGAACAATAATACACACTGCACAGCCTTCTTCCATGGTGAATACTAAATTATGATACAGTCATCAACAAACTTTTTGCTTAATACTTTTAGTGGCACATTTTATTTTTATTATTAAACAGTTGTACAAAGGAGTTGAGTCCATCATATTTAATAATTTTGTTTATAATAGTAGTAATACTATTTAATATCTCTTGTGTATCTTCTATATGGCACAATCAGGCAGGCATTTAAAATGTTATTTCATTTAAATGGAACAGGTCGATATTTAAAGATGCCCATGAAACTACCGAGACTTAGTGGAGTTAATTTATTGTATCTTATACATAACAAAACAAAACAAAACAGTGCTAAAGTAGAGTGATGCAAGTCTTCAGTAAATTACCCTATGTACACCAACAATAACAACCTGTTGGGTTAAAGTAGATTTATTTGAACAGAAGCGTACAACTATTTTGCTATAATTATCTGAGGGTACAGCCACAGAAGTTTCTTTAAACAAAATTCCCTTTAGAGCCCCCCCAAGAGGGTATCATCCCTGAAATATCAATGATAAGGACAAATCGGTGCTGTAAGGGAGCGCAGGGAATGCCACTGTCCAACACAGACTCAACCAAATAAACCTGGAAGAAGGCCAGGCACTGGTGGCTCACACTGGAATTCTAGCTAATCAGGAAGCTAAGATTTGACGATTGAGCTTCAACGCCAGCCCCCATCAGCAAAGTCAGCAAACTTTTATCTATATCATATAAGTTAGAAAGCATGGAAGAGTCATTCCTTGGTAACTATGGGATTGGTCTCAGGATGCTATAAACACACCAAAACCTGCTTACTTATAAGGAGTGGCAAAGTATTTGCACGTAACCTAGGTACAGCCTCCAAAACACTCCATCTCCTTGAAATACCAAGTACAAGTGCATGCCCTGAAAGTAGCTCTTCTACCATCTTGTTAAGGTAATCATGACAAGACAGTATCTGCATGTATTTAGTACAGGTGAATTTCCCCTTTAATATAGATACATAAATAAACATATTAATATACTGATAATATAAATATGTATGTATACATATAAAATATATAATGTGTTTTATAGAGAGAGAGAGGAAGAAAGAGAGAGAAAGACAGTATACGGAAGATTGACCTCGGGTGCCTCACAATTGCTAGGCAGGTGCTCTATCACTTGAGCCATGGCTACAGTCCATCCCAATTTTTTTTGTGTCTTCATTTTCTAAGGCTCTCAGAACTCAAAGTCACAGCACATACAAACACACACACACACACACACACACACACACACACACACACACACACACCAAACAAAAACAAAACCAGCATTGATTTGATCAGGTAAAGTGTGTTGGGGCATTAGGCAAATTCAAGCCATTTCTGAAGGGTTTTCCAACATTTTCAGTGGATCCATATTACATGTTCTACTTATTTGTAATTTGATTTTGTTTTTCACATTGCTATATAAATGAAAACTAACAACCAACCTTTTTGAAATTTTTAAATAAGTGTTGAACAGAGAACCTGACCACCACTCTTTGGCTTTTGGCTGTAGACATACTTGAAAATATCAAATGTAAGAAATACACTACTAAAAACACATGTAGTATTGGCTTCATAAAAATGTATTCTCACTTTTTGTGTTGTAGTTAATAATAAACATTTATCCTCACTTTGTTGTAGTTAATAATATTCTTCAGATTACTTTCTACACATTTGATTGCAACTATGAAATCTTATTTGTTTATTTTATATTGTTAGTCCTGTCCAATTTAGAAATGTGACTCTGGCAAAAGAGAACTTGATTAGAACTTTAGATTCTGAAGGAACTGTCAATGTATTCAAAGACTTAATTTTATAGAAAGAACATTCATTACTGGACTTCTGCCTAAACCTGTCTGGTCCTCAACAGGGTTCAAATCCAGTTAAATTCTGATTTCAGCAAAACAGCTGATTTCTTCTTTTTTCATCAACTATATAATAAAACAGCAATCTCAATGTGCAGAACGATCAGACCCTATTCCCCCCCCAACTTGAAGTATGTTCTAGCCAAATGCAGATGAAATTAGATAAATAATAATGCCCTTCAAATTACTATTCTCAGCTTCAATAAGGAAATACAAGTCCCAGAAACTAAAACACAGTCTTTTTTGAAGTTTTGCTCTGTTTTTTTTTGTTTGTTTGTTTCTGTGCTACAACAAAGCATTTTTGATCCATGTCAAAGTTATGCACTCATTATGCACTATTGAATCAGTTTGATTCCATGACAACAATCTGCGTAGAGAAGCGATGGGTGCCATGGTGGGTGCATGCTGACCTCACTAGTGACAACTGTACTTTGTGCAGACTCTTCTTCTTGTTGCCTAAACGCACACACCTTTGGCAGAAGTAGCAATAACCACGAAACAAATCCACTTTGGAAGAAGGGAGGACAACCAAGCTGCCATAGGAATGAGAAGGTGTTATCACCTTCTAATAAACTATGTTGTTTAGCTTTGCTTTGCTTTGTGCTGGTACTGGGCTTGAACTCGGGGCCTTGTGCTCTCACAGAGCTTTTTCACTCAAGCCTGGTGCTCTATCACTTCAGCCATAGCTTCACTTGCCGTGTTTCATTAGTTAATTGGACATAAGAGTCTCACAGACTTTTCTGCCCAGGTTGGCTTCAAACCAGGATCCTCAGATCTTAGTCTTCTGACTTGCTAGGGAATGAACCACCAGCTCCTGGCTGAATGAACTCTAACTTTGTAATGAAGAGTTGTTGTAGAACGAGGTCCTCAGCCTAAAATGGGATCTTCAGGCCTAGACACTTGAAGGCTGGTCAAGTCCAGGTTCAGTACTTGTATTCCCAAATTCATAGCTCTTCCGGGGCTTTCATTCCAGGGAGTTACAAAAGATGAGAAATTCTACCCCACAGAATTTCATTTAGAAAGAATTATTCACATGTAATTATTTAAGGGAATGTGAGCAGAGCCATATTGAGAATTATCTACTAATTGTTACTCCTTGGGGAAAAAAAGTTAAGACAATTAGTTTTGAAAACATGGAAAGCCTCAAACAAAAATTAAATTCCCACATGTAATTCAATTTCTTCTCATTAATTATGGAGAAATGAATAACTACTAAATAGCCAGAAGTAAAAATACAAATTTGTTACTGAGGAAGTAGAGTTTTTACAAGTACTAATCGAAGATATCCTATTGGCTTTGAGACTTTTCCAAGTACACACACATAGATGCATCAACGTGAGATACTCTTTCAGTATGATTTTAAAGTTAGCTTTCTCTTTTTTTACACAATAAGAATTTTATTTCATATTTGAAATTTCATTAGCTAATAATTTATTATTTTTGAATTTCTGACAACTACATTTCACATAAGACTGTTAGCTATATTGTGCAATATAAGATTTAGACATGGCTAGTTGGGAAAATAATGAATTTGGATTCAAATTTTCAGTATTGAGTATTTTAGAAGGTATGACAATTATTAAAAATCATATGACTAAACTCTAATATACAGCTGATATTCACCAAACATCTAGTACAGGAAGAGGGAAAGAAAAGTGGAAAGGAGTGCTTATCTTTATAAATGATCAAGTGCACATGTATTTACATGGCATTTATTAAACACTTGCTTAGAGCATAAACCTACTTAGAGGACTCTCTCTCTCCTCTCTCTCTCACACACACATATTATTTCATTTTATTTGTTTGTTTATTTTTTTGAGCCACAGCACCACTTCTTGTTTTTGAGTGGTTAATTGGGAATAAGAGTCTTACAGGGATTTTTCTGCCCAGGCTGTTTTGAACCAGGAGTCTCAGATCCCAGCCTCCTGAATAGATATGATTACAACAGTACCCTACCAGCTCACATATATTTTGTAGCAATTAGATAATACTTTGGCCGTTCCCAAAAGATTTAAAATAAAACACACCTAAATTGCTGAGGGCTAGAACCATGCTTGTTTCAGCTTCTACTGAGAATTCTAATGAGAATAAATTCTCATTCCAGCACACTTATCCCAGTTGCTTTCAGTGCATTGGAAGGAGTTGTATCAAGAATCCTCAGTCTGCTGTGAATGGCTCATGCCTGTAATCCTAGCTACTCTGGAAGCTGAGATCTAAAGATCCAGGTTCAAAGCCAACCTAGGCAGATGGACCCTGGAAAATCTCCAATTAACCAGCAAAAAGCCAGAAGTGTTTTCGACATAGTGTCTTGTACATCTCATTGTTACAATGGGTCATCCTGTATCCTTATTTCAGCATTTTGTTATTTCCCTTCCCCTCCCCCAATTGGAAACATGTATATACAAGATGCAGGGCACCAGAGAAATACAGTGACAACAGTGGTTACCATGGGGGAAGAACATACAAAGAAACAAACAAACAAAAAAATCACATCGTACATTACAACTTTGTGGGGGGTAGGGGGGTAGGAGTTGGGGAGGTGGGGAGGAAAGGGATGCTAGGGGAAAAACAAAGGAGGGGTAATAATGCTCTATAGGAAATGGACTCATTACCTTGCTCATTTAACTGTAACCCTTCTTTACAGTATCTTTCTTTCTTTTTAATTTAATTTAATTTTATTTGTGAGCATACTGTACAGAGGGGTTACAATTACATGGGCAGGATAATGCATACATTTCTTACCAAGCATTGCAGCCTCCTCCTTTGGTTTACCCTTCACATCCCTTCCCAGCCTCCCCCCTCCCCCCCAATCCCAATCCTTCTCCTTCCCCCCCCCCACTCCCCCCTCCCCGCACCGACGTTGTAAAGCTCGTTCTGGACATGACAACTTGTACTTCTCATTGTTGCAACAGGTCCACCTGTATCCTTAAACAACTGGTTTTTCCCCATCTCCTCCACAAGTTATATTGACATCAAATATAGTGAAAGCAGGGGTTATACTGTGGGGGAGGGACATACAAAGCAACAAAGAGATAATCTTATAAATGCATTAGAAACACATGCATGAAAGAAAAAACATTAAAATACATATCTAAGGGTTCATTTTCCTGACATCACATTATCTGACCTTTTGTGCTTGACTCATACATATACTAGATATTGCAAATAAGGGAAACCATGGGACCTATGTTTCTTTGGGCCTGGCTTACTTCACTTAATATAATTTTTTCCAAGCCTTTCCATTTCCTAACAAATGGGGCAATGTCATTCTTTCTGATGGAGGCATAGAATTCCATTGTGTATATATACCACATTTCCTTGATCCATTCATCTACTGAGGGGCATCTGGGTTGGTTCCATATCTTAGCTATGGTAAATAATGCTGCAATAAACATTGTTGTGCTGGTAGCTTTAGTGTGGTCTTGTTTGTAAACATTTGGGTATCCTACAGTATCTTTCCAATAAAAAAATATATTAAAAAAAAGCCAGAAGTGGAGCTGTGGCTTAAGTGGTACAGTACTGGCCTTGAGTGAAAAAGCTACAGGGATTGCATCCAACAGCCTTTCATTCATATGCACACTTGGTGATCTCCTCTCTAGGAAACAGAAGCAAGGCAAACTTAGGGATCTTTGGAGCAGACTCTCTGACCAGCTTTATTCAGTTGCCTTGATTATTCATATTTAATTTATTACTTATAAATGACCTGCTGAATTGAAACCCTTTGTTCATCCATTTACAGATAAAAAAAAAAGATTTAATGTATGACAGCTTTACACTGTGGGGGTAGATATAAAAACTTGCTCTAATCAGGCTCCCAGCACAGATGGCAGCCCATCTTTCAGACCACCCAGAGGGAGGCCTCATACACACACAGGCTCAAAAGCAGGGTGAGAGGGACTTACCACTGGAACCAGGGAATAAGATAGAGGACACAAGTCTGTCAGCTCCATGGAGGCTCAGGATTGCCTGGGGACCCAGAGAGGCTCAAATCAATCCTGAATAAACTTGTCAGTTATGAAGATGACTGGGTCAAGATGAACACAGAAAGCTGGAAACATCATGGCTTGAACAAGAGTGGGAAGGAATGTCTGGGGTTGAGACAGTTGTACCAAAAACATGATTCAGAATAACATCTACCAAAAAGTAATCAGTGAGGAATGTCTAACAGCAGATTGATATATGCTTCAAATCTTATCAGCCACATCTTGTTTTTGTAATGGCAGCTTCTAGATAGCCAGAAGAAAGAGCACCAGATAATACATTAGGCAATCTGTTCTCAATGTTTAAAACAAAACACTTAGAATGATTTCTTCCATTTTATAGAAATCTGTTTGAGGTTCATCGGTAATTTTTTTTATTGTGAAAATACTGTACAGAGGGGTTACAATTACATGGGCAAGATAATGAGTACATTTCTTATCAAGCATTGTAGCCTCCTCCTTTGTTTCCCCTTCCCATCCCTTCCTACCCTCTCCTCACACCCCCCAATTCTCCCGGCTCCCCCCCCACCCCCGCCCCACCAAAGTTGTAAAGTTCCCTTTCCACATAACGACTTGTACTTCTCATTGTTGCAATGGGTCCACCTGTATCCCTATTTAAACTACTTGTTTTTCCCCTTCCCCTCCACAAATTATACCAACATCAAATACAGTGAAAGCAGCGGTTATACTGTGGGGAAGGGACATACAAAGCAACAAAGAAATAATCTTATAAATGTGTTAGAAACAATCGTATGAAAGAAAAAAACATTTGAATACATATCTTAGGGTTCATTTCCCTAACATCACCTTATCTGACCTTTTCTGCTTGACTCAGACATATACTAGATATTGCAAATAAGGGAAACCATGGGACCTATGTTTCTTTGGGCCTGGTTTACTTCACTTAATATAATTTTTTTTAAGCCTTTCCATTTCCTAACAAATGGGGCAATGTCATTCTTTCTGATGGAGGCATAGAATTCCATTGTGTATCTATACCACATTTTCTTGGTCCATTCATCAACTGAGGGGCATCTAGGTTGGTTCTATATCTTAGCTATAGTATTTACTAATAGTGCTGCAATAAACACAGTCGTGCTGGTAGCTTTAGTGTGATCTTGTTTGTATACTTTTGGGTAAATGCCCAAAAGTGGGATTGCTGGGTCAAGGTACCATCTAACACCTCTTTGCCCTCTGTTTTCTGATTCTCTGTTGCCTATGTTTAAATCAGCCTTGTCCTGGAAGTCTAGGTGCTCAGTGCTGTGATAGCGTACTGCAGTTGGCTGTCATTCATAGGGTTTGAACTCAAGGCCTGGACACTGTCCCTGAGCACTTCTGCTCAAAGCTAGTGCTCAGAACTTTGAATCATAGCACCACTTCCATCATTTGACAGGTTAATTAGAGATAAGAGTCTCTTCAGCCAAGCTTCCAGCCTGGCCCTTTGCTGGTTGGTTGGGAGATGGAGTCTCAGAGGAATTTTTCTGCCTGGGCTGGCCTTGAATTGCAATCCTTATATCGAATGAATCTTTGCCCCCAAAACCCTTTATATTTCCAATTAAAGCAATAAAGAGACCAATCGAAATAATGAGCAGAGCTTACCTGTAACTTGTTAAGAATTGACCAACAAATTCTGTCAAAGTTATTTCTTGTGGGTCTGGCTAGATACTACAAAGGGGGGAAATCTGTAATAAAACTCAGTGGAGGGCTGGGAAAGTGGCTCAGTAGTAGGTCGCTTGCCTTGAATGCCTGAGGCCCTGGGTTTGATTCCTCAGCACCACATAAGCAAAAAGAAAAAAGCGGGAAGTGGTGCTGTGGCTCAAGTGGTAGAGTGCTAGCCTTGAGCTGAAGAGATGAGAGACAGCACCCAGGCCCAGAGTTCAGGCCCCAGGACCGGATTAAAAAAAAAAAAAAAAAAAAAACTCAGTGGACATGATGAAAGTTTAAAAACTGTTTAAAAACTGTTTAATTGAATATAGCACTTTACTACTGAAGATGGAAATAAACCATTGTCAGCTCTGAATCTAAAATGGTTTACATACTTGGAAAACAAATATCGCAAGCTTGACAAACTTAAGAGTGTGCAAACAATTACTTTCATAGATGTCATTTTGTGAATGAAAAAATGAAGCCATTACCTCAACAGTCCAAATCTAATGTGTAGGGGCTAAGAACCTAAAATCCTATAAACAAAACACAGTGCATTCAAAATTCAAACGAAATTCAGCAAAAAGAAGTTAAAACATTGGACATTAATAAAGTTATTCGGTAGAAATATTACATCTCTTCTTAAAGGAAAATTATGAAATATTCATTTGACTTTTTGTGTGTGTGCTTAAACTAATGGCACGGACACTGTGCTGCTTCTTTCTTTTTCTTCCTCAAGGCTAATGCTCTACCACTTGAGCCACATCTCTCCTTCCAGCTTTCTGATGTTTTTTAATTGGAGTTAAGAGTCTCACTACTTTCCTGCTCAGGATGGCTTTAAACCACTGAGATCTTCAGATCTCAGTCTCCTGAGAAGTTTAGGATTATAGGTGTTGAAGGGTCCCACATATCCATCCCAGGGGACCACGCAGAGGCAGGCAGGAACAGGAGAAAGATTATTATGAGGTTTATTAGAGGGGCCATATTCCCCCCAAGAGGGAGCACATGGCACCTATCCCTATCCAGGTAGCAGGAGGGTCTAAGGGTGGGAAGTGAGGTAGATGGGAGCCCAGGTGATCTGGGCGGAGAGAGGGAGGGGCCAGCTGTAAGGTGGGAACTCCAGGGATGGGAGGGGCTCAGGTCTGGGTGGAGCTGAGGACCAAAGGTGAGCATAATGCTAACAGGCCTAAGCCTGACTCCTTTTGATGTTTTGAAAAAGCTACATTAAATATGACCAAATAAAACTTCCTAATCAACAATAAGTCTCTTGGACTGACCTGCTGGGCTGACCTCTAACTAAGGTCCTTGGATCTTTGTGTCCTCAGTTGGTGAGGCATCAGTCACTGTCTTCCAGATAGAATGTTTTTATTTTTATGACTACATTTTACTATAATAATTTAGGCAAAAATTTAAAGTGGAAAAAACCCCACACAGCTACCATGTATAAATCAAAACATCCCTCTAAGGGAAAAGTAGTAATTTTAATTAATAATAAAGGCTAAAGCTCTAAGGCTATAAAATAACTCTTCCTGGTTACATCGATAATGACCTAAGTAACTCACATGTATTTGGCTCTAAAATTGTGACTTTTCCCATTGCAGACATGTTACATGACAGCTAATCCTTGTTTTCAGAGTTTGTGGTTAGGAAGGCATCCAGGAAATACTGGCATTGTTTTGAATTCTTAATCACCCATATTTCTTCGGATAGGTCATTAAGCTCATTTGAATATAGTCACCATGTTTTAAACTCTACTGTAAAACATCCTAGCCACTGGGGAGTCTGAGGATCCTGGTTCAAAGCCAGCTCAGGAGGAAAGTCCATGAGACTCTTACCTCTAATAAACTACTCAGAAAAAGCTGGAAGTGGTGCTGTGGCTCAAATGGTAGAGCTCTATCCTTAAGCAAAAGGAGCTCAGGGACAGCACTCAAACCCTGAATTCAAGTCCCAGGACTGGCACGCTTGCACGTGCACACGCATACACACACACACACACACACACACACACACACACACACCCCAGTATTAAATGGAGAATTTTAATTTCCACAATACTTCCATTCAAGTACATACACTATGTTTTCAGTTTTAACAATATGTTCACTTTCTATGGGGTTCAATTAAAAATGTTACATGTTTTACATATTAAATATTTTATTCATATCCAAAATAATCTATATTTCAGTTTCTTCTTATGGTTGTTTTTGGCCAAATCTTACTTTCCAAAGTAAAACCTAAAAAGCATGTTTTCCAAGGTTCAAAGAATATTGGCTTTCTGGCAACCAGGGACCTGGAGGAAAACCAATAAACAATTATACACTCATCTTTTGCAGATAGTGATTGGATAGTTTCATGCCTAAGCACCTAACCAACAAGGGCTCTGGGTGACACCGAGTATATATTTAAAGCGAAAGAGGTGAAATGACTGTCAAGCCTAGCAAGTGATGGATAGGAAAGAACCATTCAGCATGTCTGGTGAACTCCAAGTTCTTGTAGGCCTATGCCCTGCTGATGCTTTTCCTCACCAATTTCTGTCTTTATCTTCAGCCTTACAACTGCCACACACTTATACACTGAGAGAAAGGAAAACCAAATCTTCCCTCTGGAAGGAAACTTTCATCTTTTCTTATGACATCTGTCCTGCAGCATAGAGAGGGTGCTTTTGAAGGACTCTTCTTCACCGACCTGAATAGCTGAACTCTGGAGGGGACCCGCCCAGCACACTCACTAAAGGGTCCCTTAGCTTTTGAGGCAGTTCTAAGTGCTTTTGAAAAGAGTGAAAATAAAGTGGCTGCTGATTAAGCAGAGGGTTTGACATGGGAATAGGTTTGTCAATTGTTTGAAAGTCACACTGCATGGACTACAACTTTTAAAATGTAAATGAAAGACACAAATACTGCAGGATACAATGGGTGAAAACACTGACAGAATACAAAGGACAGTCAAAGCTTTTTATTTTTCCCCTATCAATGAAGAAAATCGTAGTATATCCGGTGCTAGAGAGAGGTAGAAGCATTTGATAGACGTTATCTTTGAAAATCCAAACTTATTTTTAGTTTTAGTTTCTATAAAAATATCTCTTAAGCAATTTCAATTTCTACACAAGGTTTCCAAATGCAGTATTGGCCAACTATTTTCCTTAAATAGTTTTGAGCACAACAGAGTAAAATATTGCATATCAAAAAATCAGCCTTTTATTTTGGTAATACATCAATTCAGTTTCCAGGTCGAAAATACTTTTTTATTTTTATTTTTTTTTAAATTTTATTTCAATTCAGTTTCCAGGTCGAAAATACTTTTTTATTTTTATTTTTTTTTAATTTTATTTTATTTTATTTGAGAACATACTGTACAGAGGGGTTACAATTACATGGGCAGGATAATGCATACATTTCTTACCAAGCATTGCAGCCCCCTGAAAATACTTTTTTATAACATTGGAAGGGCTGACACAAAGCAACACCTCTCCTGACCAGATGTTTTATCCACTGATTCAGGTTGATCTGTATTTCAATTTTGTCTGTAATTATATTAGTGAAGAAATAAATAATGGCCCTGATCCTTCAAAAATAATATTTAAATACTCATGTCTTCAATCTGCTAACATATTAAACAAAAGTAGTCTTAGAATGGAAAGGTATTTAGTACAATCATAATTCATGATATCAACTTAAAAGAAGAAAGATAATAGGGAAAGAAAAGGGCAGATGAGCAATAAGTGAAAATAAAGAAATAAGTTATTCACATTTGCCAAGAGTCAACCTCAATGTGTGTCAAAGGGGATATATGAAAGAAATATCATGCATACATACCATGGAATATTACTCAGCCTTTGAGAATGTTATCTCTTTGGGACAACATAGGACACAGTCTGCTAAGTGAGAGATACCAAGCCCAGAAAAACAAACAAATACTGACTGCACGACTGCACTTACATATGGGATTTAAGAAGTCAACCACAGGCAGGCTCTGATGGCTCACACCTGTAATCCTGTCTACTCAGGCGGCTGAGATCTGAGGATCACGGTTCAAAGACAGCCTGTTTAAGAAAGTCCATGAGATTCTTATCTCCAATAAACTACTCAGAAAAAGCCAGAAGTGGCGCTATGGTTCAAGTGGTAGAGTGCTAGCCTTGAGTAATCAAGCTTGGGGACAGCACCCAAGCCCTGAGTCCAAGCCCCAGGACACACACACACACACACACACACACACACACACACACACACACACACACACTCACACACACACACATACAAGTTAACCTCATAGATGTAGAGAATGGCCTTGCAACAGGCCAAGGTATGGGTTGGGGGAGATGTCACAGATATAAATTTTCTATAAGATGGGAATATATTCAGGAGTTTGTTGTATGATATTGTGATTAAGATAACCTTTAAAAATTGTAAAACAAACTGGGATGAAATATCACAGGGATAGCAGTCTAAAGAAGAAAAGCCTGCTTTACACTCTATCCCCAGACACTCCTAATTTTCTACTGGCCTTACAAATATATTTTACCCTCAATTGATTAAGTACATATCTTGAATTTATATTATAGAAGAATATAAAATGGACTTCCATAATCCAGGTGATACAACTTTTACTATTCCATCCTTGTATGGACATGTTATTTATGTTTCAAATGTAAAGCAAATGAAAAATAGAATGCATCTCCTTAATATAGTCATAAAGCATTAGTGTCACATCCTGTGCCTCACTAGCAATGTTCTTGCTTTTCAAAATTATACCAAGGCAAGAAAAATCTCTTCTTTTACCCTCACCATGCCACACCCACACTGCAACCCTCCTCTACTGTATTTCTCAGAGAAGTTTCACACCTGTCACTGTGTTCACGATCTGTACCAGCTTCTTACCATCAATAACTGGTCTCAATGAAATAACGTATCTTCTGTATTAAAAAACCTATACCCTGAGAAAGTCCTTGCATAATCTGCCATTAGTTCGTTTCCAATTATGCTTGCATCTCTTTCTTTAGACAACGTCTTGATAAAATCATTTAAATAAAAAGCTCTTCAACAACAAGAATGGAGAATCCATTTTCTCTCCACATGTTAGAAAAGTTTATGAGTAGTCTTTTCACCTCAAAATCAAGGGTAAAACACAACTATAATGATCATTACTAGAGACTCATCCTTTTAATACGTATTTTCTGGAGTGAATGACTAAAACTCAGGTCAAAAGAGACAACTAGACAATGAAAGAAAATATACAACTTTGTCTTCCCCAAATCTCTCACCATAAATATATTATTCCCTTTGGACATTCAACTCACCAGAGAATTAAGATATATTCTGAGGAACCAAAACAGAGAGGAGAAAAACATATTTGTTAAAACAATACTATCCACTAGAACAGATAAACTATAAAATCTAAGAAGTTTGGGAAAATAATATATTTCCTGCTCACCACCCCATTCATGTAGGTTTTCTTATTGAAGAGCAATGGTGATAATCTTCTAAGAATGAAATCTCCATTCGTGTTCTGGCTGAACTCTTCTCTACAGGCAACAGATGGACAAAGAGACAACACATTTACTTCTTATTCACACTTGGCTTCAATCTCCTCAACTATAGAGACCTCACCTAGATTCAAGATAGGGAAAAATAGTCATTATCTGGTTGGACAGCTATTTTTCAGCAAGAGATCTAAGTAATGGAAGAAAAGTGTGAACCTCTGCTGGAGAGTATATTTCCTCTGCAAGAATAAAAGGTAAATCTGAAGACATTGTGATGGTAGTTACCAAATGTTTATTCTCCTGCTATATAAAGTACAGATAGTACAGATAGCAGAAAAAGACATAATTTAAATGATGATTTCCTGTTGACAGAAGAAAAACTATGAAGATTCCTTATCCATGTAGGTTACAGAACACTGTTATTGAACACTATTTTGTTCTACTTAGTGTACTGATTTATACACGGTGTCGTGCATATATATATTCAGGTTTGAGCTGATTCTCATTCACTGTTTCAATAGGTTCTTCACTTCTTCCTTCTCATTCCTCTACCTCCTCCTCCCCTACCCCCTCCTCCTTCTTTGTTTTCCTTTGGCAGTTTTGACTATGGAACTATGTCCCACTTCTATTAAAAACCTCTACCTTATTCTTCACACTCGATCCCTCCTAATACATTGATGAGTGTATGAGCCCCACAGGGCTGCTGATTACTGATTCATGTCAGAAAGCACTGAATGTGGACAAAGGGTGAAGGAGGTTGTGGGTCGTAAAGAGGAACTCCACTTGCTGGAACTAACAGCCAGGGAGGAAATGTTCTCTGGAGAGCGCCATCAGCAAGCGCTCATTTCCTATAGAAATCTTAGTACATTCAAAGCAGCTGCATGCAACACTCGACATTGTTGAAAATGAACTATACAATGTGTGGGTGGGGACAGGCGGGAAAAACTAGGAAAGCGTGAGGGAAGGGGTGACAGTGTTCAAAACGAAAGGTACATATTACCTGAAGAGAAGAGGAAGAGAATGCAGTCAAAGCTCCAAAAAGAGTGAGGGGAGGGGTGGGGAGGGAGGGATGGGTGAGAATGTTGAAGGGGCTGACATTGATCAAGATATATTATATTCATAAAGTGTTTTGTTAAATGGCAATTCCTTTGTACAGCTACTTAAAATAATTCCAAAAAAAATTAAGTACCTATATCCAGAACTTACAGCAAAGTCCTACAGAGCAGTAAGAAAAAGGCAACAACACAGTACTATAGGTATGAGCCCAACAAAGAAATGAGCTTCTCACCAAGAAAACATTCGTATACAATCAATACATTTACCAAAAGTTGTTCGGCTTTTTGGATATTTGTAAAATGAACATTCAAACCATGAAGAATTACCCTATGCATTCACCAGATGATCAAAATCAAGAGTTAAAATGAAATGGGTAAAGGTGAGGAGCAACTAAATTTCATCAAGTATCGATGAAATTTAAATTGATTTAACTATTTTGAAGTCTGGTAGAGTCTTCTCTATGCAAACATATGCTAATTAATGACTCAGAAGTTCCACTCAGAAGGAGGCACCGAACATAAATCCATTCACAAATCTACGGGTATAGTAACATGTAGGAGAATGTTGAAAGTTGTGTTACTGATAGAGGCCAAAATACTGAGAACAATGTAATTGCCTATCATGGTTGAAAGATACCAAACTTTGGTATATACATATAAGGAATTACATATGGCAATTAAACAAACTACAACTCTACATAACAAAACATACTTGCAAGCATCACATTTATTTAAAAACATCAGCTAAAATAGGGTTAATGTTTTATCATTCTATTTATACAAAATTCACAGATGCAGGGAGGGCTGAGCGACAGTCACCAGAACAGGATGTGAGGGACGTTTTGTAGAAGGTTGTTTCTTTGGCATGCACAAATCCAGTTTGTAATACATTATCAAAGTATGCTTTTATGATTTATGTGATTTTTCTGATATAAATTGAAGGTTTATATTTTAAACTAACACCATTTATTGAAATCATAGATGAATGCTCAAAATCAGTCTCTAAAGCACACACAGAGCCACGCCAAGGACATTAGCTGAGTTCAGGCTGCATACTCTCAAGCACAATGCTCTCATTATACCTTAGACCCTCAATCCACTATAACAGAATATCCTAAATGGAAGAGCTTATAGCCAGCAGAAACCTCTTTCTTCCAATTCCAACAGCAAGTTCCTGGCTAATTCAGGCCAGTGAATTCCCATTTCTTAATTCACAGATACATTCTCTCCTGGTGTCATTTTTAGGGCAGAGGGGTACACTGGGGTTGAATTCCATACCTTGTACTTTAGCTCTGCTCTAGTCCTTTTGCTTTTAGTTTGTTTTTCACATAGGTCTCATGCTAACTTTTCTCTGTCTCTGTCTCTCTCTCTCTTTTTTTTTGGTCAGTCATGGGGCTTGAAATCTGGGCCTGGGAGCTGTTCCTCAGCTCTTCAGCTCAAGGTGAGTACTCTACCATTTGAGCCATAGCACCACTTCCATTTTTCTGGTGGTTTATTGGAGATTAAGAGTCTCACAGACTTTTCTGCCTGGGCTGGCTTTGAACCTTGATCCTCAGATCTCAGCCTCCTGAATGGTTAGGATTACAGGCGTGAGCCATTGATGCCCGGCTCATGCTAATTTTTCTTGTGCCAGCCTTAAACCATGATCTTCCCATCTCTGTTTCCTAGGTGTTTGGGATTACAGATGTGTACCACCACGCCTGTGCAGCATTGAATTTTACAAAAGTACTAATTTCCTTCATGCAAACCCTGTTCTGTTGACCTAATCATGTCCAATCACTTTGGATCTTAGGATTTCATTACACACCTGTTTAGAGCATACAGACATCATGATCATAGCACAACATAAATTTCCATATTAGTAATCAAAGAATGGCCAGGCATTTGTGGCTGAAGCCTGTAATTCTAGCTGCTCAGGAGGCTGAGATTTGAGGATCACAGTTCACACCCAACCTGGGCAGGAAAGTCTGTGAGACTCTTCAATTAACTATCAAAAAGCCAAAAGTGGAGCTGTTGCTCTACTAGCAGTACAGTGCTATCTTGAGCAAAACAAAATGTTCAGAGAAAGAGCCTAGGTCCTGAATTCAAGACCCAGGATTAGCACACATGTATGCACACTCACACGCATGTACACATACACACACACAGACCAAAATATGTTTTTGTCCCTAGGAAGAGAGAGAATCAATGTCCATTACAAGACATTATTTCTTTTTCTTACGTCCAGGAAATAAATATGAAGAAGCATTTACTAGAGTAAAATCTGATCCTAAATTGGGAACCAATGGCTTCAATATTTGACAGAGTTAAGTAAAGAAATACTGTTTAGGGAAATATGATAGTGCTAAGTGCAAGTTCTAGGATGAAACAAAATACACATTTTTGACCACAAAAATTTGGAGGAGGCAAGAATGACATTTTCACAAGTTTTCTATCCTTTGAAAGTTATCCAAGAAACAAATGTATCTTATGCCATCTCATGATGAAAAACTATAGGAATCCACTTTAAAATGCCTGGTAAAGCCATAAGCTAAATGATCGCACCCCAGATCAGCATTCCAAGAAACTTGGATGTTTATGTAATAATTAAGAAAGCCAAGAGTGTTTTAGATTAAGGAGGATCACAGTGTCTGATGTGTTGAAAGCTTCATTTGAGGCTTTTGAGGAGGTTTTAAGCCAAGTTTATTTTTTGAAAGTGTGTCTAAAGACTTCCATTCTCCCACAACTGCACTGTATCTTTTAAAGCACAGCACCACTCAACTAAAAAAAAAATGTCACAGATTACAATTTTTATTTTGTTCTTTCATCCAGTCATTTCTTTAGCCATCCATAGACCCCCTTTTACTTGCAGGTGTGATGTTATGAATTAGACACAAAGAAAAACATAAAATACAGTCTTTGCATTAAAGCCCTTCCTAGTCTAATATGAATGTTGTGACTTCGTGTGAAGAGTTACAGCTGAAAGTTTAAAAAAAGAAACACTAAACACCATGATCTAAGTTATTATGTTTGGGGACTTATATTTCTGTAGTAGTCAACATTTACTGGTGCTTACTGTGTGTCAGACATGGAAATTGAGAGCACAATAGATTAAGACAAATCCCTAGGGTCACAAAGCTGATCACTGGAGTCCATGCTTTGTGGGTCTGGAGTCCTCATTCCTTACTATTTTGCCAAATTAACTCAAGAGACCCATGGAATCATGGAGTATGGCTAAAAATAATGACATCAATGTAACTGCTGATAGTGATTAAAAAAGTGTGTGTGTGTGTGTGTGTGTGTGTGTGTAGTACGTATCTCAGTGTGTGGATCACCCTATAGTTTTCACCTTGAAGAACAGTCCTTTCTGTCATCTGAATATTTACTTTCCATATTCTCCCTCAGTTCTTACAAGAACATTTAGCTCTGTGTTCATGATGTCTAGCTTTGTGCTTCTACGCTGTGTTACGTGACCATCGAAATTTATTTTGCTGTGTTTGCTTTAAAATGGAAACCGTTTCCCTTGTGTGAGGCAAACAGCTTCCTGAGCTAGAGGAGCTTGGAATTGTGGGTATGCACAATGGTTCTCTGACAGCCTGAGGTCAGGGGCCTGGATAAGTTGGCCCACCCACCCCCATTCTGGACCTTGGGTGCTCCCATTTACAAGGCTGAATACTCAACAACAGAGCCTCATTACTGTAGACGCAGACCTTACCCAGGGCTGTGGGTCACATCAGCTCCTTTTGTTCTGTCCATTTTCTAAAACATTCCATCTCTTTCAGTTTCCACGTCTTTTCCCTTAGCTTGCCCTCCCTCTTCCTTTCTGCCAATCCACCCCTTTCTGCCTTGATGTGCTCCCTGCATTGTGGAGCTTTCGCTGACAACAAAACTAAGCAAGGAAGAACACAGTAAAACGTCTAAGAGTTATTTGAGATGGTAAGCGTATGAACAAGGCCGATGGGAATCTAGCAGCTGCTTCCTGCTAAGAAGGAAGGCCACAGACACCTCTGACAGTGCCCAGGAGATATGATGGATCTTGAGAAAATCTCCAGGTATTGGAAAATCTCCAGAAGGACATGTGCCCCCGCTTCCCCACAGCCTCATGAGAACTGGGATGTATACCACCAGCACAACACAGAGAAGTAGTTAATACCGTGGTGCCCCTTTCTCCCACATTCTTCATACCGCTTCCTCTGGATGCCTGAGCGGGATTTATACAGAGGTGCACTGATTTGACAATTATGATTAAAAAACAAAACAAAGCAACAACAACCAAACCCAGCCATAACTGAATCTACACATGGCTTGTTCCTCATCTAGGCTTTTCCTACCTTGCTTTGATTCCTGTGTATTATTCTCAGTCTTTGCTGATGATAGCATTGGCACTTTGGTTTCCTGGGTGTGGGTACTTTTGGGTCCCATTCTACAACTCATGGATGTAAGCAGTAGTCTTCACTGCTTCACTTCAGCAAAATCAGCAAATCATACGTCAGAGACAGAGAAGTCGCAAGCACACTGTGAATGAAGATTAGGAATGTAGAGCTGTGATGTTCTGGGCCTTCACTGGTCCCAGCATTCCTTGCTGAAGTCTAAATTCCCAATGAGCTGGACATCACACACATAGGAAAGGCATCTATATCCAGCACAGCGAGGAGACATTAGTATCTATGGAGAAACAGAGCAGAGGATGATGTCTACCGGAAGTGGTCAGATGGCACAGGACTTCTGCTCCTCACCACAGGGATTCAAAGTTCTCCCTGACTCGTATCTCTTCAGTGACACAGAAGCAGAAGTAAAATTAATTCTTCGATGACAAGGAAAAAACTGCATTTGAAATGTTCGTAAGCAAATTTGATTGTTATTTCTTTGCACATTTAATTGCTTGCCATTGATTTTTCTGACTTAAAAGAATTAGATTATAGGCTTACACTTGTATCCTAACTGATCATGAGGTTGAGATCTGAGGATCTCAGCTTGAAGCCAGCTGGGTAGGAAAGTCCACGAGACTCTTATCTCTAATCACGCAAAAGCCAGAAGTGGAGCTGTGGTCAAGTGATAGAGCACCAGCCTTGAGTGAAACAACTCAAGGACAATACCTCAGGCCCTGAGTTCAAGCCCTAGGCTGGAACAACAACAACAACAACAAGAATTATAATAGTAAAAGGCACTAAAATGTAGTATTAAGTTATTTAGAAAGAAAGGAAGTGAATCATATTATATATTCTTTGAAAAACAGAGTGCATCTCACAATATCTTGTTCCATCCTCTGGTTTATGTTCCAAGGTGTCTTTTATAGCTTAGCACACTTATATTCACGACAAATGTTGGAAACTATTTTAAACCATCCTTTTACGATTAAAATCAGCAAGAGGGCTTTTAGCAAGAACTGGAAAGAAAACTCTTGCAATGTTCTACTGTTTATATAGTGCTTTCAGTGTTTGAGTTAAACAATTGGAAGCTGAATATACTGGCTCAAAGATACTTCTTATACAGCTATGAGGGATGAGGTAATGGTAGCATTTCCAATTGATGTACTGTTTAATGATTTCTGATCCACTGAGTTCCTGCACATGGCAGACTTCACGTGTGTCTACATTTTGTATCTCACACAGAACAAATAATAATTTCCCACACTTCTAAGGTGGTCTTTGACATATCTACAAAGTATAAATGGTGATGAGACAAATTTCCTGTTAAATCAGAGTATCTCTGCTTACTTTTTTAATATTGGGTGGCCATGATTGGAGGAAAGAGAAAGAAAAGGGAAGGAAAGAAAAGAAGAAAAGAAGCTGTCAGCCTGTTTTCTTTTGGGGTCTTTTCTGCTCCTTTTGAAATTAGTTACAGCCTGGTTTTCGTAGCAGTTGTAACCAGGCTGAGCTAATTTAATTGCCATGACTTGTGCGGTTTAAAGATAAATACTTTTATTCAGTTTGTCCACTTTGTGTCTATTTCCTACAACTCTATATTTTCACATTCAGAACCCTTGTCATTTCCCTTTGGGCTAACACAGACTTGGGGGTTTCGGTGGTGAATATATTCACAAGTTTTCTTTGATGCCACGTTTGCTTTCTCTGTCCTTTGCTGTATCTGTTTGTGTGCAGAGAATTGAGGCCCTTTGTGGAATCCAGACTAAACATTCTTTGACTCGGACCACATTGCACCACTACTGTACGTGTCTCTGTGCAAACCCAACTGCTCTCATTTAGACATTGAGGCTGGGGGGTGGGTGGGGTGAGGCGAGAGGGGGCAGGAGAGGGAGGGGAGCGGAGCTTAGAAACACTGCAGTGAACAATTCCAGTGCCCAGAATGAACTTCCCTGCCCAGCAAAGGATTACACATTCACTTGGCCTATTGAAAATGGAGAAGCTGTATCTGTTAGTCCATATTCATTGCAGGCCTTGGGCCTTGTAAAGACAGTGCATACCATTTTACTGGCGCTTTCTTCCTGAGAAAAGAAGGCACACAGAAAGACTTGCACAGTAAAAAGATCTCACTCTGTGACTATTGAGCTAGACGCTCCAATAAAATGATCCTCACGAAGCCCTCGCCGTCAGAGGCTCACGGGGGAGTGTTTAGTCGGATTGGAGTTCATCTATTAACCCCCTTGCTCACTTAATATGTACCATCTGAGGTGCCCTTCCTTTCTTAGCACAAAAGAGCATGCGCTGCATGAAACAGAGTGCAGAATCCCATCTGAGTTCTGTACAGATCGAGTCTTGGCCACAGGTGTTGGGTGGCCCAGTGCTTGGCCCAGCAGGCCAGCCCCTTCCAAGCAGTCCCCCTGCGAGGTGCCTCTGCAGTGCCCCTTGGAAAACATGAATGAGGCCTATTCTGCCCTGCAGCAGCACCATCTGAAATGGCACAAAAACCTGCTGCTCCACAAACCAGACCATTCTATTAAAAAAGAAGAGTCAGAGAAAAAGAAAATGCAAGAATGCTGTTTCTCTTTACAATCTCTGGTTCCCTGGGACCCTGGGGGAACAGGGAATGTTCTTTTTGTCTTGCAAATGGAGTCAAAGAGAAATAATTAGAGAACAACATGAAGCTGAAAAGATGCCGCCTGAACGGAATCAAAAATATTGTACCTTAAACAAACAGAGGGGGGCTATTTATGAGTGGCCAAAGCCAAAACCCTGCAGGGAAAGCACCGGGCATGTATTGGACCCTCTATTCCCAAGGGCTTTCACAGGGCCAAGAAACCCATTTCCTGTCACCCTAGACCTCAAAGAGCAACAAAGCCTTTTAAACCGATCGCTAGTCAGAGAACACCAAACGCAAATACCATGAAACACACGGTCAAAAATCCTGCTACAAAAGGTCACGGTTTACAGCAAATAAGGACCTGAGGACCTATGCTTGTGTAGGAGACATTCCATTTGGGTGTGCAGCCGACTCTGGCATTCTAAGTGCTTGATGACTGACATCCAGTGCTCTCCTGTCACCCTCCCTTTGTCCTCCGGAGTCCATTAAAGGGGCACAGGAGTCCCTGTCGGAGTTCATAAGTGTGATGTTAATCACGGGAGTACAGCAGGAAGCTGGTCCCCACCCAGGAGAACAAATGTCTTCACCAGGGCAGGCACAGTGCTGGTGCTGCAGATCTCTGGACATAGAGGGGCCACTACTCATGGAATTCAAAACCTGTATTAAACCAAACTCATCTTTGGGTAGCAGATTTTATCAACTTTTACCCATTCTGAACTGCATACAGTTTGAGACTAAAGTATGATTCTCAACAACTATTGATTCACTATTGATTCACAGTTTCACTATGAAGTTTAGCTAAAAATTAAACAGTAATATACTATTATTTATTTTCCAATTTTTTTACCAGCCCCCTATAGAACTACCCCTATGTTTAAGAAAATATGTAAGTCACACAAGAAATGTACCCATAAATGTATGGATGCCACTTAACCCCTCTGTACATTACCTTGACAATAAAATTAAATAAAAAAAAAGATTACAATGACCAAAAGTGAAAAGTAAGAACAATATTATGATAAAGACATCTTAATATTACTAGAACAGATTAAAAAGAAGGTGTAACTCTCTCAACAAAAAAAATTCCCCTGAAATTGATGAGAAATATCACATGTTTAGAATTAAGAAAAATTTAAAATACCTGTGTATTTATGCTAAAGTAATCATTATGCTAATTACATTGAATACATGATTTATACTTCCCCTTAATATGTTTACGATAAGGGAACATTTTGCATTACTAAATATTAAAATTAAAGAGCAATTATATGCTCAGTGTTGATTTGAAGATAAATATATCAAGTCATGAAATAAATGTGTCCCCAAAATAAAGCTTATTTTGTAAGTGATTTTGTTCCTAAAATTTGGTAAAATTCAACAGTAAAAAAGTAGATTATCCAAAAGTTTATTAAGATATCTCAATAATTTGGGAGAAAAATGAATCCTCACCTTACGCTTGAAATTAATTCCAGATAAAGAATTTAAAGTTTAAAAAGTGGTCTTTTTAGTACATAGAGAAGTACACTTTAAAAATATTGCATTGATGTCAATATAACATGTGGAGGAGATGGGGACAAACAAGTCGTTTAAGGATTCAGGTGGACCTGTTGCAACAATGAGAAGTACAAAATGTCATGTCAAAACCAGCTTTACAATGTCGGTGGGGGGGGGAGGGGGGGTATGATTGGGTGGGAGGGAGGGGGGAGGCTGGGAAGGGAGGTGAAGGGTAAACAAAGGAGGAGGCTGCAATGCTTGGTAAGAAATGTATGCATTATCCTGCCCATGTAATTGTAACCCCTCTGTACAGTATGTTCTCAAATAAAATAAAATTAAATTAAAAAAAAAAAAAAAAAAAAAGAAATTATCTTACTGACTACAGATAATCCTGAAATCTGTGAAAGTGAAATAAATTCTTAAAATTGAATATATATATATATATATATATAATGCTCAAAAATCTGATGCCAACAAATAAAGAAAATAACAAAAAATAAAATTTCTGCTATAGAAAAGGTTTATTTATTATATCAGGAGTATGTACGTCTAATTCAATTTTATGATTATAAGATAGTATCTCTACTTAAAAATAGGGCTTTGTGTTGGATGAATGTTTTATATGTATTAAATCATTATACTACCAAAATGTTATTCTTAATATAAAATTAATGTTTTTGGAAAATAAAAAAAAATAAAATAAAAAAAATAAAAATATTGCAAAAACAAATGTTTTAGATGAATAAATATGTTAATTCCTCTGATTTGATCATTACAAATTTATGAACATATTAAAATATCATACTATACCCCATAAAAACATATAATTAATGTCAGTTAAAAATAAAATTTAAAAATAACCCCTGTTGTCACTGTATTTGATTCCAGTGTCCTGCATCTTGTATATACATTTTTCTAATTTGGAGAGGGGAAGGGAAATAACAAAATGCTGAAACAAGGATACAGGTTGACCCATTGTAACAATGAAACGTACAAGACACTATGTTGAAAACTAACTTTACAACTTGGGGAGGGGGAGGAAGGAGTTGGGGAGGTGGTGAAGGAAGGAATAGTAGGGGAAAAGCAAAGGAGAAGGCAACAATGCTCCATAGCAAATGTACTCATTACCTTACTTATGTAACTGAACCCCTCTGTAGAGTATCTTTACAATAAAAGAAAAGAAAAAAATAATTCTGTCCTTGGGAAACCCTTTCAAACAAAAATCCATAATGACAAAGAAAATGATCTATAAGCCTTAAAACACAAAGTTTTAAATGTTGGGAAAAAAGCAAAGTGTCTAAAAGGGGGATTTGATGTGTGAATAATTAAAGAATATTTAAATAAATAACTAATAAAGAAAATAAGGAAGAATATAGTAGATTCAAATTATAGAGCCAAGGATGATGATGATGATGATGATGATGATGATGATGATGATGATGATGATGATAGATGAATTCCAGTGACAGTTCTAAAGACATTAGATGAGTAGTTACTACAAGAAATGTATAGGTGTTCATATAGTATTATCCCAGCTTCACAGGTAGGAAGCATTGAGACTCAGAAAGTTACTTGTCCAAAAATGGCACATCCAAAGACTAAGAAAGCATGGAGGTGATTTGTTTGATTCCTAAGTCTGTACTATTAATTACCCTTCTGCATTGTTTCCCATACATTAAGCTCTGCCAGTAGCACAGGCATCACAGGGGTGTGTACTAAAAATGCAACTCCTTTTTAAGTTTCTGTCCTAGATCTATCGACTAAGACTTTGCTTTTCAAGATTCCCACTCATTTTATAGACACTATTGATAAATCAATAATGTAACATGTATCTGGAAATATGTTTGACATAATAGCTATCCTATGAAATTCTTAAATAGTTCACCACAATCATATTTAAAAATTATCTTCCACTAGTTTAGTTGAAAAAGACTCACAATGGTCAGCAATGCCTTGGTGTTCATCAGTTGGGGTAAGGTGAAAGCCAAAACCCACTTTGCCAATGTACACTGCAAAAGCTTAGCCTGCAATATCGTTTCTCTTAATCAAAGGGTGCATACAGAGACACATTCTGTATTACCATTAATTTAGTGGTTTAAAATTATTCAAATGTATCTTTCAGTTTTAGAAGGCGGAAGGATTCAAATGAATTTATGGGACTTTTCTTCCTGTCTTTTGGAAGCTCTAGCTAGGTATGGATCCATTTCCTCATCTCCAGCTTCTCAAGGTTCCTAGAGCTCTGTGGCTCCTGCTGGAATGCACCCCACCCCCTCTATCATCCTTGGCACCCAAAGTCCGGCTCTTTCTCTAATGCTAGCACACTTTCTCTTTCTTCAAAGACCCTTGGGATCACACTGATATGTCTAGGTGACCCATGCCATCTCCTCAGCTCACGTCTCTTCACTTGGTCACACCTGCAAAAGCTCTGTTTTTTGCCACATGAGGTAAGACTCAAAAGTGATGTAAAGATATGTCTGATTATTCTCTATCATAACCTAAGTATTTTTGTCACAGTGTTGTTTTATAAGTAAACAATTGCGGACAACATGAATGTCCATGTATGCAGTGAAATATAACTGTTTCCAAACCACACAATAATAGTGTATGGTCTTGTTATGATAAATATTTGAGTTGATGCTAGTAAGGAAAAGGAACTTGCAAAAACAGTTCACATACATACACACACACACACACACACACACACACACACACACACAGAATCGGAGAATCATGTCAGGCAGACAATGAAACTGCAAGTACATTGGCAATATTTATCTATATGCACAGTATATTAGCAGTATTTATCCCTAAATATATTATTTATCCCTAAATATATTATTTTAGTAGTACCTAGCTATTAAAATATGAGAATTTGGGGTGATTTTTTTAACATTCTCATTTAAATATATCTACATTATTTGATTTCCTGACAGCGAGCATATATTACTTTTGTCATCTAATAAAAATGAGATTTTATTGTTATTTACTATGTACATTTTATTCCACATTGAAATATTTATAATCTGTTTTTCAGTGTAGTTATTGGTATCAAACATCAATATCATGGAGACAATGACATTTAACAGACTGAAAATTTGCCAATGTAGATGACTGATTGGGTATTTCAGTCTGAAAGTATAGGCTTCAGAAGTCAAATATTTAATGAACATATACAACTGTGATTGAAATGTATTACTCTACTTGCTACTGCTGTGACAAAATGCCTGAAAAGTTTTGTTGGCTTTGTTGTCCATGGTCTCAGCCATGGTCTATGCATGGCTCCTTGTTGTTTTGGAGCTGTGGCATCAAGGTACATTGTAGGGGAAAGTATGTGGAGTTATGTGTTGGCCAGGACACAGAAGGAAGAAAGGCAGCAACAAGGTCGTCCCCATAGTCCGTCTTCAAGGCAAAACCAGAGAGTAAACCTCCAGTAAGGCTTATTTCCTACACAGTTTCCACCTCCCAGCAACACCATAGGCTGGAGGCCAAGACTTTTGACACATGACCCTTGGGATACACAACACTTGACAGTCTTACTACATATTCCTACCTTTTTAGAGCCAATTAAACTGAGGTCTGATAGTATAGAAGAATGCAAAGGAACTCATTAAACACCAGTGTATACAATTCACAAATAAACCAAGAAAGATACTACCAGTATAAGACCAAAGGACGTAATAGGAAACAATAAATTCATCTTGCTAAAAATCCTTGCATGATCTGGCCTATGGGCATTATCTACTACATAGGATACCTTAGGATAGAGTGTTAAACCTATACAGAAATGCTTAGAGTTATTAAACCACCTAAATGAGGCCACTGTCTAAAAGAATCCTGAAGAGAATAGTGCATAGATGATGGGATCACAAAAAACAACAACAAGATGTAACTCATGCAAAAAATTGATTTAACCAAAAATATCATGAGATGGAAGCAGGTAACTCGAGGAGTTGCATTGAATTAAGTAGAGGTGGGAGGAATAACGGAAGAAACACATGAAGAAACACTGCATTCATACATTGGCAAGTTGAATTAAAATCTTTTTGTACAACTACTTAAAAATAATTAAAAAATTAAAAAAACATTCAATATTGTGTAGACTTCTCTTGAAAATTCAGACACATACAGCACCTTTTCTGCAGCGTGGTACAGAAGAAGTTTTCATTACATATTAGTTCTTCTTACACACCATGTAACAAGTTTAGAGGCTCTCATTCATGGAGTTATTTATCAGAAAAAGAATAGGAAAAGGAACATTGAATATACGGAATTAAAATCAGATACATATGGGGCACATAGAAGTAGTTGTGCCTAAGGGTTATTAGACATCAGTTAGTAAATGATTGATCGTATTAATAGTGTTATGATTACAAGACTAATGCCTGCTCTTCTTCCTCTGCTGACACTTGTCCTTCCAGACATTTGCAGACAGATGGAATTGGGGATTGAAGGTATTTCCTCATTTGTCTAAGAACAAGAAGAAATGTTCCTCCCCCTTATGAGAATCAATTCTTTACCGCAGGAGAGCTTTGATAAAGCAGAACAATATCACTTTGAAGACCTTAGCAGATCCAAAGAACTGGGGAGTTTTTAATGAAATCAAGTCTCTGCTCAATTAAATATTTCAGCAATGCCCAGGGATGGTACTCTCATTTTCCAAGACGTGACAGAGATCTCACACGTGATAAAGAGGAAAGGGCCTCCCGCAAGCAGCAAATAATAACATGAGCCAAAAACTGCAAGCTATACGCGGGCCTGGATCCTTGAATTAATAGCACACTGATTACCATATCTCAGTCCTGGTGCATACACAAATCCCAGGAGATAGTTACTATTATTAACTGAATTCTACAAATGAGAAAACCAAGAACCATAGTGGTTATGGGACTTGCTGAAATTCACATAAGCTATTAACTACCTCAGGAAGAATTTAAACCTAGAAAATTAGGCTCTAGAGTTTCAGGATAAATCATGATTCCATACTGTTTCCCTTGGCGTTCAAATTTCTGGGCCAATACCCAAAGGACCCCTTCACAACACAGAACAATAATACATTTTACGATGCATTCAGTCCATTGGGTATGAGAATCTTTCTAGCTTGCAATGAATGATAATGTTAAAGAAGGTGAGTCTGTTAAAAAAAATCAAATTGGTATTGGAGGCAGTTGGACGTTGGGTTGATTCTCTTATGGTTTAATCTACACTGATGAAAATTATTTATGTAGTACATGACGAGGTCCCAGGTAGAGTATATGAATATGATCTACCCTTGAAGAAAACAGAAAGAGTTTCTCCATCCAGAATCTCATACTGAGCACTTCAAGAGTCTTGTATTGACTCTTAAATGTAGAGAAGGGAGACAATGGGAGAGAATGAAGGATGGGGTGACATTGACCAAGAAGATTGTACTCATAACCTAACTTACAGAATTTTAACCTCTTTGTATAGTGACTTAATGATAACAATAACAAATGGACATTTAAAAAGCCAGGCCCAGGGTCTCATACCTGTAATCTGATCCTCAGATTTCAGCTCCTGACTAGCTAGGATTACAAGCATGAGCCACCAACACCCAGCTTGTGTTTATTGACCTTTAAGAAACAAATGAAATCTAAGATGGGTAGGGAGAAATCCTCCTCCTTTATGGATTTGGAATCATACAGCATAAGAGCTGTAGATGGTTTTAGAAATTGGATAGGTACACAGAGAGGTTAGGAGAGGCTCCTGGAATATATTTCATTATATAAATCATACCTGGGTAGCTCCTACTCAATCCTCTAAGCTCAGAAAAGAGCACTTCCATTATTTTTTTTCCATATTAGGTCAAGTTTGTCTGTGATGTTCTTTTCTGGAATTAGATTTTAAAATTTTTCTTTTCATTTTAAGGTGTCCCTCTATCAGTTGGATAACACCAGCTTCCTTACAAAGTGCCAATTCTAGAAACAGCAGTTCATGTTCACAATGTTTTGCCATTTGGCCTGTGAGTAACAATTCTCACAAAGAATCTCTGTCCCTGGTAAGGAAGAAGCCCTCATGACTGTCCTGAACCAAAAGAGCGACTTCTCAAATTATGCAAATATATTGATAACCATGTGTTTGTGTTTTGTTAATGAGGAGCACCAATTTGCCAAAGGTTTCCTTTGAAGTAGGAGTTAGTTCAATGAGCACATGAATGGCCCAACACACACCGCTGCTTCTCTGTTCTGCTTTTGAAGATGGCCTGTTGTTGTCCCTTCATCTTGTGCGGACACCTGCACCAACCTACGTGTTTCTTCTTCTGGAGTCCCCGAAGGATCCAAGGTCATATGGAGAGAATTAAAATGAAGATCATGTGATGAAAACTATTCTTCACAAGTTCTCCCAAGAAACACAGAGACATATTCATCCAGACATTCAGATCAGATTTTCAAAGGGTCTAATTTGGCCTACAAATTCTATCCCCCTCTCTCTTTCTCAGAGTTTTTCACACCAGTCCCCAAATAGAAGATGCCTCAAATTAGTGTTTTGTGTTACAAAATTAATAGTCCAATGGTGCCTAGTATTTCTCTCCTTCAACACACTTCTAGTAAACAGTTTCCTTCCTATATGTCTAGTTGTTCTGAAAGGCAGGGTCACCATTAATAAGAAGTGATCACAAGAATATTACATTTGTTTAATGTGTCCTCTGAAAAATGTAAGCAAACTAAAAAAGTGGCCTATTGTTTGGCTTTTATTGATATGTCACTAATGTGTCCCATATATGACTAAAGTCAAAACAAAAGTGATTTTGGACACAATGACTGAAAGTAAAGGAGAATGACACTGCCATTTTGACAGTCATTAAAAGGAGTATAAGTTGTAGAATATAAAGAACAATTATAATAAACTTCAATAAACATCAATGAGTAATAGTCCTTGTAAAATGTGAAATTTATCCTTTCTAGAAAGGAATCCAGGAAAAATGTTTCCCATATTATATAACTTGAAACAACTTCGTGAATTTCAAAAGCTCGATGGCTTCTCCCAAATTATTTTCCATGAAAATGACATTTATGAAATATTGTACGGTCTCCCCAATTATTTATGCCTGCTATGAGGAACAGACTCTTAATTGTTCTTTATACCTTTCAATCACTAAATACTCTGACTTAACAACTCAGTGTTAAAATTCTTCACCAGTATATATAGAATAGTCTCATTCTCCTTTTTTAATTGCAAATGTGATGTACAGAGGGGTTACGGTTATGTAAGTCAGGTAATGAGTATGTTTCTTTTGAACAGTGTCATCCCCTCCCTTATTTTCTCCCAGCATTTTCCTTCTCCACTCCCCAATCCCCCAAGTAAGAATAGTCTTAACGACAAGAAAAGAAGTAGTAAGGGGCTGGAAAGGTGGCTCAGTGGTAGAGTGCTTGCCTTGCATGCATGAGGCCCTGGGTTCAATTCCTCAGCACCACATAAGCAGAAAAAGCCGGAAGTGGCGCTGTGGTGGCTTAAGTGGCTTAAGAGCATTAGCCTTGAGCTGAAGAGCTGAGAGACAGTGTCCAGACTCAAGAGTTTAGGCCCCAGGACCAACCAAAAAAAAAAAAAAAAGCAACTTAAGTTCATATCCCTTCTCTTCCTTCCTAGTCCTCAAATCAGATGAGCATCTTGAATAGTTTCAAAAAGGAGTTAATTAACCAATTTCAAGAGGCTTAACATTTGCTCACCCTTGATCAGGGCATTCTCTCCGATACAACTCTGCCATGGCAGAAACTTGGGGTTAATATAGAGTATCTCTTGTTTCCTGACAGCTTGAAGAAATGATAGAGGTCAGCAGCTGGCTTGTAGAGGACAGGAGTCACGAGTTAGAAATAAACAAAGGAAGTTCCTCTGCCATAAGACTATTTAAAACATATGCCAATAAAATGTTCAAAGGCTTTCCACAGGGCTCCAAAGATAAACACATAAATTGGTTTTTGTTGTGAAAAACTTCCCTTACCTGCAGTTCTACACTCAAATGTATCACAGAATTAGTGTTTTCACATCTTCTTCATATATTTCCTGGGATTAAAACATTTAGTGTGCCTGACCAGAGGGTTTCTATTGCACCTCCACCTCCCATTAGCTCTGTGACTGGGGCCCAGATCTTCCCTGGCCCTCTTGCTCTACTTTCCTTATTTATAGATGGAAAATAATTATAATACTCACTTATGGGAATGTTAAATGAATTGATACATATGAAATACTACAACCGAGCCAGCCACACCATTAGTGATCATTAAATGCTATGATTACCCATTTTCTTCTTAACATCATTTTCTAAAGAAGTCGAAGGCTTTCTTTGAAAGACCGTTATTCTCCAGAGAAGGAGAAACAGTGTGTGTGTGTGTGTGTGTGTGTGTGTGTGTGTGTGTGTGTGTTTGTGTGTGTGTGTAGAGGGAATAGGAGGACTTATTTTAAGGAATTGACTGTTGTTCAACTCTGAAAGCGTTTAGGTTGTAGACCTCTAAAGGAGCCCATGTTTCAGCTCAAACCTGAAGCTTCAGGTTTGTTAGAGAATTCCTCCTTGCTCAGAGGAAGTCCGTCTTTTGTTCTATTGAGGCCCTAAGATGATTGCATGAGATACACTGCTATTATGGAGAGCAATGTTTTACTCCAAGTCTACACTTTAATGTTCATCTCATTATAAAACATCCTCACAGAAACATCCAGAATGTTGTTTGACCACATATCTGGGCACCATGGCACAGACAAATTGACAGAACATTTCACCTAACATGGAATAATGGAAGTCACACCAGTGTTTGACTAGATTTATTCAGATAAATCCTTTGATATTCTATTTCATTGTGGCTTTAAAAATTCCTTTGGACCAGCAACCACATTCAATAACAAATGATAGACCATACTGGTTATTTTCCAAAGTTAAGAAATTCTAAACAATGTTATTACGAGAGTATCACTTTGACTCCTATTAATCTTAATTTTGAAATTTGTTCTTTAAGTCCTGATGATGTCTATTGATTTTAATTTTGGGGGGAGCCAGCAGTGGGGTTGAAATGCAGAGCCTCACACTCTCACTTGGCTTTTCACTCAAGGCTGGCACTCTACCACTCTTCCACTTCTGGCTCTCTGCTGATTAATTGGAAATGTCTCATAGACTTTCCTGCCCAGGCTGGCTATGGACCAAGATCCTCAGATCTCAGCCTTTTGAGTAGCTAGAATTACAGATGTGAGCCACCGGCACCCAGTCTTAAAGTACATTTATGATAGACTATTATAGAAAGAAAGCAAATAACTCACTATATATTCAGCAAGAATTTACTGTGATATCCCAGGGGGTAGGATTGAAGGTATTGTTTTAGGCATTTTAAACACACACCGAAGTGCATTTTAAACACACACCAAAGTGAAAGACAAAAAATAAAAATGGGCACAGACATTGCCAAGTTCAGGAACAGGGGATGTGGAAGAATTGAACAGGACAGACAGACAGGCCACACTGGCCTTGCCTTTGACATCTAAATATCCAGAATCACAGTTCGCTGCTCAGCAGGCACCAGAAGCAAGGACTCAAATTGGCAGACCACCTGTCATAGTCTAGAAACCAAGGAATGTTGCAAATTAAACAAAATGGTGGACACAGGAAGACCTGCAGACATCAGGCAGAAAAACAGAAAGTGTAAGGCTCTTAGGCTAGGGGTGGGAGGCATGGCTCAATTGGAAGAATGCTAGCTGATGAGTAAAAGTGTCAGGTACTGAGTTTGAGTCCTAGTCCCAGAAAATGAAAGATTCTTCAGCTGGGCAAGAATGAGCTGGAATAACAAGAAAGGACTGGATAAGCATAAGAAGAATTTAAAGCTTTGCAGTCACAGGGAAGACTGGACTCTAGAGGCAGCAGCTAGCAGAGGTCAAAGAGTTGAGCTGCTTACAACAGGTTAAAATCGTTGAGCAAGACTTGATCATAAATTGCGTGTCAGCTGTGAAGGAAAACAGTAATCCAGAATGGCTCCTTGGCTTTCATATATATATATAAAACTGAAGAAAATGTCATAGTACCTACACACAAATTTTTAATTTACTTTGCAAAATAACTCAGTATACATTTTTTTCTGATGTAAGCTTCATGACTACACTCAAATACAATCAAAACAATATTTATACTTTGCCCATCAATTCCAAAATAAAAATACTCTAGCTTGAGTCAAGTTGTACGTTCTTTTATGTCCTATTTCTCTTCCTGTGTTATATGGAACTGTGTTATATGGAACATTTAAAGGTTAGTATTATCTGTAAGTCTATCAGAGAGGAGGACAGGAAAATCTGGAGACTAGCTTCCAATCACAGAACATCGCCATGCTTTCTACTTAACGAGAGCAAGAAGGAGGTAACCAATACTGCACATCTGCTAGTAAAGTTAAGGAAGGGCCATTTTATAGGCATTAAACTCCCGTGGTCTGCCAAATGTTCTCCTCACTCATCTATTGGGAAAGTAATTACTATTCTGAGATTACTAAACAAATAGAATATGCTTTTATCTCTTTTCTTCCAGCCTGAAAATTCTAAAATATTGCTAAAACTTCATTTTCTGGGTTCCTTCTTTCATTTAGGATAATTGAGGTGACAACCATACATCACCTCAATCAAATCTAATAATGCATTTCTGAACTAATAAAATTCTCATATAATAGCACATTTGTTTTCCTGTGAGGCATCCTTAATTGTGTAGGGCATAGCTATAATTGAAATATACCCATTTCTGGTTGACATTTTAATGATCCCATTAGCTAGAAAATAGACTCTGGGAAGCTATGTTTAGCTTACATTATAAACACTGAAGAAAAATCTTTGGTTAGCTTGGAATGAGGTATTGGTAGCCTTTCTTTTTATGAACATTTCAATTAATCTGCCACCTTCTATCTTCTCTGTACCTCCCTGCCTCGCTCTGTGCCTGGAAGTAACTTACACCTAGTCCAGGATATCCCAGAGGAAAATAAGAAACTAAATTCTGGTGTTCTTCCTTATCTGCCACTACTGCTTCCTTTCCAAGGATATTGGCTAGCTTCTTCATAATTTCCTCAGGTATTAAAACTTCTTTGATGAGAGGCATAGGGGGAAATATATTTTTAACCTTCACCAATCGAGAATTTGATAAATGTTATATGGGTTTTCTTTCAGGCTTCATTCCAGGGATAGTATCCTAATATCCTAAAATGTGTTTAGGATTTCTGGGGTTTACTTACTCAACATCAAATGGTTTATCCAGTCATATTCACGAGAAAAGAAAAATGAGGCTGGAGATACACATCTAACTATTTCAGTTATAAGGAGGAGGAAGATGAGAAAGAAGAGATGAAAGAGAAGAGTGAGAGAAAGAAAGAAAGAAGAAAGAAAGTAGAAAAGAGAATTAAAAATGATACTTGTGAAATGTAAAAAAAATGATACTTGTGGAAAATGATATAGTAGCTTGAATATTTTACAATATGTATATATATACATATATAAACATATTTATTGTCAACTGAGCCCCCAAAAACTGGGGGGAAAAGCCTCTAATAATTCAAGGTACAGAAAATCATAGCATAATGAAATCAGACTTCCTTGTATCTGATATAGTTAAGGTGCCTATCTCCAGCCCCACTTTACTTTTGATTTTTTAAAAATAATTTCATTTTCATGGAAATGTTGTCATAAAATTTGTGATAGCTAGAGTTAAGATTACCTTTACTATGGAAGTTAGCTTTAGAGTACTGTTCTATATAATATTTTATGCTTTAGGTCTTTTGTAGTTGATTTTCTTATAAGTAAAAAGAATTTAGCGAACATAAATTTCAAAATAAATTCTTCTCACAAAATTAAGAATACTAGAAGTTGGAACCTGCTATTATTACTTGCTTTGTTAAAACATAAGGATTATAGGAAGTGTTTTCTGATTCTTTGGCTTTCTCTTGCTTTTCTCAAGACAGCTGTATCTCCATGCACAGTGCAACAATTGTCCACACTAACTTGAAGACACTTGACCCAGCAATGCTCTGAATTCACTATAACAATCATCCTATTCCCTAACTTCTCAACAACCACACTTTTAACACTAGCTACGTTCCTGTCTAGAAAACTCTAGACTCTAGAGGAAACAAATCTCTTTCTTTCCATTACTGTGCCCTAGACTCCTAATTATACAGAAAAAAAAATACACACCACCATGATGACTCCCAAACTTTTTCTCTCTTGAATTTCACATTCTTGGCGTCATAGGTCCATGAACTCTACTCCAGATGTAAAATAGCATGAACTAATATTTTGGAATTTCACAATTCATTTAAAGCAATGAGAAGCAAAATTATTTTAAAGAATAAAATTAAGGAAATTTGCCTAACAATGTTACTTATATTTTATATATGTATATGTATATATCCTATACCTTATATACATATAGGTACATATATACATATGTTTATACACATACATGCATATACATATATTTGCTATTTCAGGAATAAACAAACAAATAAATGAGGAAAAGAATAAATCTAGACACAAAATTAGTCTATGATTCAGCAAGCTATGAATAACAAATTATATACACTATAGGTATTTGGACAAGTATTTATCCACATGGAGAAACAAAATCATGAAATACTACACAAGATGATTCCAGATAGAGTAATATCTGAATGAAATGTCTATGTTACTTTATGTTTTAAAAAATCTATGCCCTACAAAGCTTTGTGATACAACAGACTGGGAATATGAGATTTCCAAAGTACTAGAAATGTACATGGCAAATATTCTTGTGATCTGAGGATTCAATTCCAAAAGTAAAGGTTAAGAATGAAAATAATCGTTTACTGCACACATGTTATCATTATATAATATAAAGTCACAACAAAATTTTAGACATTGAAAGATCACTGACAAAATTGAGGGGCTAAGTTCTCAATATATTTACCAGATAAAACCATGGCAAAAGCTTTCATAAGACTGGGAATGCTAGAAAGTGGGAGGTCTCCAAGCTTAATCCCAGTACCTAAAAACAGCAGAAACAAAACCTCTAAAGGAGCAAGACAGATAGCTCAGGAGTAAATGAACCTGAAACTGGTGGCTCAGCATATAATCCTAGCTACTTAGGAAGCTGAGATGTGAGGATCACAGTTCAAAGCTGTCCCAGGCAGAAAAGTCCATGATATTCTTATCTTCAATTAATCAACAAAACACTGGAAGTAGAAGTGTGCCTCAAGTGGTATAGCAACAATGTTGAGCCAAAAAACTAAGCAAGAGCTTAAGGCCCTGAGTTCAAGCCCCAGTAACAACACACACACACACACACACACACACACACACACACACACACACATGCTCACACAAATGCACACAGCAAATGAAGCAAGAAATGCAAATAAATTTAAATACCAACTTAATGCACTAACAGTATGCAAAATTTTGTTGTATGTTAATAAAAGGAATGTGAAAATAATATTTTCTGAAATTGGTAAGTATACCTAATATAAATATTGGTGCCTTTTTAGAGAAAAACATAATTTTATGAAGTGTTGTTCAGTAAATGGTAGTAATTTTTAAAGAATGTTAAAAATATCTAGGAATTTACATAAATGAAATAAATCATCTCTGTATTCATTTTAACTGTTTATAATAGTTATTTTAAACCTCAAATGTGCAGTTAATTATCAATTGATCCATGCATGTCAATAATACACCTTGTATTTTGATTCCTTTTCTTTCTCTTTCTTTCTTCCTCTTTTTTCTTTCTTTCTTTTTTCCTTCCTTCCTTCCTTCCTTCCTTCCTTCCTTCCTTCCTTCCTTCCTTCCTTCCTTCCTTCCTTCCTTCCTTCCTTCTTTCTTTCCTTTCTTCCTTCTTTCTTGTCAGCTGTGGGCTTGAACTCAGGGCCTGGACACTGCCCCTGAGCCCTTTTGCTCAAGGCTAGCATTGTACCACTCCCAGCCCCAGCCCCTCTTCTGCTTTTCTGGTAGTTAATAGGAGTCTCATGGACATGCCTGCAGGCTGGCTTTGAGTCGTGATCCTCAGATCTCAGCCCCCTGAGTTGCTAAGATTACAGGGTGAGTCACCAGCACCTGGCTGTAATTTGATTTCTATTAACTACCACAAGTGAAAAATACCTAGGATGCCGATAGTATTTGCATTTGTAGAATCATGATTAATGAACTTCAGGAGAACAGCATAGTTGGACAATCCTCACATGTAGTAGCAACCTGAATGGCATATTTACTAGCTCTAGAAATATATTCAATGATTCTAATATCCCAGTTGTTTATAATATAATAACATCTACATATGCTTCTAGATAAAAGCACAAGAAAGTTCATAGTAGCACATTATAGTCCCATCTGTAATAGAAGGTATTTCCCAAGCAATCAAGCATATTCAAATAGCACTGAAAATAAACAGAATATAAATAGAATACAGCTTTTCATGTGTGACCCCATAAATTGAATGATGAGCCAAAGAGACATGATGCGTGCTTGCAATACAATTCTATTTATGCAGTTTAAGAACACAGTAAAACAAAACCATATTACTTAGTCAAGCAAACACATGTGGCAAAATTGTGAAGAATATCAAGGAAACAATTATCCTATTAGGATACTGGTGACCTTTGAAAGAGGCAGTGTTCCCACAGCTCCTGGGGTCCAATTTCTAGACATGGTGGGGGAAGGCCAAGGAATTGCATGTGAGTTCACATTACAATTATTCACTCATCTCTCCACATATGTGTGTGTTTTACTGTTTACAAATTTACTGTTATATATTTCAATAAAATAAGAGTTGTTAAGAGTTGCCATTCTGTATTAAAAGTATCCAGGTCCTTTGATATCTGGAAAACAGACTACCATACATTGCTGTTATATGAATATTTGTCCTGAAAAAAGAACATGTAACAGAGCTGGGAATGTGGGTTAGTGGTAGAGTGCTTGTCTAGCTTGCAAGAAGCCCTGGGTTCGATTCCTCAGTACCACATACACAGAAAAAGCCAGAAGTTGCAGTGTGGGAGAGTGGCTTACGTCAGAGAGTGTTAGCCTTAAGCCAAAGAAGCTCAAGGACAGTGTCCAGGCCATGAGTTCAAGCCCCAGGACTGGCAAAAAAAACTCATGTTGCAGATTGCATTGTAGCTGGGTGCTGGTAGCTCACACCTGTAGTCCTAGCTACTCAGGAGGCTGAGATTTGAGGCTCACTGTTGGAAGACAGACTGTGCTGGAAAGTCTGTGCAACTCTTATCTCTAATTACTCACCAAAAAGATGGAAATGGAGCCGTGGTTCAAAGGGTAAAGTGATAGCTTTGAACAAAAAAGCCCAGGGACAGAACCTAGTTCATGAATTCAAGCCTCACTTCTGGCAGCAAAAAATAAAAATAACCATAATAAAAATAATTGTACCAATAAAATAAACCATGTTAAAAATGGACACTGCAACACTATTTAGCAGCAAGGTCTTTAAGAGTTTATAATGCCATTGTCCAGTAGTGGGTTCATTATTAAAGAAAGGTGTTTCTCTCTCTCTCTCTCTCTCTCTCTCTCTCTCTCTTTCTCTTTCTTTCTTTCCACTAATTCCTCATGTTCATCTCTCTCTGTCTCTCAGCTCTTCTGAAAAGTACCATCTTTTACTCTTCCCAGCTTCTAGCACCCTGCTGCATATCTGACCAGCCTCCAATGTTATTTCTGTTCAGTCCTTTCACAGGTGTTCCCTTCCAGCAACATAACACAGATAGACACCTATGATAGAAAATACATGAAAAAGAATACGAATAAATATTAAATTTTCTACATCAACTGTTGCTTAAACTCTCTATATTAAAAAAAGTATGCTTACTTAACATAATGGAATATTTTTTTATTTGGGGGGTTTTATTAAATAAAATTATGAGCAATATCTCAAAGAATCTTTCTTAAATATAAAACTTAAAAATTTAAAACAAGCCAAGTGGCTCGGGTCTGTAATCCTAGCTACTCAAGGGGCTGAGATCTGAGGATCATGGTTCAGGGCCAGTCTGAGCAGGAAAGCACACAAAACTTATCTCTAATTAAGCATCAGTAAACTGGAAGTGGAGCTATGTTTCAAAGTGGTAGAGTGTTAGCCTTGAGAAAAAAAGCTTAAGGACAGTGCCCAGGCCTGGAGTTCAAGCCCCACAATTTTGATTTAAAAAAAAAATTAAATAAATTATTCCTTCTTACGTTATACTGATAACTTCTTTCAGTGTTCATTGACCAAATTTGTATCCATTTCTGTCACTGTCCAAGTTTCAAACATGTTAGTCTCTTTTTCAACTCTATGCTAAGACTGAAATAGGCACCTGTGTTTACTTTGAAACTTTTAAAATGTACATTTGCATGACTGTCAGCCTCTGTCTGACCTTTATTTCTTCCTTTGATGCAGAAGTTATGAAATATAGAACGAGTTCTGAGGAGTGTGTTTGTGTAAGTCTAAAATATTCCGGAATGGACAATGTTCCTTTCAAGGTGGTGGCCCTTCCTGGTTTACTAGCTTTCCCTTTGGACTTATCATGTGGGAAAACAGTGCAAAGGCCATTTGGCTTTTCAGCCCATATCCTTATGTCATAATACTGAGGCACTCTGCTCTGCCCATATATTTTTAAAAGGTGACAAGCCTTTCCCTGTGGTATACTTAAATACTACTACTACTACTAATAAAAACCTTTTAGGATCTGGAATAACTGTTAAGAAGGAAGGGGGATGGAGCCCAGGTCTTCTCAGTTCTCATAGCAGGCTGATTCTTTGTCCATCTAAGCTTGAGGTAGCTCAGCTCTATGAAAGTTGTTCTTTGATAAGATCTAGCTTTCTTTGGTAGTATAAACATTCACAGATGAAGATGGTGAATAATACATTTCACTGTTCTCAGAATTATTTGTCAAGATAATTAAAAACATTTCCATTGTAGTTCTCAAAATCATGTGTCTTCTTAATATCCAACTCAACACATCAAGAGACAACTACGTAATTTTGGCCTGCTTAATATTTGATGTGATGTCTTGGTTCAACATTTTATTGGGCAAGATAAAAATAGTAATCCTCTATGTAAAAAGAAATTGAGGCCAAGAAACCCAAAATGAAAAATTTGTTGTAAAGTCATCAATGAATTATTTGTTTCAAGTTAACAGTCAAAAGTAGATAAGACAGTTTGGACTGAGAAAATTCAGGAAAAAAATATAATAAAAGCTTAACCATACTACATAGAAATAGTTTCAGAAAGAATGTTACTCAGATATTCTTTATAAACAAGAGCTCTCCACAGGCACACATTTCCTTATCGTCTACATTTGCATGCATATTTGCATATATTTGCATATGACCTATATCCCAGTACAGACCATAGTCCTTCTATGTCCACTCCATACCCTCCTCTCCTCATTGTATTGTAATTCTGAGTATACATAGAATCTTTTCTATCAAACCCTGCGGTGGACACCCAGTTTTCCCAGTGCCATTTGATGAAGAGGCTGTCCTTTTCCATCCTAGGATTTTGGCTTCCTTATCAAATATTAGATGGCTGTAGCTTTGTGAGTTTATTTCTGGTTCTTGTAATTCTTTTATAATTTGTCCTGGGACCTGTTTTGGTGCCTATAGCAAGCTGTTTTCCTTACTATAGTACTGTCGTAGGGTTGATGTCTGGAACTGTTATATCTCTAGCACTCCTTTTTTAAAAAAAAAATGATAATTAAGTAGTCATACAAGAGTTGTCATTTAATAAACAGTTTATGAATATATCTTGATCAGTGTCACTCCTTTTAACATTGTTGTACATCTTTCTCCTCCTCACTCTTTCCCTTACTCTTCTTAATTTTATAGGATGTATTCTGAATTTGATCAGGATTGCATTTGCAATTTGGGAACATTTTGATACCATATGAATTTTTGATTGCTTTCTCTATCTCAGTGCAAAATGACACTGACACTTTGAGGGATATTACACTGAATTTGTAGGTTGACTTTGGCAGTATTTGCCAATTTCATGATATTAATTGTGCCAATCCAGGAACACAGAAGATCTTTCCACTTCCTAATGTCTTCTTCAATTTCTTTCTTCAAAGTTTTATAGTTTGCATTGTAGAGGTTATCCACTTCCTTGGTTAAATTGATTTCTTGGGTTGTTTTATTTTTTAGACTATTACAAATGGAGTTGCTTTCCTGATTTCACTCGATCTTCTCATTGCTGGCATACAGTAATACTACTGATTTTTGTGGATTGATTGTATATTTTGCTACTTTTCCAGTTATTTGTTAGCTCTAGGAACTTGGAAGTGGTGTCTCAGGAGACCTTTAGATATAGGATCATGTCATCTTCCTTCCTTTTTTGGATTCCCTTTAAATCTTTCTCTTGCCTTATTGCTCTGGCTAGGAATTCCAGTACTATATTGAAACTAGATTCCTATCTGTCATCCTGTGCTAATACCACATTCAAAATTGATCAAAGAATTCAATGCAAGACCTAAATCCTTGAAAATACTACAGAAAGGAGGAGAAGCATTAGAACTTTGAGCATAAGTAGGCGTTTTCTGAGCAAAGTTCCAGGGGCTCAGCAATTCAAAGAGAGAGTTGACAACTGGGATGGCACCAAACTGAGAGTTTTATGCACAGTAAAATTAACAAGATAAATAGACAGTCTACAAAATAAGGTATTTGTTGGTTCTATGTCAGACAATAGCCTAATATTCAGAATATACAAAAATCTCCAGAAACTAAACCCTTAAAGATTCAACAAGCCACTTAATAAACAAGATAAATTGAGTCTTCTTAGAAGAAGTAAAAATGGTCAATAGACACATAAATACTCAACATCTCTGTCCATAAAGGAAATGCAAATCAAAACAACATGGAGATTCCATCTCACTCCAGTTAGAATGGCCTTCATCAGAATACAAATACATGCTGGCATGGATATGCCAGGGAGGGGAAGGAATCCTAATGCACTGTTAGTGGGAATGTAAACTTGTTCAACCACTCTAGAAAGCAGATTGGAGATTCCTCAAAAAACTAAACATAAAACTACCCTATGATGCATCAATATCACTCTTGGGCGTTTATCCAAAAGACTACAAACCAGTATACAGTAAAGCCACTTGCCCAGCCATGTTCATTGCTGCTGCACTATTCACCATATCCAAGGTATGGAAACAGCCCAGATGCTCCTCAATGGATGAAGGGATTGAGAAAATGTGTGTACATATATATATATATATATATGTGTGTGTGTGTGTGTGTGTGTGTGTGTGTGTGTACACACACACACACACACACACACACACACAGAGTAGAATTTTAATCACCTACTGGAAAGAATATTATGTCACTTGCAAAGAAATGGAAAGTACGATGCATAGTTTTGTGGTTTTGTTTTTGTTTTTAATCAAAGTCCCTATTTTTTCTCTCTTCTTTTAAGGTTTGAGACTGGGACTCTAAGTTGGTACCTGATGATTTCACTTACTGGTGCGTGCTCTACCAAAAGATTCATGCCTCTAATCCCCCAAAGTAACTATATTAATCCCAGTGTCTCCTCTGTATTTTCTGGGGTGTTTAAGCATTTGTATTTGGAACCTTTCTCAGTTCTCTGTACACAAAATGCTATATTTCTATCCTCACTCACTCACTGTACACTGTTACTTTAGCTACCCATCCTCAACCAACTCTCTCATCTTTTCTCTTATCCTGAGTCCTTTTATGTTAACTAAGCAGGAGAAACAAAGACAATTCAAGCAACATCATGCATACATGACATACTATTGCCAGGTGCCAGTGGCTCATGCCTGTAATCCTAGCTACTCAGGAGACTGCGATCTGAGGATCATGATTCAATGCCAGCCCTGGCAGGAAAGTCCCTGAGACTTATCTCCAATAAACCACTCAGAAAACCAGAAGTGGAACAGTGGCTCAAATGGTAGAGCAATAGCCTTGAGCTGAAGAGCTGAGGACAGTGTTCAGCCCCAGAGTTCAAGCCCCAGGACCGACAAAAACAAACAAAACAAAAAAAAAATGGCATACGGTTGTAAGAAAATCAGAGCTCCTCCTTCTTCCCCTTGTCTTACTATAGTGTGTTCTTTCCCCATTTGTTCAAATTTCTATATCCAGAGTAATACTTTTTAGTTGCAAATGTAATTATTTTTCAGATTTTCTACATGTTTAAAATGTTTTAATGGCCTTGTACTGATTAAGAAAAAGGCAATAATCTTCCATGTAAAAATGACTGCATTGCCAGGTGCCTTTGGCTCACACCTGTAATCCTAGCTACTCAGGAGGCTGGGAGCTGAGGACCCTGGATGGGAAAGTCCATTTATCTCCAATTAACTACCAGAAAGCCAAAAGTAGAGCTGTGGTTCAAGGGGTAGAGTGCTAACTTGGAGCAAAAAAGCACACACACACATACACACACACACACACACACACACACACACACACACTTCCCACCCATAAAAATAAAATCCCACACTGCATTGTCTTGCCTAACTCTCATCTCAGTTCTCACTCTGTCTTACTCTATGAGAAGAGCTAGACAGGGGCTCATTTTAGTTCTGCACGTGACAAACCTCTCCCTTGCCAGAAGACCATTGCATGTACATTCATTCCTACTTCCTTGGATAGCTATCCCTGATGACCCAGACTCAGTAAACTCAGTCCCTCACTGAACTAAAGTTACATAGTTGTTTTATTACAACTACTTAAATGGGGGAATATTAAGCTCAATGGAGGCAGTAATACATGTGTTCAGTGTATCTTATATTGGCCTGATAGGTGTTCTTTTTCTCTTTTTTTTCTTTTTCTTTTCTCTCTCTCTCTCTCTCTCCTCTCTCTCTCTCTCTCCCTGTGTGTGTGTGTGTGTGTATGTGTGTGTGTGTGTGTGTGTGTGTGTGTGTGTGCCAGTCCTGGGGCTTGAACTCAGGGCCTGGGCATTGTTCCTGAGGCTGTGTGCCACAACTCTACTCTTAGCATTTTTGGTGGGTACTTGGAGATAAGAGTCTCGTGTGTTTTCCTGCCAAGGGTGGCTTCAAACCATGATCCTCAGATCTCAGCCTCATGAGTAGCTAGGATTATAGGTGTGAGCTGATTGACATCTGGCTCCCTGATAGATGTTCATAATAAATATTTGCTGAATAATGGAGCAAATGCAATGCAGTAAAAAGTACTCTGAAAACACTGGAGTCAAGGCCATACAAGGAACTAAGACCCATGGCCTTTTCTTTTCCTATGGAATCCTGGAGACATTGACTTCCAGTGTGTTTCACTCACCCTACTCTGCCTGCACCTGTGGCTTTAAAAACAATGGGATTTTTCTGGACATTCATTCTCCTTACAGTTGGTTCAAAACAGGCTTAGATTTAAAAAAAAAAAAAAAACCAACTGTGTTATTTGATTTGTTCTAACCAGAGACTTAGATTTTCTCTAAACACAAAATGAAATATTCAGAATTATCTGATTTCCAATATTATTTGCCATTGCAGCATTGATCTTAAGAGTCAATCCTTGTTATTTCAGTGACTTCTCGTAGTTGAAAAGATGAGTCTTCCTTGGATCACCCAATGTAAGGTAGTTCATAATAACAAATTAATTCCTAACTTAAAAACATGTAAGATAGGCTATTTGTTTCATAATTGTTAACAGAAATTCCTTTCAGGACATCAGTCTATCAATAAGCTCATGCTTTGCCTATCAGATTTGGTAGAGAGCTCTAAACAGTAAGTCTCAGATTTCAAATTTTCCTTATTGAAGTGGAGGGTGGGATTTTATTGCAATGAAAAGTTGGGTGAGCAAATGTTTACTACTAATTAAGATAAAAGGGGAAAATCTGATTATATTAGAAAAGCTCCAGAAAGGACTCTTCTTTCCTAGATTTCTGATGACTATTTATCATTTTCTAAGGAAGAAATGGGTGAATGAAGTAGATAAACTTTTCCAGGGAGCACTCTGCTTTTAGCTACTCACCTGGATTACATTGCTAATTTATTTTTTAAACAAGGGAAGACATACCTACATTGAGTAACTCCAGATTTTTCTTGAATCGCTGAGCAACCTTTCTTAGACCTTGAGTTGAAGTAACAATATGTAAATTGTCCTCAGTGTAAATCTGCAGTTCATACCTTGCCTATTCCTTTAGTACAACACAATGCTGTTCTGTGAGACAGAAATCTTGAGTCTATTATGAGGCACATGTTTAATAAATTAATAATAGGATCACTTGGGAATCACAGTAAAATCATCGCATTTTAATAATGGAAATCATATGCTTGGCATGCTTGCAAGTAATCACCCTTAATCAGATAAGAAAAAATACAAACATTTAATTTGAAGACTGATTGCACCTTGCACATTTCTGCGTAATGTTCATAGCCTGATTTAAGTCTGACAATCCCAACAGAGGAGGAAACTAAGTTTTATTTGAGTTTTATGTTATAGTTAAATAGGATTCCAGTATTAGTGGTCACTAGGGACTTGCAAACTGAACTATCAGTTGCCCTCACCACCTGACATTGTAAAGACAAAGCAGAGATGAAAGAAATGACTCCAAGGTGGGTACCAAAAGGTGTCAAATCTCAGAGAAAGGTGAAATATCATTTTCATGTAGATTTTTTTTTGGCATTAAAGTCTTCCTTTCTAGGAACATAGCACGTGTCAGGAAATCTATTATTGTACTTCTGCAGTGGTATTTTACCCCAAAGCAATGCATCATATAAAAAGCTAATTAACTTTGACTTCACTGCAAAGTGTCTCTCCAAAGACTCAGGCCCCTTTTTGTTGGGGTTGAATAATTAAAGAAAAATAGAATTTCCCAAAGGAGAACAACTCCTAGTTCAGATACTATAAAACATTGAAATGAAACAATGTGCTACCCCAGGGAAGAAATGAACTGCAAATGCTTTCCATGTGTTTATTTAGGAAAGAAGGTAGCTTCCCTCATTCTCACTGCCACGGGCGATTAGCTCTTTTGTTTTGGCTTCTGAGGCATGGAAGGACTTCTCATCTGTCAACAGCATCACACACTAGGCCTGGCTATGTTTGTTCTTGAACATTACAGGAAAGATATACATGATGCCCAAAGTTGCAGATGGTATTGGAAGGTACTGAAGCAAGTAATACCAGCTAACCAAGCAACATTGTTTCACACTTAACTATGGGAGGGTTTAAAGCTTTAAGATAAGAGTCAACTACAGGAGATTCCAGATCAAAAACCTGACATAGCCGGGTGCTGGTGGCTCACTCCTGTAATCCTAGCTACTCAGGAGGCTCAGGAGGCTGAGATCTGAGGATCATGATTCAAAGCCAGCCCATGCAGGAAAGTCCATGAGACTCTTATCTCCAATAAACCACTAGAAAACCGGAAGTGGTGCTGTGGCTCAAGTGGTAGAGTGCTCTCTTTGAGCTGAAGAGCTGAGGGACAGCGCCCAGGCCCAGAGTTCAAGCCCCACGACCGATAATAAAACAAAACAAAGCAAAAAAAAAAACACCTGACATGTAACGCCCACTTCAGTTGTTTGAAATCATGGACTATTTTCTTAGCTTTCTATCCGTGGAGGCTAGAAATCAAACATTACTTAAAGAAAGCGGATGTTAGCACACATTGCATTACCAGCCATTTTGCAAATGAGATAGAAAATGAGAGTAGAAAACTCTGGCACTGGAGGCCCAAGTCTTGTGAACTGCACCTGGCACTGAGATGTGGGTGGAAGATAAGTAGTAATTGTTCTAAATTAGAAACCAGTTTATTCTTACAAAGTTGAATTTGTTAACAAACAAACGAGAATCTTTAAACTCTGGCACCAAGTTCTTTGAATTAGTTGACTTTACTAGATTATTAATTTAAGATAATAGAATAAGAAAGAGTTGTGACTCTGATATCTTTGATTTATCTTTTAGGCTATGAGTAAAGTTTGTAAGTACAAGCTCACCATCCACCTTCAGAATGATTGGTAAAAACAGGCATAAAGGCCAAAGGGAACTAGTCTGAAAGGTAAAAATGTTACCTTGCAGGTTTCAAAAATATAAAAAATTTACTTGGTCAGCATTTTTCTTTGAAACTGGCAATAGTATGTAAAGATCAGTTCGATGTGACAAGTAAGATTTCAATGTTTTATCTCCACAGACATGGTGTAGCTCAAGGACAGAAATGTGAAATATCTAAATGGTAACTTAACTTCCCAATTTTAGTCAATACTCAAACATGGTGGCCTTCATGGTCAAATTACAGGGAAGGTTGGCTTTAGTAGAAGCTTTGATCTGCATGTCAGTCTTACTTCATGGTTTAAACATGAAATAAACTCACTAGCTTTTAAGTAATTGAACAAAAACATTGTAGGTCTTCATCATTTCATGTTCTGTAAACAATGTTTCCTATTTTTCTTGTCTTAATTTTGAAAATGTTTTATTATGCGATGCATTCTACCTGTGGAACCACATAATTTTACTTTTGTACACAGACCAAAAATCCAATGAATGAATGTAAAAGATACAAAATGATTTAAACCCAGCTATAGGATGTTACTTCCCAAAGACACAAACTGAAGAAAAAACAGGAGATTTTTTTTTTTTTTTTGGCTATTTACCTCCTTAGGCAAATAGGACATGAAGTTGGCTCTGAAGTCAAAGTTTCAAAAAAATTTCCCTATGGATCTGTAGGCTTCTCCTCATATGCCTGGTACACAGCTATTAAGTACTGTAGGGCACAGTGATGGAACTGTGTGACATCGACAATGTGGAATTTTCACTGAAGGATTATTTATGGTCCCATTACATTTTCTCTGTAGATTAAGGAAGACACAAGAGTCAGTGTTGAAGCAGGATACAGAGAGGAGGAAAACAAAACCAAATCTGTAATCCTAGCTACTCAGGAAGCTGAGATCTGAAGATCGTAGTTCAAAGCTAGCCTTGGCAGGGAAGTCCATAAGACTCTTATCTCCAGTTAACCACTAAAAAAGGCAGAAGTGGCACTGGGGCTCAAAGTGGTTGACTGCTAGTCCTGAGCAAAAAACAGCTCAGGGACAGCACCCAGGTCCTGAGTTCCAGTCCCATAACCAATAGCAACAACAACAACAAAGATATAGCGAGTTCTTAACTTCTGAATTTGTGAGTTTCAAGGCCTAGGATCAAATGCCAGGGCACCCCTGACTAGCAATGCAACTTTGGACAAGTTCCCTTCTTTGTGTCTCTGTGAAAGGGGACTCACAAGCAATGCTCACTACACAAGGCACTGTGATCATGGCAGGAAGTAAAGTGTGAAAAGTTAAATAAATATCAGTGATTACCTGTCATTATTTTTATCTTCACTGGAACATACTTTTTGCAGTGCTTAACACATGAAAGGTATTTTTAAAAATAGCTTTTACATAGAAGAACAAAAGAATAAACAAATAAAAAGTTTTATAGGCAGAAAGTAGTTTCTCCTGAATACAAAAGAGAGTATGAAGATATTTGATAAAATGACTACTACAGTGGGAGAAGGAGATGAAATTAAGAAAAACAAAACAAAGCCGTGTGCTGGTGGCTTATGCCTGTAATTCTAGCTACTCAGAAGCCTGAGATCTGAGGGTCATGGTTCAAAGCCAACCCAGGCAGGAAAGTCCATGAGACTCATCTCCAATAAACTACCAGAAAACCGGAAGTGGCGCTGTGGCTCAAGTGGCAGAGCACTAGCCTTGAGCTGAAGAGCTGTGGGACAGCACCCAGGCGCCCCCCATGACCAACAAAACAGAAAAAAGAAAAAGAAAAAGAAAACAAATGTCTGGGCTTGAGATGAGGAAGGCTATTTTGCCCAAGCAAGCAAGCTATTCTGAAAGTCTGTAACAATCAAGCATTTCAATTAGTTACAATAATAATTGTTAATCCTTCCATTTTAATAGTTCAAGATACACAGCACATGTCAGAAAACCTACTAATAACATACTTTTAACATGAAAATGGAAACAAAACTCATTTATAAAACTCATGGTCGATTCCTTCCCTCCCTCCCTTCTTCCTTCCTTCCTTCCTTCCTTCCTTCCTTCCTTCCTTCCTTCCTTTCTTCTTTCCTTCCTTCCTTCGTTTCTTCTTTCCTTCCTTCCTTCCTTCTTCCCTCCCACCCTCCCTCTCTCCCTCTTTCCCTCTCTCCCTCCCTCTCTTCTCTCCTCTTCCCCCAACCCCCCCCCCCCCTCTGTTTAGGTGCTGGCTCTGGGGTGTGAATTCATGGCCTGGTCACTGTCCCGATTTTGCTCAAGATTGGCCTTCTACCACTTGAGCTGTAGCTCTACTTCCATATTATTTGGGGGTTGGGGGGGTGGAGTGGGGTAATTAAATGGATATAATTGGTCTCATGGACTTTCCTGTCCTGGCCAGCATCAAACTGTGATTCTTAGATCAAAAACTCCTAAGTAGCTAGGATTACCCATGTGAACCACCGGTACCTGGTCAAGGCTATTTAATAGATAAGAACTCCCTAAAATATAAACAGAAAATTACTTTTTATAGATAGTAAAATGGTTCAGCCTTTTAAAGCGCTATACCAGCTGTGACAAAACATGATTCAATAATTACTTTTCTTGACTTGTTAAAGAGCCATTTTCTTGACAATTGAGCATAAGTATAATTACGCCCCCATGTGATTGGTCCATGTTGCTCATAAAGAGGTGAAAAGTTAAGTAAGAGTAGTATGCCTGCTAATGGCTTGTCAGGAGTAATGAAATTTAATACAGGACATAAGCTACTGACATGTCAGAATCATGTATCAAACGGTTTAAAAAAAACCAGTTTGTATAAGAAGGAATTATTCTTATCCAGGGAGAAACAGTGGGTAAGTGGGAAGTGTGTAGTATTTCCATCATCTTGCTACTTTAGAGTGGAACTGCTACTATTAAACTGTTTGTGCTATTAGAAAAGCATGGAATAATACATAAGACATGTTGACATGCTGAATTGAACTTTCTTTGTGCAACTACTTAAGGATAATTCAAAAGTAGGACTCCACATCCTAGGCCTGTCATTCTGGCTACACTGGAGGCAGAGATAGGTGTTTGCATATCAAGGTCAGCCAAGGTAACAGCAAGACTCTATCTCAAACAGCAACCTGCCTATGGCTCATGTGTATTATCCCAAATTCAGCAGAAATGGACAAAAGTAGGAGGATTGATTATAAGTGGAGGTCAGTCTGGGCAAAGTGTATGAGATTCAATCTGAAAACTAAAGCTAATGCAAAAGGGCTGGCAAAGTGGCTTGCCTAGAAAGCATAGGGCCCTAAGTTCAAACCTAACTACAATTGTATTTGAAATTCATATTACAAGTTTTAGAATAAATCTACAGTGAATCGGCTGCTCATTGATTTATGGAGCAATATTTTCCCCCAAGGAAATGGTTATAGCACATTTGTCTCATTTAATTGAAATTCATATAACACACCAAGAGGCTCATTTATGTTTTCCAGGCTTTTCTCTAAATCCTATAGTTCCTAAATTATTGTCTATTAAAAGCCTTACACAATGAAAGAATGTCACATTTTCTTCTCCTCTTCCCTAAGCTTCCACCACAGTGCCACATCCACATTTCACTGGCTGTGCCTGAGACTGGGGCAATTCTTCCACATCACTGTGAAAATTAGGATGTTTGGCCTCTGCACTTTGCAATCCAACTGAATTGTATTGTCGGATCAGTTAAGCACATGGCAGACAAAGTGAGCAAAGACACTGATTGGCATTAATAGTGAGATGACAAAAGAAGAGATAATTTCCTGGGAGTTAATGGTGCATAGTTATTCATTTATATTTTAATATCAAGAGACTAACAGAGCATAAGTGCAAAGTGCAAAGTTTCTCTCTGTGATCAGTAAATACAGTAACTGGGTCACCCCATTCATTTTGCCTTTATCATGAGCATGGATTCCAGCAATACCTTCAGGAAGTGTTACATTCAAATGACTGAGAGAGGTTATTTTACAAATTGTCCTTCCTTCAGCTTAGCAGCTCCTGATTTGTAATTCCAACATGAATCCCTCATTCATTCATCAAACTCATCTATTATGGAATCTCCCCCATTTTTCCAATTAAACCACATTTTCAGGCATCAAGGAAGTAAAAAAAGTCAAAATATAAATGGGGAATATATTTTTCCACCAAATTCCCAAGGTCTTTTACACTTATTTTTAGTGTTTAATTTCATTTTCTAAGTGTTTGGGGAGGGAAAATTATGTACAGAAATATATTCATTGATATTAACATTTTTGGCTAGGCAAAAATTATGTGGTTTAATTTTTCAGGTTTTGATGAATATGCAAAACTAGGTAGTGTCTTTGCCTAAATTATAGTTTAACAACAACAGGCTGACTGCTTCATAGTAGGCATTATCACTACCAGATACCTTAAATGACTACCAACTACTTACACATATCATGAAGTAATTTGTTACATTGAAAACAAGCATAAACTGTAAGTTGAATGAACTAGCCTTTCCCCTTTCCTTGCATAATTTATCTGGTAATATAGCATTCAGAGAAAGACAACAATAGAAGAACCCATAAAGTTAAATTTATTCAAACTCTAGGAATCATAATTGTATCCAAGAACCAGAAAGTAAAAGCTCTATGATTGCTATCTATTCAGTACAGCAGGAAAAAAATGTTATAGTCTACAATATATCAGTTCTGCTTACCCTAATAATTCCTTTGCTAATTTTCTGAAAGACTTGGAAAATTAGGAGTCATACTTTATATATTAAATGGTTCACTTTATGTACAACATCTTTATATTGGCAATAATATTTAATGAGCTCTCTTGTAATTATGAAGAGACAGCCACTTAATGCAACTTAATTTACTGCAACCCAAAAGTATTTATTGAAAAATGGCCTTAAGGTGGCACCAATGGTGGTAATTTTTAAAAGTTCTAAGGTATATTTTTATTTGCTCCCTCAATTAGATTAAATCTTGTGGAGAATATTTGGAAATATGAAATTATCACGATGATGCGAGACAAGTTGGCATTACCTCAAAATTATATGATCTTCCTCATAGCTAAACATCTAATTATCTCCAACTCCTTGGTATCCCTTTTTGCTTTAGTATTTAGATACAATAACGACTTCATTTCCCTATGCAATGAAAAAGATCACTCCAATAGCTGAGAGATATTGATGAGACATTTTCTGCCAATTTCCCATTTTACTTCCCTAGTTTAACCAATTACATGTGACATCTCCCATCTGTAGCTGCTGCTAGTGGTCTGCACAACTTTGGGTAGCAAGTCATTAAAAAAATGTAAAAAAAAAGTATTTTTAAAGCAAATTCAAGTAGAATGTTCTGGGATGTTACTTACTTGTTTAATGATTTTAAATAAAGAAAAGTCAGCAAATCTTATTGGGAGCTATTTTTGCAATAGAGAACTATTTTCTGTCTCTAAATAAGGACATATTTCTAAAGAAGAAAGGGTAGCTTTCCCTTGTCTTTTAGGATTCAAGTCATAGCTAGAAGTAAATTGCAAACTTTGCCCCAAGTTTGTAATGTTTTTGATATATAACAATTTAGCCATGGTTTTTCTAGTCTTGGACTTGTCAACATAATATATTCCTCATTTCTAAAAGTTTGATGGACCTTCATATAGGGAAATGAGACATCTAGGCAGACAGAGTGAGCTAGCATAAAAAGCAACATGGGGTTTTAAAAATGAGACCTAGGGGCTGGGAAGGTGGCTCAGTGGTAGAGCTTGCCTTGCATGCTCAAGGCCCTGGGCTCGATTCCTCAGCACCACATAAGCAAAAAAGAAAAAAGCCGGAAGTGGCGCTGTGGCTCAAGTGGTAGAGCGCTAGCCTTGAGCTGAAGAGCTGAGAGACAGCGCCCAGGCCCAGAGTTCAGGCCCCACAACCGGACCCAAAAAAAAAATAAAAAAAATTAAAAAAAAATGAGACCTAATACATATTTGTCAATGATCAGTGTGCTGACCTTGAGAAGGTCATTTAATCTAAGTGTGAACTTGATGCTAATACATATTCAAGCATCCTTCTCACTTAAATAAGTTATTGCATACACAGAGCTCCAGACACAAATCAAGGCAACCATGAAGTTCTAAGCACAAAACGTGAAGAAACTGTTCCCATGTTAAACTGCTCTCCATCCACCCATCCCAGGGGAAGGCAAGCTGCTCAAAATACCCACAGAGCAGCTCCAGACAGTACATTTAAAGACATACTCTGTCACTGAAGAACAAAATAAAACGCTGTAAAAATTTGACCTTTTCCGTATCAAAAAGCTTTCTACTTATAGAATTCTAAAAAGTGAAAATGATTTCATCAAAGAGGAAAACACCTATCGATAATCACAAATCTGTTGATGTTTTCACAAGTTCAAGAAGATAGCAGCTGGAAATTTTTCTACTCTGTCTTTTTAAGGATTTTCTGATGTGGTGGTTAAGATTTTTGGTGCAAGAGCCTAGACAGGTTACTGATGTACATCTATAACCTCAGCACTCAGAGGTGAAGGCAAGAGGATGATGAGTTTGAGGGCTCCATTGGCTACATAAGGAGACACTGGCCTCAAACAAACAAACAATAACTAACAACTCTTGTCTTCTATTTTTCTGAAACTAGTATATCTCTAGGATACATCAATCCAAGGACTTACATCAGTGGTGATCAAATTTCACTGAAAGGGATTTTCAGTTTATATACAAGTTGAAAATAGAAAAGGAACAAAAAAACCCAAGAAGCTGAATTATAGAAGACTAGAGATGTAATTTAAGTAAATGATAATGGAAATCAGCATGCTCATATTTAAAGAATTATTTGAAATAATAACAGATAAGTCTTGTATTTATAAAAGATAAAGCCAGGCACTGGTGGTTCACACCTGTAATCCTAGCTACTCAGGAAGGTGAGATCTGAGGATCATGGTTCAAAGCCAGCCTGGAGAGGAAAGTCTGTGAGACTCTTATCTCCAATTAACCTATCAAAACCATAAGTGGCTCTGTAGCTCAAGTGGTAGAACACTAGCCTTGAGCATAGCGAGGCTCAGTAGCAGAGTCCAAGCCCTGAGTTCAATTTCCAGGACTGGTAAAAAAGAAAAAAAAAAAGAAATATTGATTTTAAAATGAGAAGTGACAACTGTATAAAATATAGATTTACTTTATATCACTGGATGGTGAAAAAACACCTAAAAGAATTCTTAATGATTACTAAATTGCCCTTCACTGCACTGATTACACTATGTACCCTATTGTGCAATTAGGTCGGTGTATAATTACTACACATTATCATCATATTACTATTCTTATCCATTTGTTCTTTACTCTTTAAGATCTCTTAAAGAATCAATGACATTCTATGAAGTTAAGAGATTTCATATACCTTAATGGAGATTTTGATTAGTTAATGGAAAATTATCCTCTGCAAGTTCTTCTGCTGAATTACCATTTTTTTTCACATGGCTCTTTGCTTTGTTTGATGTTAGCATTTGTGGTGGGAAAGCAGTACAAAAGAAGAAATGTGTTCTTTCTTTTTTTCTGACCCCTTTTCAAATGCAAGTTATGAATTACAAAAATTTGGTAACTGAAGAACTACTCTTCCTCCTTTGTAGACTTTAATTCCTAATGGTGATGAAATCTTAACATAATTATGAGAGGATCCCCAAGGAAATGTAAAATAACACCCCCCAAAATAAAGCAAAATATTCTCATTTTGTATGTATTACTGGAAATAATAAATTTGTAAATACACTGCAAAGACATTTGTCTCATCCAAAGCATTTGTCTTCCTGTTGCTGATGCTGTGGGATATGGCTAGAGAGCCTGGAAAGGTAAAACTTTAAATAAAGACCAACAAAGTCTCAGGTAAGAGGGTTTTGTGGTACATTTGTTCTATTTCCTTTTTTCCCCCATAAGTAAATTATCACAACCTCTAGAGCATTAGGAGGCTCTAAGTGGAGCCACTTAACATGTATAGGAAAAAAAAAAAACAAAGATAAAGAAAAGATATCTATCTACGTATCGATGTATCTATGTATCTATGTATCAATTGATCGATCTAGAGAGAGAGGGGGAATATATCTAAAATTATGTGAGGCTTCCAACCTTAGTGTCTGTCTCAGATCCACTTTAGGCCTCTTTCATTCCCACTCCATGGCATGGAAGACGTGGACTATCTCAGGCTCTCTCTGACACACTGGGACCTAGGAAAGTTCGTTAAACTTCTTCTGTCTTTTGGATCACCTAATTCATTCTGCAGCTGTCATCATGTCCTTCCTATGGCAGACAAAACCATGGGGCAGACAAAAGAAATCCTCTGAGGTGTATGCAAATGTACAGGCTCTTGAAGAATTGTTGCAGTTTATCCATAAGGGAAATGAAAATACACCTGCAGACTGCAAATAGGAACATTATTGGAGAGGGAAGTTTGCTTGAGTTATTAATGCTACCTACTTGGTCTTTGTATTAGGTTGTAGTTTTCTCATCAGGAGGCTAGCAAGGACTGCAGTTTGCCTGAGTGTGTGAGGAAAAGTTACAGGAGAAGACTGTAACTTTCTCATCTCTAAGAAGAGCACAACAATATAGCAACACAACCATTCCTTCATATGGTATTTCCATGCCAATAGGGTATTTTCCAATACTTATGTCTTTGAAGTAACATCAGATTTCATCTTCAACATCTAGCTAAGTCCTTGGCTTAATCTAGGTCATCAAGTAATTAATAGTCATTATATTATAAAGGAAATTTGAATAGATGATATAGTGAGAGATGATACAAAGTAAAAAGTAATCGAAAACTTGGGAGAAAGGTTAAAGAACATTTATACAACTCTGAAAGAAAATGTTGCTGGGACATTTTCTATTTCATTTTATCTCCTTCACCAACCAATTTTGCTGAGAAGTTTTCATCCAGAATAGGTACAGAAAACATAGTGTACATTGCAATCATTGAGTTTGAACTTTAAAGGGACAAAAGCCACATCATAATAATACAGCACAATTATCATGATGAATGTAGCATAAAATTTAAATTCATAATGCTTTTGTGAAATTAACAGTGATAGAGTCATAAAAACTTCACTTAAAATGGGGCTAGGGATAAAGCCTAATAGCAGAACATGAATTTAGCATGCACAAGACCTTAGATTCAACCCCAAACACCAAAAATGAATGTATAAATGAATGCAGTAGACCCTTGGTATTGGGGTGTCTAGATTTCCAGGAACAGACTAGAAGAAAATAGTGAATGATCACGACACAGAGTTCAGCACCATTCTGTGGATGCTTGAATCATTTTTCCAAGACACAGTCCAACTTCCATCAAACATATGGAATCTTTCAACAAATTTCCTATCACCACTTTATCACTTCAATGTAACACATTCATTTTTACCTTGTTTTGAGGGCGTCGCTTGCTTTTGGAGAAGATTATTTTCACAAATTTAAGGGCAGGAAAAAAACTAATCCGGTCACATGATCATTTAAACATAAAAGCCATAAACATGTGACTGACTGGGAACCTCTCCACTGAGCTGCAGAATGTACTCGTGAAAATTTAAAACTTTTGCGTTGAAATTTCTTTTGATATTTTTCAATATTTATTTAGCTATTTGGACTGTTTGGTCAAGGCCACATGTAATAAATCCACAAATAAGGCAAGATTACTCTAAATAAATAAACAAATGTTAGGTTGTACTGGTTCATCCATGAATTAAAAATATTATTATAAGGGATAAGCTCATGTGACTTCCTTCTTAGACACATCTGTAATTCTGTACTATTTTCCAGATAAATGTCTGAATTACTAGTGAAGTACTGAAAGACTATTTGTCTATAATATGGTCTACATTCTTCAAGCACTTTTGAATAAATAAAATTTTAACCAAAATGAACAACTTTATGCAATGCACTTTTCTACCTCTATGTATTTGGACATAGTTCTTCTTTCCTTCAACATCTATAGCAAAACTAGGGTAATTACATCCATGCACATATGTATGTATGTACAAATGCACAGATATGTGCTCTTAAAATTAAGCCCAAATGTATGTAGATTATCAAAATAATATTAAAATAAAAAGGTCATGATCTTGTATTTCCTCTTCACATACATACTAGACGCTGATACTCTGCCGTCATAGAACCTCTAAGCATGTTTTCCAGAAATGAGATAAAATAACTTACTGCTTCTTAATTCATTGCATTCTCATGAGGGCAAAAAAAAGGGGGGAGATAGGAAAGATTACAAGGACTGCAAGAGATCATACAAATGATCATTTGGGATATTCTCTTACAATGTAATATATGGTATTCATGAATATCATGTGTGATATTTTCACATTTTGTATTCATCACGTTGATCCTTGGTGAGCAAGGACTTCACTGTGAGCACTGAACCATGTTCAGTAGGCTGAGAGAGACTTTCCCAGGCACAGACGTCTTCATGGAGCAGCTGAACTGAACCTGGGCTTGGTCCTTGCCCATGCTCCTTCTCCCGAAACAGGACGTGTTCCTACAATGCAATGGTGGTTTATCATCCATAAGAACCAACCTTCTCCTTTGAAAGAGAAAAAGCCTCAAACTGTGATCTCACTTATTGGGCTACATTTTAAATGGATCACTGAATTAAAATGACAGCCTGCATTATCAACTTCTAAGTGTTGTTTATCCATTAAATGGAAGTACTGCCAATCATCCCCGTGCAAGTTTTCACATGCTAACATGATGGGCGATTCCAGACCTCTCTACAACGTGGGAATGGATTTGAAATTTTATGTGAAATTCAATCAATTTTCTTCTCCTCTCAGATAGGCAACAAGGCCACCAGTTGGCTTCCTTCTGATATAGCATTTAAAATAGCTCATGATACTCACAAAAGATACTCCTGTCTTTAATCATTTTTACAGGTAAAAATTCAGCTCTAGTTGTATCTACTTGCAAGACTTTCTTTGATCAATGATGGAACATGTACCCAAATGACCCTTCTGAAAAGACAGAAAAACACATTGTGCACAATTAGAATAACCACACAAAAGTGCTTGTATTTTTTCAGAATAACCACACAAAAGTGCTTGTATTTTTCACTCACCCCTAAATATAACATTTAAAATAATTTTCACATAGGAAGTCACTAAAAAACAAACATACGTTTGCAAGAAATTTTGCTTGGAGGAAAGTATTTTTGCCCTTGAGAAACCTGGATTTCTCCTTTTTTATTTTTCGCATATCATTTGTTATCAGTTTTTTCTACTCCAATTAGAATCTAGTTTGAATTTCCTAGTTTTCTGTAGAGCTTGGTTGTTGCTGTACAATAAGACAAAAGTAAGAGACTGTCAGAGTAAAGGAAAGTCAGGTAAGTAAAAATATGGTGGCCCAGACCAGTTCCAATATGGCGAGGGAATGACTTAACTATTTGAGTGTGGAGATAAGGGACCAATCACAAACTCTCCGAATCACAAGTCCATCTTTCGACCAATCAGAGTAGAAGCATGCCCTAAGAGGAGGTGGGGCAAGCAACCCTATATATAACTGGCCCTGAGGGAGAAAGTAGATTCTAAACTCTCGCTATTTCTTTTGCTTTCAGATAAACCTGCTCTGTCTGCTTTAAACAATTTTTTGTCCTTTAATTCTTTAATACGTGGAGAAAACACACTCGAACTTGATAGCATCAGTAGCTATGCTGGTATAACAACCTTTTTCCATTTTCCCCCGTGAAGTACTGGAAACTCTGAAGCCCAGTGGCTGGAGATGGGTTCTGGATTCTATCATCTGCAATTCAGGACCTGCAGAACTATTTTAGCCACATCTTTGGACGTCTGTAGGCCTTAGTTATAAACAACATCTTGGGTCTTTTTTCACATTTAAACTATCTCTGAGCCTATGAGATAATACTTTATGGCAAATAATACATGGTATTGCAAAGATCCGATCCTAACTGGGTTAACGTGAAACATAATGCAGAATACTGCAGAATAGATGTAAAAAGTTAAAGACATTTGAAGTGAAAAGCTTAGCTCTTGCATTAATTGTCTAGGGATGACATAATAAAAAACCTTAAAGGCTAGGCAATTAAAAATAATTTGTTGCTTTTAATGTACTATGTGATTTCTTTTTTCTTTTGTGTTTTTCCCCCTATGGTTTGTCTCCTGTTGTCACTGTATTTGATTTTGGTATATACATTTATCTGAATTAGAGAAGGGAAAGGGAACAACAAAATGGTAAGACAAAGGACAAAGTGGGAACCAATGCAACAGCGACATTCACAAGACGAAATGTTGGACATGATCTGTACAACTTGGGGGGAGGGATTGGGAGGAAAATGGGAGAAAAACAATGAAGGGGTAACAAGTTCAACAAGAAATGTACTTACTACCTTATGTATGTAACTGTAACCCTTCTGTACATCACCTTGACAGCAAATTTTTCAAAAATAAAATAAATAAATAAATATATATATTTTAATTCTGGAAGCTAGAAATACAAGATCAAGATGCAGGCAAGGTTAGTGTCAAGTGAATCTTCTCTTCCTGACTTTTGGGGGACAGACTTCCCACTGTGGCCCTCACAGGCTTCTCTTATGCTGAGAGGGGGAGAGGGAGAAAGGAAGAAGGAGAAAAGGAGAGAGAGCTGTTGTCTTTTACTCTGCTTACGAGAATACCACTGCCATAAAAGTCAAAGTCATGACCTCATTTAACCTTAATTACTGCTCAAAAAGGCTTGTCCCCACATCTTCATGAGGGTTCCAATAGGAATTTTTGGGAGGATACAGCTCTCTTTAACCATCACCATACACAGCTGGATGACTCGGGCCAAATTACTGAAGCTCTGACTCTCCTTATGCTCTGGAGAGAATGTTCTTTGGGTAAGGAATGATTAGAAGATCACAAGTGCTGTATTAACTAAAAATGCTAAAGCAGTTCATACTGAATCATTTAATATGACTATTATAACCAATTTGTGAGATAGAAACTATGCAGCTGAAGAATATTAAGTGCCCTTACAGATAAAAATATGAGCAAAATCTGTGGACAGGAACTGTCAAAACAAAAGGCCTGAGGGATGAAAGCAGAACTTAGAGTGGTTATATGTGTTGATCAGTGTCATAAAAAAAGGCCCAAGTTCAAACCCTGTTTGTTAATTGTGAGTTTGAATGAGTTTCAGAACAATTTCTGATCCAGCTTTCTCACAGTCAAAGTGAAAATCATATTGCTTCCATCAAAGTTATAGTATTATAGCCTGATGGGTTATAACTAACTTGTTAATATTAGGAAGTCCCTGAAAGACTATGAGGAAAATGGAAATGTGTTTTTGTCAGAATGGGTGAGTCAATTTACAGGAAAAAATAGCAGAGTTATGTTGTGCAGGAAAGCAAAAGATACATTTGCTAAACTAAGATGGTGTTGACTATCATGTCAATTGTTACACATAACAAATAAAAAAACAAAACAAATAAAAAAAACTTAAGTGACTGAAGATAATTATTTATTCTCACTCAGTTTAGGCTGATTACACTGGGAAAATCTAAGTAGCCATGCTTTGAGATATGGTTTCCATTGGCTGACTTCTTGTGTTGCATAGGGCTCAGCATTACTTTCATGCTTCTTAAGACAAGCAATCATCCATCCAGAGATGGATTGTACCCCATCTCTTGCAGAGAAAATGGACCAAGGGAAAGCAAGGTAGAAGTGACAAGGTCTTTTATAACCTAGATTCAGAAGTCAGAGTCAGAACATATGGGAAAATGGTCACTTCTGATGAATTCTAGTCACAAGATGGGAGATTAAGTTTAGCACAAATTCAAGAAGAGATGTGAAGATTTAGTGCCAGCTAACAAGGTGCTAATTTCAAACACTGGTACCATCAGGAAGAAGAGAGTTAGGCTCTGTCTTTTGAAGGGAAGAATCTCAAAATGAAATACACATGAGAATATTCTTCTTTGTGAAATATATCCTTCTTCATTTTTTTTTTTTTTTGGTCTTGGACCCTTTGGCACTTTTCAATTAACTGAATCAACTATGTTATAAGATGGATTATACAATGTTGTTAAAGGCCCCTCCTAGATGAGCACACTTGTAGTTTCTACATAGGAGGTAGAAGCAGGAAGATTGTGAGTCTGTGGCCAGGCTAGGGGTTGGATTTCACCTCATGAAGACCAAAGCATTCTCAGACATGAGAATGAATATTGTCCAAATCAAATCAACAAAACTGAAAAAATCTGTGTGACGCGGACTCTGCTTAGAAGATAAGGAGTGAAGCCATCAGGGATTCAAAGACATATAAAATGACAACTCATAGAAGCCAAGTATCTTCTAATCCAAGTTTGGTTTCTTAATAGCTAAAAGTGCTGCTCTCTACCACTTGAGCCACAGTGCCACTTCCAGCTTATCTTTTCATAGTTTGTTTGAGATAAAAGTCTGAGATTTTCCTGCCTGGGCTGGCTTCAAACCAAGATTCTCAGATCTCAGCCTCCTGAATAGCTAGGATTATAGACATGAGCTACCAGTGCCCAGCTGAAAGACCCCTGTCTGATGAAAACTCTCCCCTCAGAAAAAGAGATGCTAAAGGTTTTGTTTGTTTAAGGGTTTGGGCTTCCTTGGGTTATTTATTTCTCTGCTGTGTTGGGGATGGAGTCCAGGGCTTCCCATATGCTGGACAAGCACTCAATACTGAGCCACATTCCCAGCCCACTTGGGTTCTTTAAAGGAAGGCACACTAAGACAAGCCTAACATCCCAATGCCACTGCCTCCCGCCAAGAGGCGGTGATGTCCTTCTGCAGCTTCAATCGCTTCATTTGAAACATCACAGCACTGTGGTGAATAGAACTTGGTGACCCTGTTTCACATTGTACCAAAGCATGCACACACACACACACACACACACACACACACACACACAAAGAATCTTGGGCATTGAAAAGGGGAGCCCAAACTTTTATGGGTTTTCATTCTCCCAGACCCCAGACAACAGTATTGTCACGAAGCAGCAGTGCTCCCAAAGGCCAGTCCGGACATTGATATGCAAATACGGACGACATCCATCCCATTGGGCCTCCCAAGTCCTGTGTCTAGCTCTGTCACACGAATAGATTTGAATCTGAGTGGTTCATTCAGGACCATAAATATGTGTTTCACCCTGTGAACGAGTTCTGTTTGCTCACAGAGTTCACAGGCAGCCAAGTACAAGGTGGGCCTGGAAGCAAAGATACTTTTGAATGGAGACTTAGTTATAGCCCAACACTCTGGTGTAAATGCACACACCAGACAAAAAAAGGGGCTTAACAGTGGTTGCTGGGGTTTTTGTTTGTTTGTTTAAGGTATATTCTCTATTCTCTGTATTGAAATAATGTATTTGCTTTGTGTATATGTGTATGTGAGAAAGCACTGGGGCTTTGTGTGGGTAGGAGAGAGGAGATAAGAGTCTCAAAGACTTTTCCTAACCAGGTTGGCTTCAAATCAAGATGCTCAGGTCTCAGCCTCCTGAGAAGCAAGGATTACAGGTGTGAGCCACTGGCACCCAGTTGTATTTGCTTTTTTTTAAAATATAGAAATGTAGAAACAATTTTTAGTTCGCGTTCTTAGCATACCATTGGTACTTCCATAAAAGCTATACTGATCTTGGCTCATGGTGCTGGCCATCCACTTCCTCTGATAACTGCTCAGACTCTAGGTAGCTGTTTGCATATGCAAGTGCAAATGCAAATCCTTACCACACTTTCACCACTGAACATGTGCAGAAGAGGTACGAGGCAGAGCACAGGTAAGTCTGCTCCATTTGTTCCAACCTACTGATCCCAAGATAGACTTGTCTTTTCATAATGATCAACACTGAAAAAAATAATAACAGAAGAACGTAAGGTTCCCCCTCACTAATAAGTTCTATAGACAAGTATAAGACAACCTAGTGTATAACCACATACAAGACAGACTCACAAAAATTTATTGTTACATTATTTCAATACAGAGAATAGAGAATATACCTTAAACAAGTAAGTTAAATTTATTATTTAACTTACACGGTTCTTTGTCCTACCCTAAGGTGTATATTCTTCATTTTCATTCCCTCTGTTCTTTATTTCCAGCCACAGAAGTGGAAATGGGGGGAGTCGCTTTGCCAAAGAGGGTGGGGAGAAAGAGGGATCACCTGGAATTGCATGAAATCTCAATTAGTTGTATTTTTCAGAATAGAGGGCTGCATTCTTTTTAAAAACATCGACTGACTACTGAATTGAAAATTCAAATGTCTTTCATTTCCACTCATATTTTTGCATATTAACCTTTGATAATTAAGTCACCAAAAACATGACTAAGTAAAAATTTCCTTTATATAGCTTTTCTAATATTTCTTAAATATCTTAAGTAGAGGTGCTGATGAGGAAGTAGACATGTTTTCCCCAAACCGTCATTTTATCAAAGTGAATAAAATGAAATTAGATAGTATAATGTGAATATGATATCATTATACAACTCATTATCTTAGGAAATCTTGTTCTCTTTTAGGTGTAGTATACTTTCAACTAGCTAATAATATTCACTAAAGTTCAAAAAATTGAGAACGTATCAGAGTTACAAAGAATTAACCTTTTAGATATCATATGCCTTTATGGATGTGATTTAACTTCAGAAAATTAATGTTGCTCAAAAAATGTCTTGGCATTGAAAGCTTTGTCTATGATTTATTTCAGACATTTAGCTCTTTATATAGTAAAGAGGAAGGAAGGAAGGAAGGAAAGTAGGAAGGAAGGAAGAAAGGAAGGAAGAAAGGCAGTAAAGAAGTTGCTTTTTAAAAAATTCAAAGAATCCCAGCACTTGGGATACTTCCTGAGTAGGAGAATCACAAGTTCAAAGACAGCCAGAACTTTACAGTGAGATCTCTGAAAAGGGGGGGGGGGGGCGGGAATCAAGGAAAAAGAAAAGAAATGACATTTCAAGCAATTGTGGGTAAACATTTGTTCCTTTCTCACACTAAGAGAAGAAGAAAAGTGTTAATGGTTCCACTGGGCAAAGCAACTCACCACTTTCAAGAAGGAGGATGTCATATGATGAGGAAGAGAGCTTTCAAACCCAATGCCAATTTTTGAACCACATTAATTTTCTCAAGTTAAATTTCAGAAGTATTGGGGTACCCTAGCTTTTCTCCTTTAATCTCCAACACTACATTATACCTGTATCTAACGGTTGTAAAGAATGATTGTGACACAGACAAGAGATCTCTCATCTGTGTTTTACTTTTTTTGGATCCCTTTTTAGAAACTTCCCAGGGAAGATACAACCTATAAGCATAATGGAGTATGTCTTGGCCTGGGACGATCCTTTTGCTGCTGAACTAATTCCCCCATTCATGATTTTCTTTCTTACTCTTCTTCTTTCTAAAGTACTTAGACAAATTCCAAGCAAAATTAAGGGGAAAAAAGTTTTTAAAAGGCAAATACTTCTTTGTTTCAATTTAATTATAGAGCTGTAAATACTTGTGAATGGTTTTCTTGGGTTTTTATACTCCCTACTTAGTTTTAAGATAGTATGTGCATTACCTTGTATTTTTCTCTAACAGGTGTTTTCTTTGAGGCACTGGTGCCATCTACTGGACAACCATGAAATTTAAAATTTAGGTTTATTGTTCCATATGCAAAAAATCCAAAATAGTATATCCCTACCTATTCTTTGCCGCAGACCCAGAAAAAAGTCTCATTCCTCTGTTTCAATTGGACATTCCAAGAAGCATAAATAAGAGCCTATCGGGGTTATTTACCACTACAAATGTAGTGTAGAGTTTTATGGGCACAAAGATGAAGAGAATCCTGCAATCCTTCCTCCAAGATCCCTGTCATTGGAATAGAGGTATAGTTCAATGGCAGAGCACTGGCCTAGCCTGCACACAGCTCTGAGTTTGATCCTTAGCAAAACAAAAACAAAAACAAAAAAAAACCTTCCAAAGAACAAAAGGCTGTTATTCTGTGGGTTGACATATTGAAAGAAGTAATCACAATGAAATATAAATGTACTAATAAAATGATATGTTGCAAGGACATATGCCAATTGTCAGGAAGATATATTTATTACATAAAAATTAAACATTATTACTGAGAGATTTTAGACTATTGTCTGCCTTAACTGTGAACAAATGAGACTAAACTGTTAATGCCGTATTCAAATCACATCACTAAGTAATGCCATAGCTGAAACTAAAATCCAGGTCAACAAATGCTCTTTGCATGTTTACTTTTCTATAGAATCATTTATTATGAATTATTTTGCATATAACAAAGCAAATTGTCATAAAGAAAGCAACAGGATAGATTATCTCAAATCTCATCTTTTTCTGTTTATTTTGTTGTTCACAGGTTTAAAGTGTGTATTTTACAACTGGACTACAAGATTATATACTAGAGTTTGGTAGATTACCTGGTCTGAATGAGGCAGAATGAATGAATGAATGAATGAATGAAGGGAGGAAGGGAGGAAAGAAGGAAGCAAAACAAGAAATTTGCAAAGAGATGAAGATGGTGCTGCTTTTCTCATTGTTTTTACAACATGACTATTTTCATGGAAGTATGTATTCATGTTAGCCAAGAACACATTTATTATCATTTAAATTAAGTAACAGCTTGAATAGGTTTAAATTAATAAAATACAATTGATTGATAGCTCTCCATTTTCATTTCTAATAGAATAAACATAGATATAACCCACTTAAACAGAAGATCCTTGGGTGGTCACAAACCACAAAGCTTGAAATCGTCTGAACTATACTTGTATATGGGGGATACCAGATTGCTCTACAGTTTGGGGTAAATCATATTGGATTATAAGTCTTGCAGAATAAGTATATGCCTCAACAAAATTACAAATGATGGAATTACATGGGTCTTTGGGAAGGCTTTTCAAAGTGAACAGCTGCAATATTAAACCATGATTTCCAAAGTCCATCTTAGTTTAGGGAAAAGCTCAATTACATAGATGTCTTCAATACGAGTAGAGAAAAATAAGGTTTCAATGGTAGGCTGCATTTGTTCAAGGTTTTGAACACCAGGCTAAGGAAGTAATTCTAAGCATGCCATAGAAAGTCAGTTTGGATTTTGCATATGAAACAGTTGTGAATAAAATATGAAGACACACATCAAAATCAATTGAAGATATAAATACTAGGGATGAGAAGAGAAAAGATAGCTAACCAAATGGGATAAAATTATTACATGAAAGTAATGCATGCTTTATTTTAAAAATTAAAGAAAATTGGGAAAGAGAAAAAAAACTAGAAAATACTTTAAAGTTCTGTACACATATACAATATTATGTAGGAAATAATGACTGTCATAATGCATGGGTTCTCTCTTGGAGAAATGGACTTAACTCGAGGTTAAATAATTTGGTCCAGCTATGAATACCAATAATTAGCCAGCCAATAGTGGTTCATGCCTATAATCCTAGCTACTCAGGAGGCTGAGATGTGAGGACCACCATTCAAAGTCAGCCCAGCCAAGAACAGCTGTGAGACTTATCACCAACTAACCAGCAAAAAGCCAGAGGTAGACTGTGACTCAAGTAGTAAAGCACTAAGCTCAAGGATAATACCCAGGCCCTCAGTTCAGGCACCAGAACTGGCACCAACCCCCCCCCCCCCAATATTGGTAATTGAGGATGTGTTGAAATAGTGTGCATTAATAGGACTTCACCAATATCAACATTGTAATAATGAGCACTCTAGGGTTCTTGGTAGAGGAGCTTTCTGATCAAAAAAAAAAAAAAAGCCTCATGGACCACTGCTTAAACTGGAGTTCCACACCAATCATGCCACCCATCAATTTACTCATTGGTATCATAAACACACTGAGTTTCCCTTTGCTCCCAACTCCTATAATTCTTTATGAGCTTGAAAATGGAGGTCCACTTTGAGCACAAATTTGTGTTCAATGATAGATATTTATGATGTCACTAATGACAAGACAAAAGCCAGCCCAAATCACTATGACTTTATGACAATCCTTCTTCCAAGGACTGAGAAAATAGTTGTGGATAAATACACAGGACATTTGATGCTCTCAAACTAACAGCAAAAAAAAAAAAACAAATTTTAACAAAAAATACTCGGATTTACACAGAGCATACAATCAGCCCCAGATGGATTTACACTAACAAATACGAGTTATATAAAATCCAGTTATATACTATTTTCTTCAACTTGTGGTGTCATTGTAAAAATTTAACAGAATCCTGACAATTCCAAAATGGTGGAAGTGACAGAAGTTTGCAATTTGTTGATGGGCATATTCCAAAAGGTATAACATATAGCCTGAAATTTAGCCAGACAAAAATCACAAAAGAATTCATTAAAAATAAACAAAATCAAATAGAGTTGGTAATTGAATCAAGCTTTGTGGTTTTTCTTTCCTAAAATTGATCCAAATATGCTAAAAGATAATCCTCTTTGAAGGAATTCTCTAGATTTGCATTCTATCCCTATCATGAGAAGAAATAAGGATAGTGTATACACAGACATAAACAAAAATTCTGCTTATACAAAAATACATATTCTGTATATACATATCTTTGAATAGATTGATTTATTTAGGTGAAATATAGGGTTTAAAGATGTCTTAATTTTTTTTCCTTTCCCATAATCAAATACAGTAGAAAAAAGGATCATTTTACAACAACGTTTTATTGTTGCCATCTTTCATCATATATGACAAAAATAAGAAGTGATTATTATAACAATCCCAGGCTCTGATTAGCAATACCATCTAGATTCCTGTAGCAAATGTGGCAATGGATATTAACATTGCCTCTCTTCAACTCAATAAGCAGAACAGATGACAGTCAGAATGATAATGCAGACACAGAAGCCTCATCCACAGTACTACGCACACCACAATATAAACCCAAGTCACTGGTCACTGATGCTTTACCACTCTGCTTCACAAAGGAAGAAGGTCTGGGCTAGAAAGTCAGTGATTTTTGTAAAAATCACACAGTGGCAGGTATATCTTCTGTTACAAACAGCAAGAAAGGAAATGGATGTGCTTCCTCCAGATGCCAAAGATAACAGGACAGTCACATACTCAACTTGCACTCAGATGTTAATAATATTTTAATAACTATGGGCAATATTCACATAAGTAGACAATGGGAAAATTAGCCAAGCCTTGTTGACATTTGACAATGTAATGCAAAGGTTTTAGGGAACATAGGATATGAAGGTTCTGTAAAGTGGAAACTTTTAGGGGAAACATCATTTATTGAAATTATTGTCTTCTACAATTCTTATCTCCTCAAGTATTTCCTCTCATTATTAAGGAGTTCATGTATCTGATGAAAGTTCTCAAAACCAGTAACTTTAAAAGTTTAAGGACTTAATCAAAGACAGAAAAGGCACAATTTTAAAGTCATGTTTTGAATCATCATTATATCTTGTCAATTCTTACTTTCACTTAAAAAATAGAGAATGTATTCATTCAATAGAGTGAGGTTCTAGCCCAAGCAGATGAAATCACTGGCTGTTACCATCAATAGCTACACACCTTCAGAAAAACCACCAAACTTCTGGCAGAAGAACTGCAAAAGAAGTAATTGCTCACATTAAAGCTAAATGATTTTCCATTAGGAAAAAAGCACACTGTACTTGAAAGATTTATTCAATGGGAAAAAAATACATTCAATGAATTAAGTGAAGAAAACATGTATGATGGGGGAGGGGGGGAAGAAACATATCATCTTCTAGATGCTCAGACCACCGAAAGGACAGAAGCATTCATTTAAGATAGCAGGCTAGGTGAATGAGTTTGTTTCAAAGGACATTCACTCAGAAATGAGTAATTTCACTAGGCTGTGAGAAACATCTCTACCCCAATCTCTGGACCTTTTTCTTTGTCCCCACACAATGTAGAAAACTTTTGTCCTCCAATGAGCCCACTTCTGAAAATCCTGAACCACAGTGAAATTATTTTCTAAACAAGCAATACACCTCGTTTCAGTTTCATTGTTGTTGATCATACTGCTATGTATCCAGTAGCCTGACAGAATTGGAATTCACATAATATTTTGCAAAGGCAGCATATTTAAAAATGAAGCAATATTAAAGTGCTTCCATTTTAAATTTATTTTATTGCTCTTTATAAGTAATCTTGCCATTTTCTCCTCTTTGTTTTACTCTCTTTAAGTACATGTGAAACTGCAATTGCTTGTACTAGTAGAATTATAATTCTTAGGACATTATTTTAAACAAAGATTATCTAAATATAATTTGCAAATAGGTTGTTTTTATTTTATCCTATTTCTAGTCAGTATAAATAAAGCATTTGCATTTTCAAATACTCTTCTATAAAGTTTGCAAATAGAGACATTTGAAACTCAAAGGTCATGTCTATGTACAAAGTACTATATTTACTCCACTTAAAGGCAAAATAAAATTAGCTTGATATCTACCTTAATAAACGTTAATTCATTTTGTGTCTAATCTTTTATGATGTCATATCAGGTATGAAAGTTATGTACATATATACATATTCCTTTTCTCCATGTACATATGTGTGTATGTCTGTGTGTAATGGGGTGGTCTATGCTCTTAATGAGTTAACAAAAAGTAATCATTTAAAATTTTTCTATTTAAACAATACTAAATTTGAATTTAAACCTTCACATCATTACATCTGAGAATATGTTTCCACTGTCACATGAAAATGTTATCAATTTTTTCTAACTAAGCCTCCTTTGTAGGCAGGGTTTGTTTTGTAATACACTTGCCTTGGACACAGAACCCTGTAAATATTATAAGCCAATTGGTCATCTGTACTAACTTCACAAGTACATTCATATTATTTACTTCATAAAAGATTTAATCCTAAAACCGTGAATTTTCTTTGTAAAGTTCTTCTGAGTTAAGTACTATTGCTGCCTCTATTTCAGTATGGGAAGACCAAGTCATAGAAAGTAAGGAACTTACACAATGACACACAGTCTCACGTGGCAAAGCTAAGGTTCTAATTTGGAAGGTGTTGGTCTCCAGTGCACCCACTTAAACATCACACTGTGCTGAAGGAATGGAAAGCAATGACATCTAATGGACTAAGTATCAGCAACTACTTTTGTGGGTGTTGTTTGTCATTTAAAATATTATACAGTCCAAGTCTGAAGTCTTTCCCTCCAAGGTAATCTGAGGCTCTAGTATTTGGCTTAATCTCTTACACCTGACATAGGAGTTTTCTAACAATAAACCATCTATTATTGGAAAAGTAATGATGTAAAATGTCCCACCTGATATGCCTTAGTTCAGGCATCTAGAGTACTTCTCATGGGAAGAATCATCATCTTTCCATACTCTTAGTGGTATGACTTCATCAAATCATTGCTCAGGACTGGGAGTGGTGGTTTATGCTTGTCATCCTACATAAAAAGGACACTACTGATAGAAGGATCACAGTCCATTGTTGGTCCCAGGAGAAAAAGTAAGCCTCTATCTAAACAATCATCTCAATCCCAATGGTCTGGGTATAGATCAAGTGGTAGAGTGCCTGCCTAGCAGATACAAGGCCTTAATTCAAATCAAACACAAAGATATTTCTCAGAAATATTTTTTCAAAAAATGTGCTGAATATCTTAAGGTACGACACAGCCTCAGAAGAAGAGAATCTATGCTAAAAGTAAATTCCATAAAATTCTAAAACAATACTATGGAATGAATTAAATAGTAGTCTATAATAAACCTATGAAAGTGTGGCCTTTTCTCACAATAAAATACGAAATTGCAACTGAGAAATTATCAGATGTTTTTAATCCGCCAAAGCTTCTTGCCCATCAAGAAGTAAGAGGTCAGAATCAGTAAGAGGACGGAGAGAAGCTTGTCAGTATTCACGTTTGTGAGTTCACCTGAGCGATCACCCACATCATGGTTCACAGGATGAAGGATGCCAGCGGCCCCCACTTACCTCCGCTTTATGACAAATGACTTGTTAGTCCATAAATCCACACAGCAGCGGCAGCTATTACATAATTCTGTCAGCACTTCAAGTCAGGCTTCAAGGTGAGCAGGAAGAGCCCAGCCTGATGTCAGGGAGTCTGCTCCTGGGAGGACTTGAGAGTTAATAGAGGAGAAGGTTTTCTCATCTGCTGTTCTGGCATTCACTGGGGATAGCTGCTGAATCAATCATTGGTCTCTTTTAGAAACACGGGCCCTTAATCCAAGGAAAAAATAAAAGTTTACTAAGTATGCCACAGAAAAATCATCTAACATGATAGTGAAGGAAGGAGGCCAGGTCTGGCGGGCGCCATATTGGTCACATGGTGGATGGTAGGGTCTAGCATCTTGTCTTCACGCTGGAGGAAGGAAACCCCTCCCCCCCATCACCTGTCTCCCAGGTAATGGGCATGTCCAGACCCCTGGAGGCAGGGGAAGGCACTTGGCTGATAGGTTACTGAATCTATCAGTCTAGTGCCTGGGACTGGGAATTTCCTGAGGATCTGCCCCCTGCGCCAACCTATATGCCCCTACCAGCCTAGCTGCAGGACTGCATGCTGGTCGTTTCCTGTGTCCTGTCTCCTGGCTGGTCTGCAGTCATCATGGCATCCGAATTCAGATCTCCATTGGAGCTGAATTGGCTTGCTGGTATTGTTTTTGTTATCTATTTCCTCGTGTTATGCGTATTTGCGTGCTGCAGGCCTTTGTAACTACTGGTGGCCTATAGCCTATTAACTATATAATAAAGTCTCCAGTATTCTATATTTTAAAATGTGGCTTCAAGGATGATTTACCTTACAACATTTACCCATAAGAACCTGAGAGACTAAATGGCTTGTATAGTTACAAAATAGGGATTGAAGTACAATTAAAACCCACACACTTTTTCCAAGAGTCTCTGAACTTGGCAATTAGTTTGACTGTTAGCCAGAACTTTCTAGCAAAAAAAGTATTTTTTTTTTGAACTGGGCACTGGTGGCTCTGCCTGTAATCCTAATATCAAAAGAAGCTGAGATGTGAGGATCACAGTTTGAAGTCAGCCTGGGCAAAGAAGTCTGAGATTCTTATCTCCAATTAACTACCAAAAAGCCAGAAATGGAGCTGTGGCTCAAGTTGTAGAGTGCTAGCCTTGAGTAAAATAGTTCAGGGACAGTGCCCAGGCCCTGAGTTTTCAAACCCCACGACAGGCACACACACAAAATAGAATTATCTATTATGTGATTTAAAGTTAAGTATTTATCAAGTTAAAAAAAATCAAGCTGACTACAAACCCTATTAGAGTTATACAGACACACTTCAAATGCTAACTAACATGCAAGATGACAGGTACCTTCAATTAGGATAACTCAAGGAGGGTTTAGTTGAAAGAAAATTATTTAGAGAAGGGATAGTGCATCTCAGGCCAAAACACTGAGGCTGTAGAAATCAGACAAGACAAAGAAAGTTGATGTTTGGGGAATGCAGAAAGAATGAGACCTCTTTCACTAATTTTACCTGGGAAGTTATCCCATGAAGGGAGGCAGCTTTCTTAAGAGTACCTGGGCAGGGCAGGGGGAGAGGAACAAATTCCTTTGGTCTCTCCGGATTCTCTGGAAATCTCTCGCCAGGCCTCTTAGATAAGTCAAGAAAGAGTTGAACCTGTCCACACAGGCCAGTCTGCTTGGCCGAAGGGTGGAAAAGCCTGTCAAAGTGATTTCTCTACATGTCTAGAACATTAATATTGCAAATAACAAAATATTGTTTATGTTCTTTAATAGCTTCTTAGATTTTCAGATGTATTTTCTCACTGTCTATAATAAATTGCTAGGTCCACAATTTTTTTTTTTGGACTAGCTCTAATCCAGTATTTTCCTCAGGCACATCAGACATGAGGGGAAGCTCTTCCTAGCACTTGAGTTCACAAGGGATGCTTCCATCTGCTACAGAATACAACTTCCAAGCACATTTCCAGGGGGTGGGTGAGAAAGGTTTTCTGATCTTAGGACATGGAATTAAGATGTGCTCCACACCGTTTTTTGGGAGTACTGAGTTCAAACTCAGGGTCTTACATCTTCAAGGCTGGCGCTTTACCATTTGAGTCACATAACTAGCCTGTTTCTCGCTTGTTATTTTTGAGATACAGCCTCACTCCCTGCAAAGGCATGTGACTGAGGACAACTCAGCTATGTTAAGTATTCCATCGTAGTGAAGATAAAAGGTACGTATCACTTGGCCCGACAGTCAGGAGGACAAGTCTTGTGAACTTGTCTGCTCCTCCTCCTCCTCTGTCCTCATGATTCTGACCTCATTACTACTCTGTCATGTTTGCAAATATATTTCCTTTGTTCAGTTTGTTGATAGTGGGTGCTGTGTATTGTGTGTGTAGTGTCATTCTTCATTGCCAACATCACTACTGTCATAGATGCTTCATTTTTTTTTAAATTTATTTTTTTTTTTGTGAACATACTGTACAGAGGGGTTACAATTACATGGGCAAGGTAATGAATACATTTCTTATCAAGCATTGCAGCCTCCTCCTTTGTTTACCCTTCACATCCCTTCCCTACCTCCCTCCTACCCCCCCCCCCTGCCACCCAATCCTCCCACCTTCCCCCCCCCCCGCCCTTCCTTCCTTCCTTCCTTCCTTCCTTCCTTCCTTCCTTCCTTCCTTCCTTCCTTCCTTCCTTCCTTTCTCTGCTTACCTCCCTCTCTCTGTCTCTCTCTTTTTTCCTTTCTTTCTTTCTTTCTTTCTTTCTTTCTTTCTTTCTTTCTTTCTTTCTTTCTTTCTTTCTTTCTTTCTCTCTCTCTCTTCCTTTCTCGCTCTCTCTTTCTTTCTTTCTCTCTTTCCTCTCTACCTCTCTTTCTTTTTTTTAATGCCAATCCTGGGTCTTGACCTCAGTGTCTAGGCACTCTCCTTGAGCTTTTATGCTCAAGTCTAGTGCTCTTCCATTTAAGCCTCAGCTCTACTTCTAGATTTTTGTTGGTTAACTGGAGATAAGAATCTTACAAACTTTTCTGCCTGGACTGACTTTGAACCATGATCCTCAGATCGCAGCCTTCTGAATAGCATGAGCCTCCAGCACCTGGCCTGTTACCTTTTCTTTTGTAGGTAAAGTATCTGCTTTCCCTTTTGTGGTTATGTACAGCTAATCTCTGGCTGCCCCAATTCTTTAAAAAAAAATCATTTGACTGTGTTTGGAAAGTCAGATAGCCAAATATATAGGATGATGAGAGAGGCTGGCTTTTTTTTCATACAAAACATAATCCATTTTATGGGAATGCACTTAGCAGCTCAGGCCTTTCTTGCAAATTTGTCCACTGTAGGCGTCTGATAATTAGTGGAAATTTCCAAGGAGGTAGATGAGATGCTATAACCAAGTAATGGAGCACTGACATTTGTCTTGTAACAGAGAGGCATCTAGTCCCAGGGTGTCATCCAGTCCCAGAAGCTTCTTGGGTGGCCACGCTAGTTCTACTTTCTTCTTCTGGAGAATTCTGGTAACAGTCATGCTTGTTTGTGGGGGTTACTACAAACATTCAACCAGACAGTGTGCACCAGGAGTGACTAAGGGCAGCTATGATTTTTACAGAAACAATTTGGCTGTCAGATAAACAAACAAACAAACAAACCACATATTCCAAAGCAGGTGCTTATATTTTAAGAGGGAAGTCCTCTGAGGTGAGCAGAGCATGGACTGTATATATGTGTGAAAGCCACACGGCAGAGGTCCTCGATATTGAGAGATAGAGGAGGTAGGGACTGACTTTGGGGACAGGAGGGACACTGAAAAGAGAATGATACTTTCAGGGAGAAAAACCCACCTTGGGGAGCCAGGAAAGGGCTTAAAATGGACATCCAGGGGTTCCTATGGCAGCCAGGCCAAAGTTGAAACCAGCCCTGACACACAAAAGATCATCCCGAGAATCCCACCACTGGGGGACCAGCCTGTGTCTCACACCTTGCTGGGCCACATCTGGATGGTCCCCTGGGACCACAGCTTCCCTGCTTCCTGCCTCCCTCAGAGTGATGAATTGGCTATAGACGGAAAACAGTCAGTGCCTAATTGATGTACAAGGAATGGGTGTGTGTGTGTATGTGTGTGTGTGTGCGCGCGCGTGTGTATCATGCTAGTGAACCCTTCTAAAATAGATAAATTGTAGCTGAAGGACAATCATTTTAGAGAGATAATGGCAATAATTTGAAATAGAAAAGACAATAGAGGTCAAAGGGTATAAATACAGAAAAATGTTTTTGTCAATAGTGAAATAGGAACTGGGAAATTATAGAACCCTACCAGCACAGTTACAAGGTAGGAATTTATCTGAATTTTACACATGGGAAACTTTGACTTGAAAAAAATTAAATGTCTTGCCTAAGGTTAGCAAAGCAGTTAATAGTAAAATGCAAATAGCCAAACACTGAGTTATTTGTTCCATGTCAAGTAATTTCTCTGTAATTTCATCTCAAATTACTCATAATAATGAATATATTTGTCCTTCAGTATCCACCAGGGATCATCCCCAAGCCCATCAAGGTCAAGTCCCAGTATAAAATGGTATAGTATTTGCATATACCCTATGCAAATCTTCCTCAATACTTTAAATCACCTGTAGATTGCTTATACTACTTTAATGCAATATAACTGCTATATAGTTGTGTCATTCTTATAAGGAAATACTACTATTATCCTCCATGAAAATGTTGTGATTCACCCAAGGTCACATTGAATAAGTGACAGTTTTAGGAACTTGCACGTAGTAGTTCTACTGCTGAGCTCTGACCCCTGCCTATCCATGAGAACATCTATCCTGCTGTCCATGTTCCATCGGCCACTGACCCTCATTCATCCTTTTTTCATTACTGAACTGACCCCAGTTCCTTTTCTCTTGTCTGGATAATCCCTAGTCTGGGCTCCAACTCCTAAAATTGCCTCAGCCTCTTCCCCTCTAGAGTTATCAGCAACTCCCATGTTAACCCCACTTCTCCCCAGAGTGATGTCATGCACTAACTCAGTTCTCCTCCGCTGTTCTTGCCCACACACTTCGCTCACTGTTTCCAGCTGAAAGTGTACCATTAGATTTGGAAGAACAAATTCCGTTAGGTTTCTAATAAGATGTTCATGTCATCCATAAGCTTAACATTTTACCTGACATGTATTACATTTACCTTACATGTGTTACAGAAGTCTTTGCCTTCCAAGTAAAGTCAGGTAATCACTGTACAAATGTTTTGCGACTGCATTAAACATGTCCTTGATTTTCCATCCTCCACTCAGATTCTGTACTGCTAACTCTGTGGCCTCTAAAACCAGTGGCACATATTCTCAGTTTTGCTATTCTACTACCCTACTTCTGAAAGTCTGAATGACTGAGCTTTGCTTGGTAATGGTTATAAAAATCTCACAATCTGACAGAAGCAAATCATCCTTGTTTTGGTTTCATACAGGCTATTATTGGACAGATGTGTCCCTAGTGACCCCTGCCTTGGCTCTCTATGGCTTCCATTTTTCAGCCCAGTCTAAGGTTGTGGGCTTTGTCCATTTAGGCAGCTGAGAAAAAAAAATAAAACAAGAGACTGACCTAATCTATAAAGTTCCAGGTAAAGCCTCCAAGAGTATAGTAAAACCTGTCCACATCCCAAGAGAAATTGACTTGGCTAAATCCACAATTAATAGGGAAATGCAATCTTTCTACAACAGGAAGCAAGGTGGTCCCATGGCAGTGGGCTAGGGAATACAACTGCTGTACAAGAAAGCTTACTGGGCATTATTGGGACAGGAACATAACCTATCAAATGTATAGATTAGTGAGTTCTTCAAATATTCCACAATGCAAATGTCCACAAGAAAATAAGTCAACAGACTATATGCTCATTATACTTTCAAGAAAACAACTGTTCTATTGGGCTTTGAAAAGAGTCTTATGATTTAAAAACTGGTAATAGAGTCTCATTCTGACTCTCTGTCTCAGTAGACGCAGTTTTCCTGCATAAGAAAAATCTCCTATTTACCTATCTCCATTAGGCCAGCTCAGAGCAGCTGCAACTGCACTTACCTTTTTATTTATTTTTTAACATTGCTTTCTGCACACACCTGGATAACTAGGACCACCCAATAAGTAAGAGAGGCCAAATCATTGCCTTTGCTGTCCACTTATGCCTTTGCTGTTGCTCTAATGACTGCCAGGGGATTGTTAAGAGAAGGCAAGGCCTCTGAAGGGAGGCAATGGTTGGGATATAAGAGCCATTCTGTAACGGGTTTAGCAAATGCCTTGAAGTACATGTCTGCCATTACTAGGGAATTGGGAATAGAATCTTTAAATGGCTTCCACTGTGATAGAAAATCAGCAATCATCAACACTCCTCATCACTTAACATCCTCTTCCCAGCCCATTACCTACAAAGCACATTACATACTCAAGTTCAGTGACTCTATCTTAATTTTAAAGGAGGAATAGCTTTTACTCCAAAATGTTTTTATTTTCTGGTGGAAGGGAATATTTTTTCATAGGAGTAGCTTTTCCTTTTCAACTCCAGAATTCTGTTCCAACAACTTGCTACCAGAACAGAATATTCTGTCTCAAAACATTGTACATGAGGCTCTTCTTCCCAGAAATATTCTCTCCCACATAGCACATTTTCTAGCATTACTATGTCATCATCTTATAAAGCTATGCCCAAAGAAGATTTCATGACCATCTAAGAATTTTCTGACACAGACTTTCATAGAAACACATACTCCTTGGTAACACTGATAGTATTTGAAATTTTCAAATTATCCCTGTAATTGCTTAATGACTGACAATCTTTCCAATAATTTTGGCTACCTGAAGGCATAGACAATGTCAAATTTTTATTGATGGGCTGATTGCTTGACTGGTGTGCTACACTAGAAATTAAACTCAGGGCCTCACATGTGCCAGGCAATTGCTCTACAACTTGAGCCATGGCCTCAGTCTTACATTTAACTTTTCATGACTATAATCTAGTGTTTACTACTACATATCACATATGTAGCATGAATAGTGGATGGTTATATGGCTGTAAGACTGAATAAATATGAATTCACTTTCTGCATAGTATCTTGAGGAGTCAGAAGGCTGAAGAGCTCCTAAATAGTTCTTAATTTTCATCTAAATTCGTCCAGTGACTCTTAGTCAACTTTTCCTACTGATCTGTCCCTTATATATCACATAGTATTTCCTGAAATCTACAGTAGTTCATGATCCCACACAACCAAAAACTGTCCCTACAATTGCTTCAATTATATGGTTTCAACTTACATGATGTGTGAATGTGTGCATGTGGGTGTGTGTGTATATATGCATATGTGTGATTTAGAAACTCTGTTCTGTTTAACTTATGACACAATTGCATAATCTAAAATAAACATGAGGGAGTTTTAAATGTTAATGTTTAGAAGACCTTGAAAGTGATGTCATTCCCTAATGACCTCATTCATGATGGAATTGTGAAGTGGATTATGACAACGAAAGCATTCCTGGGAAAACTTCCAAACCCATCTGGCAAGAACAGTCTATATTTTTTAAATGATCTCTCAGTTTCTAAATATAATAGGCCAGGTTTAGATGTGAAACCAGTGGGAAAGTAAACATAAAAGACAGCAAGCCTAAATGATTGGTATAGACTCAAAGCAAGTAAAAAATTATATCTTATAACCTGGTTATCAAGGTTGACTATTCTGAATGCACATTTTCCATAGTACTTCTGAAATATACTTAAAGATATTGAAGATTTAAAATATAAGTAAAACAGTTTAAAAATAGACTAATTGGTAAAACAGAAAGTAGACTAGGGCTAGAATAACTAAAAGAGTTGGTAATAGTTGGTAATAAAATGCTAGACTTCTATATTTTCACAGAATGACTTTGATATGCATACATCAAAACTGCTATGAATTTTTCCTTAATTCAAATCATTGCATTGAAAAATGTTAGCTGGGTGCTAGTGTCTCATGCTTATAATCCTAAACTACTCAGGAGGCTGAGAGCTGAGGATTGCCATTTGAAGCCAGCTTGGGCAGGAAAGTCCATGAGACTCTTTGATTAACCACCAGAAAACTGGAAATGGCTCTGTGGCTTAGAGTGCTAGCCTTGAGCAAAACAGCTCAGAGATAGTGCACAGGCCTTCAGTTCAAGCCCCATGACTGACAAAAAGGAAAAAGAAAGAAAAGAAAAATGTTCAAAGTTTCTGCATCCAGGTGTCCTGAATACCTAACCAGGCAGCTATTGCTGATCAACACACACATCTGACAGAATGGCACATGCTGTACACATTTCTGAAAGCCATTCCTGTCCATTTGCCTCCTGCCTATCCTTGGTATTTTCTCTTGTCTCAGAAGGCTTTAGGCGAGGAAAGAACATGCAGGAGTAGGTAAAGGTGAAGGAAGGAAAGATTATTGGGGTACACTGCCAGGCGGACTCCCTGGTTGGGATCAGAGAGGTCGCAGAGTCTGGCTGTAGCAGGGTTTATATGGCCGGGGTCAGCAGGAACTTTTAGGATGTAACTTGTTTTGTGAGTTTGAAGAGTTTCAGGCTACAGCCCCCAAAGGTCAGGATGATTGGGACAGGTGGTGTATACTTGGGACAGGTGGTGTATAAGAAAGTGGCTTTTCTCAGCTGCCTCTGCCCTCTAGTGGCCTGTCATATGTGACTGCACTCAACACTTAGAAGAGGCCAGTGAAGAAAAACAAAATTATTAGGTGGACGGCTGATCAGATATAACATAACCTATCGTGAAAGGAAGACACATCAGATTTCTGTCTTTCCTATGAGTACATAGCAAGAAATGGCATGTATAGGCTGCGGAAAAGCCCTTACCAGATGACCCTGCTAGATCTGAGTCTAGGATTTCCAGCTTCCATAACAGCTGTTTCAAGCCAGGTGATTTGTGGTATTTTGGGATGCGAGCCCATGAAAATCTATAAACACCAAACTGATTTCTCCATCTTCACTTTGACCCTACATCAAAGACCCCATGAATGCTGCTTGTATATGTGTGCCTCACTGGTGGCTCTTATCACTGCAAACCTTTGAAATGTGAGTCACGCTGCAGGCCTCCTTTCTGCCTATATACAAAGTCGCAAAGCCCATTGCTCCATCAGTTAATCCGTTCGTGGTTTCTAGTGCCTTCTATTTCCACCTCATCGGCACATGGACAGCTTGCCCTGTCCAGTGTTCTCTTCATGATGGGAATAGAGCATGGGGTGAGCACTGTCTCCAGTGGTTGATCAGTTTATGTTGATGAATATTCCGTTATCTTAGTATGACTTCCCTTTCTGTGTACTGTAGGAAACCCACACCTAACAGTTCTTTTTTAACATGTATGCTTTTTGTTTTCATTTTTTTGTTGTTTGATTTTGTTTTATTTTCAAGATTGCTTTTTTAAAATTATTAGTTTATACTCTTTCTACAGGGGGACTTCATTGTTTCATTTCCGCACACATTCAGAATATATTCCAACAATCTCACCTTTTCCTTTTCCCTACTTCCCAAAGCAGTTTCAACAGGTTTCATTGTTTTATTTTCACAGATGCAAACAACCCACTTCAACACTATTCATCCTCTTTCCAAATGGTGTGTGTGTGTGTGTGTGTGTGTGTGTGTGTGTGTGTGTGTGTATACCAGTCCTGGGGCTTGAACTCAGGGCTTAGGCACTGTCCTTGAACATTTTTTGCTCAATGTTAGCAACTCGACCACTTGAGCCACAGCTCTACTTCTGACTTTTGCTGGTTAATTGGAGATAAGAGTCTTGTGGACTTTCCTACCCAGGCTGGCTTTGAGCTACAATCCTCAGATCTCAGCCTCCTGAGTAGCTAGGATTACAGTGTGACCATTGGTAGTTGACTTTTCCAAGTGATTTTTAATGAAAGTGCAAAAGCAATTCAAGGTAGAAAGACAGTCTTTTCAACAAATGGCTGTGAGTGCAAAATACCAAATAATCCATAACTCTAAATGCCACTGTTGGCCACATCAGAGGTGAATCTACCTCTGGGCTCTCTGCTCTTGTGCTGATGCACTGACCCCTAGATGCTGCCACTCCGCCATTCTCTTCCCTCAAATGACAACCATGAACAGCAGCACTATTTTCTGCTCCAGGGACTGGAACAAGGGATCACATGCACAGCCAAAAAATAAAACTCAACCTGTAGCTCACACTGTACACAGAATTGATCTTCTCAATATTTATGATTTTGAGACTCCCCAGGGAAAACATTTTACAGCCCAACCAATGTCTTAGCTATCACTTCCTATCTCTGGCTCCAGACATTTCTCTGCTGCTCATGTAAGACACTTCCTATGAGAACCATATTTGTTGGACACTTGCTTAGCTCTGAAATTGCCCCATGTTTCAGAAGTAATGAGTCTCGAACAGAAGGCCATCTTGTTTGTTCATTTCATTCTACTGAGAGTCTCAATTCTCATTAACCCATTAGGAATACTGAAAGGGAAAAACGTTCTGTTTCTCATATTTCACATTTACTCAATGCCCTGTTCTGGGGTGGTTGACTAACACTAAGTGTATATAGATGGCTATGATACATAAATTTCCTTAAATTTAGTTTATTAAAGGTATATAGCCCCACATGTGGGATACTAAACCTGTCAGTCTGGATTTCTAAGCTCCAAGTTGAGCCTAATTCATTCTCTTTCCTATCTCTAATATGACATCAAGGGAAAAAAAGATTCTTTCCCTTGATTTCTTCCAGTCATATAAGTACATGAGACCAAATACAGTGAAATAGCATACATGCACTTCCCAAACTGTACCCAGATAGGTCTTAAGTAGCTTATAAAAAAATTTAAGGGGGCTGGGAAGGTGGCTCAGTGTAGAGCGCTTGCCTTGAATGCCTGAAGCCTTGGGTTCGATTCCTCAGCACCACATAAGCAAAAAGAAAAAAGCTGGAAGTGGTGCTGTGGCTCAAGTGGTAGAGAGCTAGCCTTGAGCTGAAGAGCTGAGGAACAGTGCCCAGGCCCTAAGTTCAAGCCCCACGATTGGACCACCCCCCGCAAAAAAAAATTAAGTCTACAGGCAAATGAAATTCAGAGTTCAGAGTTCAAATAAAAAAAAGAAAAATTTCATAGAAACAATCTTGATGAACTTACACCCAATTTATTTTTATTAAACTAAACATGTAATTTCTGAGTCTGAAAGTGATTTGTGAAATGTTTCTTTCAGGTAAGAAAGAAGAGGAGAAGAGGAGATTGAGGACAATGTTTTATGTGGTGAGTTTTCTAAAGTAGCCTCTCTGAATATCAGGCCAAATTTCGTCTCCTATTTTTAAGTCAAGGAAAAAAAATAGTCCTAATGTTTTAAGCCAGAAATTTAAGTCTACATTTAGTCACTGGGTTTACTATCAGTATCCTGCTACAATTACATGATTATGAAAAAGGAAGTTGAAATGGAGTGGTGTGCTCACTCTGTCAGGGCATTTCCCCCGTTTGAATCCATCAGACTCCTGCCCATGCAGTTCTTATGGGTCACATGGAAACAAACTATGCTCTGAGTATTACCAAGTAAAGCAGGACTGCTCTGGTTCCAGATAAAAGATTAAAAAGGATGCCCTGAAGAACATATGTATAAGCCAGAAGAAATGTATTCTGGGTTCAGTGTAATCAACTGGTCACCTGCTAGCTTTCTTCAACTCAATCCCTGACCGTCCCTCTGATTTACTCTCCAGAGAAGACAGATGCAGGAGCCTGTCAAAGTAATATAATATTTTAAAGAATCTATCAAAAAAAGAATGTATCTAGATTTTTTTCAAGAATTTGGAAGCTCTAAGCTGCTGGCTCATGCCTATATGCTAGGTACGCTGGAGGCAGAGATCTAAGGATTGTAGTTCAAAGCCAACCTACAAAGGAAAGTCCATGAGACTCTTTTTTTTTTTAATTTTATTTTATTTTAATTGAGAACATACTGTACAGAGGGGTTACAATTACATGGGCAGGAAAATGCATACATTTCTTACCAAGCATTGCAGCCTCCTCCTTTGTTTACCCTTCACCTCCCTTCCCAGCCTCCCCCCTCTCCCCCACCCAATCATACCCCCCCCCCCACCGACATTGTAAAGCTGGTTTTGACATGACATTTTGTACTTCTCATTGTTGCAACAGGTCCACCTGAATCCTTAAACGACTTGTTTGTCCCCGTCTCCTCCACATGTTATACTGACATCAAATATAGTGAAAGCGGGGGTTACACTGTGGGGGAGGGACATACAAAGCAACAAAGAAATAATATTATAAGTGCGTTAGAAACACATGCATGAAAGAAACAAAAACATTAAAATACATATTTGAGGGTTCGTTTTCCTAACATCACATTCTCTGACTTTTTCCGCTTGACTCATACCTATACTAGATATTGCAAATAAGGGAAACCATGGGACCTATGTTTCTTTGGGCCTGGCTTACTTCACTTAATATAATTTTTTCCAAGCCTTTCCATTTCCTAACAAATGGGGCAATGTCATTCTTTCTGATGGAGGCATAGAATTCCATTGTGTATATATACCACATCTTCTTGATCCATTCATCTACTGAGGGGCATCTGGGTTGGTTCCATATCTTAGCTATGGTAAATAATGCTGCAATAAACATAGTTGTGCTGGTAGCTTTAGTGTGGCCTTGTTTGTGGTCATTTGGGTAAATGCCCAAAAGTGGGATTGCTGGGTCATTGGGGAGCTCTATATGGAGTCTTTTGAGGAACCTCCATACTGCTTTCCAAAGTGGTTGAACAAGTTTACATTCCCACCAACAATGAAGTAAGGTTCCTTTCTGTCCACATCCCCTCCAGCATCTGTTGTTAGAGTTCTTGATTTTTGCTGTTCTAACTGGAGTGAGGTGATATCTCAATGTTGTTTTGATTTGCATTTCTTTTATGGCTAGGGATGTTGAACATTTCTTCATGTGTCTATTGGCCATCCTTCTTTCTTCTTCAGAGAAGCTTCTCTTTAGGTCTTTCGCCCACTTACTTATTGGGCAGTTGTTTCTTTGAGGATTTGTTGTTGGGGGGTTTAATTTTTTGAGTTCCAAGTATATTTTAGATATGAGACCCTTGTCCGTTGTATGGCTAGTAAAGATCTTCTCCCAATCCGTGGGCTTTCTATTGATCTTGCTAGCTATGTCATTTGCCCTGCAGAAGCTCTGCAACCTTATACAATCCCATTTGTCCAACCTTTCTTTGATTTGTTGTGTTTCCGGGTCTCTATTCAGAAAATTTCGGCCTGAGCCGAGGAGACCTAGGGTTTCTCCTATTCCATCCTGTAATGTTTTCAGAGTGTCTGCTTTGAGTTCAAGGTCTTTGATCCATTTGGAGTTGATTCTGGTGCAGGGTGATATATAAGGATCTAGCTTTAGTTTTCTACATGTAGTTAACCAGTTTTGCCAGCACCATTTACTGAAGAGGCTGTCTGTCTTCCATTCTATTGTTTTAGCTCCCTTATCGAAGATTAGATGGCTATAGGTCTGTAGGTTCATTTCTGGGTTTTCAATTCTATTCCATTGGTCCTGAGGTCTGTTCTTATGCCAATACCAAGCTGTTTTGATTACTATGGCTTTATAGTAGAGTTTGAAATTTGGTACTGATATTCCTCCAGCAGTGTTCTTTCCGTTGAGGAGCGTTTTTGCTATTCGGGGTCTTTTATTGTTCCATATGTATTTTTGGATTGCCTCTTCTATTTCCTTGAAGAATGAGGGTGGAATTTTGATAGGTATTGCGTTGAATTTGTAGATAGCCTTGGGAAGTATTGCCATTTTCACGATGTTAATCTTTCCAATCCAGGAGCATGGGAGGTTTTGCCATTTTTTAAGTTCTGTGTTGATTTCCTTTTTCAAGATTTTAAAGTTTTCATCATAGAGGTCCTTCACTTCTTTAGTTAAGTTAATCCCTAGGTATTTTATTTTTTGTGGGGCTATTACAAATGGAGTTGCTTTCCTAATTTCAGCCACACTTTTCTCATTGTTGGCATACAGAAAAGCCATGGATTTTTGGGGGTTAATTTTATAACCTGCTACTTTGCCAAAGTTTTGAATCAGCTTGAGTAATTTGGGAGTGGGATCAGCTTGAGTAATTTGGGAGTGGAGCTTGAGTAATTTGGGAGTGGCATGAGACTCTTATCTCCAATTAGCCAACAGAAAAAACTGGAGATGTGATTCGAATGGTAGAGTACTAGCTTTGGCTCAGGGAGAGTGCCAGGACCTGAGTTCAAGCCCCAGGACTACACACACACACACACACACACACACACACACACACACACACGACATCTGCTTTGGTATTAAATCCTAAGTTGTCAAAGAAACAGACAATTTAAATTAAACACATTTTACTCACATAACTGTTTTTATATAGCTCAAATCTTACAAATCTACCCTGGTGTTGGACTATTGCTACCTCTAACCTTTTAGTCTAAATTAAATGAGGATGATGCTGCAACTGCAGTAGTCAGGCATCTGAGACCTCATCTGCTGCCGGGCAAGTTTTACCTCCCTACCCTTGCAGCCTACTATATATTTATTTGAAAATAGATATTGAATTCAAGGAAAAATACAAATATATTTGTTTGGTGTGATGCAGGGTATTTAATGTTCCCTCTGAAAGATTCACAGTCAACAGGAGGAGATAAATGTTGCCTGGTAGAGGCACTCCGGGATGTTTTCCTGTCCTGTCAGCCATCTTTCTTGTTGGTGTATAGCACTGCCTGTGCTGTTTTACTGCTTTGTTTTAATTTTCTCTCTATAACTTCATTACAAAATAAGTTGTAATAAAACCTTTGTTTTCCTGAAGATAGTCCTATCCTTCATTTTCAACGGCACAAGAGGGTTGTTCAAAATTTCCAGAGGAAAACTTACAACCCAATAGATTTCTCAGCTCACACCTCCCAGTACCACAAAGAAGCCACATCCACATAAGACAAGTCCTTCTCAGTAGGAATGGGCCCCAATAGCTCAGTTATGATGGTCAGCCTCTTCAGAAAAGGCAGAAAAACATGGAATAGGCATCAAGAATACAAGCGATGTCATGAGTAAAACCTCCTAGTGGTAGGAAACTTGTTTGTGCCAAGGGCCATTTGGAGCTTTATAGCATCATTCTTGGACCATATAAAGTTATCAAGACAGGCAAGGGGCCACAGGCAGTCAATAAGAAGCATCCGTGTCTGTCCCATGATGTTCCAAGTGATTTGGGAGCTGTATCCTGACTGTGTGGGCCCCATGTTCTTGTGGATGAGCTATAAGACTTTGTAAGTACAGATGACACCTGCTTCTCAGTCACGAAGCAAGCAGAGTGGGAAGATAAAATTGTAGAAAGGTCACGGACATAAAATCAGTCATAATATCATAACAGGAAAAGTCAACCAAATCAGAGATGAACAAAAATCCTTGCATTTAATGTGTATTGTTTTTGTAATTTTCAAGTATTAGAAGTAGTTCCAAATAAATGACTAGGTATCTATTTAGGAAGGGCTCTCTTTAAAATAAGGGTCTCAATCATACCCATTGAACTGCATGTTAATAATAAACGACTGAAGTTGAATCAGCCTATATACTTTAGTTATTTCTTATGTTAAATACTACACAAAGTAGAGAGGGAGGAAAAAAGGAAGAAGCAGCAGGAAGGACCTGAAAGAATACTGTGAAATGATACATCATATTTCACTATAGCTGGATAACCATTTTGGTTTGGCATTTTGGCTTACTAAGGCTAGTAAGGTTTATGTATTAACTTCTTCACAACTCACAGGGTTGTCTCAACAGCACCTGTACATACAGATGTGCATATGTGCATTCACCCCTGCCGCCATCTTCTCATGGTACCCTTGTGTGGGCCATTACATTTCTTTGTCTATCCTTTTGGGTATGCAAGGATATTACAAGGATGTAAATTAGAGAGGTATGGATAGCAATACTTCAGCTAGTCAGTCATCAAAATAGTGGTAGAGATCACTAAGTGAAAAATATGTTCCCTGTAGACCAATTGGAAAAACAGCCAGGATACACAGTCACTGGGCCCAAGAAATGGGCAGAAGTTGGAGGTTGGGGATTAGCATCAGGAAAGAATCAGCAATCCAGTGTAAGAATTACATACCAAGATGTCCATAGAAGCATTGAAAATTTTAAATTGCAGAATAAGCAAAAGAATCTGGACTCAACCCAAATAATCCCAAATAGGACATAGTCAAATAAGATGAACTATTAAATAGTCATTGAATACTATTTTCAAAATCTATTTAATTGAATGGGAAAACACATATAATACATTATAAAGTTTAAAAACATGCACAGTCACATGTATAATGCTTTAAATCCATGTCAAGAGTGCTATACTCAAGATGAACTAAGATTGGTGAAAAATACTTCAGACAGTATAAAATACATTTTCATGATATTTGAAGCAATAAGGAAATAAAATACAGGAATACAAAAACCTTATTACTTTGGAAGAGAACAATTTTCTAACAGACTGAATTTTTTCTAGCAAAGAAAATCAAGTTCAAGTATAAAAAATAGAATACCCAATGAAATTTGTGTCAAAGATAGCTTAGAAGCTTCAAAGGGATAGAAATAATACGTATAACAGTGCTTCAATTAATAATTTGATAAAACAAATGAATATAAGAATGAATGCACAGTAAGGATGGAAGCTTTAAAAGGATTCAGTGATCTTCTATAGGCATCACCCCAAAGTATTTGTAAGTTTTGATAAGAAAGTTTTCCAGCTAGGCAATGGTGGCTCATATTTGTAATCCTTGTTACGGAGGAGACAGATCTGAAAGTCACAGTTCAAAGCCAGCCTGGGTAGGAAAGCTCTTGAACCTCATCTCTAATTGAAGTAAAGCTATGGCTCAAAAGGTAGCATGCTATCCTTGAGCACTAAACCTCAAGGAGAGTACCCAGGCCCTGAGTTCAAGCCTCAGGATCTCCACAAAAAAGTACCGAAAATAAAAAGGGGTTCTCATATAATAATTAATTTCAGAATTGGAAGTCTGGTACATTTGATCAATTCAATCCTACTTCTCTAAGTGATTTTAAAGCAGACAAAATAATTTCATATCTTTTTATCAATGTAACCCAACAGAATGCATGTGAACCAACTGTCAAAATTATGCTTTCACTTCTGTTGGTAATTTCCTCTCGTGTTTCAAATCTAGTATACAACGCTTTTCAAAAAGGAAACAGGGAAGTGGCAAAATCACAAAGGTTGTGTGACTATGGATCTATCAGCTCTCGGCTGCATACACTGCAAACTGAGACCAGAGGCTGGACACAATCCTATTCAAGTCTTAGGCAGAACATTTTTAAGGGAGGACAGAGAGAAGAGACATAAAGAAGTAACCGAGGCAGTATATTATGGCCACAAAGGAGAAAATGAGATGGACAAACACAGTGAAGTGGCACTTAACTTATTTACTGATCAGAACACAAAAGATCTCCTTTTCAGAGCCCTGCTTCTAGGGTAGTAACTGAAGCCTTAGAAGCAGAAAAATCCAATATTGCTGATATTCAGAATATCAGCAGGTGCTATTTTTCAAAAATCTATGCTTTTAAGAAAAGGTGAAAGTTCATTTTGTTTTGAATGAATTCCATTCCTATTCTACTGAGAACTTCCAATACTTATTACAGACTTATCAACACAGAAAGGAGTTTCTCTCCTGTGGCTCAAGAGAAAAGTTTCAAGTTTTAATTTTCTTCATTCTTTTTTTTTTTTTTTGGCTGGTCCTGGGGCTTCAGCCTGGGCCTGGGTACTCCCTGAGCTGCTTTTTTTTTCCCCCTCAGGATTAGTGCTCTACCACATGAGGCACAGCGCCATTTACAGTTTTTTCTGTTTATATGGTGCTGAGGAATGGAATCCATGGACTCATACATGCAAGGCAAGCACTCAACCTCTGAGCCACATTCCCAGCCCTAATTTTCTGCATTCTTTAAGTATAACAGAATGCATGAAGTGAAGAACTCTATCAGAGCTGGGCGCTGGTGGCTCACGTCTATAATCCTAGCTACTCAGGAGGCTGAGATCTGAGGAACACGGTTCAAAGCCAGCCCAGGCAGGAAAGGCCTTGAGACTTTTATCTCCAATAAACCACTAGAAAACCAGAAGTGGCACTGTGGCTCAAGCAGTAGAGTACTCGCTTTGAGCTGAAGAGCTGAGGGACAGTGCCCAAGCCCAGAGTTCAAGCCCTATGACCAAAAAAACTAAATAAATAAAAGAGAAAAAAGAAAAAAAAAACTCTATCAGAAATGGTAAAAACGCAAGTTTTAGGTTTGGCCTTTACATGCCTATCCTTTAATTATCTGGAAATTTTACTAATGGGGAAAATAAAGTGTTTCTTGGCAGTACTGGGGAAATGGTGTGGCTGAATTAAATACTAAATGATAAATTTTACATAGGTAGTGAGGTGATATTCTTTCTATCACTCTGGTTTGCTCATCAGAAAGAGGGATTGGAGGGGAAAATAATGTCATCAAATACCTAATGCCATACAAACATTATAAACACTAAGCATTTCAAGTCACTTATGTCCATTAACTTGTAGGAAATACAATATTACAGATTTAAAATTAAAATTTCTTAGTGCTAAGTCCTCTTGAAAAGGAACTTTAAGCTGGGTACTGGTGGCTCACACCTCTAATCCTAGTTACTCAGGAGGCTGAGATCTGAGGATCATAGTTCAAAGCCAGCCTGGCAGAAAAGTTCATGACACTCTCATCTCCAATAAACTACTAGAAAAAGCTGGACGAATCACTGTAGCTCAAGTGGTAGAGTGAAAGAGCTTACGGACAGCTACCAGGTTCTGATTTTAAGCCCCAGGACTGGAAAAAAAAAAGGATTGTCTATAATAAACAAGACAAAACAATTTATGGTCCAGAATGATCATTCTGAATTTGCTTTAAAAGTCATATTTGGGAAACAGTTTTCAAAAATTTACAGAATGAAATGAAATTTTAAATCCTTTCTAGTTTTGCTTTTCAATCATTCCAAGAAATGCTTTGTGACAACCTTAGTATGATTCAAATCAACCCATTAAAAGACATAGCAAAAACAAAAATGTCTTTAAGGTGATCAGCACAAGAATACTGTAATCTCACAACCTAGTTCTGTAATGTTGGTTATAAAGAGTACATTATTTTGTGCAACGTAAAGGGAAATACTACTAAACGAGTTACAACATGGTGTTGTAGGTAATCCAAACATTTTACTTTATACTTATTAAGAAGGTTCAGTTTGGCACTGCTGGTTCACACCTGTCATCCTACCTTCTCAGGAGACCAATATCTGAGGATCATTGTTCAAAGTCAGTCTAGGCACCTCCAGTTAACTACCAGTAAAGCTGGAAGTGGAGCTTTGGCTCAAGTAGTAGAGCACTAGCCTTGAGCACAAAAGTTCAGGGACAGTATCCAGATCCTGAGTTCAAGACTGAGGACTGACTTGTGTACACTTTCTTATTTTTTATTAACATGTATTACATGTACAGATTAATGGAGTGTGATTAGTTCATACGTACACACAGTGTGGTCTGATGAAATCCAGTTTTCTTTAAAATCCACCTTCCACTCCTTTCTAACCTTTAGCACTCAGCTTCCTAAATTCAAGGTAACTTTTAGTTTCTACATAAGCTATAGAATACGCAATCTTGTCTTTCTGAGTCTGGTTCATTTTGTATAACCTAATGTTCTCCAATTCCATTCACTTTGCTGCAAAAATTGTGTTCTTTTTCTTCATGATGGCTGAATGTTTTTCCACTGTGAATGTGTCACACTTTCTTTATTCATACATCTGCCACTGAGTACCAGGTTAAGTCACAGGAAATAAGGGCACATGGGTGTCTTGCTGGCATGCTGATTTCATCTCACTTGGATGTGGTCCACAGAAGCAGGACAGATGGGTCACATGATATACCTATTTTTTAAATGAAACTCCTTACTTGTCTGTTACGATTTGAATCTGAAATGTCTGGATTTTCTTGTGTTAAAGGATTGCTTGTGAGCTGATGAGCTTTGGGGAGGTGACTGGATCACTTCCAAGTAATTAATAGGTTCATCCATATTCATAATCATAATCCACAGTCGTGAACACAGGGATTTTGAAGTATGATACATTTGAAGAGCAATGAGATACTGTTAAAGAAAACTGGCTACAGCTCTAGTTGGTATCTTAGAATTTGTTACTGTTGGTCTGACTTTTTATATATGGAATTAGAAGTGGATGTGAGTATGATGCTGCATGCCTATAATCCAATCACTGGGGAAGGCGAAGAAAGAGGAAAAACTTTCAGGCCAGCCTGGGCTATATACTGAGATCTTATCTCAAAAACTCCAAAGGAAACTGAGTGTTAACTTTAAAGGATTATTAAAGATCTTTGGAAAATATGCAGCCTTTTTACAAATTCTTTTTTTTTGGGGTGGGGGCATCCAGTCGTGGGGCCTGAATTCTGGGCTTAGGCGCTGTCCCTCAGCTCTTCAGCTCAAGGCTAGCGCTCTACCACTTGAGCCACAGCGCCACTTCTGGCTTTTTTTTCTTTTTGCTTATGTGGTGCTGGGGAATCGAACCCAGGGCCTCATGCATGCAAGGCAAGCGCTCCACCACTGAGCCACCTTCCAAGCCCTCTACAGATTCTTTTATTGCAGTGCTAATGCCACCACCTCCATCAATGGAAGGAGGTACACTGGCATCTAACTCAACAGCAGCAAAGCTGGCCAGGTGGAAATACATCTCAATTATTATTCATTTCCATGGAATAGCACTCACCTTGCTCCCAAGATTAAAACACTGTTTAAAGGTTCTTGCTGCTTAGGATTCATAAGCATATAGAGAAGAGGTAATCTTTTCTGAAAAAAGGTATATTATTTTCTTTTTATTTCAAGTTTACAGACAATTCTGGAACTTATCCCCTCCAACTTTCTGAGGATATAAGCAGAGTAAAACACAAAATCTTTCAGTAAATACCATGGGAGTCAGACTCCTGGAATGATACTTCTCCAGGTATTCCCACACTTACTTTTGTGATTTTATCCTTAAGCCAGAGAAAAATCAGCTAAAAATGAATCAAGCAAAGAGTATGCTTGAATGTAATTATTTACTTTTTTTGTTTTAGCAGCAGCAATAATTCAGCACAACTTTGAGATTTTTTTTAACATCCAAATCCCACAAGCTGAAATTACTGTACCTAAATGTTTTCTATAGTTTATATTTAAACATGTATTTAAATATTAAATTATGATCCAGGTGCCACTAAAAATTACATAAATTTGTAACTGGAAATTTTTTTAAAAAGAATACTTGAGAAAAGAAAACAGTGAATGATGTTTCTAAGTCACATCATTATGATCAAACTTTAAGAATAAGTAAAGCAATGTCTAAGCCCAGCACTAATGATTCACATCTGTAATCTTAGCTACAGGAAGCTGAGATCTCAGGATTGAGGTTAGAAGCTAGCCCAGGCAGAAAAGTCTATGAGATTCTATCTCCAATTAACTGGCAAAAAGCCAGAAGTGGAGTTGTGGCTCAAGTGGTAGAGCACCAGCCTTGAGTGAAAGAGCCAAGTGAGAGGGATGAGAACTTGAGTTCAAGTCCTAGTACTGGAGCTAAAAAGAAAAAGGAAAGTAAAGAGAGAGAGGGAGAAAATAGAAAAAGCCACCTAAACGAATCCAGGGGAGATGTAAGTGAACTTAGTAACACAACACTCTAAAGATAAAACTACATTAAATACACTTATTTCAATAGAATATAAATTTAATGAGATATTAACCCAATTATTTAATAACTGCTAGATAAAAGTATCAGCTAATCAGAGTGGGCAGTTTCTGTTAACAACCAGGCAAAATATCTATCTATCTATCTGTCTAATCTTTAGTAATACAAAGGAGTTTCAATTCAATATTCAGTAATTATTACTTGATCTTTTGAGGTTCCAAAGCTCTTTATTCTCAAACCTACATGGTAATACATCTCTAAGTAGTAGGAAGTAGAATAATGTACTTTGACACTGCACAATATGTTATTACATAATATACTATATATACTGTGTACTGAAACTGTACATTAAACTATGTAAAGTGATGAGTTTCAAAATCAGACAGACAGAATTAGGTAAAGATATACTTCCTGCCACTAACTAGTTATCCCAACTTTAACTCTCAATGCCAACCTTTAGTTACTTATTTATAAAAATACAGTCTATAGATGTTATTATGAAGAGTTAAAAAAAATGTATGTTAAGCCAGGTGTGGCTATACATGTCTGTAATCCCAGCTACTTGGGAGATGGAGGTAAAAGGATCTGAAGTTCCAGCAGCAGAGTGAGACGAAAGAAAGAAAGAAAGAAAGAAAGAAAGAAAGAAAGAAAGAAAGAAAGAAAGAAAGAAAGAAAGAAAGAAAGAAAGAAAGAAAGAAAGAAGAGGAAGGAAAGAAGGAAGGGAGGGAGGGAGGAAGGAAGGAAGGAAGGAAGGAAGGAAGGAAGGAAGGAAGGAAGGAACGAAGGAAGGGAGGGAGGGAAGGAGGGAGGGAGAGAGGGAAGAAGGAAGGAAGGAAAAGAGGGAGGGAAGGAGGGAGGGAAGGAAAGGAAGGAAGGAAGGAAGGAAGGAAGGGAAGAAAGAAGGAAGGAAAAGAGGGAGGGAAGGAGGGAGGGAAGGAAAGGAAGGAAGGAAGGAAGGGAAGAAAGAAGGAAGGAAAAGAGGGAGGGAAGGAAAGGAAGGAAAGAATGAAGGAAAGGAAGGAAGGGAGGGAGGGAAGAAGCCAATCCTGTGCTTGTTCTCATTTGTTTGCTTTTTACTAGAAGAGTTTTGTATTGTCTTGGACTAATCAACATGTCAAAGAGTAGACAATTTGTTATTTGCTTAGAACAATTGTCTACTTTCTCCTTTAATGATCCAGGGAATATATATATATATATATATATATATATATATATATATATACATACATATATATATATATATATATATACATACATATATATATATATATATATATATATATGATGGGCAGTTATGAATTACTAGAAATAAGAGATAAAGCTGATTCGGGGGGAAGTGATTCACAAAAATACCAACTAATGGTCAGATAGCCAGTGAGAAATGCCTAGTGTCCAGAAGAACCAGACACTCAGAACACACCATTCTCATGTCATTTGTATTTCTGTTCTTTCTGTGTATAAATCCTCTACATTAACCATAAGACCCAAGACACACAGATCAATTGAGTCTGAGTCCTACAGTTCAGAAAGGGAGTTAAGCTGGAAATGGAAACACTGTCTAGAAAATAATAACAGGGACTGGGAAATCTATAAAAAGCAACAATACAAAACCAGACTAAAAATACCCCCACCCCAAACAGAATCATCTGAAATTCTGGGCAGAGTGATGTGCCACCCACAAATACTGGGACGAAAATTAGCCTATTACATTTGGATGTATGTTTCTCCCACACACACACCAAAATAAAGACAAAGAAGAGAAAACAGTAAAGACAGAAATCTAAAGAACTAGGGATGTCTGCTATATAATTCTTCTTAAATTGGTGATTTACTTCTCAGTGTTAAAAGATAAGAAAAGATAGTTTACATAGGTATGGATTTACACTTAATACATACATTGTTTTTCTTCTATATTTTTTTTTAGAAATGTAGGTTTCTATATTGCTCCAGTCTGACTCAATGTCTTCTGCTATGTTGTTATTCTCAAATAGTAAATGTTGTCATTAAATAAAACCAAAACCTTTTTCTCCCAACTAAAAGACCTAGTCAAATCAGTGTTATTCCCACTCAAGTACATGAAAAGACTGTCATGTATTTACAGACTGTTTATATGGAAATACACCAAAGGAGCATTCTTGATGTCAGTTAAGCATAATCACCATAACTGACACTAAAACCATTTTTTATGAATGTTTGTATAGAAGATGGCTTGAAAATGAGCCGAGTCAAGGCACACCTGTGTCAAATCAGACCCTGGGAACGAGTCTAGGGGTAGAAATTATGGCATACATATGTAATTGCTATTTACTTTTTGAGAGCCTATTCTATGTCTAAACACCTGACATAAAACATTTCTGGAATATTACTAGCTAGAATACTTTAGTGAAGCAAACAAGTTAGAAAAAACAGGTCAAAGACCATTATGAATGTCTATAGTAGAAAACGGTCCTTGATTTTTGTAAAGTGATATATTTATGGATAAAACAGCCTGAAATGCAAGCACTCAATAGAATAAATGAAGAACAGATATTAAATGGAACAAAGCTGAAGAATAGGAATCCTAAGGATTATTCCAATCATTATGACTTCCGTGTATGGGTATAAATATTCTCAATGGAAAAAGTACAAACAGGTTTCTGACCCTAGATGGCTAAATACTAAGCAGACATTCATTGAAAGTGACGTCCACACTGGAGGAACTTGACTTCCTGTGAGTTTATCACTCCCATTTGCTGATCCTAAAACAACTTAATTGAACAAAAACTCTACTGGTAAAAGTCACTTTTTAATTCTCATATATGCAAAAGAATTTTAAGAAACAGGCTTAAAAATGTTAGATAAGGTTATAAAGTTTGACAATGAACCAGAAAACTGAAAAACTGAGAAAAGAAATACAGCATGTTTCAAATCCAGGTCATTGGTCTGGTCATCCCAGCTTCTATAACAGTGGGAAGTAAGTTTTTGGTGCTTAATCTACCTAGTGTATGGTGTTCTGCTATAATAGTCTAAGCAGACTAATACATATAGTGATGCATAAAGCATTCCTACAATATAGAAAATATCAAAGCTCAAACCATAGAACTGAGTGGGATCCTGCTTTGAGCCTCAACACGTCATGAGGATTCTAGTTTTCTTTCTTAGTCATGATAGCCCTTAAAAAAAAAATCCTGATTACTTGACCTTAGTACTTGTCTGCCACTGCAAATACACCTGCCAAATGGGATGACTGTGTGAAATGCATAGATCTCCTGACTCTTAAGTTTGGCATTTAATGTTTTGTTTTGCTATTTTTCAGCAGAATGATTCTTACTAAAATTGTCCATTCACTACTTTAAGCTTGTAAACTTCTTGTGGAGCAGATTATACACACATGTGGATGTATTTACTGGGCCTCAGTTTCATACTTTCCTTATTTGTTGAATAGTATTTCCCATATATTTCTCATATTTATGCCCATAAAAATGTAACATAACCACTACCCTGCTCAATAGAGGACCTTTAATAATTTATCAATATTACCAAAGCCTCAAAAACTTGCTCCAAATTTAAGTTTCTCATCAATCTGGTCTCGGTTCCTTTTTCAATGATCTATTACTAACTGCTTCAGCTATTTCCTGAGCTATCCCCAAAATATTCCTGATATTCAGCTCACATCTGATCTTTGCCTCACAATTCTTTCCTAACTGGCCACAGCCAATCAATTTCCTTCTTCCTGCTAAAACCATATTCCTATTTCAAGACCCAATTTAAATCCTACCTTCCTACCAAAATGACTACTATAAGGGCACTTTATGTGGAAGTGGGTCAGAAGGTAGGTAGTAGAAGCTAAATTAGAAGGAAGCTTCACCAGAGAAAGAATAAGCAGCAGACTCAAAGGCCTCATGAGAGACAAGCCATAAAGAACATATCCTTATACTTTGCCCAAGGCCTAGTCTCCTTCATTATCAGATACTCAAGAGTTTCTAGTATAGCCAAAGAGAGTTGTTTATATTACCCTAGATCTTGTTTTTAATTAGTGATGGTGAGATCAGAAGCGGTGCAAATGAAAATGGCATAAAACACAGCCTATCACTTTTAGAAGTGTAAATGAAATGCCCTGTGGATTTTTTTAATTGCATGAGGACAGACAAGGAAATATCTCCATAAAACTGTGGCTTCTCAAGGAAAAGTGCTAATGCAATGTAAATTAAAATTTGAAAGTCTATTTAACAGATATCAACAAGATCACGAGTTGTGTCTATGGACATGCCCAATTCCTCAGACCTGAGAATGAAGTCATGCCTCCCACTGATGGGTAGACATACCTCTACCTCAGGGTCATGTCATGTGAAGCAATGTTTCCGTTTTATAATACAATATAAGCAAGGAGCTCTAACTGAAAGAAAGATTTTTCCCTGGTTAGAAACTTTGAGGGATAGTGAAGGAACAAACTTGATTTCTCTCTTTTTTTCTTTTTTTTTGTCGGTTGTGGGGGCTGAACTCTGGGTCTGGGCGCTATACTACTTAAGCCACAGAGCCCACTTTCAGCTTTTTCTGTGTATGTGGTGCTGAGAAATCGAACCCAGAGCTTCATGCATGCGAGGCAAGCACTCTACCACTGAGCCAACTTCCCAGCCCCTGATTTCTCTTTTTGAAAAAAAATAAATTCATAAAGCTTGAGTATTTTGAAATAGTTCTCATACTCACTAAATAAATTTTTGGTCCAATTTGATTTATATGTTTCTCATCAGACAAACAGGATTTTTAAATCTAGAAATGAATTTGTGAAAAAATGCATCTGTAGATACTAAAGTATATACTAAGTAGCATACCTATTTTTTTATATGAGAGTATTTGAATGTTAATGAGGCAGTTATATATCTACTCATTTTCTCATTCTATAACAGCTTCAGGCAAAACCTTTTTAATCACATTACCCTCTATTAGCATATTGAAAAGAAATTATTAGTCATAATGAATATGATCTTTATAAATTTTAGCTTGACTTTAGTTAAGGGTAAACCCGGGGTTTTCCAACCTGGAAAATAAATATGTCTATGTTAAGATTTCCTAAACTAAATAAATTGTCTTGTTAGTGTGTATCTCCTGCTTAAAATGACTGGCTATTACAATTGCTATATATAAATAAGTGTAAATGCAATAATTTTGAACTGACATTCCCATTTAATTAGAATTGTCTGTTTACAAAGAGATTTGCACCCCTCACCCACCCAATAGTATGTCTTTATTCAGTTGTGGAAGAAACTGAGCAACTTGCTAAAGAAGCAAACGGCACAGCACCTAACCTCAAGGAGAACTGTCTCATGCAGAAATCAGAAATCTAAATGTCAGCCACAATATAAAATGACACATATACCACTCACATCTGTGGTCCTAGCTACTCAGTGGGATGAGATCTGAGGATAATGGATTGGAGTCAGCCTGGGGGCAGTAAAGCCATTGAGATTCTTACCTCCAATTAACCACCAAAAAGCCAGAAGTGAGGCTGTGGCTCAAGTGGTAGAGTGCTGGCCTTGAGTGAAAAAGTTCAAGGACAGCACTCAATATCTGAGTTAAACTCCAGGACTGATATGCATGCACCTACACACACACACACACACACACACACACACACACACACACACACACACACACACACACACACACACACACACTAATAGAAACTATTTACCAGATAGTATAGGGTTGGGAGAAAGTAAACATTTTGACAGCGATGGTGATTAATAAAGCAGGTATTTGAAAAAACTTCCATAGAGAAAGTGACCTTTGAGTTATAACTTGAAAGATAAGGATGATTTCATTACACAGGAAACCAAGTAAAAGTCATTCCAGAATGAGATCAGACTAATTAGAAGAGTCACAGTTACAGGAACACAAAATAACCCTGCAGGAACTTTGCAAATGATCGTGCCATACTGCTCAAAGTAGGGTGCAGGGACCAGGAGGAGCAGCAGCTGGTGGATGCTTGCTAGAAATGCAAAACTTCAGGCTTCACTCAGCTCTTTGCAAGAAGGACCTTCATAAACATACACAGGTAAGCTATAAATCCATGAGTGCTTGTAAAACATCAGTTTGGAGTTTGTGTTATAGAGAAAACGATGTAAGAAATGCAGATGTGAAAATAAGAATTTCCTTGATACATGGAAATCAGTTCTGAGGCTACAATAATAGAATGACTAAAGAGGGTCTATATAGGGTGACACAGTGCTTACAGTTTTTTATTTCAATGTTATTTTAATCTTCCTATAATCTCTAGTCTGAAGATGAGAAACAAGAAAGATTTGAAAAGTCCAAAGTCACATAAGAGATCTGCAGTAGAATGTTAACCTAGTCTAACTTCAGAATTTGAAGTCAATGCCGGGCGCCGGTGGCTCATGCCTGTAATCCTAGCTACTCAGGAGGCTGAGATCTGAGGAGACTCTATCCCAATAAACCACTCGAAAACCTGAAGTGGTGCTGTGGCTCAAGTGGTAGAGTGCTCGCTTTGAGCTGAAGAGCGCAGGGACAGTGCCCAAGGCCAGAGTTCAAGCCCCATGACCGACAAAAAAAAAAGAATTTGAAGTCAACACTCAAAATGCATCTACCTTGTCAGGCACTGGTGGCTCACACCTGTAACCTTAGTTACTCAGGAGGCTGAGTTCTGAGGATCTTGCTTCAACGCCAGCCCAGGCAGGAAAGTCTGTGAGACTCTATTGCCAATTAACTACCAGTAAACCAGAAGTGGAGCTGTGGCTCAAGTAATAGAGCACTTGCCTTAAGCTGAAGAGCTCAGGGTCAGTACCCAGGCCCAGAATTCAATCCCTATGACTGACCAAAAATAAGGAAAAAAATTACATCTACCCCATTCCATCTCAACACCAGCTCCTTACACTACCATCTTCAGAGTTTCTCAGCTTCCTCTCTTGCTTTCCTCTCTTCCTCTCTTGCAGTCTATTGTGCAGTGGCCAGTGACTACAGTGCTGTGTGTGTGTGTGTGTGTGTGTGTGTGTGTGTGTGTGTGTGTGTGTGTGTGTGTGTTCTGTCACTGGGTCTTGAAATCCCTTAGATTTTTCACTCAAAGCTGGAGCTATACCACTTGACCCACAGCTCCACTTCCAGATTTTTGCTAGTTAATAAGAGAGAAGAATCTCATCAAATTTCCTTTCTGAGCTGGCAAGAATCCTCAGATCTCAGCTTCCTGAGTAGGATTATAGGCATGAGGTGCTGGCACAAGCTCTGAGTGATCTTTTCAAAAGAGTACTCCTTTATTTAGCATCCCAGTAGAATATAATCTCACCTTTCCCCATAAGTGCCTAAGGTGTGGGCCTGGCCTACACCTCAGATCCCTCCTCTGTCACTGTATTCTGTACATGGAATAACATTAAACTCTTTTCCTTCTGATCCCCTTTACATGATGATTAGAGTCTCAGGCCCATAGTAACATAGTGATTTTCACCAGCAGGTCTTCAGGTTTCCTTGTTCTGCCTAGTATAACTGTTTGTACTAATCCAATGCATTCTTTTCCCCTCTAGGGTCTTTAAAGGATAAGGATATCAACAGCTGCATTTAGCAGCATTTTCACCACTGAGTAAAAATCACCAGCATAATGTTCCATTTCTCTCCCTCTCCTCTCTGTCTCTCTCTCTTCTCTCTGTCTCTGTCTCTCTCTCTGCCTCTGTCTGTCTCTCTGTCTCTGTCTCTCCCCCCTTCTCTCTTTCTTTTTGTTAGTACAGGAATTTGAACTCAGTCCTGAGCTTTCTGGGCTAGTGCTCTACCATTGAACGTGCCTTGTTTTTTGCTGGTTATTTTTGAGCTAGGATGTCACTTTACTCTTGAAACTCCTCCAGGGCTGCAACACACCCACTTTAGGCTTACCACAGTTGCTGAGAGCAAGGATGCCCACTCCTATACCCAGCTTTCCCCCCTGTAGATGGAGCCTTGGGGACTTTTCTGCCTGAGGTGGCCTGAACCACAATCCTTCCGGATCAATCTCCCACATAGTTCAAGGTGGCAGGCATACACTACTACGGACTGAGAAGGGGATCCTGTGAGCCTTTCCACCTAGATCAAGGAATCTCTTGATCTCAGCCTCCTAAGTGGCTAGGATTACAGGTATGCCAACAGCACCCAGCCTTAAAAGAAAATCTTAAAAGCAAACTGAGGGAACAAGACATCATACAAAAGAAATGTGAAAAATAAGTCTACAGTTGAGTGTTCCTGTTTCCTTTTTCCTTCGATGTAATTTAAACTATAAGACAAACAAGATATGCAAGTCAAATGAGAAGTTTGATTTGACTTTCTAACCTTACTTGTTGATGACTACATTTGAATCTTTTCGTTCACTAATTGGTTATCTGTGTAAGAGTACCAACATGGTCATATTTTGTTCAGGAATGAGGCCAGATTATATTCTGCTGAAGATTATTCGATTTTCTGAGTAATCTATCTCAATGCTAACTATCTCAAATTTGAGGAAATTATCTCTCAGTTATAGACATAGTAGAAAATATGTAAATGAAAACAAAGGAAAAACTCAGGTTCAGCAAACTGTGCTATCATCATATGATGTAATGAAACAAAATAAGCAATTTACCCTTTTATAAATGAACCTGACTTTCCAACAGCAAGTATAGAGAAACAGAAATTGAAGGCAAGTCCTAACATATTTAGAAACTATGAAAGACAGTCTCTTTAGTCAAGTGTATTGACTTTAAAAATATGCCCTAAGTGCATTTTCCAAAAAAGCAAAGCAGTTCTGCTTTGTGATTAAGTATGGCAACCATCTTCAAAGATGGCCCTAGTGACACCTGGCTCAGCATACTCACCACTTTGTATAGTCCCCTTCCATGCTGTAGTATCTGAGCTTGTGGGAATGATGAATAGAACATACCAAAAGTCATCGTGTGTCACTCTCAGGTTAGGATATAAAAGACATTACTACTTTCTCCTTTCTTAAATCCCTTTTGATGGTGGATGCTAGTGGCCATGTTGTATGTGCACAATCAGAATATTCTGCAGAGACTCACATGACAAATCTGCCAAAGTCAGCTAAGATATATGAGGCCCTGGCAACAGTCACATGATGGGCCATACTAAAATTGAATCCCTGGCCCTGGTCAAACAAAACCCACCTCCATATTATACAGAAAAGACTAAATAAAACTGACTAAAGTATTTGTCTTGGGGTCTTATGATCATGGATGGTTTTTTATTTTCTCTATGATGTTCACATTTCCCAAGTTTTCTATTGTCAGCATGTTTTTCAAATTGTAAATTAGAAAAGGCAATGATGTATTTAAAAAGTAGAAAAGAAAGAGTGTGAGTGCATGAACTGCCAAAGACTGGCTTGAACCATTCCCTTCTTGGAGCTCATAGTGCATGAAAGGATTGTGAAAATATATATCTACAAGCCCCAGTGAGTACAATGAGGAGAATCCAACGTGATAAGGACTGTGGTGCAGAACAGAACCCAGTCTTTCCTAGGATAATAGCATAGAACCTGAGATAATTTCCTTGAAAAGAGAGCCAAACCTGCTAACTGAGCTATTTGACATTCCAGTAAAGAATGACATCATTGTTTTTGTCACAGAGATAGAGGAAAAGAGAGAGAGAAAGAGACCTTAATTTTGAAGAAAAGGTATTTTTAAAAGTTTTTATAATCTGGTAATTGTCCAGACATTTCATATAAATATTTATGAATAACAGAAACATCATCAATTGCAATGTTTAGGAACATCCTAAATGAATAATATCTGACAAATTATATAACTGTCATAAAAGGAAATGTGTATTTTGCCTTCAGGCCAGTATAAACATTTACTACTGAAACAAACATTTTCCTTTGGGAATCACCTTTTGGTTCTCAGGCTCAAGAAAAATTTTTGTTTAGCTATTTCTTTCTAGTTACAGAAAGGACAGAAGTCTAGAATAGTAACACTATGTCAAATAACATTAAAAATGTTATTTTATTCTTTTCAAATGCATCACATTACCCTCAAATTGAAGAAAATCAAAGACTTTAAGAGTTAATCCATAGAATAACTAACAAACCTCAAAGTCAATTTATCTAAAAATTAAAACATCAGAATCAAGAAGGGGTAATATTGATCAAGATGCATTTTATTTAAAAACTGATATGTGTAAGGAATGAGAGGCGATAGAGAGAGCGACCAATATGCGCTCAAGGCTTTATTGGGTGGCAGACCTGCCCGGCTGCTTCCAGCAGGAGTGGAAGCAGCAGCCAGGGACAGATGAGGCTGAATTCAAGCAAAATTATAGGAGGTAGTCACATGGGTAATCACATAGGTCACATTACATAGACTATGGGAATTTGGGGGTAGGATCAATTCAGAGAACAGGTGTTGTGAAGATGTTACATGGACTGCAGGAATTGGGGGGAGAGTCACATTCCAAGAAAGCGTAACCAGACTGTTGCAGCTCGGGTGGGAATTTGTACATCACACTGGAAAAACAGTATCAGGAAATAGTAACATATTTTTGTAAACAGGTGGACACAGGGTGGGGACTTAATCATTGGCAAGCTGACTCTGAGACCTTAGAATATGTTGAATTGAAACCCTTGATACAGCTAGTTAAAATAATAGAATACAAATGAAATATTAGGATCTGAGATTAGAGAAGTTCTTGAATTTTATAAAAATAGTCTGGATGACAATTATAATATAAACTTCAGAATGTACTTGGGGTTGTGTTGAAGTATGAAAATCAAACCTTTATAGAGCACATTTCATAAAGAACTTGTTAAGGCATACATCCAGACCTTCCTCCCAATTACATCAGGTACCTAGAGATGAGTATCACTTATGACTAGAAAGACAAGGTTAATTGTACTATTTTACATTATACTTTTAGAAGCAAAGGTTAGATTCCCCTTAGGAATCTTCCTAGAGCAACAGACTAGGTTCAAATGTTTTAGAAGTTTATGTGATTTCAGATTTCACAATTAAACTAATCTTTAACAAACCATTGATGAGTGTGGTCTTATCAGTATCATGGACAAATTAGTAATGCAAAGGAATGATAAAGCTACTTATTCATTAAGACAAGAAAAAATTATCATCATACTAAAACAATGTTATCACCTGTACAGTAGTCTTATTATGTATATGATTTCAAAATGAAAATACCTATATTTTCCCTAATTACAAAATAATCATAAAAATGTAAGTCTATAAAATAGAAGATAGAGTTAATTTTTCAGTGTATTTTTCAGGTTTTTTCATATTAAATTATGTGCATAAGTATCTGTGCAAGCATGTATATGTGTGTAAGGAAAAACTCTTGTGTAAACTTAGCTATATGTTTCCATGATAACAAAAAATTTTAGAGTGTAAATCTCTATATTCCCAAAAAAATCACTGGAATCTCAGTCAGAGATTTTATATTGAGTTTTAATTTCACCAAATTAAATGTGAACTGCATTGCCTCCTATAAAAATTAAATGAAGTTCTAAATCTAAAATGCAGCTCTATAATAGATATAGTTATTCAACTCTTCCAGATAAAAATCTTAACATTTGTTCATTTACCAAAGCCACTCTACTAAGCATATTAAAATTTGTTACAAATTAGAGTAAGCAAAGTAAATGCTCAGTAAATTTTGGTATTTGTAGTACTAAGTATACTGGTGCTCTAAAATCTTCTGAGGACATCTAATTATCTCACTGGATCACTTACTATTCTAAAAATTTAACCTCAAACATCTCACTTTAAAAAGTAATGTAATACTAAATATATTTGCTGACATTTAAGTGGTATGAAAAGTAAAAAATAATTAACATCAAATGTTTCCTGAAGATCATCTGCTTTTAATCTTTTCTCAGAGGTCTTATCAGCCTTTACTATGGGAAATATTAACTTTGAATAGATTAGGCAGATTGAAACAATTTTTAAAAAATGGACAAAAATGGTAGAATTCATGATTATAAAGTTGAAATGATAAACTACAAAGAAAGCCGGTGAATGATTTGATTTCCATTTTGCCATGCAAGTATTTCTACTTTGAAGCTTTTGATTATGTGACTTACCCCACCCCCCAAATAGAAAATAGGTGCCTGTATTACTTCACATAATATTTAATATCTCAATTCAGGTATCAATGACAAGCTCCAGCAATCAGATTTTAAACAATGGTTGTATAAAATAAATTATTTAAAACATTCTTACAGTTTCTATTAATGCTATAATAAAACTGGATTAAATGAGGAAATTGTTAACAAAGTCAATTGATATTTTTGTCTTAATATACTTTGTTTATGAAGTTTTCATTCAATTAAACTTAAACTTTACCTGAGAGTTTTTTTTAAGGATATGTAAGGTGTAGATATGAACTAGAAAAGTATCAAATATGAAGAAAGGTATTTATAAACCAATGCTAAGGTAATCCAAACAATTAATAGTTATAGAGGTGGTCCAAACAAGACTAGTATCAGAAACATGTCAATTTGTCAAGTTTTCTTCAGTTTAAACAGTAAGTTCATAAGAAACATAATAAATACAAAGAGCACCTACAAAAACCTAATTTTAGATTTTATCAAAATTATTTGATTCAAAAGAGGATATAATTTTGGACCTGAACTATTTCATTTATATGCGTGTTCTTGAAGGCTGTATGAAGTCCCCACCAGGCTCATTTCAAGGCTGATATATACAGCATTTACTTCAGTGCACAAGTGTGGGCATAAGACAACCTACAGCTTTTTATAGCTTAAAAGAGTTCTAAGCACCCTTGCCAACAGTGCTCTTTTCTCAACAAAACTGCTTTTGAAACCAAGCATTCATTGGCTAAAACAAGGCATCTGCTGTTAAAGAGATTGATTATCCTGGGGCCTGACCTAATTGGGAGATTAGATATGGTTCTCCACTCAGGATGGAATGGTTTGTGGAGGAAAAAAATAGGGCCAGAAAAAAAGAACAAACTTAAAAAATATAAATGCACTTTTACATAAATCTCATTTTCTTTAAGTAAAAATTAACACTATTGCAAATGTTAGGTAGATGAAATTGCTGTTATGAGTTACAAGTTCATTGAATTCACCAGTGATTTCTCACTAACGGGTGCCCACTTGCTGTTGTCATATAAGCCATCCTCAAAGAAATGACTTACGGAGACAAATCCTACTGATCATCTCCTCTCATTCTGTCTGTCTGTCTGTCTGTCTGTCTGTCTGTCTCTGTCTCTGTCTGTCTGTCTGTCTGTCTGTCTGTCTGTCTGTCTGTCTCTCTCTCACACACACACACACACACAAATGTGGCCTTTGTGTTGATGATATCATTTCAGTATTTCTGTTGTCAGTTAAGTATTGGGTTTTTCTCCCAAACACAGACATCACCTCATTGCTATAGCTAGCTGCATTTTTCTTCCTAGTCTTTGACAACCGGACCTTTGTTAATGCTATTCAGTAATATATCAGGCTCAGGTCATCCATCCCACACATGACAAAAGACCCAGATGCTCATGTGAATTGCACTCCCCAAAAGTGCTGCCCTCTTCCTGCATGGAGATCTACATTCACAACGCCCTCTCATGTTTGCTGGCCCCCTTTGTTTCCACATAATCTGTCAAGCTGGGAAAAAGTGGCTGCTCCCATTGCACTTCCTTTATATAATAAATTTAATATCATTTTAGTTATAAAGTTAGGTATAATCATCTTTATAAAAATGCAAGATGGTTTATTGTATTTAAACTTTGAAATGGATCCATTTCCTAGAGTGGTGGACTCTTTCTATTCATTTTTCACCACTTCTTGAACTCCCTAGATTAAACCAAGTGTGATTGTCCTCTTTCACTGAAGAAAAGGGAAGAATAGCTTTCAAGTAGAAGTGTTCAAGCTGAAGTGCAGGACTGAATAATTCATAAAATAGTACATTTATAATTAGAATCAGTTTCACTACTTTTGCTCTCTTAGTGCCTTTAGTACAATTTGTATTATCCACTAATTACTCAGAATTTGAACCTTGTAATTTAAAGCAATGTCAAGATATTTAAAAATGAATATAATAATGCTTTAAGAAAAGTTAACATTGATACAACTGGTATAGGGAGGCATACTATGTGTGTGTATTCATATTGTAGAGTTGAGACTGCTTTCCATTAACTTTTTTATCCTTTATACCTTTGACCTCATAGAATTTAAAATTCAATAATTTTGGATGCTTACTGTGAGAGAAAGCATAAATAGATAATTTATTAAATATAACTAATTTATCCAGACCAGCAGGAACATTTTGGTATTTTATCCAGATGAACAAGAACATTTTGGTATTATAAGGAAAGCATAAGATCAAACTAATATAGATGAGTTTCTAGCCTTAATTTGGAAAACGTTCAGTTTTGATTTGAGTGAAATAAATCTGTAAAATGGAAGAAACAGGGTTACAAGCATGCCCTAATATCTTCCACTCACAAATACACGCACGTAAATTTAATATATCATCTTTTAGATATAATACAGAAAATACCTTATTGATTTTATACAACATGGTGTAAAACATGAGTAATTATTAAATATTATGAAATGTAGCTGGAAGTGGAAATGTGGTTCAAGGGGTAGACTGCCAGTCTAGATCGATAAAGCTAAGGTACATACCTAGCCCCTAGAACTGCCCCTCACAAAGGAGGTTAAGTATAATATTTAAAAATAAAAACATATATTCAGTTTCATATTCAACTTATAAGTGGGCAGACCCAACATAAAACATGGACTTAATGTGAATGACTAATAATGACTGATCTGTAACTTGATGAATTTAGCTTGAATATTTTTTTTCCCTAGTCCTGGGCACTGTCCCTGAGCTTCTTTTTCTACACAAGGCTAGTGCTCCACCATTTGAGCCACAGATCCACTTCTGGAATTTTGGTGGTTAATTGGAGATGGAAGTCTCATGGCCCTTCCTTGCCCAGGCTGGCTTCAAACCACAATCCTCCCATCTCAGCCTCCTGAGTAGCTAGGATTACAGACTTAGGCCATTGGCACTTGGATATGACTGTTATATTATTTGAGCCATACACAGAAGGCAAGTTATACAAAAACTTACTGCACTTAGAAAAGCCAATTCTATCCATATACAAAAATAGAAAAATATTAAAGAGGAATGAATTTCTGTGTTTTTACAATGGACTTTATTCTCATAAATGTTTTATAAAATAGTATTGAAAAATATAAAGTTATTATATAATATATAAACTCTTTCAAAATGTTTTTACTTTGTCATTCAAGAGAATTTTATTAGTAGTTGGCAGTTTAGCAGAATAAATTCACCTGTATTGATATATGAAGTAATAAAAATAATCCTACATTTAGAAACAACAAGCTAAAATGAACTACCGGCAAAATGCCTAATAACATGCAATAATAAATAATTAAAATAAATTAAATAAATTTAAATAAAACGAAATAATAAATTTAACAAAATAACACACAAAATCCTTCTCTGTTTATTTTAACAGGATGTTGATTTATTACTTTTTCAGAAGCCTTGTATGGAAAGCTTCCATATCTAACCCTATTCTAAACTACCCTGAATTTCAGTTGTATTTTAAGATGTGTACATATAGCCAGATACAGGTGGCTCACATCTGTAATTCTAACTATTCAGGATGCTGAGATCTGAGGATTGTGGCTTGCAGACAGACCAGGCAGAAAACTTTCTTGAGATTCTTACTTCCAACTAAACATAAGAAGTTGGAAGTGTCCCCAAAGAAACAAACGCCCCATTAACAAGTGGGCTAAAGACTTAAAAGAGAGACTCTCTGAAGAGGAAGTAAGAATGGCCAATAGACACGAAGAAATACTTAACTTCTCTAACCATAAAAGAAATGCAAATCAAAACAACCCCAGTTAGAATGGCTATAATCAAGAAATCTAGTAACAACAGATGCTGGAGGGGATGTGGCCTAAAGGTAACCCCACTGCATTGTTGGTGGGAGTGTAAACTTGTTCAACCACCCTGAAAAGCAGTATGGAGGTTCCTCAAAAGACTCCACATAGAGCTCCACTATGCCCCAGCAATCTCATTTTTTGGGCATTCACCCAAACGATCACAAACAAGGCCATACTAAAGCTACCAGCACAACTATGTTTATCACAGCATTATTCACCATAGCTAAGATATGGAACCAACCCAGATGCTCCTCAGTAGATGAATGGATCAAGAAATTCTATGCCTACATCAGAAAGAACGACACTGCCCTATTTTTAGGAAATGGAAAGATGGAAAGACTTGGAAAAAATTATATTAAGTGAAGTAAGCCAGATCCAAAGAAACCTAAGTCACATAGTTTCCCTTATTTGCAATAACAAGTATATGTCTAGGACAATCTTACCAGATAAGCAGACAAGGTCAAAAGCTATGTACATATGACCACAGAAGATAACGCTAAGGAAAATGAACCCCAAGATAGGGACACAAGAGGTTTTTTACTTCGTTGCTATTGTTTTTAATGTACTATGTGATTTTTTTGTTTCTTTTGTATGTTCTTCCCCCATGGTATGATCCCTGTTGTGACTGTATTTGATTCTGGTGCCCTGCATCTTGTATATATATTTTTATAATTTGGGAGGAGGGGAAGGGAAATAACGAAATGCTGAAATAAGAATATAGGTTGACCCATTGTAACAATGAGACATACAAGACACTATGTTGAAAATGAACTTTACAACTTGGGAGGGGAGGAGTTCGGGAGGTGGGGAAGGGATGTTAAACAAAGGAGGGGGTAATAATGTTTGATAGGAAATGTACTCATTACCTCACTCATGTAACTGTAACCCCGCTGTGCAGTATCTTTAGCAATAAAAAAATAAATATAAATTAAAAGAAAAAGTTGGAAGTGGAGCTGTGGCTCAAGTGGTAGAGCTCTAGCCTTCAGCAAAAGAGCACAGGGACAGTGCCCAGGCCATGAATTTGAGCCCCAGCACTGTCACTAAACAAACAAAAAAGCCCAGAGTATATGTGTGTGTGTGTGTGTGTGTGTGTATGTGCATTTTCAGTGAAGATTAATGATGATCTACCTTTTAAATTATAATGTTTGATACCTAAACATAGTTGAGCTAGGAAATGACGAAGTGATTATATATCATTAACATGATAAAATTATAGTAAATATTAAAATAAAACATAGTGCTTTCTGATAGGAAATACAGTTTTTCATAATAAGAATATATATTTATATTTTATAATTATATTAATTTCAAGATTTAGTATTGCTTACTAAAGATAAAAATCTTAGCTGGGCACTGGTGGCTCACACTTAGTTACTCCGAAGCTGAAATCTGAAGATTGTGGTTCAAAGCCAGCCCAGGCAGCATAGTACATGAGACTCTTAGCTCCAATAAATTACTCAGGAAAAGCCAGATGTGGTGCTGTGACTCAATTACTAGAGTGCTAGCCTTGAGCACACTGAGGCTCAGAGATAGTGCCCAGGCCCTGATTCCAAGCCCTACAACCAACCCAAAACAAACAAACAAAAACTTAATATCGTGTGCATGCAATTAGATCATTAAATATTATGAGTTCTCCAATATGGAAATATAGTTGCTGAATTTTTAAGGCTCTGCTAAGTAGTAAAATTGTCACGATTTAAAATCAAGATGTTACCTTTGGGTATCAAATAAGAGCCTTTTGGAGGAAAATGAAAGATGGAAAAATAGGGCTGTAAGAAATGCACATTATACACTTCAATTATTAAAGCCATGGGGGGAGAATATGTATACATATATATATATATATATATATATATATACACACATATATTCACCTACAACATTACCCTTAAGTAATAAGAATAGAAAGCTTCTCATTTAATTCCTTTGCATAAAATGAAAAATAATCTCTACTAAATAAACACTATGATTTGTGAAAAATCTTTTTTTCTAAAGATAAAAAAATTTTCAATCTGATATAATGACATTTTTAGCAAGAAATGGAGCATAAAATGACATTAAAATTACAATAAGACAAATATTTCCTACTATTTATGAGATTTACAATAATTTTGACAGAAAATTCTTGCCTATTAGAATAATTCAATTAGGTAAAAAATTTTCATTTTCTACATAAGAGCACATTAATATGAAATTAAATGTTAATACACATATATAGGCACATGCATGTATTTTTAGTATATGTATCTGTGCATATATATCAGACGTGTAAAATGCATATCTGCGCACTAAATGTGTATAATGATATATTTCTGAAGTATATTATGATCCAACATTTCATTATGAAGTACTCCTTAGCTACAAATAGGAACTATTAATATCAGCTTGCCCTTATCTTATGTTGAATTGAAGATCATTCTCAAGCTGAATTTTTAAAAGGCATTATTGTACGTGCAAACATTGCCATCTTCTGGCTGTTGGAAATATTTCTCTGTTTACATAAAACTCTATCATTCCTAACTGCCAGTAAAAATGTTTAGCCTAAATCTGTTAATTAAAAATGACTCTTTTAAAGGCTGGGAAGGTGGCTCAGTGGTAGAGTGCTTGCCTTGCATGCATGAGGCCCTGGGTTCGATTCCTCAGCACCACATAAGCAAAAAGAAAAAAGCTGGAAGTGGTGCTGTGGCTCAAGTGGTAGAGCACTATCCTTGAGCTGAAGAGCTGAGGGACAGCGCCCAGGCCCAGAGCTCAGGCCCCACAACCGGATCCAAAAACAAAAAAAAACAAAAAAAAACCCAAGATTCACAAAAATGACTCTTTTAAAATAAGCATTTCTCAGCATTTTTTCAAATGTATACAATTTAAAAGGAAACAGGAACTTTGATTCTCCCCCCTGTCTTCCACTAGCAAGATAATAAAACTCAGACTAACCATAAATCATTTGTAAGATTATGTAAGGAAGTCATTCTTGAAATCTGTCCTAAGTCTTTGAAATCTCATACTGTACATTTGCAGCATATATCAATTCAGACCAACATATATCACTGGCTTAAGAGTCAGCTGCCATTAATGATTATTAACGTGGGCTCAAATCCTGGGGAAAAGGGACAGGAAGGAACAAGTGCTAGGGATTTGCAGAATCTTTTCACAAACCTAGGTTTAAAGACCGCCATTCTAGTAAGCAAGGTCCAAAGAAACGTAGGTCCCATGGTTTCCCTTATTTGCAATAACTAGTAAATGTCTGAGACAAGCAGAAAAGGTCATATAAGTTGATGTTAGGCGAAATGAACCCCAAGATAAGAACTCAAGTGGTTTTTTTTCTTGCTATTGTTTCTAACCTATTTATAAGGTGATTTTTTTTTGTTGCTTTGTGTGTCCCTCCCCGATGGTATAACCCCTGTTTTCACTGCAACAATGAAATGCACAAGATGCTATGTCGAAAACCGAACTTTACAACTTTGGTGGTGGGGGGATAGTCATAGAGATGGGAGGTCAGGGATGATAAGGGAAAAACAAAGGAGGAGGCAACAATGCTTGATAAGAAATGCACTCATTACCTGGCTCATGTAATTTTAACCCCTCTGTACCATATTTTCACAATAAAAAAAACTTATTAAAAAAAAGACTGCCATTCTATACTGACCTGTACACATCCATCATTCTACAACTATTACTAAATTAACACTGGAGAAATGTCATGTCTGAAACTCTAGAAAGCCCTGTTTTTTTCCAATTTAGTCAACACAGATGCATCATCCATACTCTCTGGAAGTGGCCTCCCTTATCTATCCAACCTTCTCCCACCAGAACATGTTTTGCATTTTCCATGACATTTCCCTAGACAAATATGAAAATGACCATGTACTCAATAAATACTTATAATTTATTAAATAGCATCATAGATACTACAGCTGTTAAAGAAAAACAGAAGTGGAGGTTCCAGTTTAGATATACTCCAAGGTCAACTAGCAATAACAACATAACCAAAATTTAACTTACCTATATCTTTGACAGTATTAATCAATGAGATTAAGCCAGTAAATACTGGTTTACTCAGTGTCAATAGGCTGTTTGTCCTAAACCAAAACAAACAACAAATTTAATGTAGAATAGTAAGCCATGAGAAAAGATCAAAATACTTCCTCACTTATGCTTTATAACTGTTTTGTGGTGAATTCATTAAAACTCTCTTTTGGTGTGAGGTCTCCTAGACAGAGACTTGTCTTGCACTTTTTGCATGATAATCTACTTTCATATTTACTAATTTGTTATGACTTCATTTTTGCACAGAAAATACAGCATATATTTTACATAATTATTAACAGTGAAAAAATTCTCTGAAGTAGCACTATAAGCTACCATGAAAATACTGTAGATCAAATCCTTAATAATGTCAGAGAAAATTTATTTAGAACAGTTAGTATTTTTTTAATTTAAATTATATTTTACACATGGAACCCAACAAGTGGCGTGTGAAGAAGAAAAAGGAATATCTGGAAATCCATATGCAGTGTTAGTATTATCCCCACCTTTGGTCCTCAGCTCCCCCAGACCTGAGCATCTCCCTGTCCTAGAGTTCCCACCATAGAGCCCGCCACTCCCTCTCTCCACCCAGACCCACGTTCGAAGGCACCTACCTCACTACCTGCCTCCAGACTCACTTTCCACTGGGATAGGACTGATGCTCTGTGCTCCCTTCCTGGGAAATATGGCTTTCTCCTATGTCTGCTTCCCTCCACGTGGTCCCGGAGATGGTCGTGAAGGATTACGGAACATTAGGAAAGACTGTGAATATTAGCAGAAATCTAAACAGATAGAAATAAAACTTCTAGACAGGGCAAAACAATCACAGAAAGCCAGATATGGACAAGATAGAGTCCAAATAAAAAGAGGAGACAGATAAGAACGTAACCAATGCTCCATTTAATGGTGTGGATAATGTTATAAGAAATGTGTTGTTATTTCATCTTGCATAACAAATATCACACAAAAATCATAGGGTATACCTAAAAAATCTAGCTGCATACCTACTCTTCACCTAGGCCTTATTGCTCCAGGCTATAAACTTGTACTGAATATTATGTAATACCATTTTTTATGTAACTAAACAAATCTAAACATAGAAAATACATAGTAATCAGCACTGGTGGTTCACACCTATTAGTTCCAGTTATTTGAGGGCTCAAACAGTAGGTTCATGATTGTGGTTCAAGACCAGCTCAGGCAGAAATTCAAAAGCATCCTCCTTAATCTATGGCTGAGCACAGTGGCACAGGCCTATCTATCCTCTTACCTCCTAGGGAGGCTGAGGATGGCTTGCATTACATGCCAGCCCATGCAAGAAAGTCCAGAAGACTCAGCTAAACAGAAGAACTTAGGAATTGGGGTGTGCGTCTGCCATCTCAGCTATGAAAGCAAACTTAAATAGGTGAACCCCAGCCTGGTACAAAAAAGGCTGGAGGCATGGTTTCTTAGTAGAGCATCTTTCTAGTAAGCTTGAGGTCCAGGGTTCAAACTTCAGTACCATCAAAGTATAAATAAAGGGAAGGTGTGGTAAAAAATACTAGATGAGATAAGTTTTACAGCTCTAATATAACTTTGTGGGACCACCATTACATATGAAATGTATGACTATAATGGGAAAAATGGTAACCAAGATAAGCAGAAGCCAGAAAAGCCAAACTCATGGTTCTGATTTCTCTTTAGTCACACAAAACTATATTGCTTTCAGATTTACATAAAACTTTATTACAAACTTCTTACCATACCTTCTGGATCTATTTCCTTTAACTCCTCAGAGTACAAGTATGTAACACCTCTACAGATAGAAAATACACATTTTACTAGCCTTTTAATTTTTAGGATCTTCCAATTAGTCATTATTATATAGACCTTCATTGCATTTACAGATAATTTACAAATGACATCACAATAAAATCCAAGAAATTCTTTTGCTGAGTTTTAGCATAAAGGTTCTTTAAAAGTCAGAAAGAGTCATGAGGTTGAGACCTGAGGATAGCAGTTCAAAGCCATCAGAGCTAGGAATATCTGTGAGACTCTTATTTCCAATAAACTACCAAAATAGCCACAAGTGGAGCCTTGAGCAAAAGAAACTCAGGGACAGCTCCCAGGCCCTAAATTCAAGCCTCAGAATCTGCATGTACATGCTTTCTCTCTCACCACCCCCATAAAAAACAGTGGGGGTAGGGTGTTTTGTGGAGAAAGGTGAGGTCCAAGACCTACTACAGGGAAGCCAGAATTCTGGCCCTAACCCAAGCACCCTACAGAAAGAGCTATGGATACTTCTTCCTCCCTATTCCATACTGCCCCTTAACATCAATCATTAACAACAGATGTAATTTACACAAACATACTTAAAAGATTATTTTTAAAGATCTTTCTGTGCTGTCAACCCATTACACATTTTACTCATGAAACTGACCGAAATCAGATAAATAATGCCTTGACCCGCAGCATTCTATGAGGTTCTCCCAATTCCTGGTCCCTGTGAGCACATTCTGTATAATTCTTTGCCACTGAGAGCGGCCACCAATTCCAGGACTAAGTTTGTGGACAGATTTATCTGACTTGATCTGATCTCATCAGCTGAGCCCTTAAAAGGGACAGCAGTCTCTCTAAAATCAGAGCGAATGGAAGTGCAAGTAGGCCTACTGAAGGGCTTCCTGACCAGCCCAAACACTATCCTCTAGCCAACAGCCAGAAAGGGAATTTGGGAGCTTGTTAGAGAACTAAAACATTCAGATGAGGTCCCTCTGCGGACTCTAGATTTCAGCCTTGTGTGACCTGGTGGAGCGCCCCTGTGCCATGACCAGATTTCTGTTCCATAGCACTTAGATAATAAGTGGATGCTGTTTTATGAGTCGCTAATTTTATGCGAAGTAGTTAAGCAACAATAATAGAACACCAACACTCAGACATTCCTTGTATATTTAAATAGCAATATGTGTGGTAGTTACAGCTTATCAGACTTCAAAGTGATTTTCCCAGGTGCTTTGGGAATAAAATTCACAGTTGCAGGAGCATTAATCATGCACCTGCTCCTTAACTACTTCTGACCCTAGGGTGAAGTCATTGAACTTGAGACAGGAAATCATGGCCACATGATTTTGGAGGGGGTAACCCTAATTCTCAGTAGCCTAACCAAGGCAGGGGAGGGCTCTAAATCGTGGAACAGGAAAGCCACATCCGCACAGGGCAAGCCTGCTCTTAGGGCTGTGGCTGCCATGGATGCAGCATCTTTTTAGTGACTAGGGGTCACTGGCGCCACGTCAGGCACAACTAGCGGGAAACTCCAGCGACGGTGCTACCTGGTTGTTCAGAGCACAGGCCTCAGGACGGCTCCCCCCTTCCACCTTTGCCCCTCTGATCAGCCACACACGCAGCGCGCCTAAGCCCTGCCGAGGTTCCACCACCCAGGAACCCAGAGCGCTGGCCCACACAGCCGCCGCGCCTGCGCAGAGGTGCCGCCGGGCGAGGGCGGGAAACGCAGCTTCGAAGGGCGGGACCGACCAGCGTGAGGGCGGGGCCTGGCGATGCGTCGCGCTTGCGCAGTAACGTCTCATAACGTTAGTTTGAATCCTGTGGCGGGCTAGTGCGGGGCGCCCGCTGCGGTCGTGACCTGCGGAGTGCCAGCGTGCGGGGGTCTCTGTCGGCGGGGACCTCACCATGGCGCTGCAGCTCTCCCGGGAGCAAGGCATCACCCTGCGCGGGAGTGCGGAAATCGTGGCCGAGTTCTTCTGTAAGACCTCGCGCAGGGCGGACGGCGGGGAGCACGGGGCTCGGGCGGCCCGCTAGGCCCCAAGCCCGGCCCAGGTGACCCGGAAGTGGTCGCGCGGCCCGGTGCTTCGGGCCGCGCAGGGGTCACGCGGCACCCCGAGGGGCGCGGGTCGGAGGGAAGCTTGGTGCGCGGGACCCTTGCCTCCGCAGGCCCTGCCCCTCACTTCCCCAGCACCCCAGTTCTCAGGGCCCAGCTGCGCCTGGGCGGGACTCAGGTGTGGCCGGCGCCGCACCCCCTCCCGCCAGCTGTATCTGGGACTGACCCTGGAGGAGGAGGAGGAGAAAAGGGAGGGGAAGGGGCCCCGCGCCAATTTGGGGAGCCTAGGCCTGTTCTGACATCCTCTGCCCCACAAAGCTGAATTTAGATTACAGGGAGGTTAATGTACTTTTTAATTTTCTTTTTTCTTCATGCTACGTAAGTGCAAAGGCCTTTTTCAAAACCTTCGACGCAAAATGTTATTTTCATTGCCCCTTATACTCTGCTTTCAGGAAGACCTATAAACAGGTGTTTGACGATTTACAGCTTTCATACTCTTTCTTCCAGCCTTTGGCATCAACAGCATTTTATATCAGCGTGGCATATATCCATCTGAAACCTTCACTCGAGTGCAGAAATATGGACTCACCTTGCTTGTAACTACTGATCCCGAGCTCATAAAGTATCTTAACAGTGTGGTGGAACAACTGAAAGGTATTTTTTAATCACTGGAAATACTTTTGAGTTGTGTTATGTTCTAGGATCCTCATTTTCAAGCATCTCAGGTTCATGAAGCGCTCATCTTGCAGCTCTTGTGTATAGGTACAAAACTGCCATCTCAAAATAATGATTCTGAATTGGGAGATAAGCAGATAAGACAGAAATTGAAAGAAATGGCAGCCTTTGCTACACTGTACCGTCAGTGGGACAACTATTTTGGTATTAGGAATCTTGAAAGTCCTAACAGAACAGTCTATCAAGTCTTTTAGAATTGCTATTAAGCTAGGTGCCAATGACTCCAGCTTTTAATCCTAGCTATTCAGGAGTCTGAGATCTGAGGATCACAGTTGGAAGCTAGCTCACAAAAGTCTGTAAGATTCTTATCTCCATCTTTCTCCCTCCCCACCCCCCCCAAAAAAAAAAACTGGAAGTGGAACTGTGGCTCAAGTGATAGACTGCTAGCCTTGAAAAAGCCCAGGGACTGCGTCCAAGCCCTGAATTCAAGCCCCAAGACTGGCACCAAAAGGAAAAAAAGGGAAAAAGGCCATTGAACTTAATTTATTCAAAAGCAACAAGCTTGAACTTCTCTGGTTGTGACGACAGCCATTATCTGAGAAAATATACACTATGCTCTTAACATTATGTAATAAACTTTCTGAAACACATCTGTAGTCATTAGAGTAATATCAAGGAAACTAAAATTAGACTCAACTAGGGGACTAAACTGAAAACAGTTTACTAAATGGTAACATCCAGTACTATGTGTCAGCTCATTCCATTTGTTTCCATACTGCCTGTCTTAGTATTGAAACTTTTTGGGTTTTTTTTGCTCATGATATTGTATTGCTTGTTGGACCAGTGCTTAGTCTCTATTTCTTCTAGAATTTCTACCAGGTACTATGTTTCTCTCGGAATTCTCATTTCTAATTTTTCTGTTTGTAAGATGCTTTTCCCCATTTAGTCTTCCAGAAAACACTAATAGTCCCTCTTTGCCTTTTTTGTTTTTTCATTTTTTAATTCAGAAATTTCTTTTCCCCTCAGAAACTTTTTTTGTTTTCTTTGCAACTTTATTCCTTCAGTTGTAGTTTTCATTGCATTTTCATTAAGATATGTTTCAAAGGCCTTTTAGTGGTACTGGGGATTGAACTCCAGTGTCACATACATGGTAGGCAAGTTTGTATTTTGTTTTTTGAAATAGGGTCAAGCTGACTGCTTGTGCTGACCTCAAATTCTCAGTTGTCTGCCTCCTGAATAGCTGAGATTACAGGTGTGTAACACCATGCCCTGCTGGTATTTCTCCTTCAAGTGATAGCCATTAATGTTTTCCTTTCCTTCATATCTTCAGTTGAATCTCCCTCCACCGTAAGTTGAATCTCAAGACAGGCACAGAAAAATTAAATTTATTCTCTAGGGCAGATTTTCTCAACCATATTATTAATGACATTGTGGCTAGGCTGTTTAATGTGGTTTCCTTACCTGTTTGTTAAAAGGCATGTGGCATATTGTGAAGTTTATATAATCACAATCTCAATAAAGAAATTGTTTAAAAAGTACCAAAAAAAAAAGTCATGTGGCAACATTTTTCTATCCACCATGTTAAGTGAATTTCATGTCCTAGCTTTGACCATGAGAGCTTTGATGCTGGTAAGGCAGACTCTACTCTCAAGGACAAACAGGAAGCACATCCATAGGAAACCACCTTGCTTCTCCCAGAATTATATCCAAAATAGACTGATTAATGATCTATAATCATTCATATAAAGCAAGTATCGATTAGTGTTTTCATCTTAATTAACCTCTATCTTTTAATCTTGGTTAAAATTAAGGAATTGTTTATCCCTACAGGCAGAATATTCAGTTTGTTTAGAACTCATTTCTTTTTCTTTACATTGTTTCTATTTTATGTGTGTGCCTGTTGTACTTTGAATTATTCCCATTTGTTTTTTCTCTAGTTTTAATCCCTTAAGAATTGCTGTCTCCTGTTCATATTTCATGATTCAGGCAGAAGTCCTCTCTTTTGAGTACCATCTCTAGGTATCTGACGTGTATAGCTTCACTACCAACTTTTCTGTAGTCAGCACCAGCTTTTAGCTAACTCATGTTTCTTCATTACAGATCTGTATATCCACTAGTTATTTCTTTTTGTGACTATCCTATAGATACTTTGTACTCATTTTAAAAACTAAATTTAGAATGGTCTTCTAAACTATTGTTCTCAATAGCACAAAAGTCTAACATAAATATAAGTCAGAATTGAAGGATACTCTTTTTTTTTTTTGAAGGATACTCTTAATCTCATAACCACTCCTGTAAATTCTAAGACATTACCATGTAATGTTTCCTCATTTTTTCAAGGTTACATTATGAACTCATTACTTTTTGCTCAGTTTTCTCATTAACTACCTGGAGTCAGTGGACTCCTTTTTTACACATCTGCTACTAATAGTGGACATTTGAAAATAAGCTTGATTACTGATAGGATAAATTTTGAGAAGCTGTTTAAAGTACCAGTAGTAGAATTTTGCTAACGATAGGAAGTAGAACGCTAGAAAAGAGTTGTTTTGCAATTAAAGTAGACCACAAAAGATAATGTGTATGCATTGCAGATTGGTTGTACAAGTGTTCTGTCCAGAGACTGGTAGTGGTCATCTCAAATATTGAAAGTGGTGAGGTCCTTGAAAGATGGCAGTTTGATATTGAGTGTGACAAGACTGCAAAAGACGACAGGTAAGTATGAATTCAGTTGCTCTTTTTTTTTTTCCCTCCAAAACTGGTTTTCATTGCTATATAAGTTCTAATTGCATGAGATATTTAATATATAGTTTGTTTCTCTGGTAAATTTTCTATGCTCTTGTTTCTTCTCATTGCTTAATGTAGATAGACTATTTTTAACGTACTTACTTGTCTTTAGTCAGTGAATGTTGAATTTGAGTATTTTTGGCAATACATGCAAAGCTACACATGGTATATGAAATTGCTCAGTTACTCAAAAGATACTTTTAACTATAGAGAGTGATCATAGACTCTCTCCAACTTGTGATATCATTTGACGGTACTTTCTTCAATGCTATGAGCTTATATACTTTATATACTTTTAAAAATAGCACACCAAAGTCCATCATTCTGTTACTAATATTTAACATTTTCTTAGGCATACTCTTATGTAAACTCAGAATTGTTTCTCAGTAAATGTAGTTTGTTTCCAAAACCTTTATTTTAAGAAGCTTTTAGCCTATAAAAATAATTTTATGTACATTTTGTTTTATCAGAGGCAATAGGATATTAGACATTCAGTCATTACTAACTGCTGAATGATTTTTATTAGTTTAATAAATAGTGTTTATTTTTATCATGCAGTGTTCAAGTTTTTCTAATTTGAAGTAGTTGGTAAATTTTGTAATCATATTATTCTAAATGTCCTGGTACTATGACTAATCCTAAAAGATGACTTGAAAGGACCAATTAAAAAATAAAGATGTCATGCCTCCATCAGAAAGAATGACATTGCCCCATATGTTAGGAAATAGACTTGGAAAAAATTAAGTGAAGTAAGCATGGCCCAGGTCCCATGGTTTCCCTTATTTGCAATAACTAGTATATGTCTGAGACAAGCAGAAAAGGTTAGATAAGTTGATGTTAGGTGAAATGAACCCCAAGATAAGTATTCAAATGTTTTTTTATTTCTTTTTTTTTTTTTTTGTGATTGTGGGGGCTGAACTCTGGGCCTGGGTGCTGCCCCTCAGCTCTTCAGCTTAAGGCTAGCACTCTACAACTAGAGCCACAGTGCCACCTCCAGCTTTTTCTGCTTATGTGGTGCTAAGGAATTGAACCCAGGGCCTCATGCATGGGAGGCAAGCACTTTACCACTGAGCCACCTTCCCTGTCCCTCTTGCGATTGTTTCTAACTTATATATAAGATGATTTCTTTGTTCCTTTGTATGTCCTTCCCCCATGGTATAACCCTTGCTTTCACTGTATTTGATGTTGGTATAATTTGTGGAGGGGAAGGGAAAAAAACAAATTGTTTAAATAGGGATACAGGTGGACCCATTGAAACAATGAGATGTACAAGTCTTTATGTTGAAAAATGAACTTTACAACTTTGGCCGGGGGGTGGGGTGGGGGATATGGGGGTGTGGGAGATGGGAAGGAGAAACAAAGAAGGAGGCAACAATGCTTGATAAGAAATGTACTCATTACCTTGCCCATGTAATTGTAACCCCTCTGTATGGTATTTTCACAATTAAAAAGGTATCATTATACCTACTAAGTTATGGGTTCTCAGGATATTTCTTAATTTCCTTTTTACTTTTGAAAAATCAGGTCTTTCCTCATTATGTTTTAAATACCTTGTTAGAACCTAAAGTAAATTAATCCATTTTGTTTCTTGTATAGTGCTCCCAGAGAAAAGTCTCAGAAAGCTATCCAAGATGAAATCCGTTCAGTGATCAGACAGATCACAGCAACAGTGACATTCCTACCCCTCTTAGAAGTTGCTTGTATGTATTACATATCTCCTTTATTTAATTATTTTTATTATCAGTATCATGTTATAAATGTGTATGTATATTTATATATGTATGTGTGTGTGTGTGTGTGTGTGTGTAAAACTAGAAAAAGTAAAGTGCTACAAAAGAAAGGTATTCCACAGCACCAAGTTAAACATTTTTGTGATTGTTTTCACTGTTACTTCCTGTACATTATTATTATTATTTTTTTTGCCACAGCGCCACTTCCGGCTTTTTTCTTTTTGCTTATGTGGTGCTGAGGAATCGAACCCAGGGCCTCATGCATGCAAGGCAAGCGTTCTACCACTGAGCCACCTTCCCAGCCCCTACATTACTTTATATAATATGAGTGGGTCTTGCTTTTCATTTGTTCTTGGTAGCTCTTAGTTACTTGTAAACTACTCACCAAGTGCCTTCTCTATATGCTAGACATTTTTCTGAGCACTATAACAAGCAGTAGCTTTCATTCATATTTTTATGTGATTATATGCTTATTGTATTTGTGTTTTTTAAAATTTAAACTTACTGTATTTTAATGGTTTGAAATTAAATGTGATTTCTTTTCATAAAATAAGACGTGCGTAATATTTTGTCTGTGGATTTGAATTTTTTTGAAGAAAATTAATGATTAGAAACCAAGCTAAATTATTTTTTATGCCTGTGAGACAAACAGGATTGTTTTTATTTTGAACACTCATATATTTTCTTATTCCATTATAGGCTCATTTGATTTGCTGATTTATACAGACAAAGATTTGGTTGTACCTGAAAAGTGGGAGGAGTCAGGTCCTCAGTTCATTACAAATTCTGAGGAAGTCCGTCTCCGTTCCTTTACTACCACCATCCATAAAGTGAATAGCATGGTGGCCTACAAAACACCTGCTAATGACTGAAGGTGAGACTAGGAAAGTAATGTAGTTACAATTCTCTAATGTTGTTTTCCTGAAACTTAAGTCAGCTGTGGTTGACAGGTCTTATTTCATTGCATAATTTTTGGATGGGGAAAGATAACATTGTACTTTGGTGAATGTGTATTGTTCCACTTGGGGGGGTGCCTATTACCTTAGGGGATAATACAATGAGTTTTCTGCACATAGTTCAGGAGAGACTACCAGCTTGTGTCAGCTTCAAAATATAAGTTCTTTCAAAGTGGTATTCTTTAGAAAATATTAGCTATAAAGCTTAATAGCTTGACTTACAGAGATGCTTGGATACGTATACAGCAAAAGCTTAGATTCTGAAAATAGTGAAATATAGATTTATTGGGTCCTGTATTATTTGTTATATTGTATAGATCCCACATTGAACATTTTCTGATTGATTTAAACTTATATGGTGTAAACCTATGAAAGAATGGATATTTGCACTGTTGAATTCTTTTATAATAAAAAACTTTACAAAAAATTTTAATGTTTTTTCTACAATCAAGCTTTGAGTGACAATAACAAAATAAAGTTAAATCTGTATGTTCTGAATTTGTCCTAAAGTATTTTCATATTGTTGTAGTACAAATACTATAAAATATACAATAGACTTAGTGTATCAAATATTATCTTTTTATTACAGTATATCTTCATCTCATAACACTAAGCTTAGCAATAATAAAGTGTAATGAAATGTCATTTCTTTATGTAAGCAAATTTAAAATAGATTCAATATACCAAATGATTTCTTATGATTATCTTTTTCACTTCATAAAAATACACTTAAGTCTGGTGCTGCTGGCTCACACCTGTAATACTAGCTATTCAGGAGGCTGAAAGCTGGGAATCATTTCAATTTTCCAGGCAGGAAAGTCAGTGAGACTTTTTTTTTGGGGGGGTCTGGTCGTGGGGCCTGAACTCTGGGCCTGGGCGCTGTCCCTCAGCTCTTCAGCTCAAGGCTAGCACTCTACCACTTGAGCCACAGCGCCACTTCCGGCTTTTTTTTTTTGCTTATGTGGTGCTGAGGAATGGAACCCAGGGCCTCAGGCATGCAAGGCAAGCGCTATACCACTGAGCCAACTTCCCAGCCCTAAGTGAGACTCTTATGTCGACTACCAAAAAGTCACAAATAGACCTGTGACTCAAATAGTAGAACATTAGCCTGGACAGCACCCAGGTCCTGAGTTTAAGCCCTAGGAAACACACACACACAAGCCTGGACTACACCCAGGTCCTGAGTCTAAGCCCTAGGAAACACACACACACACACACACACACACACACACACACACACACACACACACACACACACACACACACACACACACACACACACACACACACACACACACACACACACACACACACACACACACACACACACACACACACACACGTACATCTTGACCGAGCCCTAGGAAACACACACACACACACACACACACACACACACACACACGTACATCTTGACCGAGCCCTAGGAAACACACACACACACACACACACACACACACACACATACACACACGTCTTGACCGCACCCAGGCCCTGAGTTTATGCCTCAGAAACAACACACACTACTTAAAATGCACTTCATTGTAAAGGGAAAATATCATTTGAAGTTAATTCCGTTAATTGAGTATTTTGTAGTGCCTTTATCCTCTGCTTGGTTTCAGCTAGTTTTTCATATGTTCTTAAACACCATTCTTATTCCTTTACCTTTATTCTTGTCCTTAGCAGGTGTCTTCTTTTTAGTTCCCAGCTGATTTTTCAAGGTCAGTTTAAAACTTCTATAACAGTTCTAATCTCTAGTCTAAAATTCTACTTTATTTTCTAATTAATTTGATTTTTTTAGACACTTTTAAGCTATTGTTGAGTTTACATCGTCTTTATCCACTCATCCAAGCTTAACCTATAATCTGTCAATGTACAAAATACTAAAGAACACTGTTAAAAACATGGAAGAATAAAGTGAATCCTTGGCTTTTCTAAAGCTTGAGACTTAAAAAAGGAGCATCTATAGCATAAAACCTGAAGTAACTCACCAGGTTCATTTAATTTTGTAATTGGCTTTTTTACCTTTGGAAAAATCATTGTTTTGGATTTAATGTATGCATATTTAGGATAAAGGCAATGTCTTAGTTTTGTCATCTAGTTCTGGACAGACAGACAGATAAGTAGTGTGTTGTTTATTAGAACTTCTTCCAGCAGTTGAAGTTACTACCTGAGGTCTAAACATTTAGAAAAGTTTGCCCACAAGTGTTTTCTATTGATAACAAAATAGTTCTGCACAAATAGAACTGGTGTTGAATTAGATACTTTTAAAAGCGTAGATTTCAAACAGTATCAGTGACAGGATAAAATGATACTGAGATACAAACATTCATTTGAATTCTTACTGTTCATATCCTTTAGCACTTGAAATGTCAGTCAAGAAGAGAAGCAGTAATGAAACTTCTATAAATAAGATAAAGAAGATTCTTTTTAGGAAATACATTTGAAAATTTTTGTAGGAAGCAATGCAAAACAGCAAATGCCTTTTTGCTCATCACTGGGAGTAATTAAATCCAGTTCTGCCCACCAAACAAAGCTCAACACATAGCATTCTTATATACTATTGACATCTAAAAGTCATTTGGTCTTTTATTTGGCAATCTAAAAATTCTAAGCATTATAAATATTACAACTTTTGTGATTATAGTACTAAGCTCCATGTTTTCAGAAATTAGTGGTCTGTACTTAAGTGTTAGTCTAAATAATAGGATTTTCCATACAATATATTGTCTGACTCATTCTGTAGTACTAGTTCTACTATAGAATGAGTCAGATAATATGTTTGAAAGTAGAAACTGATATGGAAAGACTTAGTGAAGAATATTAGTGTCCTCTGAGGAATCAAAGTGAATACATAAGACCAGGGTACCTACAGGGTTCTCAAATTTGCAGACTTGGAATATCTTTGAAATACAGAAGTACTACTGTATTACTCAGCTTGGTGATTTCAAAAAAGTAGCCTTTGTTAATAATTTGATAAAGCTAAGAATTCTGTCAAATCATTTCTGAAGGTTTAGTATATACTAATTTCATGTCATTGTTTTGTTAAATTCTCAAATGTTTATCATTTTCATGCTTCTGATTTTGCTCTTTAAAGATTTATGTGTCAGTTTAGAAATATTTTAGAGTAAGGAACAAGATTGAATTACAATGGAAAGATTGGTCCCATGGCTCCGAGTGGACTTGTCCCTAATTCTTTGTGCTACTTGAAGTTCAGTTTAGGATGAAAACATTTAATCAAACAACCTCTGGGACAGGCTTCTACACTGTGTTAAGCTTAAGTAATCCAGGATTCTTTGGGACTAGTGAGCTTCTATGTCAGGCCTGAACTCCGACTCAGTTTTGCTTCCTAAAGGCTGAGAGATGAAAATTTGTTCTAGTTGATCTATAAGAGTCTGAAATAGAGTAACAAAGGGACTAAGGCATCTCTACTTAAGCAGCACATCCCAGTGTTCCCTTTTAGCTGAGTTTTGCTGCACAGCAGATTGTAGGCTAACAATAAGTGTATTTTCCCTTCATGTATGTTTACTGGGTCCTCTTCCACAAATCAGTCACTAGTGGTAAATTGTAAGAAACCAGATGATAGGTCAAGGATTTGGGTAAGGGTTTACATTTGCAACCATTAGATCTACACTGTACATTGAGTCACAAATATTCCAGTCTCTCCTTATTAAGAGCATTTTATCTTGTGATTTTTAGTACTTGTAAAATAATATTTCTAGTCTCAATAGGATGACTTCTGATTTTATCTTAGTCCCTTAGCACAACTAGCATTTTTTGGAAATATTATTTAGGATACCACACAGAATTTTGATACAGATCTTTAGCATGTGACACATTAAAAAGTATAAATGGTCCACATTTTTTTACAGTGTACATATACTGGGAATATGTTTATTATTAGAATACAGGCATTGGTTGTTAACCTCTATTTTGTAATGTAGACCCCACAGATATCTGGACATGATTTCTTTATCTGAACTATTTAGTCACTTAGTTTATAAAATTCACCTTAAATTTACTGTACATAGAAGCTTAGAAAAGTCATGTAGTACTACAGTGTAACTTCTGTATTTTCCACCAGGTGTCACTAATGCTTCAAAATCAGGTGAGTTTCTTTTGACTCTAAAGACCAATACCAGTTTCTTACTGACAAAGGTAACATGGGGCTGAATATAAATATAGAAAAAAAAGGGGGGGCTAGAGTGCTGTTTATTATTTGTTAGTTTTTTTTTTATATAAGCTTATTTAATTTTCTTCCATTGGTGCAGGAATAAAATTGTAGGGTTAGCAGGTATGCAAGCTTCTATGCTTGTGAAGTTAAGGTGTTCTCTTCCTTCTGGAAGTTATCAAAATCAATGTTCCCACCCTTCTTGCAAAGATACTAGAAAATTGAGTGTCCAGAGAAAATTAGCCCTTAATGTGCTTTCCTTTTAAAACTTGAGTATGTTTTATTGGGTATCTTATATTTACTCTTTGTTCAGATAACTGACCAGGGATATGGGAAAGGAAAAGACAACTTGATCTTCTACCTTGCATACATCATAAATTGTTAGTTCATGAACTGCCAGGAAACACAGTTTTCCATCACAATTGTTTACTAAGCAACATCAGTTATTCATAATCTGTGGGAAAAATTTTTATTTAACTTGTAAGTTCCTTATCACTTATTAAATGTGAAATTATTTTAATTTGGAGTCAGTGAGGTAAAATCTGTAATAACTATGGAGTGGAAACTACTGAATTTCAGACTATATGTCTCCAATGTCAGATCTCTAGAGATCTTCCCTTTCTATGTGGTTAAAGCTTTGAAAGTCATCTTATTCTCTGTACCTTATTAAAAGTATTGTGAGGTGAAGGGTAATCTGCATTAGAATCAAACTGCAAAAACATTGCCTCATTGACAAGATTATAAAATGGCCTAGAGAGCAAAATGACAGTTAGTCCTGAGGATTAACTCAGTGGTTTTTATGTTCTCCTGCATCTATCCTCTGTATTTGATCTCTTCTATAATCATTGTTTCATTTATCTGTACTATCTATAGTTTCCTCTTTTTATGTGTATCATTTTGCAATGGGGATATATTTGCAAAAAGCACTTTATACATCGAATCAAATCTTTATTGTTTTGCTGTGCTTTGAAATGTCTCCCAAGTATAAACTGGAGCACCTATGCTCCCTTTCCCTGCAAAGGAAAGATCTCAAAACATCTGTGTACCTGGCATCATGAGGTTCTTTATACCTGCTCTTCTGTCCCCTGAGTGAGTACAGGTTGGGGTTCATAGGAAAGTGAGACACCAGACTTGGACTAGACACTGTGGTCTTGAAAATTGGTCCTGGGGCATGGAGAAAACCCCTGAGGTAAAGGCAGTGATAAACTCTAAGTGACAAGTGATAAATTGTTTGAAGCAAGGCACAACTTCCAAATATCAGCTTGGAGCCACAGGCAACAGAATGTGGAGAAAGAAAGATTGCATCCAAAATCAATGTGTTTTATGACTTTGCAGATGCCCCTTGAATCCCAGAGAGAACCACAAAACAACAAAGAAACACGAATGAAGTTCCTTGCAGAATTGTTCAACTTGCAGATGAAAATCAAAGCACAGTTTGAGATTGCAAACATATAGAAGTTTATTTGGCTCATGGATCTGGAGGGAGAAATGTCCAGATTTCCCTCCCCTAACTCATTAGTCTGAGGTCATACAATATTCCAATCTCTTTGAAGTATTTTGCAAAGTTCTAACATCAGAGAAAATGACTTGATTCATCTTTGGGCAAACTTCCCAGGCACCAAAGTATTGTGTCTTCAAGGGAGTTCATGTCTTTTCTTTCCAGTTCTTTTATTTATTTATTTATTTATTTATTTTGTCAGTCATGGAGATTGAACTCAGCCTGGGCACAGAGCCTGAACTCTTCAGCTCAAGGCTAGTGATCTGCTACTTGAGCCACAGCTCTAATTCCAGGATTTTGCTGGTTAATTGGAAATAAGAGTCTCATGGACTTTCCTGCCCACTGGCTTCAGACACAGTCCTCAGATCTCAGCCTCTTAAGTAGCTAATATTTTGTTTAAATTTTGTATTTATTGATACAATAAAAAAAGTTAGGAATTTTGTGTCTTAGCTAACCATATTATTAGTCCATGACATATTTGCATTTTGGTGGAGTCTTAGCTGCCCAGTTCTAAAGGATTCACCATTGACACTCATGGTCCTGCCATCAGCTGTTATCTTGGATAGTACTGATTTAGATGATTGTTATTTAGGGCTGGCTTTTGGTTGGTCTTCCACATCTTCAAAAATGTATTCAGTATTCTTCCTAAGTAGAAAGAGTTTCCAGCAGCTACAGAAGGTAAATGGTCTTCAGATGTCTAATCATTTCAAGTATGCTATTATCCCATTGGTTACCATTCAGAGTCCCATGGCTAAGCTCAAAGCCAGTGTAGTAGAAAAGTCCCCCCCCCCCCCCCCCAGCCTAAGGTTATAAAACATTACTGTGAAGGACTATGTTACTAAATGAACACTCCTGATAATCAGAACTGAAGGCAAGATGGGTGATAGTGGTTCATGTCTGTAATCCTAGCAATGCAAGAGGCTGAGATCTGAGGATCATAGTTTGAAGCCAGCCTGGGCAAGAAACTCAATGAGACTAATTTCCAATAAACTACTCAGGAAAAGCCAGAAGTGGAGCTGTGGCACAAGTGGAGCACTAACCTCTTGAGTATCAAAGAAGCTCAGGGACAGTGCCAGGCCCTAAGTTCAAAGCCCAGGACCAGCAAAACAAACAAAAAAAACTGAAGGCACCATCACTATTACACTTTACTTTTCTCAATAAGCCTTGAAAACTCCATTTTATAGAGCAGGATCTTCAAAACAGTATTTATTAAAGGAATTGTAGGCAATAATATAAAATCTCCTACCTTTGAACTAATAATTATTTTTTTCTGAAGCACCCTTTGCCTCCACCCTTTACCTTTTAAAACAGTTGGGACACTGTCTCCAAGAACAGATGTCACAACAGAAATAAGAGCTCAGTGTTGCTTGTTATTGTTGAATTCTTAATCTCCTAGGAAAAGAACTTCTATTCATGGCCTAGAAATTCATGTGAAAAGATCAAAAGTCTGAAACAATGAGGTTTATGCATCTCATGTCCTAGAATTTTTTTTTTTTAGAAGGATACAAGAAGCCTCACAAACAGGTAAATGACAGGATGAATTTTTAAGAGGAATGGAGGCCTGCACATTCACCAGTTTCTTTTACTATAAAATAAAGGCTAGCAAATTAATTCCAGCCATACAAGCATAGTATTAGAACTATAAAAGAAAATGGATTTGAAAGGAGTATATCCTAGCAAGAGCTCAAAAAATCAGTTCTTCATGACTAGACAAAAAACAACATCTCAACCGGTGCCTGTGGGCAAATCTGAGGTCCAGATGAGTGTCTCCTCCCCTTTCATGGCCCCGTAGTTTCTCACCAGTGACTGACCATACAGACATTGTCATGGGTAAATGGAGAAATCTATTTCTACTTTGTGATAACAGTCAAGTTAGAAATTGAACTTTTTAAAATATACAATAGCACATTGCATTTTTCCATCACTATATAGACTCATACCTTAGTGGTAGATTCATGGTTTTGACTAAAAATGTCCAAAAAATGATAGTGAAAAATATCAAGAAATTTTTAGAAACCAAATATTTGAATTTCTTCACTTGGATTCTGCAACTTGACTGATATAGAGCAATTGAGTTATTTTCTTAGTTGTACTCTGTCTTTAAATCATCATGTGATCTGCTCTGTTTCATTGCCCTTTGCCAAAAAAAATATTCCTTCTGGAAAGCAAAGAGCACAAGTAGCAAGGTGAATGTGCTTAATTGAAATAATTAAGCATTAAAACTGAGACTGGTTGAAAGATGACATTTTTAGCAGAAGTCGAGTGCTATAACAGGAAAAATTGTTTGCCCATGCTCAGTACAGGACAAATTGAACACCATTCTGAGCTGGTGTCATTTTTCCCTCCAATATGGTACTTGGACTACAGACTTATGCCTATTAAGGATTTACTGTACTTACACAGCACATGGAGTACTTCATTTGTTGTCCCTGTATACAGCTTGCTCCATAGCTGTATTTCTCAATGGTATGTTTTCTTTTTGGAGAGCCAAATACCCAGTAAATAATCAAAATTACAGAGAAAATCTGTAGTACAGAAAAAAAATTTTCCACAATTACTTGACATTAATACTCCACATTGATAACAACTTTAATAATAAATAGTGCTCTAAATTGATAGCCTTACATCACAGATTTTACTATTTTGCTTAATCTTTGGAACTCTTCAGCAAATTTCTTTCTTTTTCTGAAAATCCCCACAGGAGCCTCTGCTGAACAACTTATTCTTGACTTTTCTCTGTTTCCTGATGAAATTGATTAGCTTGGTCTCTCTGACCAAAATAAGATAACCTATTTCTCAGGTAACAGTATTACCCCTTTCTTATTGGCAATTCTTTTTTGCACAATTTCAGTTAGCAACAGTTAAATGAATATTAAATGAAAATTTCAGAAACAATGTGCTTTACTTGTACACAATCTAAGTATGGAATATTATTATCTCACAGTATATTGCTCCATACATGCCTCCTGTAATGTTTAAACCAGATTACATTGTCTCCTAAAATAGTTGTCATTTCTTTAATATTGAAAACATTCAAAATCATCCTGCATTTTTGGAATGGGCAGTAGGTTAGATACAAATTAACCCATTGTCCATGTGTTCATGTGTTTTGTCATACTGCAAAATGAATCACAGAAAATTCCTTCCAACAATCACAGATACTATATAGAATTCTCCAGAAAAGCAATGTATACACTAATAGAATGCATAAAGAAGGGATGGAGAGAGACAGAGAAGGCCTTTTGTTGTCATCATTTCCTCAGTCCCCTCTTTAGCTTTCTTTGTACAACAAAAGGCAATTTAGCTCTTGGCCTTACTTTCATGATCTTAAGTCCTTGAGTTTCAGATTTTTAGCAGATTTATTTTTTTGAACCTCACTATATATTATTTTTTGCTGTGTATACTATAGCTAGCCACAAATTTAAATAAACTGAAATATAGCTTGGTCGGTTAAGGCTGACCTGCTATGTAGATATGTTTAAGGACACAAGCACTGAGCGGAAAATATTAATTCAGATTGGCTTTAGCTATAGAACTAGATTTAGATATGGAATGCAACTGTGACATTATTGCTATCCATGAAATTTCATGAAGATTATGAGACAGTCCATAGTCACATACATCTGGCAGACCTGACAGAGTTGTAGGAAGGATATATATGAGTGGGCCAAGTGCTTAGATTTGTAAATTCTGTGGTTTTCTTTATGGATTTATTTAGCAGAATTGAGACATTCAGCATTATATTCAAATTATTTTCCCAATGTTATTTCATCTACAAATAAATGTGACTGCATCAAATGAGAACAACACAGTGAACCGTGACAGCATAATATGAGACCTTCCGAACTACCAAATTGGGTAACAATAAAAAACCTTGAATGGATCTGGTAATTTCATCTGCTTGGGAAACATGTCAGGTGAGCACAGTCCAAGGCCAGCCCCAGAACAAACTCATTTACTTAAACTTTGGAGAATCAGTCTTTGCTTGAACTTGTAAAGAGTTTCTATTCCTTTTCAGTGAATTATGAAATTATCTTTTAACTTGTGATATTATCATAAATTCTTGAATAAGAATGGAGTGGAAACTACTAAATTTCAGATTGTTATCTTCTTTAAATTCACATCTTTAGAAATCTTCAGCCATATCCACTTAGGTTATTAAAAAAAATAACTTATGCAAGTGAATTACTTAGTTTCTATTAAAATTGATAATTTTCTTCCAATCTGCCAAAAGAAACATTGTTACCAGCAACAGGATGTCAGAAATGAATCAAAGAGGAAAATGTCAGGCTCTGGGATTACACAAATTGGTTTTATACCTTATATTTATTTTTGTCCTCAACATCTGATGTATTTTTATGCTAGAGAATCATAATGTGACTTCATTTATTTGTCCAATGTCTGCTTGCATCTGTGTTTATCTGTACAGTTTTGCTATGCAAGACTGTGTGCCCAAACCAAATCACATCAGATTGAAATCTTTATTGTCTTGGAATTTTATCTGATTATACAGGCCTCCAAGTATAAACACAGAACATCCAGTTTTCATTTCCATGCAAGGGAAAGATCCCAAATATTTTCAAAAAACAGGGATCTATCCAACAAGGACTTAGACAAAAATATGAAAGACAGACTGTTTGTACTCCCCAATATCCTAATGTGGAAGGCTTAATTCCCCCCCCTTCTCTCTCCCTTTTCACCATGAAAATAAAAACAGGAGATTGTTGTCTACACACCAGGAGCAGAGCCTTCAGCAAAACCAAGCATGCTGGCATCTTTCAATCTTCAAAACTGTGAGAGATAAATTTCTGATCTTAAAGTTACCCAATGTGTGCTATTTCATCGTAGTCAAGAGTTGACTAAGACACAGGCACTGTCACTCTTACTCAATTTAGAGCTCATCCAGTAAATTTAAAGAAATAGCAATGGCCCCTTATTGACCTAATTGTTCTCTCTTTTCCTCCAGATTTATTATTAGTAAATGCACATAATGTGAATCATAGTTTTGAACTAGATGATCAGGATATTAAATGCATCCTTAACATTTTACAACCATCATTATCCTCTATAAACATTTTTATCTGGGAGAACGCAACTCTATACTCAAAACATGACACCTGAACATTTTTCTTTGCTCCAGCTTCTGGCAACTAGCATTTTCTTTCTGCCTGCTTTTAACACTTCAAGTAACTCACATAAATGGAATTATAAAATGTTTTTCTTCTTATAAGTTTATTTTTTCCGTTAGTTTATGAAAAATATTTCCATTAGTTTTTTTCTATTAGTTTATTAATTCACTTAGCATAAAATCATTCAGGTTATCACTTTGTAGCTTATGTCAAAATTTCCTCTTTTTAAGACTGACTAATATGTATAACAAACTCACTGACACATACACACGCACACACAGACACATAGGCACACACATGCATACAGGCATGAATCACATCGCAGTTTCTTTATGGATTAATTCATAAGTGGAAACCTGGAATGTTCCCAGGTTTTAGCTATTGTGAATAATATTGGTACCTCATAGAAATATTGACTTCAGATTAGATTTGCATTTATTTGAGGTATATACTCAGAAGTCACCTGGCAAAATTGTACTATATTTCTGTTTTAATATCTTTAATATGTTGCCACAATTATTATTTAATTGTGTATATATGTATGTTGTATATATATATATATATATATATACATATAAAACATTACAATTAATTTATACATTAAGACTTCTCTTTCCTTTCTTTATGAATGTTCATTATTGACTGGGCTTTAACAGTCTCTACCTGTTACTCTAGAACTATTTTACTGTTCAATTTTCAGTGTTTGCTTCATTTGGTTGGATGATCTAGTTCAATGCACATTCATATTTATATGTTATATCTTCTTTCTGCATTGAAACTTGTAGACATAATGTTTCCTGCATTGTCTGCCTTTTGTCCTTGTCACATTTTTTTATTTTTTAATTTTATTTTTATTGTGAGAATACCGTACAGAGGGGTTACAATTACATGGGCAAGATAATGAGTACATTTCTTATCAAGCATTTTTGCCTCCTCGTTGTTTCCCCTTCCCATCTCATTTTAACTGATTTTATGACTTATAATTAGTATAACGACCCTTGTTCTCTTTTTTTTTTATGTGCATGGAATATCTTTTTCATCCTTTCACTTTACAGTCTATTTTTGCCTGTAAACCTAAAGGTTTTGTTGTCAAGATGGGAGACACATTGGTAGCACTCCCTCTCTTTCCAGAATCCTCTCATCACTGATATTTGGGAAAAAGTTATGTGCTAGCTATCACATACCATGGAAACAATTACAAAACTCAGGAATGCTCCCGTGATTCTCACTGAAACATAGATGCCTAAAAATGCCATTCCCAATCCTGCTTACATAGAGTAATCCACTGAGAAACCTTTTTAAAATGCAGATTTTCTGCATCTGATTAAATAGCGCATTTCTGGGTTGGGGTGCCTAAAAGGTCATCAAGGTGAGGCTAATGAATCTGGGGATTGATTAGCAGTATTCTACAGAGACAAGTTTCTGACATTTCTGAAAAATAGAAGCAGAGGCAAGGATTCACTTTGTAAGAATCTGGGAATGGGGAAAGGCTCACAGATTCATGCATCCCCATTTCTTACATTAAATACTTTCTGATATTTACTTTATGGATGACACGTACTACCCAATGAGTCTGCTGGTATTAAATAGAGTCTAGTAGGCTCCATACTATATTGTTTTCATTAACACTGTCATCTCTATCACAAAAACCAATGTACAAAACGCACCGGAAATCTAAAACATGACACTAAAATTAAAAGAAGGAATCATAGGGAAAACATTTCCAAAGGTTGGTACACATAGTCCTAGTCTTTGAATGGAAATAAAAGCAGAAGGTGCCAAGTGGGAGTACATCATTCTTTGCATACCAAATAGAGCAACAAATATAATTAAGAGACAATGACAAGAAGAGAAAGTATTTGATAATACCCGATAAAATGGTAATCATATGAAAAGAGGCTAAAATACCAAGTAAAAGCCAATTTATTGACTTTGTAAAAATAAGCAAAGGATCTGGGGTCTTTATAAAGCTGAAACAGTGAGGATGACATTTTCCCACCCCTGCTGTACACAGACAGAGGAACTTTGTTTATAATAAGCCAGAGTGAAAGCAACACAGAAGTCCTACGATAGACACATGGTCAAAAAAAAAAAAAGCTGTGCTCTTGTTCATGTCCTTGTTCATGTGTTCTTGAAGAAAATTGTCTGCATATATGAAAATATCAATAGGAAGCCTAATAAAAGCTGTAAAATTTGTAGAAAGAGTTGAGACTAATACAAAGTGTATTTGACCAAAATACACCAAAATGTATAGAAAAACCCAAAATGAAATAGCATTCAATAATTAATAAATACAAATAAAAATACATTAGTTTTAGTATAGAATACTATAAAGTGATATAAATAGATGAATTTATAAATACCTGCAATACTATGTACATATTTCCAATTATAAGAAATGGAAGAAAATTTTAAGAACACATTTTCTTGTATGACTCATACACCATTCTGAAAGACAAAAGTTGTAGATATGTAAAACACATGAGCACTAGCTAGGGGCTCAAAGATGGAAGAGGTGGGAAGTCAGTGTGTGTGGCTGTGAAAAGGTAAAATAGCAGATGTTGGTCCTATTGGAATAACCCTAGATTCTGGCTGTGTCTGCATGAATGTTCTGGTGCTTGGCTGTGGTTTTAAGATCTGGCAACTGAGAAGTCTTGGTCCCAAGAGGGCAGTGTTGAGACATGTTGGGGTCTTCGGATAGAGGGACCTCTGGAAATATCATCAAGTGATTGGGCGGGGCTACTCTCTGAATGATTAAATCTCTGGAGATCGGGTTCTTCTAAAATAATTGTACTAAGAGAGCAACACTTGCTCTCTCCACTCTGCAGCACTCTCAGCGTAGACTCAGTCAACACTTCTCCTGGTCACTGACATATGACCCAGTACAGGGGGCCCCCTGACCACAAGTCAAGTTTCAGGATAACCTGATTTGGGACTCTCAGCCCTCATCATGATGAATTATACTTCTTTTTAAAAACAATTAAATGCCTCAGGCATTTTTGTAGCATAGCAATTTCTTTTTTTTTTATTTTAATTTTAATTTTTTGTGAACATACTGTACAGAGGGATTACAATTACATGGGCAAGATAATGAGTACATTTCTTATCAAGCATTGCAGCCTCCTCCTTTGTTTACCCTTCACATCCCTTCCCAGCCCCCCCCCCCACCCCCTCCCACCCAATCCCTCCGCCCCCCCCCGCCCCCACCAAAGTTGTAAAGTTCGTTTTTGACATGACAACTTGTACTTCTCATAGTTGCATCGGGTCCAGCTGTATCCTTACACGACTTGTTTTTCCCCATCTCCTTCACAAATTATACCGACATCAAATATAGTGAAAGCAGGGGTTATACTGTGGGGGAGGGACATACAAAGCAACAAAGAGATAATCTTATAAATGAGTTAGAAACAAATGCATGAAAGAAAAAAACATTTGAATACATATCTAAGGGTTCATTTTCCTAACATCACATTATCTGACCTTTTCTGCTTGACTCATACATATACTAGATATTGCAAATAAGGGAAACCATGGGACCTATGTTACTTTGGGCTTGGCTTACTTCACTTAATATAATTTTTTCCAAGTCTTTCCATTTCCTGACAAATGGGGCAATGTCATTCTTTCTGATGGAGGCATGGATAGCATGGCAATTTCAACAAGTATGCTGGTATGATTCATTGTACCACAGTTTCGAGCTATATAAAAGAGAAACTATAAATTTTATGTAATAAGTGTATTATTTCTTACAATGGAAAACATATCTATAGTTATCCCAAACAGATTCTTAAGTTGAAAGAAAGGAGTCAATCAAAAAGGAAGAGGATATGTCAGCCTGGCAGTTATGGCATGAGCCTTAGAACTGTGACGTCAGAGAGAAGAACTATCAGCGCTCAGACTCCAGGCAGTTGACTGCAGTCTCTGTTGGAGCTGCAGCTATGTCTGCTGTCCAGAGCCACAAAATGAGCAAAGACAAGTGTTCACTGTAATCCCCATACTCACAATGCGCGGCTTCCCTGAACGAGGTAGTCCATGCTTGTTTTGAGGTTCCCGTAGAGGGTGGCCCTGGAAAATGTTCTGTCTTCTTTCTCCTAACTTTCATGCAATGACTCTGACCTTCAACACTGTTCATCAGAGTGACTCCTGTTCACACTGTTCAGAGCTTGGGGTGAAGACAGGTGTCCTCACATTCTCAGAGGAGATGGGAGTGATACTCCATGGGCGATGGTATGGAGGAGACTCTGCCCACTGCCCATACCTGAGCCAGTGAGCAGAGGTTTCCACACTAATGAGTGTAGTGACCATTACCTACAGAGCCACAGCACTACTGACAAGAGACACAGTGCAGCCAACAAATCTAAGTAGTTCCTCACATTTAGGAACTTCTTAGGGGTTTCATGTATTTCTTGCTATTCTTTCTCATCTTTCTCCACCCCCAAAACTGAATATTGATATTAATAAGGTGGGAATAACCTTTCAAGTAGGTACTTTTCATGGTAGAACAAAAGCAATTTGGAATTATTTCTAAGTGGATATTCATATTATGACATAAAAATGCTCTTCTCACATTTAGCAGTGATGTTTGGTCAGTTTGCTGTGGTCATCTGCTTAGCCTTGCCCTAACATTTCCCCTGGCTCACTGCTTCCTTGCCAGATTCTTCTCCTATCTTGGGATAGGTGCATTAGCTTCCTGCCTTGTTCTTTTCTTCATCTCTTAGAGAAGAAAAGGTCCAGGATCTGTTCCTTAATATAATCTGTCCTCCTTATATCTTAAAAAGTGATAGAGCTTTTCTGTTTGGTTTAAAAACCAAAGCACAGGTCTGGGAAGGTGGTTCAGTGGTAGAATGCTTGCCTTGCATGCATGAAGCACTGGGTTCGATTACTCAGCTCCACACAAACAGATAAAGCCAGAAGTGGTGCTGTGGCTCAAGTGGTAGAGCACTAAACTTGAGCTGAAAAGCTGAGGGACAGTACCCAGGCCCAGAGTTCAAGCCCCATGACTAAAAAAACAAAAAACAAAAAACAAAAACAATGAAGCACAAAGCCTCCTGGGTTACAGTGACAAAGTCAGGTTGGAATTGAGAGAACCACATATGGTACTGTGTTCCCACTCCATTTTGCACAAAGCTCTACACCATATGTGGACACTGACTGTGTGTGGTGTTGGTGTGCAGCAGGAAAGCCATCTTCCTAAGGAGGATGCCCAGCAGGACAGAACTGTGTCCCCAGAGGTCAGCAGCAGAGCCCTGCTCATCCACAGCCCTGTGCAAATGAGAACAGGCTGGAGGAGGAAGAAGCGGCACCTCTTCCTCTTCAGTGATGTGTTGCTGGTGTCTAATACCAAGTACGTATGGACTGCACACTTTCCTGCTCAGCACAAAATGCATTTTCACTAACAAATGACATATAACCCCTACTTTAAAACAGCAGAGACTTTTATTCATTTGTCTTTGTAAAAGTTTAGATCTCTTGTTTGTTTTCCAAGAACTCAAGCAGGGCCTATTTTGGGCTCCTGTAGAGAACATAGTCAAGAGTGAGGAAAACCATATGATCTAGTGGTCCATCCCTGTAATCACAGCACTGAAAGTCTGAGGCAGAAGCATCCAGAGTGAGAGTCTAGGGTAGATCACATACAAAGACCCTATCTAAAGGACAAAACAACAAGATGTGATGGTCTTTATCTGAGTTAAATATGTTCAAACAAGAGTGGATATTGGGAGAGTAATTATAAGTAACCAACTAAGAAGTTCAGGGCAGCATGCTCACAACTGTAATCCCAACTACTCAGGAGGCTGAGACCTGAGGAACATGAGTCATAGTCTTGGGAAGGAAATCCATAAAACTTATCTTTAATTACCTTCCAAAAAGCTGGAAGTAGATCTGTGGCCCAAGTGACAGAGGGCAAGCCTTCAGCAACAAAGGTCAGAGACATCTCTCAGGCCCAGAGTTCAACCCCTATGACTCCCACAGAAAGAAATAATGAAGTAAGAGTGGTGGTGTTTAATTCTCTTTGCAGATATAAGAAATACTTTGAGATAAAAAATGCAATACCACGGCCCAATGTGGGGACAAAGTAGCAAAGGATGATGGGCATTCTAGAATGTCCTTTGTCTTGAGCTGGCCCAAGGAGAAATTCAAGGTCACTTTCTGGGAAGACTGACAGCTATGCTCTGTGCATATTGGTAATTGTGCAATGGCAAAGCCACACACACAGTTTCCAGAAAAGATGGAATTTCATTTAGGATTTATTAAAAGAAAAAAATGCTATAATTTGAGTCCTTTCTAGGGTGCTCTCTCACATTTGACCTTCATAATGACCTTCCATGCACCCACTTCCAGACATTTTTAGATTCCAATATATGCAAATGTCGATATTAAAGTGACTGTGACCAGTGGTTTACAATGGGTTTACAGAAGCTTCCTGGAGGAGAGTGGATATTCAGACTGTGGAAGACCAGATGTTATTTATGTATTGCTTCACAGTAATAGAATTCATTCAGCAAGTATTAAGTGAATCCCTCAAGTATGTTTGAAAACTTATTTTGCACTTACAGTAATTCCCTGTAGGGATAGATTTTAATTCCATAAATATAAATAAGTCATCAAATATCTTAAGTGCTCTGTAGCAGATTGGCATATTGCTTCTTTGTAAGTAGATTGTATCATATTTGGCGTGTGGGCAATCTGAAACAGGATTTGTCAGCAAAGTACAGGTTAGTTTTTCCAGCACACATGCCTAGGCCTGCATGAAGATGGAGAATGGAGTTAGACAGGCTGAAACACATGGATTCTTAAGGAAGGTGTAAAGTGTATCATCCATGGTCTCAAACTGCACCCCTCATTTCCATCTGTTTTATATTTTATACATCAGGGCGCATTGCATGAACACTGTTCACCTTTCCTCTCTGCCCGACTTTACACATCTGCAGAAATTTGAGATACAGAAGAAAAATGATTCAAAATTGTCAATTGATTAATTATCTGATGAATGCATCTTGAAAAATACGATAAAAAATGACTGGGAATCTGGGCATGTGTGTGTCCGTCTCTGCAGGTCTTCTCCATGGCAGATTTCTTTGAAGGTTCTCAGTTCTTATTGCTTAGTGGGAACTCCAGGATGTAGATTAAAGGAAGCTAATGAAATTGGGAGATAGAAAGAGGAGGGGTTGCCTAGAAACTAATCTTTAAGGAAAAGTTAAAATATGGCTATTAGGTCATCATAAACTCTATGAGTTCTAAAGCAATTGCACTGTCCAGCCTCCTTGGTCTTTGGCAGATGGCTATTGTACCATTCTGCAGCATGGCCTCAGGAAATAGACATTATGTGTACATATATAGGCAGGTTAGTTACCATCTAAGATGGGTGGCTCTCTCCTGATAAAACATGTTACAGGACAGCATAGAACTATAAAGTAGAACAACTCTTATTGATGGAAATAGCAATATTTATTGAAATACATTGAAAAAAGTCTGATATTTAATAAGGAGACAAATATTGGATAGCTACATGCCCCATTGATTCCACTTCTGGTGTACACACACACACACACACACACACACACACACACACACACACACACACACACACAATAACTCCACACAAAATTTCAGGCACCAGGGCTGGGAAGGTGGCTCAGTGGTAGAGCGCTTGCCTTGCATGCATGAGGCCCTGGGTTCAATTCCTCAGCACCACATATGCAAAAAGAGAAAAGCCGGAAGTGGCATTGTGGCTCAAAGTGGTAGAGTGCTAGCCTTGAGCTGAAGAGCTGAGGGTCAGTACCCAGGCCCAGTAGTTCAGGCCCCACCACCAGAACCAAAAAAAAAAAAAAATTCAGGCACCAGTGTTTATAGAGATGTGGTTTACAATACCCAGAAAATAGTTGTAAAGTAAATGTTTAGTGCATGCTTGAAGCAAATGTGTGTCAGATTAGGAAAAGTTATAAGGGGTGAGTAATATGTACAAAGCTTGCTTTCAATCTTTTCAGAGGATAGAAATAATACCAGGTGATGTTAACAGAGCTACGATATCATAAATGTACTCATGGTGATTTTTATTTTTATGTTATATATATAATTTACAAGGTTTGTAAAAAATCTATAAAATAAAAAATCCTATTATGAATGATTTGTAAACATTGGAGAAATTAAAACATACAGTGCAATAGCAAAGGAGATATTGATCATTAGTAAGTAGCAATCTTAGCATTCATCATTAAAGACTTAGTGTTTTGTTGCCAAACCAACCCAGGAATGAGAGGTTTTTGAAACTCTTAATCCTAGAAACTCCCAATAAATTGAAAGTAGGAATGTGGTTCAGGTAATACTGTGTTAGCCTTAAGCTAAAAAGCTCAGGGTCAATGTTCAAGTCCAAGGTTCAAGCTCCACAACTGGCACTGTGTGTGTATGTGTTTGTGTGTGTGTGTATGTGTGTGTGTGTCAGAGAAATTGTGCTTTTAGTAGTGCACAGGAAGGTATTGGCCCTCCCCTTCACATAGAAATTTTTTATAAACAACGGACCTGCTTCCCAAATGTCATTTCCTTTCGCTACCTCTTGCATTCTGGATTTCATACTGTTTTGTCAAATAATATTCTATATTTTCAAACTACTGCCTAATTCTTTGTGCTCTCTTGCATTATTGAATTTATCAGGTATATCAACATTAACAAAAGAACTTCAGAAGAATATTCCATTGCAGACCTTTGCCAATGATTTCCAGAAGGCTGGCTCTGTAAGTGTTTTTAAGAATATACAGGGAATATTAAGTTGCTTAGTTAGGCAAGAGTGGAGACTGAATTTTCCTTATGTAGGAGAGCACAGACTTGTCTTTGCCTCATTCATTTCAATTGTGACAGGGTTTAGATATAGAATTTGCTAGGCCAGCTGGGCAGGCACCAGTAACTCACATCTAGCTACTCAGGATGCTAGATCTAAGGATTGTGGTTCAAAGTCAGCCAAGGCAGAAAAGTCCATGAGATTCTTATCTCCAGCAAACTACTCACAAAAAGCCAGAAGTGGCGCTGTGGCTTAGGTGGGAGAGTGCTAGCCTTGAGCAAAAAAGGCTCAGGGACAGAGACCAGGCCCAGAAATCAAGCAAAACAACAAACTAGCAAAACAAACAAAGAATTTGTTAGGTCATCTTTGCATTAAAAAAAATTACCTTCAGTGATTTTTACCCTATAGTACTGTTAAGCTAAAGAAAGATTTCTTCATGTTATCAGAGGAGACATGAGCTTGGCTCATGGCAGATATTTTAGGGTTGTCTCTGGAAATATCTGAGCCAATTAGAAAAGATTTTTCAAAGATCCCATAGAATTACTCTTACCTCAAGAATCATAGTGGTACTTACAAATCAGTAGTAAATCACAGTGAAACTATATTTAGGAACTTCATTGGTATTTTAAGTATTATTTGATGTTTTCTCTTCCCTCTCTCTCTCTAATTTGAATATTGATGTAGATAAGATGGGAATAACATGGGTAGACTCGTGGTTTTTCTCCTATGTATATAACATATTGGGTTAAGCCTAATAAAATTTTCATTGTACGGGACAAAAACATACTGTAGTTTTGTAAAATATCATTGCAGGGAACTAGGTAAATGATACATAGGGCCTTTTTTTTTGTATTATTTCTCACAACTGCCAGTGAATCTACAATTTTCTAGTAAATATTTTAAGAGTTGTCAAATGATAGTTTCACATGGTTAAATCTAATGAACCCATACCACAAAAGTGCCTTGGATATTAGTTACGAAGTTACAGTGGAGGAATTGTAGCATTGTGCACCATTAAAGTTTGGCATGAGGCTCTATCCCATGCTTGAGCACTGACTGAGCTGTGGTGTTGCTGTGCAGCAGGAAAGCCATCTTTCTGAGAAGAAAACTCAGCAGGATAGACCTGTGCTCCTGGAGAAGCCCTGCAGGACCCTGCTCATCCACAGCCTGGTGCAGATGCAAAAAGGATGCAAGAGGAAGAAGCAGCACTTCTTCCTCTTCACTGACTTATTATTTGTGACTAATGCCAAGTACGTATGGACTGCTCGCTGCCCTGCTCAGCACAAAACGTTTTTCACTATCAAATGGCATTTAGATAGCCTTAGCATTTAGACCACAGGTGCTTTTTCGATTGTGTTTGCAAAGGATCGGACTCCTTGTTTATTTCTCCCGTGTTTATGAAGGTCCTTTGTTGTTGAATACAATCAAGAACGAAGACATCACCAGGCACGATGTCCATCCTGTAGTCACAGCACATAGACTTTGATGCAGAAACCAGAGTTAGGGCCCAGGCTACACTATATATAAAGGCCATGACAGAAACACTCATAAAACAAAGTGACTGAGAATGTGACAGATAGATACTTTCTTATCCGGAGTTCAAAATTATAAAATAAGAGAGAATAGTTTGGGGGAGTAACTCATTCTTAATATGACACATTTAAGAAGTAAACTAAGAGAGATGGTGATGGTGTTTGTTGCCTTTATAGGTATAAGAAATGCTTTAAGATTCAAACTGTGTTCCCACTGCGTGCCCTGTGGATGGCTGAGTGTGGAGACAACCTGGAGAAGGGTGGTGATCATCCCACAAAGTCCCTTCTTTTGGGCTGGCCCATGGAGAACTTCAAGGCCACCTTCAGGTAAGACTGACCACTGCACTCTGAAAGCTGCAGGGAAATAGCAAAGGAGTTTTTCTTCATTAATCACTTAGCTATGTCAGCAATCCCTACTAATGACTTTCAGTAACCTTGAGCATTGTTCCTACTAATGTAAAGTAAGTTTTCTAGGTTCTAATACAACATAGTAGAGTTCAGGAAATTCTCTTAGGAAGTGAAACAATCCAATCTTTTCAATTTTTCCTGTTTTTTCCTTGTAAATGCATACTGTATATTTCTGGATCAAGAAAATTCCATCTAAATGCCATGTTTCTTCTATGCCTTGATCTGAATGACTGTATATTTTAAATATTTGAAAAGCACGTCCAGCTCTGTCAGTTTTATCAAAGGGGAAATGGAAGGTAGCCCAGGTGTGAGACTGGCCTATGGTCAGGTGGCTTGCATCACTCAGTGGCAGTGATTTCATTGAAATCCATTTTTCTTCTACAACAGTCTGCCTCACATCACAGTAAGATCACCCTTATAAGCCCAAGGCCATCAAACCTCAATTAGGTGTAGGGTCAATTCTGTGTGTGCTTGGATACCAATGAATTGATAGTACTTTTGCCTTTAATGACTTGTAAAGATCTTGTATATGAGATGTAGTTTAATATTGGCTATCATTTTAATTTGCAGTTCTTGCGAACAAAAGGAAAAATGGAGCTGTTTTCTGCAAAGATATTAAGCAAGTGCTTATATTTAACTTTTAGTTTGTTAGTGAATGGAGATTTGAAAACATATATCCTTAACACATTCTGCCCCATTTTCAATGGAAATTATTTACCCTTGCAATTCTAAATCACATACATTGCTTTTTTATTTATTTATTTTTGGTCCGGTCGTGGAGCCTGAACTCTGGGCCTGGGCGCTGTCCCTCAGCTCTTCAGCTCAAGGCTAGCACTCTACCACTTGAGCCACAGCGCCACTTCCGGCTTTTTTCTTTTTGTTTATGTGGTGCTGAGGAATGGAAACCAGGGCCTCAGGCATACAAGGCAAGCGCTCTACCACTGAGCCACCTTCCCAGCCCTACATTCCTTATTTTTAAAGACATCTTGAAAATACTCCCTAAATTTTCCTTCACTCTCATGATAAACTTGAACTAACATTTTCTTAAAATATATACAGGTTATCAGGCACAAGTGGCTCATTCCTAAAATCCATTCTACTCAGGAGGCTGGATATAAGGACTGCAGGTTGAAGCCAGTCTGAGCAGGATAGTCTGAGAGACTCTTATCTCCAATTAACTTCCCCAAAAGCCAGAAGTGGAGTTGTGGCTCCAGTGGGAGAACCATAGCCTGGAGCACAACAGTTTAGAAACAGTGCACAGACTCTGGGTGGAAGCCTCAGGTTTGCACCATCTATATATATATATACCCATGCTCCATTGAGCTAGCTCAAAGCTACTGTTGCTTTCAGTTGCCTAGGTAGGTATGGGCCCTCCCATTTAGATGGTAACATTTGAAACATTGCATCTGATGTATTTCCATGTCCCTTTCCAAGACTCTCTGATCTCTTCCAAATTCTATCCTATTTTCCTCCAATGTTACTCCATTGATTCAATACATAATCCATCCATAAGTGTTTATGAACTACAAAATACAGATTGAAAAATATTAATGATAAAGATTGATTTGAAAAATAAGTTACTAGCTAATAATTATACTACTTTGGGTTGAATGAGTCAGATATATCAACCTCGAAAAAGAAGAAGATGAGGACAGCATTCCTCTGCAGATATTCACCAGTGAGGTCAAGAACAATCACATTGTAAGTGTTTAGAATAAAGAGGACATTTTAGTTACTTGCTTAGGCTGGAAGGGGGGAGAGATTTTATAAATTATCAATGGTAAGGAAACTTTTAAGAACAATAAGAGGAGGAAAATTAGGAAAACAAGAAATTGAGGGATGAGCTTGATTCTCTTGTTATATTTATGAATATAAATATGATATGAATGTGTCTTAGTGCCATTAAGAACAGATAGTGTTATATGGTGTGTTACTAATATATAGTTAAAAACATCATCTTGTTTGGAAAATTTGGTTTTCTGCTCACTGTATCGTAGCTGCCTTTGTTTTTTTTGAATATCCATTTCCAACATTCATGTCAGAATCTTTTTTAGGGGTATTATATTTTTTTTAATCACTGTAGTGTAAATTGAGATAAAACTTTTATGAAGATAGTATATCTGTTGCCTGCAGTGGTCTCCTGTCTGTAATCATGGCTACTCAAAGGTTTGAGATCTGAAGATGGTAGTTCAAAGCCAGCATGGGAAGGAAAGACCTTGAAACACTTACCTTCAAATGACTAGCAAAAAAAGCTGGAAGTAGAGCTGTGGCTCAAGTGGCAGATGCTAGACTTGAATGACAATGTTCAGGCCTGACCCTGGGTTCCAGCCACATGAGTTATAAACCAAAGTACATTATTTAATTATGCTTTTAACCTAAGGAAGGAACACCAGCTGGACTCTGGTAGCACACACCTCCTGTCATTGTAGCAAGTCAGGAAGGAGGCTGAGATCTGAGGATTGCAGCTGGCAGAAAAATTCCCATGAGACTCTTTTTTCTTTTTTCTTATGTGGTACTGAGGAATCGAACCCAGGGCCTCACACATGCAAGGCAAGCACTCTACCACTGAGCCACCTTCCCAGCCCCCCATGAGACTCTTTATCTCCAACTAACCACTCAAACCCCAGAAATAGAGCTGTGGGCTCAAAGTGCTAGAGGACTAGCCATGAGCAAAAAGATCTCAGGGACAGGTTCCAGGACATGAATTCAAGTCCCATAACAATCATAACAACAAAACAAAAAACACAAAAGGAATACCATTTAAAAAAATATTATCAGGGCTGGGAAGGTGGCTCAATGGTAGAGTGCATGCCTTGCATACATTAGGCCTTGGGTTCAATTCCTCAGCACCACATAAACAGAAAAAGCCAGAAGTGGTGCTGTGGCTCAATGGTAGAGTGCTAGCCTGGAGCTGAATAGCTCAGGGACAGCTCCCAGGCCCAGAGTTCAAGCCCCACGACCAACAGAAAAAAAAAATTATGTCTACATGTATTTATTGACATATAAAATATATGTGTACTAGTCATTATGAAACGTTATTCATTTATTTTAGCTAACATGTATAAACATTTTCATATTCAATATACACAACTTATCACACTTTTATTTTAAAGAAGATCATTTTTATCAGTCAGGGAGGTATTCTTCCTGGAATTAGACTACTTTTTATGTTATTCTTTTAACATCAATTTTTTATCATTAATTTTACCATTAATTTCATACATTTTTGTGAAAATCACAAAAGAACAGTGCCAAATAGACAGAAAATCAGATTCTGTTGCCTTGATTTTCTTATTTAGAAAGATTTAACCTATTTTTGTTGTTGTTGTTATTGTTGATCATGGGCCTGAACTCTGGGCCTGGGCACTGGCCCTCAGCTTTTCAGCTCAAGGCTAGTGCTCTACCATTTGAGCCACAGCACCACTTCCGGCTTTTTCTGCATAGTGATGCTGAGGAATCGAGCCCTGGGTCTCATGCATACAAGGCAAGTACTCTACCACTGAGCCACTGTCCCAGCCCCTTAATTTTTTATGTAATTGTTTTCTAACTTGTTCTAAGACAGTTTCAGCATACATAAATACTTCTTAAGAATAATGATATTCTTTACAACTATACTGACACTTCTTTACTAAATTTAACTATTGTGTATTTATGTACATAGGTACATGTTCATTATATAAGTACACATGTATTCATATACATATATTACATTAATACCACACATATGTTTATATATAGAATTGCAGGTAGATATTAATATAAACATAAAATATAATGCATATTTATATATACACTTACCTATATATGAACACATATAAAATGTACAAATGTATATAGACACACATATAGTCTATTTATGCCATATGTGTATACATAAACATTCCCTATATATGTATTCTGTGTGTGTGTGTGTGTGTGTGTGTGTGTGCCTGATGGTAGAACTTTAACTCAGGGACTCATGCATGCTAGTCAGGCCATACCCAGTTTAATATTTTACAGCTACTCTCAATTGTCCCCCATAGTGTTCCTTAACCAGAACAGAAACCTCTACATTCAAATATTCCTTTAAGAAATTATGCTAAATTCTCATGTCCCATTCTTCTTAACATCAGGACCAAATTCACCTGAGATGGATGAATCACAAGGTATGTACCAATTGCCTTTGAATGTTTCTAAAACTATCAGTCAAACAAAATAGAACATATAATGGTACTTAGGTCTTGCCATCCTCTGTGTTACACAAAATAGTATTGAAAGGGGAAAGGAGAAGGACACAACATTACTAACTGGCTGATAGTAAATATCTTGAAAATGATTGATCCCTTTTCAAGTTCCATATTCATGGCTGGAGGGTGAGGGGGCTGCATGGTTCTCATGGGGAAAGCACAGACTTGTCTCTACCTGATGCACTCCCAATAGCGTCAGTGCTTAGAGAACAATCTGTTAGGTCAGCTCTACATGATAAAAGTGGGCTTTACTGAGGTGTAAGTTTCCTGAAGTAAAGATTGCAGGTGTGTGAAGACTCAGGGTCTATATTGAGGGGGCAGAATGATGCAGGCTCCAGCCTCAGGATTATCTGAGGACTGTGTTTGGGATTAGGAAAGCTCTTGGAATGCCAGGCTAGAGAGGGAAAATGTTCTCTCTCCCTATCTCAAAACACATGTCACATGTCCTGGGAGCTGAGGAAGTAGCTCTTTTGCTTGCTTAAGCATAGATGAACAGCTGGTCAAACATTTTCCTGAGATTGGAGAAGTGGTTTGAGCTTGCTCTAAAATAGTTTAGATAATAATATACCTAGACATTGTCTCATAGGTTAAGTAAAAATGTATCTGTGGAAGTTTTTTGTGTGAATGTTTTCTGACCAAATCTTGGCAAAGATTATGCTTGCTTGTCTTTAAATACCCACTAACAATAAAGCACAGCATGCAGTGGCAATTGCTGTTTGCATGCTGCATCCCCTGTGTCCTGGTGATTTTGTGACCCTTACCCAGGGACCCCAACGCACTAGACATTGACAATTGGCGCTCCAACAGGGACCTTGCATTGTTGAATTCAGGAAGGGATATTCAGGTAAGTACTTTTAATTACAGGGTGATGGAACAAGTTAGGTCTACTCCGTACTTACATATGCTTAAACATTTACTTGCTGCTTATGGTGTAAATATTTCCTCTTCTGACATAGAAATGTGTGTTAATGTAGTTAGGAAATGGAATCCTTGGTTCCCCGATGAAGGAACATTAGATGTTGATAATTGGAAACGAGTAAAGAATAATGTAGAAAGAGCTGTTGGAGAAGGGGAAAAGATTCCTATTAGATTTTGGTCCATTTGGGCTATTTTACATACCCTTTTTAAAGCCTTGAATAAGAAAAGATTAATAGCGGACTTAAAGAAAGAGGCCACTCCTTCTATTGTAGATTTACAATTGGACTCTAAGGTTAAGGACGCAATAGATAAGAATGCATTGCAATTAACAGAGAAAAAACAAGAGGTAAAAAAGGCTAAAAAGGAACAAACTGAAAGGGTAAATAAAATGTCTGAGCAAATGGAATTGATTTTTATCAAAATTACAGCATATGGAGTTGGAAATTAGCAGAGTGAAAGGAGAACCTGAGAAAGTGAAAGTAAAGCAGCCTTCGGCTCTTCCCCTGGCCGATGCAATCTTTACAGCATCAATCCCTCACAAAACAGAGGGCTCAGACAGTGAGTTTGATGATGAAATGCCTATTTTTTCTTATCCTGTAATTTGACCATCCCCTATGAATGGTATAGCTCAACCAGCCAGATATGAAGGTGTTGCTGTTTATGATATTGGTAAACTTAAGAAGGCAGTGATGTTGTGTGGTCCTCCGTCTCATTATGTTAAGGAATTGCTTAATGGGCTTACTCGACATTACAATAATTTTGCTCCTGAGGATTGGAAGATGCTTTGTAGAGCCTTGCTTAAGAAACCTAAATACCTACAATGGCAAATGTGGTTTACTGAGTTATGTACAGAAAGGGCTAGACAAAATGCACAGAGCAGTAATCCACGCCTACATGTCATAACCTTTCCTATGTTGAGTGGAACAGAACAATATGCGGATGCTCCTATGCAAGTGAACTCTCCTGAAGAGATCCATGAGCAGTTAAGAGACATAGGAATTGAGGCATGGGAAAGGATTCGACCGGTAGGAGAGCATTATGGCTCTTGGACTAAAGTAATTCAAAAACCTAGTAAACCCTATGTTGAATTTTTATCATGATTGAAATTGACCTTGGAACGTACAGTTGTGCGAGAGGCTGCACAGCAACAACTGCTGCGCATGTTGGCTTATGAGAATGCTAATGAGGACTATAGATGGGCCCTATTGCCTATTAAAGAATCTGGGGATGTGAATACATATTTAAGGGCCTGCAAAGACAGTACATCTGAATCCAGGCATATGCAGGGGTGTTTGCTGAAACTATGGCCACTACCTGGCATGCTTTGCAAACAAAACCCTCTTAAATGGGACATATAAAGAAAAATTGTAAAAAAGCTACTGTAGTTAACAAAAGAGGACTGGGAATTTGCCCTAAATGTAAAAAGGGGAAGCACTGGGCAAGGGAGTGTAGAGCAAAAAGACACAATAAAGGAATTCCTATAAAAGATGCTTACCCTATGCAGGGAAACTCTCCATCGGGCCAGCCCTGGGATCCAGGATTAATAACCGAGGGCAGCCAACCATCTTTTCCCTCACCCCTGCCACAGCCCACAGCGCCGCAGTGGACATACCAGCCTTAAAAGATTTTATTTTAAAAGGTGGTGATAAGACACAAAAAATTCCTACCGGAATTTATGGGCCTTTACCTGAAGGAACATTTGGCCTATTGACTGGTAGATCTAGTCTTAATGCAAAAGGAGTTTTAGTACATTTAGGAATTATTGATGCTGACTATATTGGGAAAATAAAAATTTTAATGTCAGCTGCTGCAGATATTTCCTTTAAGAAGGGAGAACGAATTGCTCAAATTTTATTATTACCATATATATCTATTGGAAAGTCATTTACACCCCGCATTGGGGGATTTGGAAGTACTAACCAACAAAATGTGTTTTAGACTACTCATATTACTAAAATGCAGCCTAAGATTAAAATTAATATTCAGGGAAAAATATTGACAGGATTAATAGATACTGGCTCAGATATTACAATTATTAACACTCATGAATGGCCTAATCATTTATTATATGAAATAATCCCCTGTAATATTAAAGGAGTTAGTAATACTCCTGTAAATTCTATAGGACAAGCAGTGTCTTATGTTACTATAACCTCAGAAGACGGACAGACAGCTGTCCTTAAACCTTATATTATGGAAGTTCCAGTTAACATAATTGGTAGAGATGTATTGGAACAATGGGGAGCTCATATTCAGTTTTAACATTTTTAGATGGAGCCCATAAAGATATTATGGAAATCTGAGGAACCTCTTTGGACTAAACAATGGCCTTTATCTAAAGAAAAATTAGAAGCAGCTCATCAATTAGTTGAAGAACAGTTAACCAAAGGACATATTGAGCCGCCTATGTCACCTTGGAATTCTCCAATATTTGTTATTAAAAAGAAGTCAGGGAAATGGAGATTGCTGACTGGTTTACGAGGAGTTAATGCATCCATGTACCCTATGGGGGCTTTACAACCTGGTATACCGTCGCCTGCCATGCTTCCTAAAAATTGGCCAATAATAGTAATAGATTTACAAGATTGCTTTTTTACCATTCCTGTACATGTAAAAGATTGTAAAAGAGTTGCCTTGTCTTTACCACAAATAAATTATCAAGCCCTTCATCAGCGCTTCCAATGGAAGGTGTTGCCCCAAGGAATGATGAACTCTCCAACTATGTGTCAGATATATGTTGATAAGGCCTTAAAACCTGTTAGACAAAAATGGCCTCACATTTATATTTCTCATTATATGGATGATATTTTATTTGTAGGACCAAATATGACAGAATTAAAAATGGTGTTACAGTGCTTACCCTCTATACAAAAATTTTGGATTAATAATAGCACCTAAAAAATACAAAAAGATATGGTGGTAAAATATTTAGGATATGTTGTTTCTAGACAAACAGTAGCACCTCAAAAAATGTCTTTACGACATCATCAATTACATACGTTAAATGATTTTCAAAAGCTATTAGGAGATATTAATTGGATGCAACCGGCCTTAGGAATTCCTACTTATCAGCTACATAATTTGTTTTCTTTGTTACAAGGGGAGCCTGATTTACAAAGCAAAAAAACTTTAACTAAGAAAGCTAAAAGAGAATTACAATTTGTAGAACAGAAAATAAATGTTTTTACATCGAGTAATGCTAAATCAACCCATAAATTTATATATTTTAGATACATGAAAATACCCAACAGAAATTTTAGGACAAAATGAGCTACCATTAAAATGGATTTATACTCGGCATAGATTTACAAAACATATTATGCCTTATAAACAACAGTTGACAATTATTATTCAACAGGCCAGACAATGGGTATTTACTCTGTCTGGGTATGATTTATTTGAAATTATTTTTCCTTTGCCAAAAGACCAAGTAAAATATTTGTTAAACATGTTTAAAATGCTACAAATAGCATTAGTAAATTTTATTGGACAATTTTCCTATCATTTTCCCAAAGGTAGATTGTGGGATTGCTTGCGTAAACAACAATTTGTTATTAATGATATAATTACCAAGGCCCCTATTCTCACTGCTCTTACCATTTTACAGATGGCTCCAAAACAAAAAGTGCTTATTGGACAACAAATAAATATTGGGTACAAACAACTACTTTAGCATCAGTTCAACAAAATAAACTTTTTGCTATTACTAAAGTGTTACAAGCTTTTGTGGGAGATAATATTGTTACTAATTCTGTCTATGCTGTAGGAGTTGTGACTAATATAATCACTGCTGTTACTTATTCATCTAAACCCCAGCTAAACCAATTATTTAAACAATTACAAACATTACTACAACAACGTAATGCCAAAATGTTTGTAACTCACATTAGGGCTCACTCTTCATTACCTGGGTACCTTGTATATGAAAATAATCAGGTTGATAAATTACTTAGTTTTGCTTCTGCTGAACAGGATCATGCTCATTTACATACAAATGCTGGCCATTTACATATACATTATAAAATACCTTATTCTCAAGCTAAAAAATTATAAAAAGGTGCCCTATCTGCAGACCAATGCATTTGAGAGTTGTACCTGCTGGAGTAAATCCTCGAGGATTACAACCTAAGGAGCTCTGGAAAATGGATATAACCCATGTACAAGCCTTTGGCCGTTTTTCCTTTGTATATGTTACAATAGATTCTTATTCTAAATTTGTTTGGGCTTCTGCCCTTATGGGAAAAACTGTTAACCATGTAATAGAACACTTATTGGAAGCTTTTGCCATTATGGGAGTGCCTGCCAAAATAAAGACTGATAATGGACCAGCCTAAAAGTATCAGATTTAAAAGATTTTGTGAACTTTATGATGTGGTACATATTACAGGAATAGAATATAACCCCCAAGGACAAGCCATTATTGAAGGAGTTCATGGCACAATAAAACAACAAATTAAAAAATTAAAAAGGAGGAAAAGGTTGGATGAAGATATGGATATTTTGTGGTTTTCCATGCAAAATCCTAAAATAATTTTACATCAAGCTCTTTTTGTTCTTAATTTTTTAAACTTACCACAAGGAGATATTTTAACTAGAGCTGAGCGCCATTTTGAACAATTTCAGAAAAACCTTATTTAAGTGCTCCTGTATGGATTAAGATTGCATTAGATGCAGAATGGCAACCAGGAACATTATTACATAAGGGGCAAGGGTATGGTTTTGTGTCTACACAGGATGGCAGACAATACTGGCTTCCTGCACGATGGATACAGATGCGGCCCAGTGAGGACAGCCCCGTATCCTGCAAGGAATTGGCCACCAGTTGAGGAAAAAGAAATCCCCACTGCCCACCTGGGGGCAGGTTAAAAAGTTGACTGGAGAAGGACAAAAGATGTTACAACGCACTGGTAAACCTGTCACGGCTGAGAACTTGTTCCTGGCCATGTGTGCCCTGTAAACTCTGTCCATGCTAATGCTAATGTAAGTTATTGGGCCTTTGTTCCTAACCCTCCTTTATTGGAACCTGTTGTTTTGGGAGACATGTATATAACCGTCTATACTGTTCCTGCTATTTTATCTCCTCCTTGGAATAATTTGACATTTTATAATAAGGATGATGGTAGCCTTTTTAAATTTTACTTACTATACTCATTCCTTGCCTGTTTGTTTGGGGCCTCCTCCATGTTTAGTTATGAATTGGCAACATTGGGTTTTACCTGGGAAACGCACTTCCAATTCTAAAACACAGCTACAGCGATTAACTACTTGGTCCATTAATAGTAGCTGGGAAAGTGTCACCTTTGATGGCGAGTTATCCTTACCTATGTGCCCTGATTTTACTTATATTGATTTAAAATATCAGCCTTTTGTGTGGCAAGAGTGTAGAGGAACATTTGGAAAAATGTTCAATAATTTTATTAATTGGGGACCTTTTGGACAGTTTATTAACACATGTTCAGAATGGAATATTACCAGGTGTGATTTATCAAATGTTACTAGGATGCCAGATGCCATTAATGGATCGCTTACTGGAGCTCGATTGATGGCCTGGGGAGATGGAGACATTGCAGATGCTCGATGGGCTTTCATGACTGCACCCACTGCTGTTCAGACTCATCTTTGGAAGGTCACAGCGGCGCTAAAACCCGTGATGCTATCAAATGGATCGTTTTCGGGGACGAAAACGTTTTGCGTCCACTTATAATTTTACTTTGTATAAATCTTATAATGTAACTGCTTGTGTACCCCAGCCTTATGTATTTTTGGTGGGAAACTTTACATTTTCTCCTACTATTTCTTTTTTAATTGTCGCCTGTATTCTTGTGTTAATTCCTCTCTTAATTTTAATGACAGTCATAGTATTATGATTTTACAACAAAGAATTTATATTTGGCTACCTGTTAAATTAGGAAGAGAATGGTCCCAAAATCCTTTGGATAGTGTTGTTATTGAATTTTTTACCAAACTACTAAAACGTACAAAACGTATGATTGGAGCCATTGTGGCTGTGATTTTAAGCTTAATTGCTATTACCACTGTTGCTGTGGTGTCTGGAATTGCCCTGCACACTTCCTTACAAACTAAACACTTTGTGGAAGAATGACACTGGGATTCACATGAATTGTGGTTCTCACAGGTAGAAATTGATGCTCGATTACAAACACAGATTAATGTTCTTAAACAGACAATGGGATGGTTAGGAAAAAAGTTATTGGTTGTGGAAAAACAGTTATTGTTAAAATGTGATTGGAATTCTACTACCTTTTACATTACTAATGTAAAATATAATGAATCTCTACATGATTGGAATGTAATACAGCAGTATTTATCTGGAAATTCTACTGCTGCTCAATTGATTGCTCAGTTACAATTTAATGTACATGATATTTTTGGTAAACAATTTGCCAATGATGATGCTTCTAATATTGCTGATACATTTATTAAACAGTTGGAAGGGTTGGATCTGAAAGGAATACTACAAAGCATTTCACATACTGCTAGTGGTATGGAAATTATGATTGTTATTATTCTGTTTGCGCTTGTGCTGCAATATGATTTTTATGAAACCAATGCAAGCTTCTATAATAACCCTGTGGAAAGCTTTACTTTTAAAACAAAAGAAAAAAGAAGGAAATTGTGAAGACTCAGGGCCTATGTTGAGGGGGCAGAATGATGCAGGCTCCAGCCTCAGGATTATTTGAGGACTGTGTTTGGGATTAGGAAAGCTCTTGGAACGCCAGGCTAGAGAGGGAAAACGTTCTCTCTCCCTATCTCAAAACACATGTCACAGACTTCTGGGAGCTGAGGAAGTAGCTCTTCTGCTTGCTTAAGCATAGATGAACATCTGGTCAAGCATTTTCCTGAGATTGGAGAAGTGGTTTGAGCTTGCTCTAAAATAGTTTAGATAATAATATACCTAGACATTGTCTCATAGGTTAAGTAAAAATGTATCTGTGGAAATTTTTTGTGAATGTTTTCTGACCAAATCTTGGCAAAGATTATGCTTGCTTGTCTTTAAATACCCACTAACCATAAAGCACAGCATGCAGTAGCAATTGCTGTTTGCAAGCTGCTGCATCCCCTGTGTCCTGGTGATTTTGTGACTCTTACCCAGGGACCCCAACGCACTAGACGTTGACACAGGTGCATGCCATTTCTCCTAAAGAGCTGAGTATCTGTCCATCGATTTATATTCAGCCTGTGAGGATCATATTTCCACACTTTTGGCCATGAGGCAGCTCTATACCATGGGTTATCTGAAAAGGTCCTTATTTGACCTTGCCTCTTGAAAGACATTTTCACTGAATTTTAGACCTTATATTTTTTTCCCCTCTCAGTATTTTAATGGTTTTCCAGTACCTTTTGTTCCCCATATTCTCTGGTGTTTCCTCAGCTGTCATTCAGCTTTGGCCTATGTGCAGTTTGTTTCCATGTGTCTGAAATGCTTTCTCCTGGCTTCATATTATATAAAGAAATGAAGAAACAGTTCTTCTCAAGGTTTTGTGTTCTACACAGATGTTGCCTTTAAATATCAGAAAATGAATTTTACCTGAGGGACAAGGAAACTAATTTACCAATAACTATATAATGATACTGTTTGGATTCTTAATATATACCTTTTTTCCTCATGTCTTTTATAGCCAATAACAGTAATATCAAGAAACTCTGATACAGTGAAGGATGTTATAGGCAAGTCACTCTCAATCCTAGGAATAAAAGTAAGTCACTAATTTCCTGATGGAGATGAATAGAGATGCATTTATGCTCATATGTATACTGATGTACTACTATCATCAAACTGCAGATAATGATACATTGATATTATTTTTTTCATTCACCCCAGCTTCAGTGTTGAGAACCTGAAAGCAGATGGACATTAGATGAGTCTTTGCTTGGGTTCCTACAATCTCATTCTTAACCTCTTGCCAACTGGTATCCAATGCACAAGGATGTTGGGATATAATTTTGAGCCAGTAGCATCACATATTTCTGTTGTATATAAAAAGTATATCTATGATGAAACTGGTGTTAAGACTCTGAGTAAGAACAGTTCAGGACAGGCAGCTGTGGCTCATACCTATAATCCTAGCTTCTCAGGAAGCAGAGATCTGAGGTTCATGGTTCGAAGACAGCCCATCTCTAATTAACCACCTAAAAGCCAAAAGTAGAGCTGTGGCTCCAGTAATAGACATCTAGCCTTGAGCACAAAAATTCAAGAACATCGCCCACTCTAAGTTCAAGACACAGGACTAGCACTCAGTAATTATATCAGTCTTCTCTATTGGTCAGTTCTTTCTGGATCTTCTTTCTTGTTTTCTTTTTGCCCATCCTCACTCTGATTGTCAATGGAAACTTGGTCAGTTCTTTCTGGATCTTCTTTCTTATTTTCTTTTTGCCGATCCTCACATGGAAACTCAGTCAAAACAGAATAATTGTTTACATCTTCTGACAGACAGAAGACATGCCCGAAAACTCTGTCCTATTGATGTGTATGGTAAGGATGTCATTGAATCTGTTGCCCTAATGCTTGGGGCAGAGCAAATCTGCATCTGTGATGCAGGGTTATGGAAGCTGTGTGTGCTTCAATTTCATCCTGATTCCTGTTTATTGATTGTGTTGCTAGTAGATGGGTGAACCCTGGGCCTCATGCTTACTGGCTATGTACAATCAGTTGGTAATCTACCTTCCGGCAAGGAAGTGAATGACTCATTAGAGATGTGGTCTCTTGGATTTTCCTGCCTGGGCTGACTTTGAAGAACAGTCTTCTGGATTTCAAACTCCTGAGGAATTTAAGATTTACTGGCATGAGCTCTTGATGGTGGCATTTATCTTGTTTTATGTGAAATGTTTCTTTCCTTTTGTGTTTAAAAGTCTCTATAAATGTTGATAGATATATTTGATAGAGTACTAGAGAAAATGTTATGGTTTGTAATTCAAAGAGACAACGAAGTTCAGAGTAGTCAGGATTTTATTGAATATTCAGAACAATAGGAAGTAGAGAAGTACTTAACAACATGACTTTTAATGTAGATTTCCTTCTGAGGATAAAAAGTCCTTGTGACATGATTTCTAAGACAGAAGTCTAAATATAAGTGTTATATTCCAGGCCATTAAAAACTCAGAGCAGGAGAATTTGGCATAACGCTATCATTTCTATTGTGATAGGATTTTATAATCCTCTATAAGAAAGTTGAATTTCCATGTACCAGGAAAAGAAGGCATTTTGATATTGACTTATAAAGTATAGTATTAATTTTCCCTATTAGAAACAACACTTCTTGGAAGAGACCCAGTGGTTGAAAGGCAGAGATGCAATACGATCACTGATTTTTACTGTACACGTGATTCTTCATCAGTTGTTTAAAACGTATAGTCACTTTCTCTTAAATACAGAATGGTGTTGATTTGGTTTCAAAGATATGCCTGTTTGAAGGGATTCTACCAAAATGTTTCTAATGTGCCTTTGAAAACAGTCAGTTCATTTATCTTTGTAATAACAATGAAATTTGACTCGATTATGTCTTTGTGTTTGTGTGTGTATGTGTATGTGTGTGTATGTGTGTATGTGTGTGTGTGAAAGAGACAGAGAGAGAGAGAGACAGAGAGACAGAGAGACAGAGAAATAGACAGAGGGAGAATAAGAGTGTCCAAACCGTGAATAATCATAACCCAGTGTGATGATTTGCAATCAAGAATGAAAAGCAATTCTGCTACTTATCACCCAATACTCAATGTGAACTTGATTTCTGGATAGGTCCTCCATGGTATATTACATAATTCAAAACCTTCTTCATGAGTTTTGTTTGTTCCAACTGTGATTTCCAGCATGGTCAGGCAATTGTCAGAATTGTTTTCTGCTTTTGTCCTATGTCCTTGGTCACATTCTCTATATCACATCTCTGCAATAGAGCTCACAGAAAGAAAGGAAGCAGCTGGCTTCAGTCTGCCCTTTCCTGAAGGCCTGAAGCTTGCTGAGCTAACTCTACCTGCTAAGTCTGACTTTGCTTAGGCATAATCTTGGTTGTACCTCAGAGTCTCATCAATAAGTTTAGTGTAGAGGGAGAAGAGAAGACTAACCTCAATATCCTTTAAAGATTGTAGAGAATGTTGAATCCACACAGGTGTCTTGCATTTTAGTATATTTCTCAGTACTAGGAATGTACTTCTCATTCCGTGATCCCCCAGAAAGTGAGGGATTTTTTTTGTGTGTGTGAAAATACCATACAGAGGGGTTACAATTACATGAGCAAGATAATGAGTACATTTCTTATTAAGCGTTGTTGCCTCCTCCTTTGTTTCTCCTTCCCATTCCTTCCCATCTCCCCACCCCCTCCACCCCGTGCCAAAGTTGTAAAGTATGTTTTTCGACATAACATCTTGTATATCATATTGTTGCAATGGGTCCACCTGTATCCCTATTTAAACAATTTGTTTTTTTCCTTTCCCCTCCACAAATTATACCAGCATTAAATATAGTGAAAACAGGGGTTATACCATGGGGAGGGACATACAAAGCAACAAAGAAATATCTTATAAATATGTTACAAACAATAGCAAGAAAGAAAAACCATTTGAGTCCTTATCTTGGGGTTCAGTTCACCTAACATCAACTTACCTGACTGTTTCTGTGAATGATCACAAACAAGACCATACTAAAGCTACCAGTATGACTATGTTTATTGCAGCATTATTTACCATAGCTAAGATATGGAACCAACCCAGATGCCCCTCAGTAGATGAATGGATCAAGAAAATGTGGTATATATACACAATGGAATTCTATGCCTCCATCAGAAAGAATGACATTGTCCCATTTGTTAGGAAATGGAAAGACTTGGAAAAAATTATGTTAAGTGAAGTAAGCCAGGCCCGAAGAAACATAGGTCCCACAGTTTCCCTTATTTGCAATATCTAGTATAAGTGAGTGAATGTGTACCCTGTGGGTCCAGGCTCCCTGCTCCATCAGGAGACACATGCCCACCATCTAAGGAATCTCCTAAGAGCTGGGAGTAAGATAAGCTATACTGACTCATTCCCGTTAATGGAATGGCATGTGTACAAACAGCACATGCTGCCCTGGGTGGAAACACGGCTGTGTAAGGTGCTGTGTCCTTCTTGGGTCCACTGTGAGAGGCTTTGTGTGACACTCAGTCCTTCTCTCCCCCAGGGCTCCGAGAGTGACTACCAGTTGTGGCTCCATTCTGAACATGAAGAAGCTCCCTTTGTCTTCATTGGTAAATGTCAAAGAAAATGTCAAGTGGGAGGCAATGGGGTCAAATTGGACTTCAAAATCTCAAACACTGATTCTTTAAGTGTTAAGCTTAATATTACTAAAAGTAAATATATCCTATACAATTAAATTGTACATTTTTCAATAAATACTGACCTGACACTTGATCTATATACAGTAGCTGAGATCATCTCTTCATATGGTAAATTTTGGTGTAAGGAGAGAATTAAGTAGTTTTGGGCTTACTTTTTTTCACTTAAAATATAACATTTTGGGGCGATATTGGTCAAGATGCATTGTATTCCTAAACTGATTTGTTGAATCATAGCTCCTTTGTACAACTACTTAAAGATAATAAATGTGAACTACAAGTAAAATAGAGCTTTCTTGATTAAAAAAAGTATGTTTTCGTGAAGTAGAAAGCAGATTGGAAATTCATTGTCAAAGTCTGGGCTCCCATTACAATGAAATTCCCTGCTGCACTTTCTCACCATAGGGCATGAAAATCCCTATGTGTTTAAAATGAGTCAGTTTGGAGAGACTGCATTCCAGCCAGGAGGACCAAGGCCACATGAGACTCACACTCCCCAGAATCCTATCCTGCAGCAGTGCTATCTAGCCACAGGAGGCCGGTTCATTCTGAAGCCAAGGCAGACGGCCCAGAGCCAGCAACCCAGCAGTGAATCCTCTCACTTCTATATGGTTACATAGTTCTCTATCTTCTGTACAATTGAGGACTTCTGTGGTCTCTTAAATGCATAAAGAACACATTTAAGTAAATGGAAGCAGGATACCTATGGCTCAAGCTGTAATTCCAGCTACTGAGGAGGCTGCGATCTGAGTTTCTCGGAGTAAAGTCAGTGTACAAAGGAAAGTCCTGAGAGGCTTATCTCCAAATGTCCATGACAAAGCTGGAATAGAACTGTGGCTTAGAGGTAGAATGCTAGCCTGGCATTCTCCCTCAGACAGAGGGACCAGGCTCCTGATATCATACCTAGAATGTGGGAGGACAAAAAGCAAAGAAAAGATGTCAACATCCTCCAAAGTTTCTGGAGAATTTTGAATGTACACAGAAATCTTGGATTAGAGTTTTTTCCTTAGTGAAGACTAAAATGTGATTAGAGTCACCCATAAGGAAAATATTTACATTCTTACAGTACAAACTGGATGTTGTTTTGGGTATCTTTGCTGGGAGAAGGGAGCAGAGACAATGTAACACAACCCTGGTTTCTCTCATTTGCAATAGTTTGTATAGGCTAAGATAATTTGATCAGATGAGTAGAAAAACTCAAAATGTCTGTACATATGACCAAATAAGATGATGCTTAGGAAAATTAACCCCAAGATATAGACACCAAGAGGCCTTTCTTTGTTGTTGTTTTTACTGTATTATGTGATTTTTTTGTTTCCTTTGTATGTTCAACACTCCCCCTCCCCACCATGGCATATCCCCTGTACTTGATTTTGTTACCCTGCACTTGGTATATACATTTATCTAATTGGGGGGGGGGGAAGGCAATAACAAAACCCTGACACAAGGACACAGGACGACCCATTGCAACAACGATACTCACAAGATAGTAAGTTGGAAATGAACTATACAACTTTGGGAAGGGAGGAGTGAAGGAGGTGGGGGACAGAATGGATAGAGGGAGAGCAACAAAGGAGACAAGAAATGTATTCATTATTTTACTCATGTAATTGTAACCTCTCTGAACAAATCTTTACAATTAAATTAAAAAATAACCAACAAACAAAACAAGAAAACCCTATGATTTTCACCTGGCAGGCAGTCTGTGTGATAAGGGGAGATATCTAGTGCAGGAAGTGATCAGAGAGACACATTCAGAAAGTCAAATAGGAGGAGAATTTCCCTCAAAGTGAATGGCTGTAACACTCTACTTGGTTTTCTCTTTCTGAAGGGAAAGATACACCTGACAAACCTACTTCAACTCAGGAACTTTGTAGGTGTTAAGCACTCCATGGTACAAAGAAGCTGGTCACAATAATCACAAAGATAAATTGAATGTGTTCAGGACCCTAGGTATAAACATCAGTATACTGATTTGGGCAAAGACTCTATCAATAATAAAAGGAATTAAGCTATTACAGAATGTGGGTAATTTGAAACAGAAGTTCACTTTGTAAGTAATTAAACTGTTGCTTTTTAAGAGTCAGAGCAGAAGAAAGAAGGAAGGGGAAGATCTTTCATCATATGGTTTTTTGGGTGGCGGTCCAGCACAGCCAAGGAGAACAAACCCCTGAAATCCTCACGTGTAAAGACAAGACTGCTCTTTGGGACTTCCCTGGAGGCTGCTTGTAAGGATGGCAAACTACCCTCCCCTATTCTGGTAGGTCCCAGTTTGGTGTCTGCTGCCCTCCTGAGGAGAGGAACCTCCTGAGTGTGGAGGGGAGGGAGAGGAGTGTTCTCATGGAGCCCCAGGTCCAATTCAGCAAAGCATCAGACAACCCTGAGTCTGGTTGGAGGGGCTTTGTTACTATTGCTTCAAGGCATAAACATGTCACAATGTCCAATTCCCTAAGTCAAGCCCAACAGGTAATATTCTCTTCATTGGGGACTGGTGCACCAGGAGCCACATTCCCTGCTGCAGACCTGCAATACCAGGCACTGTGCATGTGAAGCTCTGAGTCTCCCTCCTTCATGCTCCCTCCCAGCTTACTCTTCCAGCTTGCAAATGTCTCCAGTAGCATAAACAGACATTCTTCAGAATGTCTATTTGATGTTTCCTAGTATCAGAAAGTCCACTGGGGGTTGTTGGTTTTCAGGGAGGAGGATGGACAGATAGTGTTTAAAAGATCTGGCCTTTCTATGGGGGAACACAGAAAAGTTCTGAGGAAGCTGGTCACACAGTATTGTGTTTGTAGTGAATGCCAATTCACTGTGTATTTCAAACTGGCTAAAATGAGGACTCTTAGGTTATGTAAAAAAGGAGGGCTTGGAAGGTGGGTCAGTGGTAGAATGCTTGCCTTGCATGCATGAGGGCCTGGGTTTGATTCCTCAGCACCACATAAGCAGAAAAAGGCAGAAGTGGCACTGTGGATCAAGTGGTACCCTTAAGCTGAAGAGCTGAGGGACAGTGCCCAGACCCAGAATTCAGGCTCCATGAACAACGAAAAGAAAGAAAGAAAGAAAGAAAGAAAGAAAGAAAGAAAGAAAGAAAGAAAGAAAGAAAGAAAGAAAGAAAGAAAGATCTTACTTTGCTTTCATTTTTTTGAAAAAGAAGCTTCAACCTCTGGTAGAGACCAAACTAGAAGTGCTGATAATAGAGTATCATTTGAAAACCGCTGATATTGTTTTCACTATTTCTACGTGGTATATTAACCAGGCAACAGTGGCTCACACTTGTAATCCTAGCTACTCAAATGTCTGAGATTGTGTCTGACATCTGAGATTTGTGTTCCATAGCTAGCAGTCTGTAATGTTCATGAGACTCGTGTCTTTAATGAACCACTGAATAGCCAGATGTGGAACTTTTGTTCATGTTTTAGGGCACTAGCCTTGAGCATCAAAGTTCACTGACAGCACTCAAGCCATTAGTTCAAAACTTAAGGACATGCACACATGAATATAAAAAACCTAATTTACTATATTGAGTGTGGGAAGATTGAATGAACCAATGTCCAGCATCTCCACAATCACTACTACATGTTGGGAATATTCCCTTGGATGTCACAAAGAAAACCCTGGTCTCATTTTGTACAAAGAAAGTTTAGGAGGCAGATAGGATCACCATTGTTCTTATCTCACATTTGGAAAAATAATGGAATATCTAAAAATGGACATATTACCATAGAAGAAGTGTATTATTGTAATCCCAGGTCCTTCAGACACTGGAATCTGGAGGACTAACATTTTAGGCCAGCCCAGGCAGAAAAGTCCACTAGATTACTATTCCAAAATACCTAACAAAAAGAAGGTCTAGATGTTTAGCTCAGGTGAAAGGCAGCCTAGAATGTAGGATATTGAATTTCACTATCCAACATTTGTGAAGGAAGGAAGGAAAGAGGAAGAGAAGAGGAAGGAAAGGATGGAGGGAAGGACCAAAAGAGGGAATAATGGAGTGAGGGAGAGAAAGGGTTTAGGAAGGGAAAGGAAAGGCCCTCCCATATTCTGCCCACTATCCAAATTCACATTAAAGTGCCAACACTGTCCTCCACTCTGAAATCGGCACACCAAGATAGAACCAAAGAAATCAAGGGCCTAGAGATGAATACAATCAGGGAAAACTTCATAGTGGAATAGGTATGAATGTGATCTGAAGAATCTAGCAACTGCAGAAGGTATAAATGGGGGAATTGAAAAAAGAAATGTGGAATTCTTGGGAAGCTGTGAGGGGACACCTGTGTAAGAAGGAGGCTGCACCAGCAGAACCTGGAAGCATAAAGTAGAAGGTGAAAGATTCAGTTCAATGCAGGGACAAATCCATTCACTGTTCAGTGTTTCTGAGTCTGACCCTACAAGAAAAGAACAACAACAAGGAGATGGGAAAAACCAGTCGTTTCAGGATACAGGTGGACCTGTTGCAACAATAAGTACAGGTTGTCATGTAGAAAACGAGCTTTACAACGTCGGTGCGGGGGGGGGGGGGGGGGGGGGGGAAGGGAGGATTGGGTGGGGGGGGGCAGGCTGTGAAGGGATGTGAAGGGTAAACAAAGGAGGAGGCTGCAATGCTTGATAAGAAATGTACGCATTATCCTGCCCATGTAATTGTAACCCCTCTGTAGAGTGTGTTCACAAAAAAAAAATAAATAAAAAAAAATAAAAGCAGGAGATAGAAACCAACACATGTTAAAACAACTGAAAAAAAATATTTCCAACAACTAAATACAATTGCTAATGAGGTCCCCTAGCTTGAGCACTGGAGCCTTGCACACTCAGACATCTTACTTAGAGAAGTGTGAGGTGGTGCTCTGTGCCGGTGGACATGGAGGACCCAGGCTTTCTTTCCTCTCCTCCACACAGGAGATGATTTCCTTCCTCAGTCAGGAGGGGCGGCTCACCGAGGGCATCTTCAGAAAGTCAAGCAGTGTCAAAGCCTTCAGAGCCCTCAAAGAAAAACTCATGTCTGGAGCCCGAGTGGACCTGCACCAGGAATCCGTGTCTGTGGTGGCCTCAGTGTTAAAGGTAGGACACAGCCAGCATCACCCAGGGAGGCAGCTTCACTCTGAGGCCACAGCACTGCATCACCAGCACCACAATCACCCAAGAACCACGAGGGGCCTCACACATCAAGCATGTGGGAAACGAAAAGACACATGTCTGTGTGTTCTGTCTGTTTACTTTGTCTTCTCACCTCATCTCCTCTCATCTTCCCACCTGAACGCCCATGCCCAATGTGATTAATGAGTGATCTGATTTACTGTATGGCTGTAAATCACCATGACAATACAACTATGAGCCCAAACAAGTTCTGGGAAATATTTGCTTAACAAGCACCCTGCACTGCCTTCTTCAAGGAAAGTTGAACAAAGGCACAAAATCAAAGCAAATTTGTGAATGTTTTGACAGAAATGATCAAAGATTACCTTCATAACCAAAGCTGAAGGCCCATAATGAATCCTCTAGTGATTTGCAGGCCAGCATAGCTCGGCTCATGCCAGCATTCCTTCCTGTCCCCAACACCTTTACAGGAAAGGTGGTGTGGATACACAGGCACTCCTCTCCTCTCAATATCCCACCTCTGGGCCTTTCATCACATTGTAAGTACATTAAAAAGTCATTTCTTACACATTACCCATAAATTTGATCATTAACATGAATAAAGCAGCCCAAACAGCTGTGTCTCCTGAAAATTCACCTGAGTTTTACAAAACATACATTGGGTTTGAAATGATACAGGTAGATTACAAACATCTTTATATTTGTAGAAGGAAGTATTTGACAGAGAACAAATATATAGTTTTGGTCTTTGTGAACACCACTGTAGGAAAACATGTGACAATGGTTAAGAATGGCTTCATAAAAATAGTTTATTTTCTCACTTACTCTAGGTTTCCTTTATGTCTTTTCATTGTTGGTATAGACATTAGCCGTGCTAATTATTTGTGGCCAGTGATGGGCTAGGACAATAGGCATGTATTACCATGCAAGGAAGTAACGATGTTGGTACTGCCCACTGGAAGCTCACATCCCATACTAGTAACAGGTAGAGCAGTGCATCTCAGCTTCTCTGGTCTTGCACTTGGGGATAACATGACAGATGCATACAGAGTTCTGCTAACCCACCCTGGTGATGTATATAAGCTCAGGACCATGATGAAGGTACCACTGAGCCATTTAGAGAATGTTTACACTACACCAAAGATCCTGGGCATTTTCCCCCTTTGTGTCTTCTTGTGTCTATACATTTTATAATAGGTCCTAGGTAAGGTATAAAGAATTAGTGATCAGTTGTTCAAAACTACCTTGAGTGACAAGCTTACATATGCAGGCCACTAACTCTGAGATTCATATGTCCAAAGTTGGCACCATCCAATTCGGATTGATTCATGTTAGTGAGGCCGGACAGATGCTCTAACCTACCAGGCTGAAAGACACACAATATAGCTACTCTTTATGGATGTAAATGGAAAGCTAACCAATTGATACTCATAGGTATAAGGTGATGTAATTCTATCATTCCAGAGTCTTGGGGAATTTTAACCCAAGATTCAGTAATAACAAACTGTAAAATTAAGCCTTCCTGTATGATATGTACAAGAGTATTTGTTCAGAAAAACATTACTTATTCAATTTACTGCAAAGGAACAGGTGAAATGTGTGGGCCTACTTCTGCTCAGCAATAGGATTTAGAACTACATAGCCAGTTTTGTCCTTTAAAGTAGATTGTTCCTGTCAAATAGGGGTTTTCAGATAGATGGGGAGATGGATCTTCACTCTCAGTCCCTGAACACAGGTGATTGTGAAGTTTCTTCAAGCAGGGACTGTTCTCTTAGTGCATTTAAGTTCCTGGCTCTTATTTTACATTCTGCTCTTGTTGTATATGGGCCCACCTTTTAATTTTGAGGGAGAATTCCTCTCAGGAAGAGTGCAGCCTGTTATGAAACAGAGTCTGTTCCTTGAGACAAGAAGGAATTCTATTGTTTCTATTTCAAGCAAAGACAGTGCACCCATGTGTCCAAATACTGTGTTTCTAAATTGCGTTTGGCAGATTCCTAATTCCTCCTGCCTCAGCTCTACTCTGCTTTGTGCTTTCAGTTCAGGTGGGGAAACTCCTGGCATCTGTCTTAGGTGTGGTGTAGAAAGGGCAATGTAGGTCACAGAATCATCCATGGAGATGGGATGTGTGGGTCCATCCATTTCTTCCATGTATATCTTATGATTGTATGACATAGTTTGCTCCATCAGAATATCCTGCTTTTGTCTCTGGAAGGATTTTCTTCGCAATGTACAAGGCAGTGTATTTTGCACTGGCATGTATGAGAGATGGCTTGGGATCATGAATGAAGACCGTGAAGAGGAGAAAATCATTCTGGCCCAGAAGTAGGATGCAGGAAATTAACCTGTTCTGATTAATAAATCCAAATTTTACACTCTTAGGAAAAAGTAGCTTCATGGATATGAGAGTTGGAGCCACTGAAATAATTGTGAGTGTTAGAAAACATTTCGTTTGGTCAGATGCATGCAGGATTTCACAGAGGCAGGCAATTATACTCAGTGTGTGAATGATGGTTTTCCTATGCTATTGTGTCCAAGGCATCATTCCCATGTATATATAATGAAAGTCGACACTGATGGAAGCACATTATATTGATTGATACATGTAGCTAGGGCATTATCTCACGTTGGTCAAATACTTACATAAACATCATGTCTATATCTAGTTAAATGGTAAGTTTTTCTATGCATTCTTTCTTGGAATGAATCTTTCATTATAGTATGTAGTTTGGGATGTGATCACAAAACCTGACTTCATAATTGCCCTTTCAGAAATAATTTAGCTGTTTTTCAGGAAGATTATGGTTTTGTGTAATGTGAACCAATACAGGATTTATTTTAAAAGACATTATTATTAAATTGATCTTTATACATCCATTCCAAGTCAATGTGGAGTGTGGTCATCTCAAGGAAGTATTTTATGCACTAGTTTAAAGTATATGCTTCCTTTCTATACTCTCACTGAGTTCTGTGCAATTTACAGAAAAGGTACTTTTTGTATTTAGATTCTCCCACAAGAAATTAGTTGCATGAAAGCATGTTTTTCTGAGTTCAGTCTTTTAGAAATGCTGCCCAGAGTCAACCAACTGCTGCTGAAACATCTCTTTGGAATGTTAAGCCAAATCCACCAGACTTCCTCCATAAACCTGATGACCTCCTACAACCTAGCTGTGTGCACAGCTTCCAGCTTGATGGCCCCGCCTCCTGATGCCAGGGCAGGATTTGATACTCAACTCATGAGAAAGGTAATGGCCTCTCCTAGCTCCATCCTGAGAAGGAAGTGGCTGGTTGGATCTGGAAAGGCCAGACATGCCTGACATCCCAGGCTTTAAGGACAGAATGGACTGCAGGCCTTGTGAGAAAACGGCAGTTCACCCTATTTCTGGTGAGGTTTACAAACATGTGCAGCAAGGAGAAAGCAGCAGTGTGGTCCTTTCTCTTTCCCTTCAGTATAGAGGAGTCTAGGCTGACCAAACCCTAGGGAAGAAAGGAGAATGACAATGGTGACAATGAACTGCAGCTTTGGAGTTAAGCCACTAAAATTCAGTTCTCTTCTTGCCATTGTGGATCTGTGATCTTGGGATGGTTTTGAAGCTAGTGTTTTCCTTGGTACAGTGGAGATGGAGATCCTGCCCAGTGCTCGGCCCATGTCCAGACACTTCACCTTAAGAAGGAACTTAAAGCATGAACACTGGAGACTCTGGACTACGTATGGATTCCTGTGCCATTTGTTTTCATTCAGAGAAAGCTTGGTACCTGTTGATAAGTTATTAACATTCTCTTAGTAAAGACTGTCAATTAATAACTTGTACTGATATATAGTACATAGTGTAAGGCAGAGAGATGAGAGGAATAGACTAGAATCCTTCAGTATTCTCTGAGCTCAGCTCCTTATGATTACCTCCCACTAAGTGAAACGTCTTCAACTTTTCCTCCCAAATGCAGCCACGTGAAGAAAATGATTTCTCCAGGGTTTCTTTGAGGGATGTTGAACATATAAACTATAGCATATTCCTCATTCACTTGAAAAATAAGAAACCAGTGAAAAATTCTAAATCATCTCCACAGTAACACAGGGAGAATGAGGCCTGGTTGGGTGCAGGGGCTCTTTCTTCCCCAGAGCTCCACACACCAGCTGTCCTGAGTTTAAGGCAGTGCACTTTGGAAGTGAATTTCATTAGTTCTCTCTAGTCAATGATTTTCTTTTCTATTGAATAGTAGTATATCTAAAATAGTAAGTCAAACATACTATTTAGAGAAAGAAAAATGATGCTCATTGGAAGACTTAATTATGGATATTAAAAAGAAGTTGGCAGTTAAGCAAAGTGACTCACTGTGCCTCTAGTCCATTCATTGTGTTTCAAGTTCTGGTCTATAAACACCTTCCATAGGTTGTTAGTTTTGCCTTTGACAAAACTGGTTCCTACATCATTTTCAATTTAAATTCTGAGTTTCTCTACACATTCCTCCTTGCTGTGTTTGCTCCCAGTCTCACACATTGGAGGATTCATGACTGCCAAATGACAAGAGTGGTCTGTGTCTCCTTTTGTGTTACAGGTTGCCCTGGTGCAGTTTTTGATTGAAAACACTCCCACAATCTTTGCCAAAGACTTCACTCCTGTCTCTTAGGAGAGCTCAGGTATTGTGGAAATGTGAGGTGGCCTCAGGAAGCAGGAACAATTTAAATGAACAGTTGAACTGCCCTTGGGGAGAGCAGCAGGGAGGCTGCCCAGGCTTGGGAGATGCTTTAGGCCATGGCTAATGCAGAAGATTCTGTCCTGAGGGGAATGGTGCAGGCCAAGGCCCCACCTCTTTCTCTTCCCAAGGCTGATCTCAGCTCATTACCCTGTCAGGAGACCAAAGCCATGGCAAGAGGTGTCTGTTTTCAAAAGGCTATAGTGCAAGCTCACAATTAGTTTCTTTCAGATCTCCAATTCCAGCAGGATCATGTCAGAATCTGAGGATTCCTGTCAGATAATTTGTGAAAAATAATTTTTAACAATTGAATAATTATAGTAGAGTTTTCTTAGAAACTCCAGGTCCGAATCATTAAAGGGAGGTAATTACATCTTCTTCACCATGATTCCTTTCAAAAATTGAGCCTGGATTAAGTACCTCAAACCTTATATTTCTATTTTTACCCTTTCATATTTTTGTGGTGTTTATCTCATTGCTTTGAGAAAGTCTTTAGAATAGTTCAATTTGTCAGGATTTGAGATAAGAATTGGAGGCCATTTATACCAAGATTTTTTGTTTTGTTCATGTTTCTTTTAGACTGACAACGAAGCTATGATTGTGTGAGCACCACTGAAGACAAACTCACCTATTTTTTGGCTTCCCAATTCTTCTTCCCATCTTTCCAAATCTAAAGATCTTCCCAGTCCCCATAGTATACTAAGTTTTTCACTTATATTATTTTGTCTTTCGTTAATTGTTGATATAATAAAATAAAAACATAATTCAGTGTGTTGGCCAGCCATTTCTTGGGTCATCTGTTGTGGGTGGTAGCTTAGCAGGGCAGGTGGGTGGCTGTTCAGGTTGAAGCAATGACATACGTGGAGCTGTATCTGTAGCCCCTAGAACAGAGCTGACACAGGCATTTATACTTTGCTCCATTTCTGGTTGGTTTCAACATGTTTTACAAGGAGCTGAGCCTTTATGTTGAAGACAAACACTTTCCTAGAATCAAAGTGGGCAATGGTTATTTAAGCTTCTGTTCTGTTCATGCCACTGTGATCAAGAGTCCCATAGCCAAGGCAGGAGTCAATGTAGGTAAAGGCTGCAGAGGGGCATACAAGACAAACTCTAAAGTCATTAGACAGGATGGTGTTTGTTATTTTGCAGGGTTATTCCTGTAAGTGAAAAGTCCTGGAAATATATACTCTAGCAGCATCACTACCACATATGCTATATTTCTCGTCAACAGTCTTGAGTTCTCCATTCTTCAGACCAGCTTTCCCAAAATTGTGTTCACTAGAAAGCCTGAAGGAGATAATAGCAGACTATAAGCTCTCTGTGGAATAAGGGCAGATATTTTCCCCTAAAAGATTCCTTGCCCCCACCATCTTATCCCTTAATGTTAACAGGTATAGATGCCACAGCAGAAATGGGATGGAGAAAGCATTTTTTTTTTATTTAATAAGTTTTTTATTGTGAAAATACCATACAGAGGGGTACAATTACATGAGCAAGATAATAAATACATTTCTTATCAAGCATTGTTGCCTCCTTCTTTGTTTTTCCCCTACCATGCCTGCCCACACATCTCCACGACTACACTCCTCCCCACACCAAAGTTGTGAAGTGCATTTTTCAACATAGAATTTTGTACATCTCATTGTTGCAATGGGTCCACCTGTATCCCTATTTAAACAATTTGTTTTTTCCTTTCCCCTCCCCAAATTATACCAACATAAAATACAGTGAAAACAGGGGTAATACCATGGGGGAGGGACATACAAAGCAACAAAACAATCACCTTATAAATATGTTAGGAACAATAGCAAGAAAGAAAAAAAAAACATTTGAGTCCTTATCTTGGGGTTCATTTCCCTTAGCATCCTCTTATCTGACCTTTTCTGCTTGTCTCAGACAAACACTAGTTATTGCAAATAAGGGAAACCATGGGAACTATGTTTTGGGGGCCTGGCTTACTTCACTTAATATAATTTTTTCCAAATGGAGAAAGCATTTTTAACGGCTTATTCTTTTCAAGTAGTTATTGTCTGTGACGGACCAGCTCAGCCAGAGCACGGGGACAGTTGGGACAGAGATCTAGGGATAGGTGAGCTAGGAGTCGGCAAAGTGACAAACAGACACAGACTCAAAAGAGTTGCATCTGAGTGTATTTTTATTGAGGATAATTAATATTTTTATACAGTGTGCAATTGTGACACAGATTTTTTGTTTATTTAAGCACGTTATCAATTTTTAAGAAAAGCAAAGCATTGATGGATTACATGAAAATTGATGACTATCCCACCAACTGTTTAAGCTAAGTGGTGCAAAACAAGTCTAGCATATAGTTTAATAGAATGAGTCATCTATTCAGTCTTTTTATGTTTAATAATTAACAAATCTAAGAGAGGGCTGTACTTACATTATACTCTTTTTATTTTTTTCATGTATTTTCAAGTCCCTTTGAAACCATCCTAAAAACCACTTTCAGGTTAAGTCTGGCATTTTCCGTTTCCTATTATTTTAATCCCAACATTTGTTCACATAAATTTCTCATTGTTGTTTTAAACTATCTCATTGTTGTTTAAATAATAAACACCATAATGATCTAGATCTACCTAATCTTTGGATAAAATCTAATGGATTCCAAAATACCTTTTTCCTATTACATTAATCCATCTATTTACATTTTTATAAACTCCTGTATAAGGCAATGGTTCAATGGTCGGTTCAGGAAATGTGATGTCACTAACTTTACATTTTGTGGGAAACCACCATCTATCCCCTATAACGTAAGCTGGAGTAAACTTAATCATAACTGGATTTTTTTGTTTTATTTTGTTTTTTATTGTGAAAATACTGTACAGAGGGGTTACAATTACATAGGCAAGATAATGAGTACATTTCTTATCAAGCATTGTAGCCTCCTCCTTTGTTTCCCCTTCCCATCCTCCCCCAGCCCCCTTACACAATCCTCCCCTCTACTCCCCCCCAACCCCCTGTACCAAAGTTGTAAAGTTCATTTTTCGACCTAACGACTTGCACATCTCATTGTTGCAATGGGTCCACCAGTATCGCTATTTAAAGGATTTGTTTTTCCCCTTCCCCTCCACAAATTATACCGACATCAAATACAGTGAAAGCAGGGGTTATACTGCAGGGGAGGGACATACAAAGCAACAAAGAAATAATCTTATAAATGTGTTAGAAATGCCCAGGAATGTATTTTTAATGAATGTATTATAGAAATGTATAGAAAGCCAAAATAAAACTATTGCCAATTAGTTTTAAAAGCTAATTCAAAAGAGAAATAGGTTGGTGGCAGGTTCTATCCTGTAATCTCAGATACTCAGGAAACTGAGGTAGGATGGCTTAAAGCACAACTGGCCAAGGAAGTGTGAGAAATTGTGATCTTCAATAAAGAACAACAACAACATCAAAAAGCTAGAAGTGCCGCTGTGGCTCAAGTGGTTAGAGTGCTAGCCTTGAGCAAATTAAGCTTAGGGAAAGTGCCCTGGCACTGTGTTCAAGTCAAATGACTGGCAAAAGTACAAAGAGAGAGAGAAAGAGAGCAAGAAAAATTGCATTATCACATAATACCAAGTGATACAATCTTGGAACTTATCCCCAGGACTCCTTGTGGAAAGCTTGGTTCCAGAAAGCAGTGTTTTGAGATGTGGGGGTCTTAAGGAAGAGGGACCCCTGGAAGAGATCATGAAATAACTAGGGTGCTGCTCACTAAAGAATTAAAGTTCTACAGGTGTGGTTAGTTCTCCTGAGAGGATTGTACTAATGACAACCCCTGCTCTATGCAGTCTGTCAGCTTCTTAGCTCAGCATAGGCTCTCTCAAGGGTGCTCTTGGTCCTTGAGCTATGACCAAGAATAGGTGGCCCTGAACTGGACCCATGTTTCAGGAAAACCAGTCTCGATTACTAAAATTCTTTATTATATGCCCAGCCTCTCACATTTTTGTAGCATTGCAGTTAAACAAATATACTGGGTTATGATGCAGTGCAGCACACTTTAGGGCTGTACTAAAGGGAGATAGAAAAATGTATGTACTATAGGTATCATATTTTACAATAACAAACTTATCTACAGTTATCTCAAAGAAATTTTGAAAGAGAGCCAATCAGGAAGGAAGGGGATATTTAGACCAGGCACAGTTCAGGTCCAGATGAGAGTTACCTCTCCTCCATATCCAACCTCTCACCAGGGACTGGGCTCAACACAGACACACTCTTGGTCAACAAGGAAAGCCTGACCTTCACTGAATAAAAGTACAGAATCAAAGTAGATCTGAGCTATTGAAAAATATGCAAAGGCGTAATACCTACTAACATTTGTTCATAGAAATTACAACTTAGTATACTTCTGACTTTTGGTGGATTTATTTCACACAGTTTGATGAAGCCTTGTTCTGAAATCCAAAGAGGTTTCAGAAAGAAGAGTTTTCCATTTCTACAAGTGAGAAGGGCAGCTCCCTTAATGCACAGCATCTAAATCCTTTCTAGCTTGTCTTGTTTTATATCAGAGACGTTCTGTTTCCCTAGAGTTAAATTTATGAAAATCCGTGCCCCAAAAGCTAGTGTGTCAACAAACAAACAAGGGAAGTGACAAAGCAAACTATTTTCTTTAGTCAAATAAGTGCGTCCTTAGTCTTTAGATGTTGGGTGTCCTTATGGGAAAAAGTAATAAAGATAACTAGCACAGAAAGGAACTCTGTGAATTCTGGGCATGTGTAGATATTCCTTAGGAAGGAATCTTAGCATCACACAAAAATAATTTGCCCTAGTAACACAACAATGTAACATTTCATTCAGGCATTGCATTGTTTCATTGGGAAGGGTTCTATAGACAAATTTGCTCATCTTTCAAAAATCTTCAGTGGATTTCTGGACTGTGTATGTTATGTATGGGTGTCTTGGTGCTTGAACTCAGGGTCTGGATTTGACCTTTATTGCTTGAGGCAAGTGGTCTACCCCTTGAGCCACAGCTAGACTCTGTTTTTGTTTTTGGTTATTGTTTGATTTTTTATTTGGCAGGCGTGTGTCTTAATCTCTGGAGCTGGGGGATGTTACTGAGATAATTTGCTATAATCAGGACTTGACCACTTGTGTAACAACACCATTTCCAGCTTTTTATGAAACTAATTGGGGAGAAGAGTCTGATGGTCTTTCCTGCCCAGGCTGGCTTCTTCCAGGATTTTAAATCTCAGCCCCTTGATCAGCTAGGGTTACAGGCATGACTCACCACTGGCACCTGGCATTTGGCTTACTTGGTAGTTAATTGGAGATAAGAGTCTCAAACCTTCCTCACCCAGGCTGGCTTCAAATGAAGATGCTCAGACTTCAGTATGCTGAGTAGCTCAAATTACCATTATAGGCTTTAGCCATCTGTGTTCAGCTGACTTTTTCAGTTGATTTTTCTGTTCCCTTTCAGGAGCATCTACAGTGCATCCTGGGAGGTTTGTGGCATGTTTTCTCTGTCTCCTGATGTAGATAGGAGATTTAGTTAGGTGATTCTCATTCTACCCTCTTTGGCAAAACACATAATTTCTGTGAGATTATTCCCCAAATCTGTAGTTCTCTTTTGTACACTTTCACTGAACCTCATTCAGTTGTATGAACACATTAAAGGAGAATTCTAAAAACAAACAATACATAGTTTGTAAATTGCACAGAATCTGAGCAGTGTGCTGAACCTCACTGTCTCTGCAGTGCCGTGTGTACTGAATGTGTGTACAGAATGTGAATCTTACCTCATCCAGGGCTCCTCATCCAGCCACCCGGCCTTTAGTCCTTTAGAAGCCCTGCTGTCAGCAGGTCACATGCTGTGTGGCAATTCCTGGAATAACTGTGTGTTTTTCATGTGCTTCACCTGAGGAGGCGATGGCACCACAACACATGAGTTCGGTTCACCACTCAGAAAGGGCAAAGAGAAACCAGATATTTCTCCCTTATGTGATAGGTAAGAGCAAGTGAGACAGTATGAGCCTGATCTCCATCACACACTTTCATTATGATACATTGTGATGAGTGCTCTAATCTATTCTTAATTTCTCAGGGCTCTTAAGGTATTCTAAGCTTTACTAAATGTATGCTTAGTATATTTAGCAAACTAAATATATGCATATGTGCATATGCACTGTATTTGAGGGTGGGTCTATATAGTATATATAATACAATGTACAACATTATATATTCTATTCCATACCATGTGATCTCTGCACCAGGCCTTGAATCATAAGCCATTTTGCCCCACCAGGATTTATGCTATTTAAATGTGAACCATCCTTATGGGAAACGCTACATTCATTTATAGTCAACGTAATGCCTGGATAATATCTATTAATAATGTAGGAATCCCTTCCTATCTGTCACTTTACCTCCATGAATCTTTCCTAGTGTATCGTTTTACTTTAAATTGCATCTTTACCCAACATCTGACTGACTATGGAGCATTCTCTAGTCAATTTGTTATTAATGTGTTTGCATGGGGCTCACAGCATACTTAGTACTAAATATTATGTCCAGTTATAGTCCAGTGATTGAATACATACAGAGAGATGTCCTTGGCTTCTATGCAAGTATTAACCATTTTATGCCACAAAACTCTACTCACCACATTCTCTCAACTAGAGATAAAGAATCTCATGGCCTTTGCTGAGCAGCCTGTTTTCCAATCATGCTCCCCAGATCTCATACTTCTGACTAGCCAGAATTACATGCAGGAAACACTGACTCCTGGCTTCCATATTCTCTTAAACATCTTATCAACAACTACAAAATGAAATAAGAAAACCTTGGGACCCTGAAACTGTGAAAGATCACAGTTGTGATTATCTTGTTGTGAGGGAAGAAAGGCTGATAGCCTTTCTGGTACTAATCATGTCCAAACTGGCAGTAACACTGCATATCCATCAATCAGTTATAATCAGTGATGTAATAAAGATTTCTAAAATCAAAGTAATAGTTGTTGGTATGGGTATCTATTTCATTCCAGGAAGAAAACTTTCATAGGGTAATTATCTTAGCAAATTATCTCTCAAGTCAGGAACTGGTGGCTCATGACTGTCATTCTATCACCTCAATAGGCTGAAATCTCAGGGTTACTGTTTATAGCCAGCCTGTATAGGTAAGTCCTTGAGACACATCACCACGGGAAGTAGTTGCTCAGGTAGTAAAATGCTAGTCCTTAGCAAAATTCATTTAGGAATACTACCCAAGCCCTGTGTTCTACTTTCTGAACCAGCGCACGCGTGCGCACACACACACACACACACACACACACACACACACACACACGCATACACACACACACATACACACACACAAACATACACACAAGTAAATACATAAATTAACTTTCAATGATGACATTACATTATTATTTTATATTTATTGGAATATATTTCTATGTCTTTCTACATTTCTATATGTATGGTCCAGATTATACAACAGTTTACAAAAGACAAGACTGTAGAGCATAGAGTAGATGAGCACTGGCTAGGGGTTGGATTAGTGGGAGGTGTGGGAAGGTGGTAGGTGTGGCTGTGGAAGGGGAAATAACCAGTACATCTCCAGTGGAATCACCCTGGTGTCTGCATGGAAGTTCTGCTGGTCTGGATTTGGATTTGTACAAAGATTCCTGATAAAAGCTTGGTCCCAGGGTCAGTGGGGAGAGATGTTGGCGTCTTTATGAAGAGGGACCTGTGTAAAGAAGCTGTCTAGGAAGCTGCTCTCTGAATGAGAAAACTCTGGAGATCTGGTTAGTTCTCCAGAGAGGATTACAATTACCCTGTCCACTCTGCCCAACATCCTGGCTAAGCACAGGCTGTCTCCACAGTGCTCCTGGTCTCTGAGATATGAGCCAGTCCAGGGCCCTGAGCACAGGCCAAGGTTCAGAATACCATGATTTGGATATTCATCCTTCATGATTATCACTTAAACTTCTTTTTTTGTTAAATATCTAGGCCCAGGCATATTTAGAGCACTGAAATTTCAAGGAATATACTCCATTATGATGCAGGGCTATATTGAAGGGCAACACAAAAATATATGTAGTATGTGTATTAGTTATAAAAATCACAAGCATATATATGTATGTATGTATACACACACACACACACACACACACACACACACACACACACACACACACACAATATTAGAAAGTTGAAAAGAGCCAATCAGGAAGGAAGAGGATATGTCAGACTGGCAATTATGGCATAAGCCTTAGAACCGTGACATCACAGAGAGAGGATCTACCAGACTACCAGCGCTCAGATTCCAGGCAGTTGACTGCGGTCTCTGTTGGAGCTGCAGTCATGTCTGCTATCCAGAGCCACAAAATGGACAAAGACAAGTGTTCATTGCAATCCCCACACTCACCATGTGTGGCTTCCCTGCACGAGGTAGTCTGTGAAAATGCTCGTATTGAGATTCCTTCTAGAGGGGGCCCTGGAAAGTGTTCTGTCTTCCTTCTCCTGATTTCTGTGCACTGACTCTGACCTTCAATGCTGTTCATAGAAAGTGAGCCTGTTCACACTGTTCAGAGCTTGGGGTGAAGACAGGTGTGCGCATATTCTCAGAGGAGATGAGAATGAAGTTCCATGGGAGATGGTGTGGAGGAGACTCTGCCCACACCTGAGCCAGTGAGCAGAGGTTTCCACATTATTGATGTAGTGACCATTACTACAGGGCCACAGCACTACTGATGAGAGAGACAGTACGACCAACAAATCTAATTACTTCCTCACATTTAGGAATTCTTTGGGTTTTCACATATTTTGTGATGTTCTTTCTCAACTTTCTCTTCCTCAAAAACTGAATATTGATATAAATAAGGTGGGAATAGCCTTCCAAGTAGGTACAGTTTTGTCACTTTTCAAAGTAGAACCAAAGGAATTGCGAATTATTTCTTTGTAGATATTCATATTATTCCATAAAAAATGCTTTTCTCACATTTAGCAGTGATGTTTGGTCAGTTTGCTGTGGTCATCTGCTTAGCCTTGCCCTAACATTTCCCCTGGCTCACTGTTTCCTTGCCAGATTCTTCTCCTTTCTCAGGACAGGTGCATTAGCTTCCTGCCTTGTTCTTTTCCCCATCGCTTAGAGAAGAAAAGGTTCAAGATCTGTTCCTATATCTGTCCTCCTTATGTCTTAAAAAGTGCTAAAGCTTTTCTGTTTGCTTTAAAATCTAAAGCACAAAGCCTCCTGGTATCAGTGACAAAGTCATGTTGGGATTGAGAGGGCCACCTGTGGCACTGTGTGTCCCCATCCATTTGGCACAAAGCTCTGGGACATATTTTTACACTGACTGTGTGTGGTGTTGGTGTGCAGCAGGAAAGCCATCTTCCTGAGGAGGATGCTCAGCAGGACACACCTATGTCCCCGGAGGACAGTGATAGAGCCCTGCTCATCCACAGTCCAGTGCAAATGAGAAGAGGCTGGAGGAGGAAGAAGCGGCACCTCTTCCTCTTCAGTGATGTGTTGCTGGTGTCCAATACCAAGTACGTATGCACTGCATGCTCTCCTGATCCGCACACCATGTTTTTCATTAACAAATGACATTTATATAACCCTTCCCTTAAGGCAACATAGACAACATTTGTTTTTGCAGAAGTTTAGATCCCTTGTTTATTTCCCAAGACAACATGCAAGTTCTATGTTGAGGTCCTGTAGAGAACATAGTGAAGACTGAAGAAAGCAACATGGCCTTGTGGTGTATCCCCTGTCTGTCCCAGCACAAAGGGTTTTGAGGCAGGAAGATGCAGAGTTAGAGTCTAGGCTAGACAACATACAAGGGCCCCATCTAAAGAAACCGAATGAAACAACCAAAACCATAATTATGTGACAGTCTTTATCTGATTTAAATGTGACCAAATAAAAGCAGATATTGGGACAGGGATTATTTCCATTAACTGAGCGAAACTTCCCAATATGTAAGTAACCATCTAAGCATGCTCACAACTGTCATCCTAGCTACTGAGGAGGCTGAAATGTGAGGAATGTGAGTCAAATCCAGTCTGGCACAGATGTCCATACAATTTCTCTCCAAAAAGCTAGAAGCAGGTATAGGACCCCAGTGATAGAGGGCTAGCCTTCAGCAACAAAGGTCCTGAGTTCAAACCCATTGACTCAAAAAAAAAAAAAGAAAAAAGAAAGTAAAAATGATGGTGTTTAATTCTCTTTGCAGATATAAGAAATGCTTTAAGATAAAAAATGTAATCCCACTGCAAATCCTGTCTATGGCCGAATGTAGAGAGAAAGAAGCAAAAGGTGATGGGAATTCCAGAAAGTCCTTAATCTTGAGCTGGCCCAAGGAGAAATTCAAGGTCACTTTCCGGTAAGACTGACAGCTGTGTTCTGTGCATACGACAAAGTCAAACACACAGTTTCTATCAACGATGGAAAATATAACTTATTTTCATCTAGAATTTATTACAAGAAAAAAATGTTGTAATTTGATTGTTTTCTAGGTTGATCTTTCACCTTTGACTTTCATAATGACCTTTCATAGACACACCTCCAGACATTTTTAGATCCCAATATATTCAAATGGACCAGTATTGTACTGGTAGTGACCAGTGATTTTCAATGAGTTTACAGAATCTTATTGGGGGAGAATGGATGTTCATAGTGTGGAAGTCCAGGTTTTTTCCTATATATTGTATCACAGTAATAGAATTCAATCAGCAACTGTTAGTGAATCCTTAAAGTATGTTAGAAAATTTTATTTTGTACTTCCAGTAATTCTCTGTAGAGATAGATTTTAATTACATATATATATATATATATATATATATATGTATGTGTCATCAACTAGCAAAGCACTTGAATTGCTCTGTAGTAGACAGGATTTACTAATAAAGTACAAGTTAGTTTTTCCAACACAAATGCCTAGGCATGCATGAAGACAGAGAATGGAGTTAGGTTGAGTCACGTGGATTCCCAAGGAAGGAAAATTAAAATATGGCAATTGCATCATCATAAACTGTATTAGTTGTAAAGCTGTTGGACTGTCCAGCCTCCTTGGTCTTTGGAAGATAGCTGTTATTACCATTTTGCAACATGGCCTCAGGAAATAGATAGGAGGACAGCATAGAATTGTCAAGTAGAAGAGCTATTAATGATGGAAATAAAAAGTGTGCAGACATTGCAAAAAGTAAATATTGGATTGTTACATACCCCAATGATCCTACTCCTGATGTTCACACACACACACACACACACACACACACACACACACACACACACACACACAAATGAAAGCAATAATGTTATACTGATGTGGTTTGGAACAGCAAGAAAATAGTTTTACAGTATAAAATCAGTGTGTTTCTAGAGCAAATGTGTGCCAGGTTAGGAAAAGTCATAAAGGGTGAGTAATATGCCCAATGCTTGCTTTCAATCTCTTCAGAGGATAGAAATATAACAATAGAAGATGATGATACAGAGTACAGTAAACACAAATCTTAGCATTCATCATTAAAGACATAGTGTGATGGGTAATGAAAAGTAATTTTCCCAGGAAATAGCACAGCATATTACAGTCCTGACATTTCTATAAGGAAATGAAACACTGCAACTTTTCCATATTTTAAATTTTTCTTCCAAATTTTTATCCTTCACTGCTGGATTAAAAATATACCATCCAGCCAGGAGCCAGTGGCTCATGCCTGTAATCCTAGTTACTCAGGAGGCTGAGATCTGAGGATCACGGTTCAAAGCCAGCCTGTGTGGAAAGACTTTGAGATTCTTACCTCCAGTAAACCACTAGAAAACCAGAAGTAGAGCTGTGGTTCAAGAGGTAGAGCATTTCTTGAGCGGGAAGGGCTATGGGACAGTGCTGAAGCCCAGAGTTCAAGCCCCACAACAGACAAAATAAAAGTGTAAAAAAAAGTTAAAAAATCCCACCCAAATGACCATATGATTTAATTTTTGTACCATTTTCATTGTTGAATAGCGTATCAGCTCTGTCTGGTTTTATCATTGTGGACTGAAGGCATTGCTGGTGTTAGACTTGTCTACAGTCTAATGTGACTTGCAGCACACATTAGAAAATAAGTTTCTCCATGTCAATCCCATTTCTCTTCCACTCCAAAGTCTAATTCACATCACAGTCAGATCACCAGGAAAAGGCAGAGTCCATCAAACCCCAGTTATGAGTCAGTTCTTATTCCACTCACATTCACATTGATACTCCCGGACTGATAGTCTCTCTATCTTTAAAAATAGAGTTATACTCATAGCATGAATGTGAAAAGGAGCATAATATTTTTCTCTTGTTTAAATCACAGTTCTTCAGAGCTAAAAGAAAAATGGTGCTCTTTACTTCAAAGGTATTTTCCAATGTTCATACTTATATTTTTTGTTAGTGAATGAATAAAAGTCTCTGCAAACAATGTCCCCAATCAATTCTCCCTATATTAATAGAAATGATGTGTCCTGTCTGTTAGAAATAGAATCCACTTTTTTTTCATAATAAAAGTTGGCTGTTACCCAATAAGTTCACTTGGGCTGCAACTGATAGGTGCTTGTGTACATTTTCTTGTTTTTAATTTATTTTTTTTTTATTGTGAAAATACCGTACAGAGGGGTTACAATTACATGGGCAAGGTAATGAGTACATTTCTTATCAAGCATTGTTGCCTCCTCCTTTGTTTCCCCTTACCATCCCTAAATCATATGTAGGTGACCAGGCACTGTCATCCTGGCTACTCAGGAGCCAGAGACTTGAGGATTGTGGTTCCAAACCAGCCCATGCATGAAAGATTGTTGAGACTCTTATCTTCAAGAAAACTCCCAATAAGTTGAAACTGGGAATGTGAATCAAATAATAGTGTGATGGCCTTGAGCCAAAAAGCTCAGGGTCAATATACAGGTCCAAGGTTCAAGCTTCATGACTGGAACTCTGTGTGTGTGTGTGTGTGTGTGTGTGTGTGTCTGTATGTGTCTGTGTGTGTCTGTGTCTGTGTGTGTATACATACATATCTCCGCAAACATTTATAGACATATATATACATACACATATTCATACATACATATAGACTTATACATACAAATATATTCCTCAAAGAAGTTGTGCTTCTAGTAGTACATAGGAAAGTATTGAACCTCCCCTTCACATAGTAATTTTGTAAAAACAATGGATCTGCTTTCCAAATGTCATTTCCTTGGGCTACCTCTTGCATTCTGGATCTCATACATTTTTATATCAAATAATATTCTATATTTTCAAAGTATGAGCTAATTCTTTGTGTTTTTTGTACTTTTATCCAATTGATCAGATATAGCAACATTTACAAAGAGAAGGAACTTCAGAAGTATATTCAGTTGCAAAACTTTGCCAACAATTTCCAGAGGTCTGGCTCTGTAAGTATTTTTAAAAATAAACAGAGAATATCCTTTGGCAGGATGGAGACTGGATGGTCCTTGTAGGAGAGCACAGACTTGCCTCTACCTGATCCATTCCAATGCTAAAGGTGTTTAGATATAGAATTTGCTATGTCAGCCAGGCACCAGTGACTCACACCTGTAATCCTAGCTACTCAGGATGGTAGATGTGAAGACTGTGGGTGAAAGACGGCAAAGGCAGGAAAATCCATGAAATCCTTAGCCCCAAAACCTACAGACAAAAAGCCAGAAAAGTGGTACTGTGGCTCAAGTGGAGAGTGGAAGCCTTGAGCAAAATAAGCTAGAGACAGAGCCCAGACCCAGAGTTCAAGACCTAGTACTATCAAAAAATAAAAAGAAAAAAGAAAATAGAATTTTGTAGGTCTCCTTTGCTTTTTCATTTCACCTAGCTTACTGCTCCCTTAGAGACCCTGAATTCCTCTCCTCAAACAGTAGATTAAGCTTCCTGCCTCCTTCTTTACCCATCCCTTAAAGAGGTAAAGCTCCAGGGCTCTCTATTCTTATATCTGCCCCTGCGACCATTTTCAAAATGAACTAGCTTTTCTGCTTGCTTTTGAACCACAAAGTGCCTTTCATGTTAGTTACCAAATGTCAGTCGAGGAAATGTTGCATTACGCATCACTAAAGTTGGGCATAAAGCTGTATCCCATGCTTGAGCACTGACTGTGCTGTGGTGTTGCTGTGCATCAGGAGAGCCATCATCCTGAGAAGAAAGCTCAGCAGGACAGACCTGTGTTCTCTGGGGACCCTGGCAAGACCCTGCTCATCCACAGCCCTGTGCAGATGCAAAAAGGATGCAAGAAGAAGAAGCAGCACCTCTTCCTGTTCACTGATATATTACTTGTGTCTAATGCCAAGTACGTATGGACTGCCTGCTCTCTTGCTCAACACAAAATGCTTTTCAATAGCAAATAGCATTTAGGTACTCTTTACATTTAGACCACTGGTGCTTTTTCAATTGTATTAGCAAAGGATCAGATTCTTTGCTTATTTCTCCCATGTTCATAAAGGTCCTCTGTTGTGTAACTGTTGAGAATATGATTAACAATGAAGACACCACCTGGAATGCTGTCCATCCTGTAGACACAGCACATAGACTTTGATGCAGAAACCAGAGTTAGGGTTTAGGTTACACTATATATAAAGGCCATGACTCAAACACTCATAAAACAACACGATTGAGAATGTGAAAAACAGATAATCTTCATCCGGAGTTCAAAATTATAAAACAAAAGAGAGCAAACAATTCTTAACATGCCACACTTAAGAAATAAACTAAGAAAGATAGTGTTTGTTGCCCTTTTAGGTATAAGAAATGTTTTAAGATTAAAAATGTGATCCCACTGCGTGCCCTGTGGGTGGCTGAGTGTGAGGACAATGTGGAGAAGAGTGGTGGTCATTCCAGAAAGTCCCTTCTTTTGGGCTGGCCCCTGGAGAACTTCAAGGCCACCTTTAGGTAAGACTGACCACTGCACCCTGAAAGCTGCAGGGAAATAGCAAAGGAGTTATTCTTCATTAGTCCCTTAGCTATTTCAGCAATACACTACTAATGACTTTCAGTAATCTTGAGCATTGTTCCTACTAATGTAAAGTCAGTTTTCTAGGTTCTAATACAACAAAGTAGAGTTCAGGAAATTCTCTTAGGAAGTGAAACAGTCCAAACTTACTCGTTTTTGTTTTTTTTCCTTGCAAATGCTTACTGTTTACTTCTGGATCAAGAATATTTAATCAAAATGCCATTTTTCTTCTGGATGCCTTGATCTGAATGACTATGTTTTATAAGTATTTGAAGAGCACTTCAGCTCTGTCAGTTTTATCAAAAGGGAAATAAAAGGTAACCAAGAAGTGAGACTGGCCGATAGTCAGGTGGCTTGCATCACACAGTAGCAGTGATTCCATTGAAATCCATTTCTCTTCTGTAACAGTCTGCCTCACATGACAGTAAAATCAACTTTATAAGCCTAAGTCCATCAAACCCCAATTAGGAGCAGGGTCAATTCTATGTTTGCTTGGATACCAATGAATTGATAGTACTTTTAACGTTAATGACTTGTAAAGATCTTGTATATGAGATGTAGTTTAATATTGTCTATCATTTTAATTTGCAGTTCTTGCAAACAAAAGGAAAAATGGATCTGTTTTCTGCAAAGGTATTAAGAAAGTGTTTATATTTCATTTTTAGTTTGTTAATGAATGGAGACTTGAACACCAATATCTTTAATATCTCTTCCCCATTTTCCATGGAAGTTATTTATCCTGGCTGTAATTCTAAATCACATACATTTTTATTTATTTATTTATTTATTTATTTATTTATTTAAAGTTCTTAGTTTTACTTTATTGAACACTAATTAAAATGTTGACTGCTGCTCTTTTTTTTTTTTATTGTAAAGCTACTATACAGAGGGTTACAGTTACATGAGTGAGGTTATGAGTACACTTCCTCTTGAACATTGTTACCCCCTCCATTGTTTTCCCCCTACCATCCCCTCCCTCCCTCCCTTCCCCGAGATTCTTTTTTTTTTTTTTTGATTGTGATTAAATGATTACATAATTTCAAAGTCACAAGTTCATTCTAAATTCCCTGGAGCAAATTGTCTACCACAGTCTGTAATATATAACAGTGTTCACATGTTATATACCATATTTGTGATCAGCAGCATGAGGATATTTAGTAGTGGTTCAACCAGATGAGCGGGAGTTCTTTGTTTCTTAAGTCCTGTTAGTTTTGTCATATCACCGAACATTTTGGATTTAGCATCCACTTATGAGGGAGACCATGTACCGTTTGTCTCTTCGTTCTTGGCTTACCTCGCTCAACATGATTCCTTCTAGCTCCATCCATTTCCCTGCAAATGCCATTATTTTGTCATTTCTAATGGCTGCATAATATTCCATTGTGTATAGATACCACAATTTTTGGATCCATTCATCTGTGGTGGGGCACCTAGGTTGTTTCCATATCCTAGCTATTGCGAACAGTGCTGCAATAAACATGGAGGTGCACGTGTCCTTGTATATTGGTTCCTGTTGTTCAGGGTAGATGCCTAGAAGTGGTATGACTGGGTCGTAAGGGAGGTCAATCTTTAGCTTTCTAAGGACCCTCCAGACTGCTTTCCAAAGTGGTTGTATAAGTGTACATTCCCACCAGCAGTGTAATAGGGTTCCTCTTTCTCCACATCCCCTCCAGCATTTGTCGTTGGCTGATTTGTGGATGTGGGACATTCTGACTGGGGTAAGGTGGTATCTCAGGGTTGTCTTTATTTGCATTTCCTTCACCACCAGGGATGATGAACATTTCCTCATGTGTTTCTTTGCCATTTTTATTTCTTCATTTGAGAAGTCCCTCTTTAGTTCCCTTGCCCATTTAGTAATTGGTTTGTTAGGTTTGGGAGGGATTAGTTTCTTGAGTTCCCTGTATATACAGGATGTTAACCCCTTGTCTGATATATTGCTGGTAAATATTTTTTCCCAATTAGTTGGTTGTCTTTCTAGCTTAGTTGCGATAGATTTAGCTGTGCAGAAGCTTTTTATTTTAAGGTAGTCCCATTTGTCGAGTCTCTCTCCAACTTGTTGTGACCCTGGGACTCTGTTCAGGAAGTTCCTTCCTGTGCCTATTAGTTCAAGTGTCTCTCCTACTCTGTCCTGCAGTAGTTTCAGAGATTCAGGTTTAATGTTAAGGTCTTTAATCCATTTTGAGTTGATGTTGGTGCATGGTGATAGGCTGGGGTCCACTTTTAGTTTTCTGCATGTGGCTGCCCAGTTTTCCCAGCACCAGCGGTTGAAGAGGCTGTGTTTCTTCCATTGTATGTCTTTGGCTCCTTTGTCGAATATCAGCTGGCTGTAGGCCTGTGGATTTATATCTGGATCTTCTATTCTGTTCCATTGGTCTTCGGGTCTGTTTTTGTGCCAGTACCATGCTGTCTTTGTGATTATAGCTCTGTAGTAGAGTTTGAAGTTCGGCATGGATAGCCCTCCCATATTGTCTTTATCCCCTAGAATTGTTTTGGCTATTCTAGGTCTTTTGTTGTTCCATATAAATTTTTGGACTGTTTTCTGTATTTCAGTGATGTACGTCATTGGGATTTTAATAGGAATTGCATTGAATTTGTATATTAATTTTGGAAGTATCACCATCTTTACTATATTAAGTCGGCCTATTCAGGAGCATGGGAGGTCTTTCCATTTCCTAGTGTCTTCTGCAATTTCTTTCTTTAACTTTTTATAGTTCTCATTAAATAGTTCTTTTACATCTTTGGTTAGGTTAATTCCTAAATATTTTATTTTTTGGGAGGTTATTGTGAATGGGGTTGCTCCCTTTATTTCCCTCTCTTCCTGTGCGTTATCAGTGTATAGGAAGGCAACTGATTTTTGTGGGTTTATTTTGTATCCTGCTATTTTGCCGAAGTGACTTATGATTTCTAAAAGTTTGGGGATGGAGTTTTTGGGATCGTGGAGGTATAGTATCATGTCGTCTGCAAAAAGGGATAGTTTCACTTCTTCTTTCCCTATGCGGATCCCTTTAATGTCTTTTTCTTGCCTTATTGCCCTGGCTAAGGGTTCTAGGACTATGTTGAAGAGGAGTGGAGACAGTGGACATCCTTGCCTTGTTCCTGTTTTTAGGAGGATTGGTTGTAGCTTTTCCCCATTAAGTATAATATTGGCTATTGGTCTGTCATAAATGGCTTTTATTGTTTTTAGAAATGTTCCTTCTATTCCTATTTTCTCCAGAGCTTTTAGCATGAATGAATGTTGAATTTTATCAAAGGCCTTTTCTGCATCTGTGGCGATAATCATGTGATTCTTGACCTTGGCTCTGTTGATATGCTGGGTTACATTTATTGACTTAGGTATGTTAAACCATCCCTGTGTCTCTGGGATGAAGCCTACCTGATCATAGTGTATTATTTTTTTTATGTGTTTCTGGATTCTGTTAGCTAGAATCTTGTTAAGGATCTTTGCATCTGTGTTCATCAAGGAGATTGGCCTGTAATTCTCCTTTTTGGTTGGGTCTTTGCCTGGTTTGGGGATGAGTGTGATATTGGCTTCGTAGAATGAGTTTGGGATAGCTCCCTCCTTCTCTGTTTCTCTGAAGAGCTTGAGGAGTATGGGTATTAGTTCTTCTTTAAAGGTCTTATAGAATTCTGCTGTGAATCCATCTGGTCCTGGGCTTTTTTTTGTTGGAAGACTTTTGATAGCTTCCTGTATCTCATTATAGGATATTGGCTTATTTAATTGGTTAACTTCTTCTTTGCTCAGTTTGGGTAACTTGTATTTCTCTAAAAATGCATCCATTTCCGCCAGATTTTCTTCCTTTAGAGAGTATAGCTTTTGAAAGTAGTCTGTTAGAATTGTCTGGATATCTTGGGTACGTGTTGTGATGTTTCCCGTGGCATCCCTAATCCTATTAATATGGGTTTCCTTTCTTCTTTTTTTAATTAATCTTGCCAACGGGCCATCAATTTTGTTTATTTTTTCAAAGAACCAGCTTTTTGTTTGGTTTATTTTGGTTATGGTTTTCTGATTTTCTAATTGGTTAATCTCTGCTCTCAATTTGGTTATCTGGCTTCGTCTAGTAGCTTTAGGTCCCATTTTTTCTTGATTTTCTAGCTGTTTTAGTTGCAACATGAGATTACTTACTTGGTCTGTCTCCATTCTCTTGATGTGGGCACTGAGGGCAATAAATTTGCCCCTCAGGACTGCTTTTGCTGTGTCCCACAAGTTTCTTTGTGAGGTGTTTTCATTTTCATTGAGTTCTAGGAAATGCTTTATTTCTTCTCTGATCTCTTCTGTTACCCAGGCCTTGTTAAGGAGTGTGCTGTTCAATTTCCATGTATTAGAGAAATTTCTGTGGTATGCTTTGTTATTGAGAGCTAGCTTGATTCCACTGTGGTCAGATAGGATACAGGGGATTATGTCGATCCCTTTGTATTTGCTTAAGTTCCTTGCATGAACTATGATATGGTCTATTTTGGAGAAAGTTCCATGAGCTGCTGAGAAGAATGTGTACTGTGTTGTTTTAGGGTGAAATACTCGGTAGATGTCAGTTAATTCCGCTTGAAGTATAGCCTCACTTAATTTGGTAGCTTCTTTGCCAATCCTCTGGTTGGTAGACCTGTCCTTTGGTGAGAGTGGCGTGTTAAAGTCTCCTAGTATTATCGTATTGGGATCTATTTTATTCTGTAAGTTTGAGAGCATTTGTTTAACATATCTGGGTGCACCGATATTTGGGGCATATAAGTTGATGATGGTTATATCCTCCTCTTGGATTGTTCCCTTTATTAATATGTAGTGTCCGTCCTTGTCTTTCTGTACTGATTTTAATGAAAAGTTTATTTTGTCAGATATCAGGATAGCTACACCTGCTTTCTTATTTGATTGGTAGATCCTTTTCCACCCCTTCACTCTGAGTTTGTTTGTATGTTTGGCTGAGAGGTGGGTCTCCTGAAGGCAACAGATGGATGGGTCTTGTTTTCTGATCCAGTCCTCAGTTCGTTTTCTTTTAATTGGCGAATTCAGCCCATTTATATTAAGAGAAAGTATAGAGAGATGCATTGTTGTCCCTGCCATTCCGTTTTCCTAAGTTTTTCTTCTTTCCTTTCCTCCTGTGCTTGCTCAGTTAGACTTTGAGTAATGGCTGTTTGGGGCAGGTCCCAGTTCCTGGTTGCTTTCTTCAGGTTGTGTCGCCCCTCTTAGAATTCTTTGTAATGCTGGCTTAATGTTTATGTATTCATTTAGTTTTTCTTTGCTATTAAAAGTTTTCAGTTCTCCATCGAATGTGAATGCTAGCTTTGCCGGGTATATCAGTCTGGGTTGGCAGTTATTGGCTCTCAGGGCTCGTATGGTGCTTTCCCAGGCTTTTCTTGCATTCATTGTTTGTGTGGAGAGATCTGCAGTGATTCTAATTTTTTTCCCGTTGTTGTATAGCTCCTTCTTCATTTTTGCTGCATGCAGGATTGTTTCCTTATTATTCAGATCCATCATTGTTACTATTATGTGCCTAGAAGTGTTTCTCCTGGGATCTTGCTTGTTGGGTGTTCTATAAGCTTTTGTGATGTAGTTAAGATGGTCGTTTTTGAGGTGGGGAAAATTTTCATTGACTATCTTGTTAAATAGGTGTTGCATTCCCTTGCTCTGGAATTCCTCACCTTCGTCCACTCCGATTATGCGAAGGTTAAATTTCTTGGCATTATCTGCTTGCTCTTGAATTTCCCTTTGGTTTAATTTGAGTGATTTTTCCATATCTGTCACTTTTTGGTCCAGTTGGTGTATTCTGTCTTCTGTATCTGACACTCTACCTTCCATTTCATTCACTCTGTTGACCGTGGCTTCTATTGTGGTTTGCATGGTGGAAATGGATCCCTTTATGGATTCAATGTTGGTTCTCAGAGTACTGATCTCACCTCTCAGTGACGTGAGATCAGTATGCATTACCTCTAATTTGGCGTTTATCTCACTTCTTACTGAGGTTTGTGCAGCTTCTATTTTTGCATCCAATTTTTGTTTGATATCCTGTATATCTTTTGATAGTTCATCCTTGTGCTCTTTCAATTTCTGATCCATTTCTCGCTTTATTTCTTGAGTCATTGCCTCCAGCAACCCTTGGATGTAGTTTTTGTCTTCCATTCCTGCTTTGCTCCCACTGGGGCTCTCCCCTGCGTGGCTGCTGGCTTTTGAGGTGAGCTTGCTGTCCTGGGTAGTGGTAAACCTTGTGATTTTTCTCTGTGATTTTCGCATGGGGGTTCAGGAGACTGCTCTTCAATCTTGTTTTGGTGTGTCTGTCTTTGCTTGGTTGCTGATTCTGTATTGGTAGAGAGAGTCTGTGCCTGATCTGGATTCTGTTGGGAGCCTATTTCCAGCTGCTATTCACTTAGGATTCTCAGCTCTCTGCTGTAGCAATTCCCGCCTTTGGAAGGGTTGAGCAGCCTAGACTGCTTGTGTTTGCTCCTGCGGGTGCTCTTGGGAAGATCAGATGCTCTGGATGCACTCTCCCAAATACTGGAGTCTGCTATGGGCTCCTGATGTGTTTTTGTTTGTTTGTTTTGGGCTGGTTGTGGGCTTGAACTCTAGGTTTGGGTGCTGTCCCTCAGCTCTTCAGCTCAGGGCTGGCACCCTACCATTTGAGCCACAGCCCCACTTCTGACCCTTTTTGCTTTGTTCAGGCGCCGGTCCCCTGGCCTGGTTCCGGCCCCAGCCTGGAGCGCGCTCGTTAGGCCTGTGCTAATGTGTATACCACCTTGATTATGCATCCTGGAGGAAACAGTTCAAATTTCTTCTACTGTTGGTAGTCTTGACCCAGGGGCACTGTTCCTGGCTTGAGCATTTAAGCTCCCTTCCAGGGGCGCTCTTGCTCTGGCCTGGCCAGCAGAGTGTGCTCCACTGGCTGGTGGAGCTCTCGAACAGTTCCCAGTTTTAGTGGGTCCTGTGGTCCGGGTGTTGGGGTAGGGAGTCTAGGTCAGGGTCTGGGGATTCCCTCCAGCTCTGGTCTCCCTTGATGGATTCCCTGTCCCCTGATGGGTACTCACCCTGTAGGTAGTCAGTTGTTGTTGCAGTCCGTCAGTTGTTGTTGCAGTCCGAGTTCAGTTGGGGTGGTTGCGGGCTGGGTTGGGCGGCCCCCCGCCGGGTCGTTGCGATCGCGATTGGGCGGGTGGTCTGCGGACAGGTCCCTTTGTGGCGCTGCTGGTGCTGGGCGGCTTTGGCGGGATGGAGCCTCTCCTCTCCGGTGGAGAGTGATGGGTGGGGTGGGATCCTCGTGGAGACTCCCGGCTGGTAGGTTTCTCTGTTCCTGGCGATCCGCTGTTCTGCAATCCGGTACCTGGTGATCTGCAAGCAGCCCCCTGTGTCTCTGTGTCTCTGGCAGCCCCCGCCGGGCCGGCTGGCCGGCAGCTTGGCGCTCTGCCGCGCGGCCAGTAAAGGTTGGGGGAGGGGTCTTCGCTCTTCTCTGTTCTGAAATTCTTCTTTTCCTCTCTTTCTTTTTTTTGTTATTTTCCACCTCTGGTTTTTCTCTGAGTGTTCGTCTTTTTGTTGTTGTCGGTCTCTTGGGGAGATTAAAGGTTGGAACTCGAACTCTCTTTTTGGTTGGAGAGAGCTGTGGCGTTTCCCTACTGCCCCGTCACCATCTTGGTCCCCCTCCTCCATTTTTATTTTTTAAGACATTATGAAAATGCGCTCTAAATTTCCCTTTACCTTAATGATAAACTTGTGCTAACATTTTCTGAAAATACATACAGGTTATCAGGCATGCGAGGCTCAATCCTGTAATGCCATCCCACTCAGGAGGTTGAGATATGAGGACTTCAGGTTGAAGCCAGTCTGAGTAGGGTAGTTGAGTTAGGGTAGTTATTTACAATTAACTGCCAAAAAAAAAAAAGCTCCAGTGGGAGAGCCATAGCCATAGCCTGGAGAACAACAGCTTAGAAACAGTGCACAGACTCTGGGTGGAAGCTCCAGGTTTGGCACAATCTATATTCCCATGCTCCACTGAGCTAGCTCAAAGCCACTGTTGCTTTCAGTTGCCTAAGCAGCTATCATCCCTCCAATCTAGATGGTGAAATTTGAAACACTGAGTCTGATACCTTCCCAAATGTAATGTTCCAGGACTCTGTTCTCTCCAAATCCTATTTTCCAACAATGTTATTGCATTGATTCAAATATATAATTGCTCCATAGTGTTGTAAACTACAAAATACAGATTGGAAAAATATTAACAAGACTGATTTAAAAAATAAGTTACCAGCTAGTAATTGTGCTCCTTTGTGTTAAATGAATTAGGTATATTAACCTTGCAAAAGAGGAAGAAGATGAGGACAGCATTCCTCTGCAGATTTTCACCAATGAGGTCAACAATCACTTTGTAAGTGTTGTGTAGAGTAAAGAGAAAATTTCTAGCTACTTGTTCAGGCTAGAAGGAGGGGCAGAGATTTTATAAATTATCAATGGTAAGGAAACTTTTAAGAATAATGAGAGGAAGAAAATTAGGAAAGGAAGAAATGGAGAGATGAGCTTGATTCACTTATTTTACATGTACAAATATAAATAATACAGCAATGAGTTTTAATGTCAGTATTATATGTCATTAACAATTACCTTCAATTTGGAAAAATTTGGTTTTCTGCTCAATATCATAGCTGCCTTTATTTGAAAATCCATTTCTAACATTCATGTCTGAATCTGTGTTAGGATTATTATATTTTTTAATCAGTGTAGTATAAATGGAGATAAAACTTTTATGAAAATAGGATACCTGTTGCTTGAAATTGGCTTGTGCCTATAATCATGACTACTCGAGAGATTGAGATCTGAAGATTGTAGTTCAAAGCCAGCGTGGGAAGGAAAGACCTTGAAACACTTACCTCCAAATGACTAGCAAAAAAAAAGCTGGAAGTGGAGCTATGGCTCAAGTGGCAGATGTTAGACTTGAATGACAATGCTCAAATACAGAGCCCTGAATCTGGGTTCCAGCCCCATGAGGTACAAAACCTAAGTCCATTTTTATTTACTTATAATTTTAGCCTAAGAAAGCAAGACCAGCTGGCACTGGTGGCTCAGCAGTGCCACCTGTCATTCTAGCTACTCAGGAAACTGGGATCTGAAATTGCAGTTGGAAGCCAGCCTTGGCAGAAAACTCCCCATGAGATTGTTTATCTCCAACTAACCACTCAATGCCCAGAAGTAGAGCTATGGGCTCAAAGTTCTAGAGAGCTAGCCATGGGCAAAAGATCTCAGGGAAGGGTGCAGGACATGAATTCAAACCTCATAAACAACAATAACAACAACAACCAAAAAAACAAAAACAAGAACAGGAATACCATTTAAAAGAATGCATTATCATGTTTACATATATGTCTTTCATATATAAAATAAATGAGTACCAGTCAATATGAAACTTTATTCACTTACTTTAGCTAGCATGTAAAAATTTAGAAGGAAATTTTGATACTCAATACACACAAATTATCATACTTTATTGTAAAGAAGGTCATTTTTATTGGTCAATGGGGGTAGTCTTCCTGGAATTAGAATATTTTCATGTTATTATTTTAGTTATATTTGGAGTGGTTATCATTAATTCCATACATTTGTTTTTGTGGAAGTCACAGACAAAGGAACAGCACCAAATATTATGCAGAATATCAGATTCTATTGCCCTGATTTTCTTATTTAGAAACACTTAATCTAAGTTTTTAGGTAATTTTTTCATTATAACTTGTTCTAAGACATTGTTAGCCTACATGAATATTTCTGAAGAGTAATGGTATTCTTTATATCTATACTGACTTCTAAATTTCACTATTATGTGTTTATGTACTTAAGTACATGTTCATTATATAAATACACACAAATTCATATACATACACAAAATAGTATTGAGAGGAGAAAGGAGAAGGCACAATATTACTAACTGGCCACTAGTAAATGTTTTGAAAATGTTTGATCCCTTTCAAGTTCCATAGTCATGGCTGGAGGGAGAGGAGGCTACATGGTTCTCAGTGGATAGCACAGACTTGTCTGTGCCTGACTCACTCCAATAGCAAAAATGCTTAGAGAACAATCTGTTAGATCAGCTCTACATGATAAAAGTGGGCTTTACTGAGGTCTAAGTTTCTTGAAGTAAAGATTGCAGGTGCATGTCATTTCTCCTGAAGAGCTGAGTGTCTGCCTATTGATTGATAGTCAGCTTGTGGGAATGCTCCATATCCATGCTTGTGGGTCCAGGGCAGCTCTGTGGTACCATGTCCTACCTGACAAGGTTCCTATTTGACCTTGTCCCTTGAAAGACATTTTTTAAAGAATTTTAGAGCAGTTTATTTGGAATTTTAATAAATGAACTATCACTACTTATTTGTAGTCAAATACATAAAAAGAGACAACATATGGAAACTTCTATTTTTTACTTCACACAGGTAGGATTACTCAGTTTTATCCTCTGATATTATAAAGACTTTTTTATTTAAGCATTTTTCATTTGATTGAAAAGGTAATCCATATTTGCATGAAAGACCTTGTAGGACTCTACTGTACATAGTCGGCCATAAGGTTTTTGGAGATCATAATGCTTCATTTCTTTTTCTGGATTTAGTCTTTTATTGAAAGTCATTTTCACTGAATTTTAGGCCTTCACATTTTTCCCCTCTCAGTATGTTAATGGTTTTCTAGTACCTTTTGTTCTCCATACTCTCTGGTGTTTCTTCAGCTGTCATTCAGCTTTGATCTATGTGGGGCTTCTTTCCATGTGCCTGAAATGCTTTCTCCTGGGTTCATGTTAGACAAAGAAATGAAGAAACAGTTCTACCCAAGGCTTTGTGCACTACATAGGTGTGGCCTTTAAAAACTAGAAATCTAATTTTGCTTGAGGGACAAGGAAAACAATTGGCAATAACTAAACAATGAAAGTTTGGATTCTTAATACATACCTTTTTACATGTCTTTTAATAGCCAATAACTGTCATAGCAAAAAGCTCCGATACAGTGAAGGATGTTATCAGCAAGTCACTCTCGATCCTGGGAAAAAAAGTAAGTCACCTGTAAGCACTTTATAAATTAGAAACCAATTTCCTGAGGGAGATAAATAGAGATGCATTCATGCTCATGTGTGTACTGGTGCACTACTATCATTTGTCTTCTGATAAAGATACATTGATGTCATATTTTCTTCTTCATCCTGTCCTCACCATTGATAATCTGAAGGCAGCTGGATTTTAGATGTGTCTTCATTTGGGTTCCTACAATCTCTTTCTTGACCTCATGTCAACTGCAATTGAACACACAAGGTAGTTGGGATATAATTGGAGCCAGGTAACATCACATGTATATAAAACGTCTATTTATGATGAAACTAGTGTAAGTCTCTGGGTAAGAAAGGTTTAGGACAGGCAGCTTTGGCTCGTGCCTGTAATCCTAGCTACTTAGGAAGCAGAGATCTGAGGTTCATGGTTCAAAGCCAGTCCATCTCTAACCACACAAAAGCCAAATGTACAGCTGTGGCTCCAGTAGTAAATATCTAGCCTTGAGCATAAGAGTTCAAGGGCAGTATCCCATTATACATTCAAGACCCAGGACTGGCATTCAAACACAATCATTTCAGTTAATCTTTCTGGACCTGCTTTTTGGTTTTCTTCTTGCTCATCCTCACTCTGATTATCACTGGAAACCCCATCAAAAGATCACAATTGGTGACATGTTTTGACAGACAGAAGACATGCATGAAAACTCTGTCTCATGGATAGGAGTGGTAAGGATGGCTTTGCATGTGCTGCCCCAATGATCTGGACAGCGCAGATCTGCATCTGCAATGAGCCTGTGGACATGGAGGCTTCTGTGTCTGCTCCAATTTCATCCTGATTTTTATTTATTGATTGTGTTGCTAGTAGATGGGTATGAACTCTTGACCTCATGTGTAGTAGCTGTGTGTGATCAGTTGGTATTTTACTACATTCTTTGCCAGTGGTGCACACTGTGAATAGCTAATTGGAATTTCAGTCTCTTGGGTTTTCTTGGCAGGGGCAACTTTGAAGAACAGTCCTGTGGGTTTCAGAGTCCCGAGCAACTTAAGCTTTACTGGCAGGAGCCTCTGAAGGTGGCATTACTCTTGTTTTACATGAAATGTTTCTTTCCTTTTGCATTTAAAGGACTCTATCAATGTTGATAGAATCTATTTTGATAGAGTTCTTGAGAAAATGTTATGATTTCTTACTGTGAGAGACAGAGAAATCAGAGTGGTCAGGATTTTATTGATTATTCAGAATAAGAGGAAGTAAAGAGGTAATTTGACAGCATGACTGTAATGTAGATTTCCTTCCGAGGATGAAAAGTTATTGGTATTGTGACATGATTTCGAAGACCAAACTCTAAATGTACGTGTTATATTCCAGACCATTAAAAACTCAAGGCAGGAGAATTTGGTATAATAATTCTGTCATTTCTATAGTGGTATTATTTTATAATACTCTATCAGAAAGTTGAATTTTCATGTAACAAGTAAAGAAGGCATTTCTATATTGACTTATACAGTGTAGCAATAATTTTCTCTCTATTAGAAACAAACATTTCTTGGAAGAGACCCAGTGTTTGAAAGGCACAGATTCAATACTATCACTGAATTGTACGGTGCACGTGATTCTTTGTCAGTTGTGTAAAATGTATAATCACTTTCTCTTAAAGAATGGTGTTGATGGAGCTGGGAAGGTGGCTCAGTGGCAGAGTGTTTGCTTTTGCATGCATGAGGCCCTGGGTTCGATTCCTCCGTACCACATAATCAGATGGGGTTGACATTCAAGTGGTAGAGCGCTAGCCTTCAGCTGAAGAGCTGAGGGACATCATCCAGGCCCAGACTTCAGGCCCCACGACCAACCAAAAAAAAAAAAAAAAGAATGGTGTTGATTTGGTTTCAAAGGTATGCCTGCTTAGGATTCTAACAAAGTATTTTTAAAGTGGGACTTTGAAAACAGTATGTTCATTAGTCTTTTTAATAATGCAATTTGAATTAATTTTGTCTGAGTGTATGTCAGTGTGTATGTGTGTGTGTGTGTATGAAAGAGACAGAGAGAGACAGACAGACAGACAGACAGAGGGAGAATTAGAGACTCCAAACTGTGAAAAATGCTAAAGAAAATCCCAGGCTTTTAAATCAAGACTGAAAGGCAATTTTACTACTTATCACCCAATACTGAATGTGAAGCTTATTTTGGTTTATGTACTCCCTGGTATCTTATATAATTCATGACCTTCATATGTTTTGTTTGTTCCAAGTGTGATTTCCAGCATGGTCAGGCAATTGTCAGGAGAACTGTTTTCTGCTTTTGTCCTATGTCCTTGGTCACCTTCTCTATATCACATCTCTGCAATAGAGCTCACAGAAAGAAAGGAAGCAGATGGCTTCAATCTGCCCTTTCCTGAAGGCCTGAAGCTTGCTGAGCTAACTACACCTGCTAAGTCTGACTTTGCACAGGCATAGTCTGGTGGTGCCTCTGACTCTCATCAGTAAGTTTAGTTCAGAGGGAGAAGAGAAATCTTGTGGAGCATGTCAAATCCACACAGGAATCTTGCATTACAGTGAATGTCTCAGTGAGGAACAGGAATGTGTGTCTCCTTCCCTGGTCCCTCAAGTGAGGGACTGAGTACCCTGTGGGTCCAGGCTCCATGCTCCATCAGTAGACACATATCCATCATCTAAGGAATCTCTGGGAAGCTGGGAGTAAGATAAGGGTTACTGACATCAGCACTGAAACTCAAACGTAAGGCCACCCCTTAATGGAATGTCATGTGTACAGACAGCACATGCTTCCCTTGTAGAAGCACAGCTGTGTAAGGCACTGTGTCCTTCTTGGGTCCACTGTGAGAAGCTTGGTGTGACACTCAGTCCTTCTCTCCCCCAGGGCTCTGAGAGTGACTACCAGTTGTGGCTCCATTCTGAACATGAAGAAGCTCCCTTTGTCTTCATTGGTAAATATCAAAGAAAATGTCAAATGGGAGGGAATGGCGTCAAAGATGGACTTCTAAATCTCCAATACTGATTCTTTCAGTCTTAAGCTTAATATTACTAAAAGTAAATATATCCTATAGAATTAAATTGTACATTTTTCAATAAATGCTGATCAGACACTTGATCTGTGTATAAGGTACCTGAGTTCATCTCTTCATATGGCAAATTTTGGCTTGAGGAGAAAAATAGGAAGCTGTAGGACTTTTTTCACTTGAAATACAGCGTTTTGGGGTGATATTGGTCAAGATGCATTGTATTCCTAAATTGATGTGTACCTTGGTACCACTATTTAAAGATACTAAATATGAACTACAAATAAAATAGAGCTTTCTTGATTAAAATAAGGGGTTTTGTTTTCATGAAGTAGAAAGCAGATTGGAAACTCATTGTCAAAGTCTGGGCTCCCGTTCCAATGAAAGTCCCTGCTGCGTTTTCTCACCATAGGGCATGAAAATCCCTATGTGATTAAAATGAGTCAGTTTGGAGAGCCTGCATTCCAGCCACGAGGACCAAGGCCACATGAGACTCACACTCCCCAGAATCCTATCCTGCAGCAGTGCTATCCAGCCACAGGAGGTCGGTTCATTCTGAAGCCAAGGCAGCTGGCCCAGGGCCAGCACCCTAACAGTGAGTACTTTCCAATCCCGCAGGGGCCTTCCCATGCTCACACCTCACTTCTATGTGAGGTTCTCTATCTTCTGTACAATTGAGGACCTCTGTGGTCTCTTAAAGCATTTGACATGTGTAAAGAACACATTAAAGTAAATGGAAGCAGGATAGCTATGGCTCAAGCTGTAATTCCAGCTACTGAGGAGGCTGCAATCTGAGTTTCTCAGAGTAAAGTCAGTGTGCAAAGGAAAGTCCTGAGAGGCTTATCTCCAAATGTCCATGACAAAGCTGGAAATAGAACTGTGGCTCAGAGCTAGAGGGCTCCTCTTAAGGAGAAAGCTCATGACAGGGACCAGGCTCCTGAGTTCACTATGTATCCTGTGGGAGGACATAAAGAGAAGAAAAGATGTCAACATCCTTCAAAGTTTCTGGAGAACTTTGAATGTATACAGCAAGCTTGAATTAGAGTTTTTTTTTTCCTTAGTGAAAACTAGAATGTGACTAGGGTCACCATAAGGAAAATATTTGCATTTTTTTTGGTTGGTCGTGGGGCTTGAACTTTGGGTCTGGGCACTGTCCCTCAGCAATTCAGCTCTAGGGGAACACTCTACCACTTGCCCAACTGTACCACTTCTGGTTTTCTGCTGGTTCATTGGAGAAAAGAGCCTCAGAAACTTTCTGGCCTGAGCTGGCTTTGAACTGCCATCCTCAGATCTTAGCCTACTGGGTTGCTAGGATTATAGGTGTGAGACACCAGTGCTAACAATTGCACTCTTACAGTACAAACAGGATGTTGTTTTGAATGTCTTTGCTGGGAATAGGGAGCAGAGACAGTGTAAGACAACCTCAGTTTCCCTCATTTGCAATAATTAGTATATGTCTAGGGTAATTTATCAGATGAGCAGAAACTCAAAGCTCTGTACATATGAACATATAAGATGATATTAAGGGAAATGAACACCAAGATATGAACACAAGAAGTCTTTCTTTGTTGTTGTTGTTTGTAATGTACAATGTATGATCATCTCCCTTTGGTATATCCGCTATGGTCACTGTACTTGATTTTGATACCCTGCACCTTGTATCAATTTATCTAATTTGCGGAGGGGATGGGAAATAAAAATATACTGAAACAAGGTCACAGGAAGACCCATTGCAATAATTATACTTACAGGATGCTAAGTTGGAAATAAAATTGACAGATTTGGAGAGAGCTGAGTGAAAGAGGTGGAGGAAAGAAGGGATAGTTAGAGAGCCAAAAAAGAAGGGTTAACAAAGCTGTCTGGAAGGCATACTGTGTGTTAAGGGGAGATACACAGAGGCAGGAAGTGATCAGAGGGACACATTCAGAAACTCAAATAGGAGAATGACTCTCAACATGGATGACTATAAAACTCCACTGGAATGTTAGTTTTCCCTTTCAGAAGGGAAAGATACACCTGACAACCCTACTTCAACTCAGGAACTTTGTAGGTGGTAAGCACTCCATGGTACAAGGAAGCTGGCCACACTAATCAGAAAGATAAACTGAATGTGCTCAGGTTCCTAGTCATAACCAACAATTTACTGCTTTGGGCAAAGACTCTATCAATAGTAAAGGGAATTAAGCCTTTTCAGAATGTGGATAATTTGACACACAATCTCAGGTTCTAGGAAATTATACTGATCCCTTGAAAACTGTTGCTTCTTTAGAGTCAGAGCAGAAGAAAGAAGGAAGGGGAAGATCTTTTGTCAATTGGCTTTTTGGGCAGCGGTCCAGCACAGCCAAGGAGAACAAACCCCTGAAATCTTCACATGTAAAGACAAGACTCCTCTTTGGGACTTCCCTGGAGGCTGCTTGTAAGGATGGCAAACTACCCTCCCCTATTCTGGTAGGTCCCAGTTTGGTGTCTGCTGCCCTCCTGAGGAGAGGAACCTCCTGAGTGTGGAGGAGAGGGAGAGGAGTGTTCTCATGGAGCCCAGGTCCAATTCAGCAAACATCAGACAATGGTTGGGGTTGCTTTTTTACTATTGCTACAAGGTATAAACATGTCACAATGTACAATTCCCTAAGTCAAGACCAACAGGTAAGCATTCTCTTCATTGGGGACTGGTACACCAGGAGCCACATTTCCTGCTGCAGACCTGCAATACCAGGCACTGTGCATGTGAAGCTATGAGTCTCCCTCCCAGCTTTACTCTTCCAACTTGCAAATGTCTCCAGTAGCATAAATAGACATTTCGCAGACACTACTCAGTCTAGTAATTTACATATATTAGACAAGATCTTTCTTTGATGTTTCCTAGAATCAGAAAGCCCACTCGTAGTTGTTGATTTTCAGGTAGGCGGATGGACAGATAGTGTTTAAAAGATCTGGCCTTTCTATGGCAGAACATGGAAAAGTTTTGAGGAAGCTGGCACTGGATGCCAATGGACTATGTGTTTCAAGCTGGCTAAAAGCGTCACTCTTAGATTATAGCCATTCTAACTGGGATGAGGTGGTATCTCAATGTTGTTTTGATTTGCATTTCTTTTATGGCTAGAGAGGAGCATTTCTTCATATGTCTATTCACCATTCTTATTTCCTCTTCAGAGAAGTTTCTCTTGAAGTATTTTTTTAAATAAGTTTTTTATTGTGAAAATACTGTGCAGAGGGGTTACAATCACATGAGCAAGGTAATGAGTACATTTCTTATCAAGAATTGCTTCCTCCTCCTTTGTTTTTAGCCCACTTATTTATTGGGCAGTTGTTTCTTTGAGGATTTGTTGTTGGGGGATTTCATTTTTTGAATTCCAGGTATATTTTAGATATGAGACCCTTGTCTGACATTGCCCCAATGTTAGGATGGTCCCATGGTTTCCTTTATTTGCAATAGCTAGTATATATCTGATAAGTTGAGAAGTTAAGATGATGTTAAGCAAAATGAACCCCAAGGACACAAGTGGATTTTTCTTTCTTGGTATTGTTACTAATGTATTTATATGGTACCACGTGGTTTTTTGGTTGTTTGTATGTTCCTCCCCGACGTTGTAACCCCTATTTTCACTGTATTTGATGTTGGTATAATTTGGGGAGCAGAAGGGAAAAAACCAATTGTTTAAACAGGGATACAGGTTTTTCCATTGCAACAATGAGATATACAAGATGCTTGTCAAAAAACTTTACAATTTAGATGGGGTGGGGTGGGGGTGGGGGTGTAAATGTAGTTGTGGAGGTGGGAGGGAGAGATGGTAGGGGAAAAACAAAGGAGGCAACAATGCTGGATAAGAAATGTACTCATTACCTTGCTCATGTGTTTGTAAACCCTCTGTACAGCATTTTACAGTAAAAAATTTATTTTAAAAAAGAAAAAGAAATATCTTACTTTTCTTTCTTTTGTTTGAAAAAGAAGCTTCAAACTCTTAAGTACTGACATAGAACATCATTTGAAAACCATTGATATGGTTTTCATAGTATATTAACCAAGCAACAGTGGCTCACAGCTGTAATCCTACCTTCTCAAAAGTCTGAGATTGAGTGTGATAACTGCTCAATATCCAGCCCAGACTGGAATGTTCATTATACTCTTATCTTTAATAAACCACAAAAAGTCAGAGGTGGAACTTTAGCTCAAGTTTTATGGCACTAGCCTTGAGCAGCAAAGATCACTGACAGCACTTGAGCCATGAGTTCAAAGCTCCAGGACATGCACACATACACACCAAAAAACCAAATTTACTATATTGTGTGTGAGAGGATTGGATGAATGAGTGTCCATCATCTGTACAATCACTACTACATGATGGGAATTTTCCCTGGATGTGAATGAGAATGCCCTGGTCTTACTTTGTACAAAGAAAATTTAGGAAGCAGATAGGATCACCATTGTTCTAATCTTATTCTAATCTTCTATTATCATAAAAGTTCCTTATTGTAATCCCAGTCCTTGGGACACTGGAATCTGGAGGACTAAAATTTTAGGCCAGCCCAGGCAGAAAGATGCACTAGATTACTATTCCAAAATATCTAGCAAAAAGGAGGATTAGAAGTGTAGGTCAGGAGAAAGAAAGGCTGCCTGGCAAGTAGGGGATTGAACTTCACTATAGCCACAGTTGGGAAGGAAGGAAGGAAGGAAGGAAGGAAAGAAGGAAGGAAGGAAGGGGAGGAAGGAAGGAGAGAAAGGAATGGAAGAAGAGGAAAAAGGAAAGGAGAAGAAGGAAAGGAGGGAATTAAGGATTGAGGGAGGGAAAGGGGTTAGGAAGGGAAAGAAAAGGCTCTCCCATGTTCTTCACTATGTCCAAGTTCACATTACAAGTGCCAACACTCTCCTTCACTCTGAAAACAGGGGACACCAAAATAGAACCAAAGAAAACAAGGCCCCAGAGATGAATACAGTCAGGGAAAATTTCATAGTGGAATAGGTATGAATGTGATCTGAAGAATCTAGCAACTACAGAAGGTACAAATGAGGAAGTTAAAAAAGAAGAAATGAGGAAGAAGCTAGCATTCTTGGGAAGATGTGCGGGGACACTTCTTTAAGAAGCAGGCTGCGCAAGAAAAACTAGAAGCAGTAAAATAGAAGGTGAAAGAGTCAATGCACTACAGGGAAAAATCCCATTCACTGTTCAATGTTTCTGAGTCTGATGCTGCAAGAAAAGAACAACAACAAAATATATTTCCAACAACTAAACATAATTATAAATGAGGTCCCCTAGCTTGAGCACTGGAGCCTTGCACACTCAGACATCTTACTTAAAGAAGTGTGAGGAGGTGCTCTGGGCCGGTGGACATGGAGGACCCAGGCTTTCTTTCCTCTCCTTCACACAGGATATGATTTCCTTCCTCGGTCAGGAGGGGCAGCTCACCGAGGGCATCTTCAGAAAGTCAGGCAGCGTCAAAGCCTTCAGAGCCCTCCAAGAAAAACTGATGTTCGGAGTCCCAGTGGACCTGCATCAGGAATCCGTGATTGTGGTCGCCAGAGTGTTAAAGGTAGGACACAGCCAGCATCACCCAGGGAGGCAGCTTCACTCTGAGGCCACAGCACTGCATCACCAGCACCACAATCACCCAAGAACCACGAGGGGCCTCACACATCAAGCATGTGGGAAATGAAAAGACACATGTCTGTGTGTTCTGTCTGTTTACTTTGTCTTCTCACCTCATCTCCTCTCATCTTCCCACCTGAACACCCATGCCGAATGTGACTAATGAGTGATCTGATTTACTATATCAATGTAAATAGCCATCACTATACAACTATCAACCCAAAAAAGTATGCTAAATATTTGCCTAACAAACACCCTGCACTGCCTTCTTTAAGGAAAGTTGAACAAAGGGACAAAATCAAACAGAATTTGAAAACGTTTTGACAGAAATGATCAAAGATTCCCTTCATAACCAAAGGTGAAGGCCCAAATGAATGCACTTGTGAATTGCCAGGCCAGCATGGCTCAGCTCATGCCACCATTCCAATATCTTTACAGGAAAGATGGTTTTGTTACACATGCATTCCTCTTCTCTCAGTGTCCACTTGTGGGCCTTTCATCTTGGTTTTCCTTCTTCTCATACATCCCATTATAGTTCCATAAAAAGTCATTTCTTACCACATTACCCATAAATTTGATCATTAACATGGACAAAACAGCCCAAAGAAATGTGACTCCTGAAAATCACCAAATGAACATTATGTTTGAAATGATACAGGTAGATTATAAGTGGCTTTATTTTGTAAAAGTAAATATTTGATAGAGTGCCAATATAATAAATACAATTTACTGTTTGTGAACACCACTGGAAAAATCATGTGACAATGACTAAGAATGGCTGCATAAAAATAGTTTATTATCTCAGTTCCTCTAGGTCCTTCCATTGTTTGTCTAGACATTAGCCACACTAATATTTTTTGGCCATTGATGGGCTAGGACTATAGGCATGTATTAATGTGCATGGAAGTAGCAATTTTGGTATTGCCCAATTGAAACTCACATCACTTACTAGCAAGAGGTGGTAGACTAGTGAAACTCTGCTTCTCCAGTGTTTTACTTGGTGACAATATGACAGGTGTGTATAAAGTTCTGCTAACCCAGCCTAGAGATTAATATAAGCTCAGGACTGTGGTGAAGGTACCACTGAGCCATGTGGAGAGTGTTCACACAACATATTTTCCCCTTTGTGTCATGTTGTGTCTAAACATTTTAATAGGCCCAAGGTAAGGTATAAAGAATTACTGATCAGTTGTTCAAAACGATCTTGAGGGAGAAGCTTACATGTGCAGATCACTAACCCTGAGATTCAGATGTCCAAAGTTGGCAACATCTAAATTCTGATTGATTCATGTTGGTGAGGCTGGACAGGTTCTCTAACTCAACAGGCTGAAAGGAATACAATATACCTACTGTTCATGGGTATACATGGAGAGTTAACCAAATGATACTCACAGGTATAAGATGATGCAGTACTTGTTCAATTAAAACTGCAAAGAAACAGGTGAAATGTCTATGCCTCCTCCTGCTGAGCAATAGGATTTAGAACCACTGCATCCCCAGTTTTGTCCTTTAGAGTAGATTGTTCCTGTCAAATGGGGTTTTCAGAGAGGGGGAGATGGGTCTTCACTCTCACAGTCCCTGAACACAGGTGATTGTCAAGTTTCTTCAAGTAGGGACTGTTTACTTAGTCCCTTTGAAGTTCCTGTCTCCTATTTACATTCTGGTTTGTTATGTTTGGGTCAATTTTGAAGGGGCATTCCTGTCAGGAAGGGTGCAACCTGTTATGAAACATTGTCTGTTACTTGACATAAGAAGGAATCCTATTGTCTGAATCCAAGATAGTGCATCCAAGTTTCCAAATACCTGTTTCTAAGTTGTCTTCCCCAGGTACCTAATCCATCCTGCCTTAGTGATACTGCCTTCAGTTCAGGTGGGGAGGCTGCTGGCACCTGTCTTAGGTGGGAAGTGAAGAGAGGGCAGCGTAGGTCACAGATTCACTCATTGAGATGGGATAGGGGTCAATCCATTTCTTCCATGTATATGTTATAATTGTATGACATAGTTTGTTCCATGAAACTATCCTGCTTTTGTCTCTGGAAGAATTTTCTTCACAGTGTGCAAGACAGTGTATTTTACACAACCATGTATGAAACATGGCTTGGGATCATGGATGAAGACTGTGAAGAGGATAAAATCACTTTGGCCCAGAGGTAAGATGCAGGAAATTAAACTACTCTGGTTAGGACTCAAAAATCCAACTCTTTTACACTCTTAGGAAAAATAGCCTCATGGATTATAGAATTTGAGGTGCTGAAATAATTGTGGGTGGGTAAATGATTTAATTTGATCACATGCATCCAGATTTCATATAGACAGGCAATTGTACTCTGTATGTGAATGAGTTTTTTCCTGTGCTATTGTTTCCATGGCATCTTTCCCATGTACACATAAGGAAAGTCAACACTGATGGATCGCAGATTATTCTGATGGACCCATGTAGCGAGGCCATGATCTCAGCTTGGTCAAATACTTACATAAACATCAAAGTCTATATCTAGTTAAATGACAAGTTTTTGTATGCATTCTTTCCTGGAATGAGTCTTCATTATAGTATGTATATTGGGATGTAGTCACTAAACCTGACTTCATAATTGCCATTTCAGAAATAATTTAGCTGTTTAATTTTTCAGGAAGATTTTTGTTGAGTACAATGTGAACCAATACAGGATATATTTTAAGAGACATTGTTGTTAAATTGATCTTTATACATACATTCCAAGTCATTGTGGAGTGAGGTCATCTCAAGGAAATATTTATGGACTGTTTTAAAGTATATCCTTCTCTCTTTTTTTTTTATTGTAAAGATACTATACAGAGGGTTACAGTTACATGAGTGAGGTAATGAGTACACTTCCTCTTGAACATTGCTACCCCCTCCATTGTTTTCCCCCTACCATCCCCTCCCTCCCTCCCTTCCCCAAGGTTCTTTTTTTTTTTTTTTTTTGATTGTGGTTAAGTGATTACATAATTTCCGGAAATTCACAGTATTGTGGAATAATGATGCTCATTTAAAGTCACAAGTTCATTCTAACTTTCCTGGAGCAAATTGTCTATCACAGTCTGTAATATATAACGGTGTTCACATGTTATATACCCTATATGTGATCAGCAGCATGGGGATATTTAGTAGTGGTTCAACCAGATGAGCGGGAGTTCTTTGTTTCTTAAGTCCTGTTAGTTTTGTCATATAACCGAACATTTTGGATTTAGCATCCACTTATCAGGGAGACCATGTACCGTTTGTCTCTTCGTTCTTGGCTTACCTCGCTCAACATGATTCCTTCTAGCTCCATCCATTTCCCTGCAAATGCCATTATTTTGTCATTTCTAATGGCTGCATAATATTCCATTGTGTATAGATACCACAATTTTTGGATCCATTCATCTGTGGTGGGGCATCTAGGTTGTTTCCATATCCTAGCTATTGTGAACAGTGCTGCAATAAACATGGAGGTGCACGTGTCCTTGTATATTGGTTCCTGTTGTTCAGGGTAGATGCCTAGAAGTGGTATGACTGGGTCGTAAGGGAGGTCAATCTTTAGCTTTCTAAGGACCCTCCAGACTGCTTTCCAAAGTGGTTGTATAAGTGTACATTCCCACCAGCAGTGTAATAGGGTTCCTCTTTCTCCACATCCCCCCCAGCATTTGTCGTTGGCTGATTTGTGGAAGTGGGACATTCTGACTGGGGTAAGGTGGTATCTCAGGGTTGTCTTTATTTGCATTTCCTTCACCACCAGGGATGATGAACATTTCCTCATGTGTTTCTTTGCCATTTTTATTTCTTCATTTGAGAAGTCCCTCTTTAGTTCCCTTGCCCATTTAGTAATTGGTTTGTTAGGTTTGGGAGGGATTAGTTTCTTGAGTTCCCTGTATATACAGGATGTTAACCCCTTGTCTGATATATTGCTGGTAAATATTTTTTCCCAATTAGTTGGTTGTCTTTCTAGCTTAGTTGCGATAGATTTAGCTGTGCAGAAGCCTTTTATTTTAAGGTAGTCCCATTTGTCGAGTCTCTCTCCAACTTGTTGTGACCCTGGGACTCTGTTCAGGAAGTTCCTTCCTGTGCCTATTAGTTCAAGTGTCTCTCCTACTCTGTCCTGCAGTAGTTTCAGAGATTCAGGTTTAATGTTAAGGTCTTTAATCCATTTTGAGTTGATGTTGGTGCATGGTGATAGGCTGGGGTCCACTTTTAGTTTTCTGCATGTGGCTGCCCAGTTTTCCCAGCACCAGCGGTTGAAGAGGCTGTTTCTTCCATTGTATGTCTTTGGCTCCTTTGTCGAATATCAGCTGGCTGTAGGCCTGTGGATTTATTTCTGGATCTTCTATTCTGTTCCATTGGTCTTTGGGTCTGTTTTTGTGCCAGTACCATGCTGTCTTTGTGATTATAGCTCTGTAGTAGAGTTTGAAGTTTGGCATGGATAGCCCTCCCATATTGTCTTTATCCCCTAGAATTGTTTTGGCTATTCTAGGTCTTTTGTTGTTCCATATGAATTTTTGGACTGTTTTCTGTATTTCAGTGATGTATGTCATTGGGATTTTAATAGGAATTGCATTGAATTTGTATATTAGTTTTGGAAGTATTACCATCTTTATTAAGTCGGCCTATTCAGGAGCATGGGAGGTCTTTCCATTTCCTAGTGTCTTCTGCAGTTTCTTTCTTTAACTTTTTATAGTTCTCATTAAATAGTTCTTTTACATCTTTGGTTAGGTTAATTCCTAAATATTTTATTTTTTGGGAGGTTATTGTGAATGGGGTTGCTCCCTTTATTTCCCTCTCTTCCTGTGCATTATCAGTGTATAGGAAGGCAACTGATTTTTGTGGGTTTATTTTGTATCCTGCTATTTTGCCGAAGTGATTTATGATTTCTAAGAGTTTGGGGATGGAGTTTTTGGGATCGTGGAGGTATAGTATCATGTCGTCTGCAAAAAGGGATAGTTTCACTTCTTCTTTCCCTATGCGGATCCCTTTAATGTCTTTTTCTTGCCTTATTGCCCTGGCTAAGGGTTCTAAGACTATATTGAAGAGGAGTGGAGACAGTGGGCATCCTTGCCTTGTTCCTGATTTTAGGAGGATTGGTTGTAGCTTTTCCCCATTAAGTATAATATTGGCTATTGGTCTGTCATAAATGGCTTTTATTGTTTTTAGAAATGTTCCTTCTATTCCTATTTTCTCCAGAGCTTTTAGCATGAATGAATGTTGAATTTTATCAAAGGCCTTTTCTGCATTTGTGGCGATAATCATGTGATTCTTGACCTTGGCTCTGTTGATATGTTGGATTACATTTATTGACTTACGTATGTTAAACCATCCCTGTGTCTCTGGGATGAAGCCTACCTGGTCATAGTGTATTATTTTTTTTTTTATGTGTTTCTGGATTCTGTTAGCTAGAATCTTGTTAAGGGTCTTTGCATCTGTGTTCATCAAGGAAATTGGCCTGTAATTCTCCTTTTTGGTTGGGTCTTTGCCTGGTTTGGGGATGAGTGTGATATTGGCTTCGTAGAATGAGTTTGGGATAGCTCCCTCCTTCTCTGTTTCGCTGAAGAGCTTGAGGAGTATGGGTATTAGTTCTTGTTTAAAGGTCTTATAGAATTCTGCTGTGAATCCATCTGGTCCTGGGCTTTTTTTTGTTGGAAGACTTTTGATAGCTTCCTGTATGTCATTATAGGATATTGGCTTATTTAATTGGTTAACTTCTTCTTTGCTCAGTTTGGGCAAGTTGTATTTCTCTAAAAATGCATCCATTTCTGCCAGATTTTCTTCCTTTAGAGAGTATAGCTTTTGAAAGTAGTCTGTTAGAATTGTTTAGATATCTTGGGTACGTGTTGTGATGTTTCCTGTGGCATCCCTAATCCTATTAATATGGGTTTCCTCTCTTCTTTTTTTTAATTAATCTTGCCAACGGGCCATCAATTTAGTTTATTTTTTCAAAGAACCAGCTTTTTGTTTGGTTTATTTTGGTTATGGTTTTCTGATGTTCTAATTGGTTAATCTCTGCTCTTAATTTGGTTATCTGGCTTCGTCTAGTAGCTTTAGGTCCCATTTTTTCTTGTTTTTCTAGCTGTTTTAATTGCAACATGAGATTATTTACTTGGTCTGTCTCCATTCTCTTGATATGGGCACTGAGGGCAATAAATTTGCCCCTCAGGACTGCTTTTGCTGTGTCCCACAAGTTTCTTTGTGAGGTGTTTTCATTTTCATTGAGTTGTAGGACATGCTTTATTTCTTCTCTGATCTCTTCTGTTACCCAGGCATTGTTAAGGAATGTGCTGTTCAATTTCCATGTATTAGAGAAATTTCTGCGGTATGCTTTGTTATTGAGAGCTATCTTGATTCCACTGTGGTCAGATAGGATACAGGGGATTATGTCGGTCCCTTTGTATTTGCTTAAGTTCCTTGCATGAACTATGATATGGTCTATTTTGGAGAAAGTTCCATGAGCTGCTGAGAAGAATGTGTACTGTGTTGTTTTAGGGTGAAATACTCGGTAGATGTCAGTTAATTCCGCTTGAGTATGGCCTCACTTAATTCGGTAGCTTCTTTGCCAATCCTCTGGTTGGTAGACCTGTCCTTTGGTGAAAGTGGTGTGTTAAAGTCTCCTGGTATTATCGTATTGGGATCTATTTTATTCTATAAGTTTGAGAGCATTTGTTTGACATATCTGGGTGCACCAATATTTTGGGGCATATAAGTTGATGATGGCTATATCCTCCTCTTGGATTGTTCCCTTTATTAATATGTAGTGTCCGTCCTTGTCTTTCTGTACTGATTTTAATGAAAAGTTTATTTTGTCAGATATCAGGATAGCTACACCTGCTTTCTTACTGGGGGCATTTGATTGGTAGATCCTTTTCCACCCCTTCACTCTGAGTTTGTATGTTTGGCTGAGAGGTGGGTCTCCTGAAGGCAACAGATGGATGGGTCTTGTTTTCTGATCCAGTCCTCAGTTCGTTTTCTTTTAATTGGCGAATTCAGCCCATTTATATTAAGAGAAAGTATAGAGAGATGCATTGTTGTCCCTGCCATTCCGTTTTCCTAAGTTTTTCTTCTTTCCTTTCCTCCTGTGCTTGCTCAGTTAGACTTTGAGTAATGGCTGTTTGGGGCAGGTCCCAGTTCCTGGTTGCTTTCTTCAGGTTGTTTCTCCCCTCTTAGAATTCTTTGTAATGCTGGCTTAATGTTTATGTATTCATTTAGTTTTTCTTTGCTATTAAAAGTTTTCAGTTCTCCATCGAATGTGAATGCTAGCTTTGCTGGGTATATTAGTCTGGGTTGGCAGTTATTGGCTCTCAGGGCTCGTATGGTGCTTTCCCAGGCTTTTCTTGCATTCATTGTTTGTGTGGAGAGATCTGCAGTGATTCTAATTTTTTTCCCGTTGTAGTATAGCTCCTTCTTCATTTTTGCTGCCTGCAAGATTGTTTCCTTATTATTCAGATCTATCATTTTTACTATAATGTGTCTAGAAGTGTTTCTCCTGGGATCTTGCTTGTTGGGTGTTCTATAAGCTTTTGTAATGTAGTTAAGATGGTCGTTTTTGAGGTGGGGAAAATTTTCATTGATTATCTTGTTAAATAGGTGTTGCATTCCCTTGCTCTGGAATTCCTCACCTTCGTCCACTCCGATTATGCGAAGGTTAAATTTCTTGGCATTATCTGCTTGCTCTTGAATTTCCCTTTGGTTTAATTTGAGTGATTTTTCCATATCTGTCACTTTTTGGTCCAGTTGGTGTATTCTGTCTTCTGTATCTGACACTCTACCTTCCATTTCATTCACTCTGTTGACTGTGGCTTCTATTGTGGTTTGCATGGAGGAAATGGATCCCTTTATGGATTCAATGTTGGTTCTCAGAGTACTGATCTCACCTCTCAATGAGGTATGCATTACCTCTAATTTGGCGTTTATCTCACTTCTTACTGAGGTTTGTGCAGCTTCTATTTTTGCATCCAACTTTTGTTTGATATCCTGTATGTCTTTTGATAGTTCATCCTTGTGCTCTTACAATTTCTGATCAATTTCTCGCTTTATTTCTTGAGTCATTGCCTCCAGCAACCCTTGGATGTAGCTTTTGTCTTCTATTCCTGCTTTGCTCCCACTGGGGCTCTCCCCTGCGTGGCTGCTGGCTCTTGAGGTGAGCTTGCTGTCCTGGGTGGTGGTAAACCTTGCGATTTTTCTCTGTGATTTTTGCATGGGGGTTCAGGAGACTGCTCTTCAATTTTGTTTTGATGTGTCTGTCTTTGCTTAGTTGCTGATTCTGTATTGGTAGAGAGAGTCTGTGCCTGATCTGGATTCTGTTGGGAGCCTATTTCCAGCTGCTATTCTGACTTACTTAGGATTCTGAGCTCTCTGCTGTAGATTGCTGGCTATTCCCACCTTTGGAAGGGTTGAGCAGCCTAGACTGCTTGTGTTTGCTCCTACGGGTGCTCTTGGGAAGATCAGATGCTCTGGATGCACTCTCCCAAATACTGGAGTCTGCTATGGGCTCCTGATGTGTTTTTGTTTGTTTGTTTTGGGATGGTTGTGGGCTTGAACTCTAGGTTTGGGTGCTGTCCCTCAGCTCTTCAGTTCAAGGCTGGCACCCTAACATTTGAGCCACAGCACCACTTCTGACCCTTTTTGCTTTTGTGGTGCTGAGGAATCAGATCCAGGGCCTCATACATCCACGACTATCACTCTATTACTGAGCCGCCTTATCAGCCTGAGCTCCTGCTTACTATCAGGTGCTGGCAGCCTGTGTTGCCCAATTCCCAGCCTAGGGTATATGGGTGGAGTTTTGGTGGGGTTTGGGTTTCTCTTGTCCTGAGCCTCCAGGTCTTTTGTTGTCACAGGCGTGCTTCCCAGGGAGTGTTGTTTCCTGATTTTCTCCCCTCTGTTGAGGCGTATGCTCAGCTTTTTACTTCAGTTGGGAGGAGTTGGTTGTGTTGTTCAGGCGCCGGATCCCCGGGCCTGGTTCCGGCCCCAGCCTGGAGCGCGTTCGTTAGGCCTGTGCTGATAGGCCTGTGCTGATGTGTATACCACCTAGGTTATGCAGCCTGGAGGACACAGTTCAAATTTCTTCTACTGTTGGTAGTCTTGACCCAGGGGCGCTGTTCCTGGCTTGGGCATTTAAGCGCCCTTCCAGGGGCACTCTTGCTCTGGCCTGGCCAGCAGAGTGTGCTCCACGGGCTGGTGGAGCTCTCGAACAGTTCCCAGTTTTAGTGGGTCCTGTGGTCCGGGTGTTGGGGTAGGGAGTCTAGGTCAGGGTCTGGGGATTCCCTCCAGCTCTGGTCTCCCTTGAGGGATACACTGTCCCCTGTGGGGTACTCACCCTGGAGCTGGTTGTTTCTGTGTGGTGTAGGTCGTCAGTTGTTGTTGCAATCCGAGTTCAGTTGGGGTGGTTGTGGGCTGGGTTGGGCGGTGGTGGCTCTGTGTGATTCTTTTCTGTCTCTGCCTCTATCGAAGCTGTCACGTCAACACGCTCAGGCGGCTTCTTTGCGGGTTGTAGAGATCCGGTGGGTCTGACGCCGTTGCCTCAGGCGACTTCTGCACGGGTGATCTGCAGGCAGCCCCCTGTGTCTCTGGGACCCAGGCGGCCCCTGCCGGGTCGTTGCCATCACGATCGAGCGGGTGGTCTGCCGACAGGTCCCTTTGTCGCCCTGCTGGTGCCTGGCGGCTTTGGCGGGATGGAGCCTCTCTGCTCCAGTGGAGAGTGAGGGGTGGGGGTGGGATCCTCGTGGAGACTCCCGGCTGGTAGGTTTCTCTGTTCCAGGCGATCCGCTGTTCTGCAAACCGGTACCTGGTGATCTGCAAGCGGCCCCCTGTGTCTCTGGGGCTCCGGCAGCCCCGGCAGCTTGGCGCACTGCCTCGCGGCCAGTAAAGGTTGGGGGAGGGGTCTTCGCTCTTCTCTGTTCTGAAATTCTTCTTTTCCTCTCTTTCTTTTTTTTTATTTTCCACCTCTGGTTTTTCTCTGAGTGTTCGTCTTTTTGTTGTTGTCGGTCTCTTGGGGAGATTAAGCGTTGGAACTCGAACTCTCTTTTTGGTTGGAGAGAGCTGTGGCATTTTCCTACTGCCCTGTCGCCATCTTGGTCCCCCCTCCTATCCTTCTCTTTTTATACTTTCAATTAGTTCAGTCCGACGTATAGAAAAGGCACTTTATGTATTCAGAATCTGCCACAAGAAATTACTTACCTAAAAGTGTGTTTTTCTGAGTTCAGTCTTTTAGAAATGCTGCCCAGAGTCAACCAACTGCTGCTGAAACATCTGTTTGGAATGTTAAACCAAATCCATCAGAATTCTTCCCTAAACCTGATGAACGCCTACAACCTAGCTGTGTGCTCAGCCACCAGCTTGATGCCCCCGCCCCCTGATGCCAGGGCAGGATTTAATATTCAACTCATAAGAAAGGTAATGACCTCTACTAGTTTCATCCTGACAAGCAGAGTGGCAGGTTGGATCTGGAAAAACGTGCCTGACAGCCCAGGATTTAAGGACACAATGGACTGCAGGCCTTGGGAGCAAGAGAGGTTCACCCTATTTCTGATGAGGGTTACGAACATGTGCAGCAAGGAGAAAGCAGCAGTGTGGTCCTTTCTCTTTCCCTTCAGCATAGAAGAGTCTAGGCTGACCAAACCCTAGGGAAGAAAGGAGAATGACAATGGTGACAATGAGTCCAGCAACCAAAGTTCAGCTCTCTTCTTGCCATTGTGGATCTGTGACCTTGAGAAGGTTTTCAAGTTAGTGTCCTCTGTACAGTGGAGGTGGAGATCCTGCCCAGTGCTCTGCTCATGTCCAGACACTTCCCCTGAAGAAGGGGATTAAAGCATGGACCCTAGGGACACTGTACTTTGCATAGGCTCCCTCTGTCAGTTGTTTTCATTCAGACAAAGATTGGTTCAGGGGTCTGGGAAGGTGGCTCAGTGGTAGAGCGCTTGCATTGCATGCCTGAGGCCCTGGATTTGATTCCTCAGCACCACATAAGCAAAAAGAAGAAAGCTGGAAGTGGCGCTGTGGCTCAAGTGGTAGAGTGCTAGCCTTGAGCTGAAGAGCTGAGGGACAGTGCCCAGGCCCAGAGTTCAGGCCCCAGGACCAAACCCCCTCCAAAAAATAGATTCTTCTAGGTTGGTAAGTCATTCAGATTCTCAAGAGTATCATCTAAAAGCTTGTACTGATCTAGTACATAGAGTGAGACAGAGATATGAGAGGAACAGACTAGAATCCTTCAGTATTCTCTGAGCTCAGCTCCTTATGATTACCTCCCACTAATAAAAGGTCTTCAACTTTTCCTCCAAAATGCACCCAACTGAAGGGAAAGATTCTTCAGGATTTTTTGAGAGATGTCTAACACATAAACTATACATGGTATTGCTCATTCACTACACAAAATAGAAAGTAGTGAAATATTCTAAAATGTCTCCACATAAACAGAGGGTATATGAGACCAGGGGAGTTTGCCAGGCTCACCCTGCCACAGGGTTGAGGCCCAGCAGTGTGGAGCAGGGATTGCAGCTGCATAACACAGAGCTCCTCTGCAGGGGCTTTTCATTCCCCACAGCTCCACACACAAGCTGGCCTGAGTTTAAGGCAGTGCACTTAGGAAGTGAATTTCATCAGTTCATTCTATCCAATGGTTTTCTTTTCAACATTAGTATATACAACAGTAAGGAAAACATACTGTTTAGAGATATAACAATGATGCCATAAGGAATATATAATTTTGGATATTACACAGAAGTTTTCAGTTAAGCAAAGTGACTCACTTTGCCTCTAGTCCATTCATTGTGTTTCAAGTTCTGGTCTATAAACACCATCCATAGGTTGTAAGTTGTGTCTTTGACAAAAGTGGTTTATAGATCACTTCTAATTTAAATTCTGAGTTTCTACCCACATTCCTCAAGCATTTGTGTGTTTGCTCCAAGATTCATGTATCAGAGGAATCATAACTGCCAAATGACAAGAAAAGTGTATGTGTCTCCTTTTGTGTTACAGGTTGCCCTGGTGCAGTTTTTGATTGAAAACACTCCCAGAATCTTTGCCAAAGACGTCACACCCATTTCTTAGGAGAGTTCAGGTACTGTGGAAATGTGAGGTGGCCTCAGGAAGCAGGAACAATTTAAATGAACAGTTGAACTGCCCTTGGGGAGGAGCAGCAGGGAGGCTGCCCAGGCTTGGGAGATGCTTTAGGCCATGGCTAATGCAGAAGATTCTGTCCTGAGGGGAATGGTGCAGACCAGGGCCCCACCTCTTTCTCTACCCAAGACTGATCACAGCTCATTATGCTGTCAGGAGACCAAAGCCATGAAAAGTGGTTTCTGTTTTCAAAAAGCTATAGTGCAATCTCACAATTAAGTTTCTTTCAGTTCTCAAATCAAGAAGGATCATGTCAGATTCTGAAGATTCCTGTCAGATAATTTGTGAAAAATAATTTTACCAATTGAATAAATTTAATAGAGGTTTCTTAGAATATCCAAGTCTGATTTGTTAATGGTAGCTAATTATAGCTTCTTCCCCAGGATCATCTCAGAAATTGAGCTTAGATTCAGAACCTCAGTACTTCTATCACATATTTCTATTTTGCCCTTTCATGTTTTTGTGGTCTTTATCTCATTGCTTTGGGAAAGTCTTTAGAGTAGTTGTATTTGTCAGGATTTGAGAGAAGAATTGGAGACCATTCATAGCAAGATTTCTTGTTTTGTTCTTGTTTCTTTTAGACTGACAATGAAGCTATGATTGTGTGAGCACCACTGAAGACAAGCTCACCTTCTTTTGCCTCCCACTTCCTCTTCCCATCTTTCCAAATCTAAAGACACCCATGTTATTGTTTCACGTGCATATTGGGTTGAGGGTGGTGGCTCAGCTGGCAGCTGTTCTGGTTCAACCAGTGACATGTGTGTTGCTATATCTGCTGCCCCTAGAACGGGGCTGACACAGGCATTCATACTTTGTGCTGGCTCTGGTTGGTTTCCACATGTTCTACAAGGAGTTGAGCCTTCATTTGGAAGACATACACTTTCCTAGAATCAAAGTGGGCAAAGAGTATACAACCTTCTGTTCTCTTCCTGTCACTCTGACCACAATCAAGTTTCCCACATCCAAGCGAGGAGTTAATGTAGGTAAGGACTGGGGAGGGGCATCCAAGACAAACTCTAAAGTCAAAAGACAGGATGGTGATGGTTATTATGCTGGGTTCTTCAGGTAGGTGAAAAGTCCTGAAAATACATATGCAAACAGCATCACTTGAGTTCTCCATTCTTTAGGCCAGCTTTCCCAAAATTGTATTTCCTAGAGGGGCTGAAGGAGATCATAGCAGATTAGAAGCTATCTTTGGAATAGGGCAGATATTTTTCCCTAAAGGTACCCTTGCTCCCACCATCTTATCCCTTAAAGAGGTGAGACAATGTCATCAGGAATAGATGCCTTAGCAGAAAACGGTTGGAGAAAGCCCTGGTAACTGCTTATTCTTTAAAAATATACATTTTCCTGAGTAAATGGGATCCAATCACAACATGAACAGTTAGGTGAAAAATTAGTGGTAAAGACTGAAAAGAAGCCTGGCAATGGGGCTTATGCCTATAATCACAGTTAATGGAGAGGCTGAGATCTGAGGATTGGCCTTCCAAGCCAGTCCTGGGAGTTAAGTCCATGATACCTCCATCGCCTATTAAGGTCAGTCACCAGTGCTACACCATAAGCCGAAGCTCAATATGCATGTGTTTGCACAGACACACACACACACACACACACACACACACACACACACCTGGAATGGCATGAACCTATGAGACATGCTATGCATATGTTGCATTCTTCTAAATCAATATAAAAAGGAAGCAAGAAGCCATCACAGACTAAAAATCCCAAAGGTCTGAAATTTAAATAAAATTTACATCACAACAGTGGTCAGTAAATTATCTCCATCCAAGGTGGTAATGCACATCACAAGGAGGAACACTGGATCTGAGTGACATATATCCTTGGAAGAGCCTCACAACCAACTCTTTAGGATGAGACAGGAAACAGATCATCTCACGGACACAAGTGTGCACAGACAAGGGCCAGAAGGTCATCTCTTCTCCCCCTGCTCCACATTCTCACCAGTGTCTGCGCTCAACACAGACATGCTCCTGTCAACAAGGAAAGTCTGATCTCCACTGATTAAAAATACAGAATCAAATTAGAACTGTACTTTTGAAAAATAAAAAGAATATTCATTATCTCCTAGCATTCAGTTTTGACTCCCATAGTACATTAATCTACTTTTTTGGTAGACTTATTTCACATGATTTGATTAAACATGATTGAAGAAGCAAAAGGCATTTCGGAAACACAAGTTTTAAATTTCCACAAATGTATCAGGCAGCTCATTTACTGCACAGCAGCTGAATCTTTATTTACACATCACAGTGTGGCCTGCTGTTTTCCTGGACTCAATTTTGTGAAAACCTGGCTCCATTAAAGCAAATATAAGGGAAATGTAAACATACTTTCAAACATTACAAAGCAAATACTTTAGTTTATTGTATTCCATTCATGCATCATCTTGGATCTTGTTACAACTTTCCTTATTCAAATAAGGAAATGCTTTCGGGTATTTTGGGGACTTTCCAACAGGCATGAAAATGAATAGTCATAGAGAAACATTTCAGGAAGAACCCCTCTGTGTCATTGTGCTCCTTTTGGTAGAAGTTCAGTAATGATCCTGGACATATCACAACTATGCCTCTATTTTACCGACTTGCTCACATTTTGAAAATTTTCTGTGGAATCCCATATTTGTGTGTGTGTGTGTGTGTGTGTGTGTGTGTGTGTTGTGTGTTGTTCTACAGGTTTTTTTTTTTTTAACACTTTGCTTATCCTTCGGAATTATTCAGTGGATTTGTTCATTTTGTATGTTCATGTGTGTGAGTGTGTGTGTGTGTGTATGTGTGTGTGTTTGTGAGAGATAAAGACAGACAGAGAGAGAAATAGAGAGAGAGACTGGGTGTGTTAGTGTGTTCATGTCCTCGGCCTTGAACACAGGGACTATTGCTATCTCTGAGTTTTATCACAATGACAGCAGTCTACCACATAAACCTCAGCTCCACTTTCAGATTTTTTGGTAGATAAATGGAGATAAGAGTCTCCAAGTCTTCCACACCCAGGCTGGCTTCTTACCCTGATGCTCAGATGTCAACATGCTGAGTAACTAGGAATATAACTTATGATACCTTGGCTCAGTAGAGTTCTGCATTTTTTATATCCCTTTCAAGAGCATCTACAGTGCAGCCTACAAGTGCATCTGACTTGTGTTCTTTCTTTGCTAATGTAAATATTTGATTTAGGTGAGAAACAGTTCACCACTCTCTGGAAGACATGTATTTTCCTGTAACCTCCAATGTTAACATTTTGTCAATATAATGTAGTTACTACTGGTGTAAGGGAAGTTAGATGCTCAAATGGTAGGTATTATTTGGTCAGGGAAGGCTGTCAGATTTATGGAAATGTCCCTGTGAACTCCATTACTTTGTACAATAAACATGTTGTAATAACAATGTGGAAGTGGATAGAGACTCTGCAGGTGACAGTCCACATTCTCCCTCAAATTTAGCTTGGTTGTGAGAGACTTTAATGAAATCTGGAAGGGCTGATGAACTTGAATTTCTGTTTTCTACTTACCACTCTGGGAAAGTTGCCCTTCTTATACCATCTTTTAATATCTCCAATGAATAAGTATTTTTTTTTGTTTGCTTTGAGGCATGGTGACTGGACCCATGGCCTGGCTAGACAGGTGTTCTACACTATGCACCTGACAAGAAGCATATGCTTGCAAGGATTCTGAGAGCCTTCAAGGTGGGGGAATGTGGATGAGAGGTTCCCATCCCTGCTGTGTGAAGATCCAAAGAGCAGTTCATTTGTAATAAAAAAAAATGGAAACAACACAGAATCCTCCGTGGGCAAAAGGTCAAACAGCCAGTCCTGGGTCCTTGAAGAAAATTATCTGAGAGGATGAAAATAGTGAAAGGAACTCGCTAAAAGTGTGGATGAAAAGGGTTCTGAATAATAGAGGAATATAATTAAAAAGTGTGTATTGTATGAATGTATAGGAAACCAAAATGAAACTCTTGCCCATTAGTTTTAAGCTAATTGAAAAGAGGAATAAGTGGGTGTCAGTATCTCTCCTAGAATCCCAGCTACTCCGGAGGCTGAAGTCTAAGTGTGATGCTTTAAAGCACAACTAGCCAAGGATTTCTGGGAGAGACTGTGATCTTTAATAAACAGCAATAAAAACAACAACAACTACAAAAAGCTAGAACTGGAGCTGTGGCTCAAGTGGTTAGAGTGCTAGCCATGAGCAAATTAAGCTCAGGGACAGTGCCCTGGCACTGTGTTCAAGTCAAATACTGGCAAAAGTACAAAGAGAGAGAGAAAGAGAGCAAGAAAAATTACATTATCACATAATACCAAGTGATACAATCTGAGAACATATACCTGAGGATTCCTGTAGAAAACTTGGTTCCAGAAGGCAGTGTTTAGAGATGTTGGCGTCTTAAAGGAGTCAGACCCCTGGAAAAGGTCATAAAGTAACTGGGGTGCTGCTCTCTGATGGATTAAAGTTCAACAGGTGTGGTTAGTTCTCCTGCGAGGATTGTACTAATGACAACCCCTGCTCTCTGCAGTCTGTCAGCTTCTAAGCTCAGCATAGGCTCTCTCAAGGGTGCTCTTGGTCCTTGAGCTATCACCGAAGAAAGGGGTGGCCTGAACTGCAGCCAAGTTTCACAAAAGCCTGATTTGGGCTTTCAGACTTTATTACTATTAATTAAAATCCTTTCTTAAATGCCCAGGCTCTGGCATTTTTGTAGCATTACAATTTACACGAATACACAGGGTTATGATGCAGTGTAGCACTCTTTAGGGCTGTATTAAAGAGCAATAGAAAAAGGTATGTAGCAAAGGTATTATATTTTACAATAGCAAACTTATCTACAGCTATCTCAAAGAGATTTTGAACAGAAAGGAGCCAATCAGGAAGGAAGCGGATGTGTCGACCTGGCACAGTCGAGGTCAAGAGGAGAGTCACCCCCTCCATACCCAAGTTCTCACCAGTGACTGCGCACAACACACTCACACTCCTGGTCAACAGCGAAAGCCTCACCTCCACTGAATAACTGTACAGAATCTATTAGAACTGAACTATTGACAAATATACAAGGGCATATGACCTACTGACGTTCGTTCATAGACTGTATATTACTGTGATTCTGACCTTCTGCTGCTTTTTTTCACACAGTTTGATGAAGCCTAGTTCTGAAATCCCAAGAGTTTTCAGAAACAAGAATTTTCCCTTTCCACACCTGAAAATGGCATCTCCCTTAATGCACAGCAGCTCAAACCTTCCTGGCTCAACTTGCTTTTATATCAGAGACCTGCTAACTATTTGCCTGGAGTTAAATCTATGAAATTCAGCACCCCAAAGCTAGTGTGTCAACAAACAAACAAGGGAAGTGACAAGGCAAACTTTTTACGTTAGTCAAATAAGTATATCCTTATCCTTTAGATGTTGGGAGGCATTAGGGGAAAAAGAAAAAAAGATAACCAGCACAGAAAGGAATTCTGTGAATTCTGGGCATGTGTAGATGTTCCTGGAGGAAGGTATCTTTGAATGACACAGCAAATGTGTGGTCTATAAACACAACAATCTAATATTTCATTCATACTGTGCAGTGTCTCCCTAGGAAAGGATATATAGGCAAATTTGCTCATCGTTCAAAAACCTTCAGTGGATTTCTGCATTGTGTGTGTATGGTTGGGTGTCTTGTCTTCAACTCAGGGCCTCGTGCTGGGATTTATTGCTTGAAGCAAGTGCTCTACCACTTGAGCCACAGCTACACATTGATGTTTTTAGTTGTGGTTTTCTTTTTTGATTTTTAAGGAATAGGTCTAGAAATCAGAAGCTGGGAGATGTCACTGGGATAGTTTTGCTGAAAGCTAGGATTTTACCAGGTGATTCACAGCACCATTTCCAGGTTTTGATGCCACTTATTGGAGATAAGAGTCTCAAACACTTTCCTGCCAAGGCTAGTTTCAAATCTGTATCCTCAGATCTGAGCCCCTTGAGTAGCTAGGATTACAGGCATGAGCCACCACCAGAACCTGGCAACTGGCTTTCTTGGTTGTTAACTGGAGATAAGAGTCTCAAAATCTTCCTCAACCAGGCTGGCTTCGTGTCAAGATGCTCAGACCTCACTATGCTGAGTAGTTGAAATTAACATTATGGGCTTCAACTACTTGCATTCAGCTGATTTGTGGATTTTCTCCTCCCTTTGAAGACCTCCTACATTGAATTCTAGGGTTGTTTGTGGCATGTTTCCTCTCTATCCCAATGTAGATAGGTGATTTAGTTAGGTGAAACTCATTCCACCCTCTTTGCTAAGACACATAATTTCTGTGTTATTATCTCCCAAATCAGCAGTTCTATTTAGCACACTCTCAGTGAACCTCAGTCAATTGTCTGAACACATTAAAGGAGAATTCCAGAAACAAACAATGCATAGTTGGTAAATTGCACAGAATCTGAGCAGTGTGCTGAACCTCTGTCTTTGCAGTGCCGTGTGTACCAGAATGTGAATCGTACCTCATCCAGGGCACCTCATCCAGCCACCCAGCCTTTAGTCCCTTAGAAGCCCTCCTGTCACTAGGTCACATACTGTTTGGCAGTTTCTCGAAGGGTCTGTGTTCCTAATCTGCTTCACGTGAGGAGACGATGGCACTACAGTACTACAGAAAGGGCAAAGAGGGGACAGAAAGTGCTTATGTGGAAGGTGAGAGCAAGTGAGACATTATGAGTCTGATCTCCATCACACACTTTCATTAGGATGCAATATGATGAGTGCTCTAATCTATTCTTAATGGCCTAGGGCTCTGAATGTACAGTAAGCTTTAGTAAAGGTGTGCATAGGAACGACCATGCTATGTGCATATGCACTGTATTTGTGGGTGGGTCTACATAATTTATATGATAGAATGTACAATGTTATACCTCCTATTCTATACCATGTGAGCTCTACACCACGCCTTTGCTCATAAGCATACTTGCAACAGCAGGATTTATGCTGCCATTTAAATGTCACAGTAAAAAAAATCCCTACGGGAAATCTGCATTGTTATAGTCAAGGTAATGTCTGGAAAAGATCTATTAAAATGAGGGAAGCCCTTCCTATCTGTCACTTTACACCCATGAATCCATCCTAGTGTATTTTTTAAATTTAAATTGCACCTCTACTCAACACCTATGACTCTTGACTCTGGAGCATTCTCCAGTCAATTTATTATAACTGTATTTGCATGAGGCTCACAGAGTGGTTACTATGAAATATTATGTCTAGTTATATTCCAGTGATTGAATACATGCCGAGAGATGTGCTCAGCTTCTCTGCAAGTATTCACCATTTTATGCCACTGTCAACCAGGGACAGAGAATCTCATGGCCTTTGCAGAGCAGCCTGTCTTCCAATCATGTTCCTCAGATCTCATTCTCTGGACTAGCCAGAATAACATGCAGGAAACACTGGCTCTTGGTTTCCATATTCTCTTAAACATCTTATCAAGCATTACAAAGTGGAATAAGAAAATCCTTGGGACTTTCAAACTCTAAAAGGGTCCAATTGTATTGTTGTGATGGAAGAAAAGCCTGATAATCTTTCTGATACTAAGCATTACCAAACTGCCAATAACACTGCATATGCATCAATCAGTTATACTTAGTGATGTAATAAATAAACATTTCTAAAATCAAATAAAGGTTGTTGGTAAGGGAATCTATTTCATTCCAGAAAGAAAATGTTCATAGGTGAATTGTCTTAGCAAATTAACTCTTAAGTCAGAAACTGGTGGCTCATGTCTGTCATCGTACTGACTCAAGAGGCTGAAATCTGAGGGCTAATGTTCCTAGCCAGGAAAATCCTTGAGATGCATCTGCCACTCTCCCCTAAGCAACAGGAAGAAGAGCTGTGGCTCAAGCAGCAAAATGCTAGTCTTTAGCAAAATTCATTTAGGAATAACACTTGAACCCTGAGTTCTACTTTCAGAAAACACACACACACGCACAGAGACACACCACACACACACACACACACACACACACACACACACACACGTATGTCAATTAGCTTTCAATGCTAAAGTTAAATTATTATTTTATATTTATGGAATATATTTCCATATCTCTCATTTATCTATGTACACATCAACATATGTATATGCTTATATTCATTTTCATTCCAAAAATTGTTACTTTTCAGACTTTGAGATTATTGATCTGGGCAGTATGCTTTCAATTACCCAAGTCTTAAAAAACATAATTTCCCAGGCTCCAGTGGCTTATGTCTTCAGATATTGGGGAAAGTGGGTATCCAAAAAGGAAGGTGTGGGAGCCTCTATGCATGTATAGAAATATCCCAGTCATTTCCATTCATTTGCACAATAAATGTATTACTTTAAAAATGTAAAGCTAAGTAGTCTCTGGAGATTACAGTCTCTGTGTTACCTCAATGTTTTTGTTTTGATTTTGGTTTTCAAAGGTTTAATGAAATCTTAACAAACTAAGAGACTTGAATAAGTCTGGCTTCTCCTCACTTCTTCAGGAGTTTCACAGCTCTTATGCTTTCCTTTGACGTGTCCATTCCAACCAAGTTGTTGTGTTTGCTTTTTTTCTTGTCTTGAGACATGGTAACTGAATCCACGACTGCACAGGACAGAGCTTCTCCAGCATCTAAAGCTGACAGGAAGCATAAGTCCCAGGGATTGTGAGGGCCTATGCAGGCCTTGTGCGTGGGAACAAGGGCTTCACACCTGGCTGGATGCAGATGGTTAGAGCAGCTTTATTTGCAGGAAGTCAAAGTGGAGGCAACACAAATTCCTACGATGGGCACAAGGTCAAAGCAACTGTTGTGTGTCCTGGAAGAAAATTATCCACATGATGAAGATAGGAAGAGGAAACCTACTCAAATGTGGAGAAGAGGTTTAGAATAACAAAGCATGGGACCAAAGTGCATTATATGAATGTACAAACACTAAAATGAGACCATGTTCAGTACTGAAATAGCTAATTAAATGGGGCAGTGTCTGTCTGACTTACATACGCTTAATTAGGATCAGATTTGAAGTTGGCTGGGCAGGCAAATACAAGAGACTCTGACTGCCAATAACTACAAAGGAAAAAGAGCAGGAAGTGGAGGTGTGGCTTAGGTGATCAGAGTGATATCATGAAAATCACCATGGCCATGAGTTCAAGTCAAAGGACTTGTGAAAAGGAAAGAGAGAAAGAAAGGCAGCAAGAAAGAAAGAAAGAAAGAGAAATATACAGAGAGAAACAGAGAGAAGAGAGACAGGGAAAAGTAAAAAAAAAATATAGAAAGAAAAAAGACACAGAGAACAGGAGAAAGCAAACAAGCGAGCAAGAAACAAAGAAAGAAAGAAAGAAAGAAAGGAAGAAAGAAAGAAAGAAAGAAAGAAAGAAAGAAAGAAAGAAAGAAAGAAAGAAAGAAAGAAAGAAAGAAAGGAAGGAAGGAAGGAAGAAAGAAAGGACGGAAGAAAGAAGGACAGAAAGAAAGGAAGGAAGGCAGGAAGAAAGGAAGAAGCAAAATGTATTAAAGGACATTACTAAATTGCTACAAACAAATGAACTGATAAATACCTTCAATAATAAGGATGAATATGCACTTATGAAAATGAAAGAAAATGTTCAAATGAATTCTCTTGTATGATCCAGGTCATACAACAGTTTACAAAAGACAAAACTGTAGAGTATAGATCACATGAGCACTGGCTAGGGGTTGGATTATTGGAAGGTGTGGGAAGGTGGTGGTCATGACTGTAGAATGGGAAATAAATAGTATGTCTCCAGGGGAATCACCCGGGCATTTACTGTGACTGCATGGAAGTTCTGCTGGACTGGATTTGGATTTGCACAAAGATTCCTGATAAAAGCATGGTCCCAGGGTCAGTGAGGAGAGATATTGGGGTCTTTTTGAAGAGAGACCCATGTAAAGATCATCCAGTGACTAGGAAGCTGGTCTCCAAATGTGAAAACTCTGGAGATCTGGTTAGTTCTCCGGAGAGGAGTGCACCTAAGAGATATCACCTGCTGTGTCCACTCTGCCCAGCATCCTGGATCAGCACAAGCTCTCTCCACAGTGCTCCTGGTCACTGAGATGTGAGCCAGTCCAGGGCACTGACCACAGGCCAAGTTTCAGAATACCATGATTTGGATATTCATCCTTCATGATTATCAATTATACATCTTGTCTTTATTAAATATCTAGGCCCAGGCATGTTTAGAGCACTGAAATGTCAATGAATATACTAGGTTATGATACATGCCTATATTAAACGGAAACAGAAAAATATATGCAGTATGTGTAGTAGTTTAACAATAGCAAACATATATATATATATATACATATACATATATATGCTTATGTTAAAGCATTGAAAAGAGCTGAAAGAAGGCAGAGGATATGTCAGCCTGGCAGTTATGGCATGAGCTTTAGAACCATGACATCACAGAATGAGGAACTACCAGCGCTCAGATTCCAGGCAGTTGACTGCGGTCTCTGTTGGAGCTGCAGTCATGTCTGCTATCCAGAGCCAGGAAATGGACAAAGACAAGTGTTCACTGCAATCCCCATACTCACTATGTGTGGCTTCCCTGCATGAGGTAGTCTGTGAAAATACTTGTTTTGGGATTCCTTCTAGAGGGAGGCCCTGGAAAGTGTTCTGTCTTCCTTCTCCTGACCTTTTGCACTGACTCTGACCTTCAACACTGTTCCTAAAAAGTGACCCCTATTCACACTGTTCAGCTTGTGGTGAAGAGAGGTGTGCGCATATTCTCAGAGGAGATGGGAGTGAGGCTAATGGGAGATGGTGTGGATGAAGCTCTACCCACACCTGAGCCAGTGAGCAGAAGTTTCCACACTATTGATGTAGTGACCCTTACCTACAGAGCCACAGCTCTACTGACAAGAGACACAGTACCACCAACAAATCTAAGGACTTCCTCATATTTAGGAATTCTTAGGGGTGTCACGTATTTCCTGATGTTCTTTCTCAAATTTCTCTTGCTCCAATACTGAATAATGATATAAATAAGGTGGCAATAACCTTCCAAGTAGGTACAGTTATGCCACTTTTCATGGTGGAAAAAAAGCAATTTGGAATTCTTTGTGGATATTCATATTATGCCATAAAAATGTTCTTCTCACATTTAGCAGTGATGTTTGGTCAGTTTGCTGTGGTCATCTGCTTAGCCTTGCCCTAACATTTCTCTTGGCTCACTGCTCCTTTGCCAGATTCTTCTCCTTTCCTGCCTTGTTCTTTCCCCCATCTCTTAGAGAAGAAAAAGTCCAGGATCTGTTCCTTAATATAATCTGGCCTCCTTATATCTTAAAAAGTGATTAAGATTTTCTGTTTGCTTTAAAATCTAAAGCACAAAGTCTCCTGGTATCAGTGACAAAGTCAGGCTAGGATTGAGATGGCCACCTGTGGCACTGTGTGTCCCCATCCTTTTGACATAAAACTCTGGGACATATGTTTACACTGACTATGTGTGGTGTTGGTGTGCAGCAGGAAAGCCATCTTCCTGAGGAGGATGCTCAGCAGGACACACCTGTGTCCCCGGAGGACAGTGACAGAGCCCTGCTCATCCACAGCCCAGTGCAAATGAGAAGAGGCTGGAGGAGGAAGAAGCGGCACCTCTTCCTCTTCAGTAATGTGTTGCTGGTGTCTAATACCAAGTACGTATGGACTGCATGCTCTCCTGCAAAGCACACAATGCTTTTCACTCACAAATGACTTTGTATAACCCTTACCTTAAGACAACTTAGAATTTTTATTCATTTTTTTTATAAAAGTTTAGATTCCTTGCTTATTTCTCAAGACTATAGTGAGGACTGAAGAAAGCAACATGGCCTTGTGGTCCATCCCCCGTCTCTCCCAGCACAAAGGGTTTGAGGCAGGAGGATACAGAGTTAGAGCCTAGGCTAGACAACATAGAAAGGCCCTATCTAAAAAAAATAAACCAACCAACACCATAACAATGTGACAATCTTTATCCAATTTAATTATAACCAAACAAAAGCAGATATTGGGAGAGTAATGATTTCAGTTTAGCTGAGTGACACTTCCTAACATGTAAGTAAACACCTAAGCAGCCCAGGGCAGCATGGTCATAACAGTAATCCCAGCCACTCAGGAGGCTAAAACTTGAGGAATGTGAGTCAAATCCAGTCTGGCAGAGATGTCTATAGAATTACTCTTCAAAAAGCTAGAAGAAGGGATAGGACCCCAGTGATAGAGTGCTACCTTCATAAACAAAGTTTAGAGACAGTAACAAGACCTTGAGTTCAAACCCATTGACTCCCCCACAAAAGAAGTAAAAAAATAAGAGTGATGGTATGTAATTCTCTTCACAGATATAAGAAATGCTTTAAGATAAAAGATGCAATTCCACTGCATAACCTGTCTATGGCAGAATGTGAGGACAAAGTAGCAAAGGATGATGGGAGTTCCACAAAATCCTTTGTCTTGAGTTGGCCCAATGAGAAATACAAGGTCACTTTCCGGTAAGACTGACAGCTATGCCATGTGCATACTTTGAGTTCTGCTATGAGAAACCACATACATATTTTCCAGCAACAATGGAAGATATAACTTATTTACATCTAAAATTTATTAGAAGAAAAAAGGTTGTAATTTGATTGTTTTCTAGGCTGATCTTTCACCTTCAAATTTAATAATAACCTTTTATACAAACACCTCCAGACATTTTTGGATTCCAATATATTCGAATGGATCAATATAGAAGTGGTTGTGAGCAGTGAATTTCAATGCTTTTACAAAATCTTGTTGGGGGAGAGTGGATGTTCAGACTGTGGAAGACCAGATGTTACCTACATATTGAATCACAGTAATAGAATTCATTCAGCAAGTGTTAGTGAATCCTGCAAGTATTTTTTGAAAAATTTATTTTGCACTCCCAGTCATTTTCTGTAGGGACAGATTTTAATTCCATAAATAGCTATAGATCATTAAATACAAAGTGCTTGATTTGCTCTCTAGCAGACTGATATATTAATTCTTTGTATGTAGACTGTATGCTATTTGGTGTGTGGGAAATCTGAAACAGGATTTACTGATAAAGTGCAGGCCAGATTTTCCAGCACACATGCCTAGACCTGCATGAAGACACAGAATGCAGTTAGACAGGTCGAAACAGGAGGATTCACAAGGAAGGTGTCAAGTGTTTTATTCTTGGTCTCAAACTGCACCTCACATTTCTACCTGTTTTATATATGAGATCACATTGCATGCAAGCAGTTTACCTTTCCTCACAGCCAAGGTCTCACACATCCTCAGAAGTTTGAGATACAGAAGAAAAATGGCTCCAAAATGGTCAGCTTATTAATTCTCTGATGAACATGTCTTGAAAATGAAAAAAAATTATTGGGAAGCTGGACACCTGTGTGTCGATCTCTGCAGGTCTTTTCCATGGCATATTTCTGTGAAGGTTCTCAGTTCTTATTGCGCACGGGAACCCCAGGATACAGATTAATGGAAGCTGGTAAAATCTGGAAATAGAGGTGTTCCTAGAAACTATATCTTTAAGGAAAATTAAAATATGGCAATTAGGTCCTCATAAACTCTTTGAGTTCTAAATCTATTGCACTATCCAGCCTCCTTGGTCCTTGGTAGATGGCCAACATGGCCTCAGGAAATAGACATTATGTATATACATGTAGGCAGGTTGGGGGTCATCTAAGATGGGTACCTCTCTCCTCATGAAACACATTACAGGACAGCATAGAATTGTTAAGTAGAAGAGCTATTAATGATGTAAATAAAAATTATGCAGATATTGCAAAAAGTCTGCTAGTTCATAAGGAGAAAGTTATTGGATTGACACATGCCCCAATAATTCTATTCCTGGTGTTCAAAAAAGTATACACACACATGCACACACACAGAGACAGAGAAGGAGAGAGGGAGAGAAAAAGAGAGAGAGAGAGAGAGAGAGAAAGAGAGAGAAAGGGAAAGAGAGAGTATAATTTCATAGAAAAATTAAAGCAATAATGTTTATAGTGATGTGGTTTACAACACCCCGAAAATAGTTACCAATTAAAGGTACAGTGTGTTTTAAACAGATGTATTTCATATTAGGAAAAGTTATAAGGGGTGAGTAATATGTCCATTGCTGGCTTTCAATCCCTTCAGAGGACAGAAATATAACAATAGAAGGTGATGGAACAGAGTACAGTAAGCAGCCATCTTATCTTTCATCATTAAAGACGTAGTGTGATGGGTAATAAAGTGGAAGCTTCCTAGGAAATAATACAGCACATTGTAGTTCTAAAATTTCTATAAGGAAATGAAACACTGTAACTTTTCCATATTATTAATTCTTCTTCCAAATTTTTATCTTGTCTAGCTGGATTAAAAATATTCTGTCAAAATGACCAATTTCTTCCATAGGTTTGAATTTGCATACATTTTCATAGTTGAATAGCATATGTGCTCTCTCTGGTTTTATCATTGTGGACTGAAGGCATTGCTAGGGTGAGACTCACCTATGGTCAGGTGGCTTGCACCACAGGTTAGAAAATAAGTTTCTCCATGTCAATCCAAGTTCTCTTCCACACCAAAGTCTAATTCACATCACAGTCAGATCACCAGGAAAATGCAGAGTCCATCAAACCCTAGTTATGAGTCGGTTCTTATTCCATTCACATTCACAATGATACTCATGGACTGCCAGTCTCTTTAAAGATAGACTTAAAATCAAAGCATGAATATGAAATGTAGCATAATATTTTCTATCTTTTAAATCACAGGTCTTAAGAGCTAAAAGATACATGGTGCTCTTTACTTCAAAGGTTAGTAGTGTTTGTAGTTTTTTTTAATTTGTTAGTGAATGAATAAAAGTCCCTACAAATAATGTTCCCAATGGATTCTCCCCATATTAATAGAAATTATGTGTCCTGGGTAAACTTATAAATAAAGTGCACTTTTTATTTCATAAGAAAATTTGGAGGAGGCTGCAATGCTTGGTAAGAAATGTATGCATTATCCTGCCCATATAATTATAACCCCTCTGTACAATATGTTCACAAATAAAATAAAATTAAATTAAAAAAAAAGAAAATTTGGTTTTAAGCCCTAAGTTTTCCTAGGCTTCAACTGATAGACATGAGTGAATATATTCTAAAACATATGTAGGTGACTAGGCACTGTTATCCTGACTACTCAGGAGATTGAGACCTGACTATTGTGGTTCCAAACCAGCCCAGGCATGAAAGTTTATTGAGACTCTCATCTTCCAGAAACTCCCAATAAGTTGAAAGTGGAGTGTGGATCAAGTAATAGTGTGATGGCCTTGAGCTAAAAAGCTCAGGGTCAATATTCAGGTCCAAGGTTCAAGGTCCACAACTGGAACTATGTGTATGAGTATGTGTGTGTGTGTGTGTGTGTGTGTGTGTGTATGCATACATAATTCCAGAAATAAACATATATACATATACATACATACATATGGACTTATATATGCATATATATTACTCAAAGAAATTGGGATTCTAGCGGTACCCAAGAAGTTATTATTCCTCTTCTTCACATAGTAAATTTTTTAAAAACAATGGATCTGCTTCCCAAATGTCATTTCCTTGGCTATCACTTGCATTCTGGATCTCATGCTTTTTTCTGTCAAACAATATTCTATATTTTCAAACAACTAGTTAATTCCTTGTGCTCTTTTTCATTATTATCCAATTTATCACTATAGCAACATTCAAAAACAGAAGGAACTTCAGAAGTGTAATCCATTGCAGAACTTTGCCAATGATTTCCAGAAGGCTGGCTCTGTAAGTATTTTAAGAATAAACAGGAGGGGCTGGGAAGGTGGCTCAGTGGTAGAGAGCTTACCTTGTATGCATGAGGCCCTGGGTTCGATTCCTCAGCACCACATAAGCAGAAAAAACAAAGCCGGAAGTGGCGCTGTACCTCAAGTGGCAGACTGCTAGCCTTGAGCTGAAGAGCTGAGGGACAGTGCCCAGGCCTAGAGTACAGGACCCTGACAGGACCCACCCAAACCCCAACAAAAAAAATAAACAGGGAATATCCTGTTGATCTCTTAGGCAGGATGGAGTCTGGATAGTCCTTGTAGGAAAGCACAGAGTTGCCCCTGCCGGATCCATTTCAATGCTGAGGGTGTTTAGATATAGAATTTGCTAGGTCAGCTTTGGACTAGTGACTCACCCCTGTAATTCTAGCTACTCAGAATGCTAGATCTGAAGACTGTGGTTCAAAGCCAGCCCAGGCCAAAAAGTCCATGAAACTCTGAGATCCAGTAGTCTACTCACAAAAATCCAGAAGTGATGTTGTGCCTCAGGTGGAGAGTGGTAGCCTTGGGCAAAAGAAACCAGAGACAGAGCCCAGACCCAGAGCTCAACTCTAATATTATCCAAAAAAAAGCAAAAAGATAATAGAATTTGGTAGGTCTCCTTTGCTCTTTCATTTCACCTCCTAGCTCACTGCTTCCTTACTAGCTTCCTGCCTGCTTCTATGCCCATCCTTTCAGTGGAAGAAGTCCAAGGCTCTCTTTCTATATCTGCCTGCAAACATTTTCAGAATGACCTATTTTTCTGCTTGCTTTTGAGCCACAAAGTGCCTTGCATGTTAGTTACCAAGTGTCAGTTGAGGAAATGTTGCATTGTGCACCACTAAATTTGGGCAAAGAGCTCTATTCCATACTTGAGCACTGACTGTGCTGTGGTGTTGCTGTGCAGCAGGAGAGCCATCATCCTGAGAAGAAAACTCAGCAGGACAGACCTTTGTCCCTGGAGAAGCCCTGCAGAACCCTGCTCATCCACAGCCCTGTGCAGATGCAAAAAGGATGCAAGAGGAAGAAGCAGCACCTCTTCCTCTTCACTGATTTATTACTTGTGACTAATGCCAAGTACGTGTGGACTGCTCACTGTCCTGCTCAGCAAAAATGCTTCACACAAGCAAATGGCATTTAGATAGTCAGCATTTAGTCCACAGGTGCTTTGTCAATTTTGTATTCAAAAGATCAGATTCCTTGTTTATTTCTCCGGTGTTCATGAAGCTCCTATGTTGTGTAATTGTTGAGAATATGATCAACAATGAAGACACCACCTGGCATGCTGCTGATCCTCTAGTCACAGCACATAGATTTTTGAGGCAGAAACTAGAGTTAGGGTCCAGGCTACAGTATATATAAAGGTCAACTCTCAAGCACTCATAACACAACATAATGAAGAATGTGATAGACAGATAATCTTGTATGAGGAGTTCAAAATTATGAAACAAGAGAGAATAGTTTGGGAGAGTAGCTAGTTCTTAACATGACACATCTACGATAAACTAAGAGAGATGGTGTTTGTTGCCCTTTTTAGGTATAAGAAATGCTTTAAGATTAAAACTGTGGTCCCACTGCGTGCCCTGTGGATGGCTGACTGTGGGGTCAATTTGGACAAGGGTGGTCATCACTCCAGAAAGTCCCTTCTTTTGGGCTGGCCCCTGGAGAACTTCAAGACCACCTTTGGGTAAGACTAACCACTGCACCCTGAAAGCAGCAGGGAAATAGCAAAGGAGTTATCCTTCATTAATCACTTAGCTATGTCAGCTATCACTTATAATGACTTTCAGTAACCTTGAGCATTGTTCCTACTAATGTCAAGTAAGTTTTCTAGGTTCTAATAAAAGGTAGTAGAGGTCAGGAAATTCTCTAAGGAAGTAAAACAGTCCAACCCTTCTCCCCTTTTCATTTCCCCTGTCTTTTCCTTGGAAATGCATACTGTTGATTTCTGGATCAAGGAAATTCCATGTAAATGTCATGTTTCTTCTGGGTGCCTTGATCTGAATGATTATTTTGTAAAGTATTGGAAGAGCATATCCAGCTTTGTCAGTTTTATCAAAGGAGAAATGGAAGGTGGCCCTGGTGTGAGATGAAGTATGGTCAGGAGGCTTGCATCACACAGTGGCAGGGATTCCATTCAATCCATTTTTCTTCTACAGCAGTACGCCTCACATTACTAGAAGATCACCCTTATAAGCTCAAGAGTCCATCAGACCCCAATTAGGAGTAAGATCAATTATGTGTTTGATTGGACATCAATGAATTGATAGTACTTTTATCTTAAATGACTGTAAAGATATTGTATATGAGATGTAGTTTAATATTGTCTCTGCTTTTATTTTGCAGTTCTTGTGAACAAAAAGAAAAATGGATCAGTTTTCTGAAAAGGTATTAAGCAAGTGCTTTTATTTAAGTTTTAATTTGTTAAGGAATGGATACCTGAAAACCAATATCTTCAATATATTCTGCCCTATTTTCTATGGAAATTATTTGCCATGGCTGCAATCTAAATCATTAACAGTCTTTATTTTTAAAGACATTCCAGTTATCCACCCTAAATCTCCCTTCACTTTATTGATGAACTTGAGCAAATATTTCCTAAAAATATATACAGGTCATCAGGCACAAGTGTCTCAATCCTATTAACTCACTGCTCAGGATGCTGAGATATAAGGACTGCAGGTTGAAGCCATGCTGTGTAAGATAGTCAAGTGACACTTATCTCCACTTAACTGTCAAAAGAGCCAGAAGTGGAACTGTGGCTGCAGTGTGAGAGTCACAGCCTGGAGCAGAGAAACAGTACACAGACATTGAGTGCAAGGGCCACGTTTGGCCCCATCTATATTCCCATGCTCCATTGAGCTAGCTCAGAGCCACTGTTGCTTTCAGTTGTCTAGGCAGGCTTTGGCCCTCCCATCTAGATGGTGAAGTTTGAAACACTGAATCTGATGCCTTCCCAAAGGTTATGTTCCAGGACACTGTTCTCTTTCAAATCCTATTTCCCAACAATGCTATTGCGTTTATTCAAATTTATAATTGCTCCCTAAATGTTTATAAACTATGAAATACAGACTGAAAAATATTAATAATAAAGACGGATTTGAAAAATAAGTTACCAGCTAATAATTGTGCTACTCTGGGTTGAATGAATCAGGTATATCAACCTTGCAAAGGAGGAAGAAGATGAGGACAGCGTTCCTCTGCAGATCTTCACCCATGAAGTTAAGAACAATCACTTTGTAAGTGTTATGTAGAATAAAGTTGAAATTTCTTACTTGCTTAGGCTGGAAAGGCGGGAGATTTTATAAATTATCAATGGTAAGGAAACTTTTATGAACAATGAGAAGAAGAAAATTAAGAAAGGTGAAAATTGAGAGATGGGCTTGATTCACTTATATCTACAAATATAAAGATTAGAGCAATGAGTCAATGTGAGTACTATATGTTCTGAACAATTATCTTCCACTTGGAACAATTTAGTTTTCTGTTCATTGTATCATAGCTTCCTGTATTTGAGAATCGATTTCCAACATTCATGTCTGAATCTGTTTTAGGTTATTATATATTTTAATCACTGTATTACAAAGTGAGATAAAACTTTCATGGAAATAGAATACTTGTGGCCTGCAATGGGCTCATGCTTGAGATCTGAGGATTGTAATTCACAGCCAGCCTGGGAAAGAATACCTTGAAACACTTACCTCCAAATGACTAGCAAAAAAAGTTCGAAGTAGAGCCGTGGCTCAAGGGGCAGATGTGAGACTTGAATCACAATGCTCAGGTACAGAATTCTGTCCCTGGGTTTCAGCCACATGAGGTACAAAAATAAGTCATTTTATTTACCTATGATTTTAGCCTAAGAAAACAAGACCAGCCGGCACTGGTGGCTCACACCTCCTGTCATCCTAGCTACTCAGGAGGCTGAGATCTGAGATTACAGTTGGAAGTCAGGCCTGGCAGAAAAATCCCCATGAGATTGTTTATCTCCATCTAACCACTCAATGCCCCTAAGTAGAGCTGTCGGCTCAAAGTGCTAGAGCATTAGGCACATGTAAAAAGATCTTAGAGAAGGAATCCAGGACATGAATTCAGGCCCCATATCCAACATTCACAACAACAAAAGCAAAAGAAAAAACACAAAAAGAAGACCCTTTAAAAGATTGCGTTATCATGTCCCCATGTATGACTTTCATTTATTAAATACATGTTTACCGACATCAAATATAGTGAAAGCGGGGGTTATACTGTGGGGGAGGGACATACAAAGCAACAAAGAAATAATCTTATGAATTCGTTAGAAACACATGTATGAAAGAAACAAAAACATTAAAATACATATTTGAGGGTTCGTTTTCCTAACATCACATTATCTGACTTTTTCCTCTTGACTCATACCTATACTAGATATTGCAAATAAGGGAAACCATAGGACCTATGTTTCTTTGGGCCTGGCTTACTTCACTTAATATAATTTTTTCCAAGCCTTTCCATTTCCTAACAAATGGGGAAATGTCATTCTTTCTGATGGAGGCATAGATGTCAGTATAACATGTGGAGGAGACGGGGACAAACAAGTCGTTTAAGGATTCAGGTGGACCTGTTGCAACAATGAGAAGTGCAAAATGTCATGTCCAAAAGGAGCTTTACAATGTCGGTGTGGGGGGGAGGGGGGGTATGATTGGGTGGGGGGGAGGGGGGAGGGTGGGAAGGGAGGTGAAGGGTAAACAAAGGAGGAGGCTGAAATGCTTGGTAAGAAATGTATGCATTATCCTGCCCATGTAATTGTAACCCCTCTGTACAGTATGTTCTCAAATAAAATAAAATAAAATTAAAAAAAAATAAAAAAATAAATACATGTTTACCTTATAGTAAGAAGCTTTATTCACTTTCTTTAGTTAACATATATAAATTTAGAAGGAAATTTTCACATTTAATATACGTAAATTATCACAGTTTTGTTGTCAAGGTCAATTTTATCAGTAAATGGGGATAGTCTTCCTGGAATAAGAGTACTTTTTGTATTATTTTTATTTATATTTGGAATGGTTATCATGAATTCCATTTGTTTTTGTGGAATTCCTAAAAGATGGAACAATACCAAATATTATAGAGAATGTCAGATTCTGTTGCCTCAATTTTCTTATGTAGAAACATTTAACCTAAGTTTTTAGGTAAATTTTTCCTCTATAAGTTGTTCTAAGACATTGTCAGCCTGCATGACTACTTCTGAAGAATCATGATATTCTTTATATCTATACTCTCTCTTCTTTACTAAATTTCAGTATTGTGTGTTTATGTACATAGGCACATGTTCATTATATAAATACACATGTTTCCATATGCATACACAAGATAGTATTGAGAGGGGAAAGGAGAAGCACACAACATTACTAAGTGGATGCTAGTAAATGTCTTGAAAAAGATTGATCTGTTTCAAGCTCCATAGTCATGGCTGGAGGGAGAGGAGGCTGCATGGTTCTCAGTGGATAGCACAGACTTGTCTGTGCCTGACTCACTCCAATAGCAAAAATGCTTAGAGAACACTCTGTTAGATCAGCTCTACATGATAAAAGTGGGCTTTACTGAGGTCTAAGTTTCCTGAAGTAAAGATGGCAGGTGCATGTCATTTCTCCTGAAGGGCTGAGTGTCTGCCTATTGATTGATAGTCAGCTTGTGGGAAGACTCCATATTCATTCTTGTGGGTCCAGGGCAGCTCTGTGGTACCATCCTACCTGACAAGGTTCCTAATTGACCTTGTCTCTTGAAAGACATGTCACTGAATTTTAGGCCTTCACAATTTTCCCCTCTCAGTATGTTAATGGTTTTCTAGTACCTTTTGTCCTCCATAGCCACTGGTGTTTCTTCACCTGTCATTCAGCTTTGACCTATGTGCAGTTTGTTTCCATGTGTCTGAATTGCTTTCCCCTGGCTTCATGTTATACAAAGAAATGAAGAAACAGTTCTACTCAAGGCTTTGTGCACTATACAGTTGTGGCCTTTGAATACCTGAAATCTCATTTTGCTTGACAGACCAGGAAACTAATTGGCAATAACTATACAATGATACTATTTGTTTTCTTTTTTACTGTTAATCACTCATCCCTTTTTTTTTTAATTTAATTTTATTTTATTTTTGTGAACATACTGTACAGAGGGGTTACAATTACATGGGCAGGATAATGCGTACATTTCTTATCAAGCATTGCAGCCTCCTCCTTTGTTTACCCTTAACATCCCTTCCCAGGATCCCTCCCCACCCCCTCACCCAATCCAACCACCCCCCCCAATGTTGTAAAGCCCATTTTCGACATGACAACTTGTACTTCTCATTTTTGCAACAGGTCCACCTGTATCCTTAAAAGGCTTGTTTTTCCCCATCTCCACAAGTTATACTGAAATCAAATATAGCGAAAGTAGGGGTTATACTGTGGGGAAGGGACATACAAAGCAACAAAAAGTAATCTTACATATGCATTAGAAACAAATGCATGAAAGAAAAAAAGACATTTGAATACATATCTTAGGGTTCATTTCACCTAACATCAAGTTATCTGATGTTTTCTGCTTGTCTCAGACATATACTAGTTATTGAAAATAAGGGAAACCATGGGACCTATGTTGCATTGGGCCTGGCTTACTTCACTTAATATAATTTTTCCAAGTTTTTCCATTTCCTAACAAATGGGGCAATGTCATTCTTTCTGAGGGAGGCATAGAATTCCATTGTGTATATATAGCACGTTTTCTTGATCCATTCATCTACTGAGTGGCATCTGGGTTGGTCCCATATCTTAGCTATGGTAAATAATGCTGCAATAAGCATAGTTGTGCCGATAGCTTTAATATGGTCTTGTTTGTAAACATTTGGGAAAATGCCCAAAAGTGGGATTGTTGGTCATAGGGGAGCTCTATGTGGAGTCTTGTTTCCATGTGTCTGAATTGCTTTCTCTTGACTTCATGTTATACAAATAAATGAAGAAACAGTTCTACTCATTTTGCTTGATTGACCAGGAAACTAATTGGGGATAACTATACAATGGTACTGTTTGTTTTCTTAATATGTATCTTTTTTCACATGTATTTTATAGCCAATAACTGTATTAGCAAAAAACTCAGATACAGTGAAGGATGTTATCAGAAAGACACTCTCGACCCTTGGAATAAAAGTAAGTCATCTGTAAGCTCTTTTAAATTGAAAACCAATTTCCTAATTTAGATGAATATAGATGCATTTACGCTCATGTGTGTACTGCTGCACTACTAACATTGGTCTTCTCCTGGCCTCAAGATTGAGAACCTGCAGGCAGCTGGACATGAGATGAATCTAAACTTGGGTTCTTAGAATCTCATTCTTAATCTCAAGCCAAGTGCAATTGAACACACAAGGAAGTTGATATATAATTTTGATCTGCTAACTCCATATATTTCTCTTAGATATAAAAGTCTATGTATGATGAGCTAGTGTAATACTCTGAGTAAGAAAGTTTCCGGACCGGCAGGTGTGGATGATGTCTGCAATCCTAGCTACTCAGGAAGCCAGCCCATCACTAACCCCCCAAAAGTCAAAAGCAGAGTTATCCTTGTTAGAAACACAGCTGTCTAAGGTGCTGTGTCCTTCTTGGGTCCACTGTGAGAGGCTTTGTGTGACACTCAGTCCTTCTCTCCCCCAGGGCTCTGAGAATGACTACCAGTTGTGGCTCCATTCTGAAAATGAAGAAGCTCCCTTTGTCTTCATTGGTAAATATCAAAGAAAATTTCAAATGGGAGGGAATGGCGTCAAAATTGGACTTCTAAATCTCAAACACTGATTCTTGAAGTGTTAAGCTTAATATTACTAAGAGTAAGTATTGTCAATGCAATTAGATTGTAGGTTTTTCAATAAATGCTTACCAGACACCACTTGATTTATATGTATATGTGTGTGTGTGTGTGTGTGTGTGTGTGTGTGTGTGTGTATGTGGTACCTAATTTCATTTCTTCATGTGGCAAATCTTGGTTTGAGGAGAAAAATAGGTAGTTGGCTTTATTCACTTGAAATGTAGCATTTTTGGATGATATTGGCCAAGATGCCTTGTTTTCCTAAACTGATTTGTTGAGTAGTAACTGCTCTGTACCACTACGTAAAGATATGAAACATGAACTACAAATAAAATTGAGCTTTCTTGATTAAAATAAGGGTTTTTGTTTTCATGAAGTAGAAAGCAGATTGGAAATTCATTGTCAAAATCTGGGCCCCCGGTCTGATGAAAGTCCCTGCTGCGTTTTCTCACCATAGGGCATGAAAATCCCTATGTGATTAAAATGAGTCAGTTTGGAGAGCCTGCATTCCAGCCACGAGGACCAAGGCCCCATGAGACTCACACTCCCCAGAATCCTATCGTGCAGCAGTGCTATCTAGCCACAGGAGACCGGTTCATTCTGAAGTCAAGGCAGGCAGCTCAGGGCCAACAACTTAATGGTGAGTCCCCTCACTTCTATATGGTTACATAGTTCTCTCCCTTCTGTACAATTGAGGACCTCTATGGTCTCTTAAAACATTTGACATCATAAAAACACATCTAAGTAAATGGAAGCAGGATACCTATGGCTCAAGCTGTAATTCCAGCTAATGAGGTGGCTGCAATCTGATTTTCTCAGAGTAAAGTCAGTGTGCAAAGCAAAGTCCTGAGAGTCTTATCTCCAAATGTCCATGAAAAAGCTGGAATAGAACTGTGGCTCAGAGCTAAAGGGCTCCTTTGAAAGAGAAAGCTCATGTCAGGGACAAGGCTCCAGAGATCACTAGGTAGCCTGTGGGAGGACATAAAGAGAAGAAAAGATGTCAACATCCTCCACAGTTTCTGGAGAATATTGAATGTATACAGCAAGCTTGAATTAGAGTTTTTTCCTTAGTGAAAACTAGAGTGTGACTAGCGTCACCCATAAGGAAAATATTTGCATTTTTTTGGTCAGTTGTGGGGTTTGAACTCGGGGACTGGGCTCTATCCCTCAGGTCTTCAACTCAAGACGAGCACTCTACCACTTCCCCCAGAGTGCTACTTCCAATTTTCTGGTGATTTTTTGGAGAAAAGAGTCTCACCAACTTTCCTGCCGGGGCTGGCTTTGAACCACCATCTTCAGATTGCAACCTCTTGAGTAGCTAGGATTACACTTGAGAGCCACCAGTGCCAGAGTAACATTTTCATTTTTACAGCCCAAATAGGATGATGTTTTGAACGCCTCTGCTGGGACAAGAGAGCAGAGACAGTGTAAGACAACCTGAGTTTACCTCATTTGCAATAATCAGTATATGTCTAGGGTAATTTTATCAGATGAGCAGAAACGAAAAATTCTGTAATATGACTATATAAGATGATGTTAAGGGAAATGAACACCAAGATGTGAACTGAAGAGGTCTTTCTTTGAGGTTGTTATTTGTAATGTACAATGAGATTTGTGTTTCCTTTGTATGTTCTTCCCTCTATGGAATATCCCTTGGGGTCACTGTGCTTGAATTTGACACTGTGCAGCTTCTATAAATTTATCTACTTTGGGGAGGGTATGGAATTAACAAGGACACAGGTTGACCCATTGCAATAATGCTACTGAAAAGATACTTAGTTGGAAATAAAGTTTATAATGTTTTGGAGAGAGGAATGGAGGAGGTGAGGGAGAGAAGAAACAGTTGAAGAGCAACAAAGGAGGGGTTAACAATTCTTGCCAAGAAATGGACTCAATACCTTGCTCAAGTAACTAACACCTTTGTACATTATCTTTATACTATATGTATATGAATATGTTTATATAAACATATATAAAGAGCATGACAAAAAAAGAAATGTACTCATTGTCTTACTCATGTAATTGTAAACCCTCTGTACAACATCTTCACAACTATATTAAAGTAAAAAAAAACCCCACAAACAAAGAACCAGACATCTCCTAGTCTTTCACCTGGCAGGCACGCCATGAGATAAGGGGAGGTAGCCTGATACAGGAAGTAATCAATGGGACACATCCAGAAATTCAAATAGGAGGAGAATGGCTCTCAATGTGAATGGTTATAAAACTCGACTGGAATGGTAGTTTTTCCTTTCAGAAGAGAAAGATACACCTGACAGCCCTACTTCAACTCAGGATATTTGTAGGTGCAAGAGAGCTGGCCACAATAATCAGAAAGGTAAACTGAGTGTGCTCAGGCCCTTAGAGATAACCAACAGTTTACCGATTTGGGCAAAGACTCAATAGTAAAGGGAATTAAGCCATTAGAGAATGGGGGTAATTTGACAAAGAAGCTTAGGTTCTAGGAAATTAAAGTGATCCCTTGAAAAGTGTTGCTTCTTTAGAGTCAGAGCAGAAGAAAGAAGGAAGGGGAAGATCTTTCATCAACTGGCTTTTTGGGCGGCGATCCAGCACAGCCAAGGAGAACAGACCCCCGAAATCTTCACGTGTAAAGAGAAGACTGCTCTTTGGGACTTCCCTGGAGGCTGCTTGTAAGGATGGCAAACTACCCTCGCCTCTTCTGGTAGGTCCCAGATTGGTGTCTGCTGCCCTCCTGAGGAGAGGAACCTCCTGAGTGTGGAGGAGAGGGAGAGGAATGTTCCCATGGAGCCCAGGTCCAATTCAGCAAAGCATCAGACAATGGTTGGGGGTGCTTTTTTACTATTGCTACAAGGTATAAACATGTCACCATGTACAATTCCCTAAGTCAAGCCCAACAGGTAAGTACTCTCTTCATTGGGGACAGGTACACCAGGAGCCACATTTCCTGCTGCAGACCTACAATACCAGGCACTGTGCATGTGAAGCTATGAGTCTCCCTCCTTCATGCTCCCTTCCAGCTTTATTCTTCCGACTTGCAAATGTCTCCAGTCACATACATAGACGTTCCTCAGACATTCCTCAGTCTAGTTATTTACATATATTAGACTAGATCATGTTTTAATTGTTCCTAGCATCAGAAAAGCACACGGGTGGTTGTTGGTTTTCAGAGAGGAGGATGGACAGATAGTGTTTAAAAGATCTGTCCTTTCTATGGAGAAAGATGGACAAGTTCTGAGGAAGCTGGTCACACAGTATTGTGTTTGTACTGAAGGCCAATGGACTGTGTGCTTCAAACTGGATAAAATGGTGACTCTTAGGTCATGTATGCAAAAAGGAATAGAAAGATATTACTTTGCTTTCATTTAGTTGAAAAAGAAGCTTCAACCTCTGATAGAAACCAACAAAATCTCAGTAACGAGGTAGAGTATCATTGAAAAACCATTGATATTGTGTTCACTGTTTCTTCATGGTATATTAACCAGGCAACAGTGGGTCACACCTGTAATCCTAGCTCCTCAGAAGTGTGAGATTGAGTGTGACATCTGAGACTTCTGCTTCATAGCTAGCCCAGACTGGAATGTTCATGAATCTCTTGTCTTTAATGAAGCACTGAAAAACCAGAGGCGGAACTTCAGCTGAAGTTTTACGCCAAAAGACTTGAGCATCAAAGTTCAGTGACAGCACTCAAGCCATGAGTTCAAAGCTTCAGGACATGCATACATGCACACCAAAAATCCTAATTTACTATAGTGTGTGTGTGAGGATTGTATGAATGGATGTCCATCATGCGTACAATCACTGACACATGATGGGAATTTTCCCTTGCATGCAACAGAGAATGCCGTGGTCTCACTTTGTACCAAGAAATTTTAGGAGGCAGATAGGCTCACCCTTGTTCTAATCTCACATTTGGAAACATAAAAAATCTAAAAATGGACATACTACTGTAGGAAAGAAGTACATTATTATAATCCCAGGTCATTGGGACACGGGACCCTGGAGGACTAAAATTTCAGGCCAGCCCAGGAGGAAATGTCCACTGATTACTATGGCAAAACATCTAGCAAGAAGGAGGGATGGGAAGGGATGGAAAGGGGAAACAAAGGAGGAGGCTACAATGCTTGATAAGAAATGTACTCATTATCTTGCCCCTGTAATTGTAACCCCTCTGAACAGTATTTTCACACTAAAAAAATAAACTAAAATAAAGAAGTTTTTGTCAGGAGAAACAAAGGCAGACTGGCTAGTGAGTGTTGGAACTTCACAGGAGCCATATGTGTGAAGGTCGGAAGGAAGGAAGGAGGGAAGGAAGGAAAGGAGAAGAGGAAAGAAGAGATGGAGGGAAGGACCAAAAGAGGGAATAAAGGTTTGAGGGAGGGAAAGGGCTTAGGGCTTAGGAAGGGACTGTGTCCAAGGTCACACTACAACTCCTCCACTCTGAAAACAGGGGACACCAAAATAGAACCAAAGAAAGCAAGGCCCCAGTGATGAATACTATCAGGGAAAACTTCATAATGGACTAAATATGAATGTGATGTGAAGAATCTAGCAACTACCGAAGGTATAAATGGGAAATTAAAAAAGAAGAAATGCGCAGGAAGCTAGCATTCTTGGGAAGGTGTGAGGGGCACTTGTGTAAGAAGGAGGCTGGGCCAGCTGAATCTGGAAACATTAAGGAGAAGGTGCAGGAGTCAGTTCACTACACAGACAAATCCATTCACTGTTCAATGCTTCTGAGGCTGACCCTAGAATGAAAGAACAACAACAGAATATATTTCCAACAACTAAACATAATTATTAATGAGGTCGCCTAGCTTGAGCACTGGAGCCTTGCACACTCAGACATCTTACTTAAAGAAGTGTGAGGTGGTGCTCTGGGCCGGTGGACAAGGAGGACCCAGGCTTTCTTTCCTCTCCTCCACACAGGAGATGATTTCCTTCCTCAGTCAGGAGGGGCGGCTCACTGAGGGCATCTTCAGAAAGTCAGGCAGCGTCAAAGCCTTCAGAGCCCTCAAAGAAAAACTCATGTCTGGAGCCCGAGTGGACCTGCACCAGGAATCCGTGTTTGTGGTGGCCTCAGTGTTAAAGGTAGGACACAGCCAGCATCACCCAGGGAGGCAGCTTCACTCTGAGGCCACAGCACTGCATCACCAGCACCACAATCACCCAAGAACCACGAGGGGCCTCACACATCAAGCATGTGGGAAATGAAAAGACACATGTCTGAGTGTTCTGTCTGTTTACTTTGTCTTCTCACCACATCTCCTCTCATCTTCCCACCTGAGCGCCCATGCCCAATGTGATTAATGAGTGATCTGATTTACTGTATCACTGTAAATCACCATGACAATACAACTATGAGCACAAACAAGTCCTGCTACATATTTGCCAAACAAGCACGCAGCACTGCCTTCTTTAAGGAAGGTTGCACAAAGGCACAAAATCATATAGAATTTGTAAACATTCATAACCAAAGGTGAAGGCCCGAATGAGTCCCACCATGATTTGCCAGGCCAGGAGAGCCAGCTCATGCCACCATTCCTGCCCATCTCCAATACCTTTACAGGAAAGTTGGTGTGGATATGCAGACGCTCCTCTTCTCTCAGTATCCTCCCTCTGCACCTTTCATTCTGTTTTTCTTTCTTCCCATTCATCCCACTATTATAGTTACCTAAAAAGTCATTTCCTACCACATTACCCATAAATTTGATTATTAACTTGAATTAAGCAGCCCAAACATCTGTACTCTCTGAAAATTCACCTTAGTTTCAGCAACAGTACATAAAGTTGGAAATGATACAGGTAGATTACAAATATCTTTATGCTTGTAGAAGGAAGTATTCAACAGAGAACCAATATAGCTATACATTTTGCTCTTTGTGAACACCACTGCAGAAGTCATGTGACAATGACTAAGAATGGCTTTATAAAAATAATTTTGTTCTCACTTGCTCTAGGTATTTTTTATGTCCTTTCATCGTTGGTGCAGACATCAGCCATGCTAATAATTTTCAGCCAGGAAGATAGGGATGCATTACTGTGCATGGAATAACAATTTTGTACTGCCCACTTGAAACTCACATCACTGACTAGCCAGAGGTAGACTAGTGCATCTCAGCTTCTCTGGTCTTGCACTTGGTGATAACATGACAGACGCATACAGAGTTCTGCTGACCCAGCCTGGAGATGAATATAAGCTCAGGACCATGATGAATGTACCATGGAGCCATGTCGAGAATGTTAACACAACACCCAACACTGTGGGCATTTTCCCCATTTGTGTCATGTTGTGTATATACATTTTAATAGGCCAAGTTATGGGATCAAGAATTAGTGATCAGTTGTTCAAAATGAACTTGAGGGAGAAGCTTACATGTGCAGGTCACTAACCTTGAGATTCAGAGGTCCAAATTTGGCAACATCTAAATTCTTTTTTTTAATTTGGAAAGTATTGTACAGAGGAGTTACGGGTATGTTTCTTTTTTTTTAATTTAATTTCATTTTATTTGAGAACATACTGTACAGAGGGGTTACAATTATATGGGCAGGATAATGCATACATTTCTTACCAAGCATTGCAGCCTCCTCCTTTGTTTATCCTTCACCTCCCTTCCCAGCCTACCCCTCCCCCCCACCCAATCCTTCCCCCCCTCTCTCCCCACACACCGACATTGTAAAGCTCCTTTTGGACATGACATTTTGCACTTCTCATTGTTGCAACAGGTCCACCTGAATCCTTAAACGACTTGTTTGTCCCAATCTCCTCCACAAGTTATACTGACATCAAATATAGTGAAAGCGGGGGTTACACTGTGGGGGAGGGCCATACAAAGCAACAAAGAAATAATCTTATAAATGCATTAGAAACACATGTATGAAAGAAAAAAAACATTAAAATACATATTTAAGGGTTCGTTTTCCTAATATCACATTATCTGACCTTTTCTGCTTGACTCATACATATACTAGATATTGCAAATAAGGGAAACCATGGGACCTATGTTTCTTTGGGCCAGGCTTCCTTCACTTAATATGATTTTTTCCAAGCCTTTCCATTTCCTAACAAATGGGGAAATGTCATTCTTTCTGATGGAGGCATAGAATTCCATTGTGTATATATACCACATTTTCTTGATCCATTCATCTACTGAGGGGCATCTGGGTTGGTTCCATATCTTAGCTATGGTAAATAATGCTGCAATAAACATAGTTGTGCTGTAGCTTTAGTGTGGTCTTGTTTGTAAACATTTGGGTAAATGCCTAAAAGTGGGATTGCTGGGTCATAGGGGAGTTCTATGTGAAGTCTTTTGAGGAAACTCCATACTGCTTTCCAAAGTGGTTGAACCACTTTACATTCCCACCAACAATGAAGTAAGGTTCCCTTCTGTCCACATCCCCTCCAGCATCTGTTGTTGTTAGAGTTCTTGATTTTTGCCGTTCTAACTGGAGTGAGGTGATATCTCAATGTTGTTTTGATTTGCATTTCTTTTATGGCTACGGATGTCGAATATTTCTTCATGTGTCTATTGGCGATCCTTTTTTCTTCTTCAGAGAAGTTTCTCTTTAAGTCTTTTGCCCACTTATTTATTGGGCAGTTGTTTCTTTGAGGATTTGTTGTTGGGGGTTTTAATTTTTTGAGTTCCAAGTATATTTTAGATATGAGACCATTGTCCGTTGTATGGCTAGTAAAGATCTTCTCCCAATCCGTGGGCTTTCTATTGATCTTGCTAGCTATGTCATTTGCCCTGCAGAAGCTCTGCAACTTTATGCAATCCCATTTGTCCAACCTTTCTTTGATTTGTTGTGTTACCGGGTCTCTAGTCAGAAAATTTCTGCCTGAGCCAAGGAGACCTAGGGTTTCTCCTATTCCAAATGTAATGTTTTCAGAGTGTCTGCTTTGACTTCGAGGTCTTTGAGCCATTTGGAGGTGATTCTAGTGCATGGTGATATATAAGGATCTAGCTTTAGTTTTCTACATGTAGTTAACCAATTTTGCCAGCACCATTTACTGAAGAGGCTGTCTTTCTTCCATTCTATTGTTTTAGCTCCCTTATCGAAGATTAGATGGCTATAGGTCTGTAGGTTCATTTCTGGGTTTTCAATTCTATTCCATTGGTCCTGAGGTCTGTTCTTATGCCAATACCAAGCTGTTTTGATTACTATGGCTTTGTAGTAGAGTTTGAAATTTGGTATTGATATTCCTCCAGCAGTGTTCTTTCCGTTGAGGAGCGTTTTTCTATTCGGGGTCTTTTATTGTTCCATATGAATTTTTGGATTGCCTCTTCTATTTCCTTGAAGAATGAGGGTGGAATTTTGATAGGTATTGCGTTGAATTTGTAGATAGCCTTAGGAAGTATTGCCATTTTCACGATGTTAATCTTTCCAATCCAGGAGCATGGGAGGTTTTGCCCTTTTTTAAGTTCTGTGTTGATTTTCTTTTTCAAGATTTTCAAGTTTTCATCATAGAAGTCCTTCACTTCTTTAGTTAAGTTAATTCCTAGGTATTTTATTTTTTGTGGGGCTATTACAAATGGAGTTGCTTTCCTAATTTCAGCCACACTTTTCTCATTGTTGGCATACAGAAAAGCCATTGATTTTGGGGGGTTAATTTTATAACCTGCTACTTTGCCAAAGTTTTGAATCAGCTTGAGTAATTTGGGAGTGGAGTCTATGGGATTCTTTAAATACAAGATCATGTCATCTGCAAAGAGGGAGAGTTTTATTTCTTCTTTCCCTATTTGGATCCCCTTTATGTCTGCATCTTGTCTTATTGCTGTAGCTAGGCATTCTAATACTCGATTGAAGAGAAGTGGAGAGAGTGGACATCCTTGTCTTGTTCGTGAGTTAAGAGGAAATGGCTTTAGTTTTTCACCATTGAGTAGAATGCTGGCTGTAGGTTTGTCATATACAGCCTTTGTTGTATTGAGGAATGTTCCATGGATTCCTAATTTTTCCAAAACCTTCACCATAAAGGGGTGTTGGATCTTGTCGAATGCTTTTTCTGCGTCTATTGAGATAACCATGTGGTTCTTATTCTTGCTCCTGTTGATGTAATGAATAATATTAATTGATTTGCATATATTGAACCAGCTTTGCATCCCTGATATGAATCCTGTTTGATTGTGGTGTATGATTTTTTGGATGAATTGTTGAAGTCGATTGGCCAAAATTTTGTTGAGAAGTTTTGCATCAATGTTCATCAAAGAAATGGGTCTATAGTTCTCTTTCTTTGATGAGTCCCTGCCTGGTTTTGGGATGAGGGTTATGATGGCTTCATAGAATGTGTTCGGTAGTGAGCTTTCTCTTTCAATGTCATTGAAGATTTGGTGGAGAATTGGTGTGAGGTCTGCTTTGAAGGCCTTGTAAAATTCCGCTGTAAAACCATCTGGTCCTGGACTTTTCTTAGCTGGGAGGTCTCTTATTGCTGTTTCTATTTCAATGCTTGATATGGGCCTGTTAAGTTAGTTTAACTCATCTTGGTTTAGTTTTGGCATGTCAATATTTGCTAAGAAGAGGTCCATTTCTGTCAAGTTCTCAAACTTATTAGCATAAAGTTGTGAGAAGTATTCCCTTATCATGTTCTGAATCTTGGTTGTTTCCGTGGTGATGTTTCCATTCTCATCTCTGAGTTTATTAATTTGGGTGTGTTCTCTTCTTTTTCTGATAAGATTTGCTAAGGTCTGTCAATTTTGTTAAGTTTTTCCAAGAACCAACTCTTTGTTTTGTTGATTCTTTCTATAGTTTTTTTGGATTCTAATTCGTTTAATTCTGATTTAATTTTGATTATTTCTTTCTGTCTACTGGATTGGGGTTTTTCTTGCTGCTCTTTTTCAAGGAGGTTTAGATGTGTCATTAAATTGTTAGTTTCAGATCTCTCCAATTTGTTGATGTAGGACCTCAGAGCTATAAACTTGCCTCTGAGTACTGCCTTTGCTGTGTCCCAGAGGAGCTGGTAATTTGTGTGTTCATTTTTGTTGAATAGCATGAACATTTGAATTTCCTTTCTAATCTCTTCCATGACCCACTCATGATTCAGCAGTGTGCTGTTCAGCCTCCATGTGATACCGGACTTTCTTTGGTGGCATTTGGTGTTGAGTTCTAATTTTATTCCCTTGTGGTCAGAGAGAATGCAAGGTATAACTTCAATGTTTCTGAATTTAGACAAGTTTGCTTTGTGGCCAAAAATGTGGTCTATTTTAGAAAACGTTCCATGTGCTGCTGAGAAAAAACGTGTATTCTGATGCTGCTGGGTGAAATGTTCGGTAGATGTTTGTTAAGTCTCGTTGATCTATGCAGCTGTTTAGATCTGCGGTTTCTCTGTTGAGTTTCTGCCGAGTTGATCTATCTAGTGGGGAGAGTGGTGTGTTAAAATCCCCAACAATTAATGTCTTTGGATCTATATGGGATTTGAGGGAAAGTACTGTTTCTTTGATAAATTTGGGTGCTCCATTGTTTGGCGAATAGATATTTAGAATTGTAATATCCTCCTGAAGGAGAGATCCTTTAATTAGTATGTAGCGACCTTCTTTATCTCTTCTCACGAATTTTAATTTGAAGTCTATTTTATCTGATATTAGGATTGCAACTCCCGCCTGTTTATGGGGGCCGTTTGCTTGGTAGATTGTGTTCCAGCATGGGTATGTTTCTTATCAAGCATTGTTGCCTCCTTCTTTGTTTCCCCTTCCCATCACTTCCCATCTCCCTCCCACCCCAATTCCAAACACACACACACACACACACACACACATGCACACATACAGACACGCACGCACACGCACACACACGCATGCACACACACTGACACACGCATGTGCACACACACATACACACAAACACACACACACACACACACACACACCTTGGGACACAATTGTACAGTTCCTTTCGACATAACGTCTTGTACATCTCACTGTGTCAATGGGTCCACCTGTATCCCTATTTAAACAATTTGTTTTTTTCCGTTGCCCTACATAAAGTATACCAACATCAAATACAGTGAAAACAGGGCTTGTACCATTGGAGAGGGACATACAAAGCAACAAAAAGCTATAACTATATTAGAAACAATTGCAAGAAAGAAAAATCATTTGAGTCCTTATCTTGGGGTTCAATTCACCTAATTTCACCGTATCTGACCATTTCTGCTTTTCTCAGATATATGCTGGTTATTGCAAGCAAGGGAAACCATGGGACCTATGATTCTTTGGGCCTGGCTTACTTCACTTAATGTATTTTTTTCCAAGTCTTTCAATTTCCTAACTAATGGGGCAATGCCATTCTTTCTGATGGAGGCATAGAATTCCATTGTGTATATATAAAACATTTCCTTACTGAGGGGCATCTGGGTTGGCTCCATATCCCAGCTATGGTAAATAATGGTGCAATAAGCATAGTTGTGCTGATAGCTTTAGTATGGTCTTGTTTCTGATCATTTGGGTAAATGCCCAAATGTAGGATTGTTGGGTCCTTTTAAATTTTAGATATGAGACCCTTGTCCATTGTATGGATGGTGAAGATCTTTTCCCAATCTATGAGCTTTCTATTGATCATGCTGACTATGTCCTTTGTCAGGCAGAACCTCTGTAATTCCATGCAATCCCATTTGCATGAATTCCCAACCCCTCTTTGATTTGTTGTGTTTCTGTCTCTCTATTAAGAAAATTTCAGCCTATACCAAGGAGACCAAGGGTTTCTCTTATTCCATACTGTAATGTATTCAGAGTGTCTGGTTTGACTCTGAGTTCTTTGACCCATTTGGAGTTGATTGTGGTGCAGGGTGATAGAGAAGGATCTAGCTTTAGTTTTCTACAAGTGATTAACCAATTTTGCCAGCACCATTTACTGAAGAGGCTGTCTTTCTTCCATTCTATTTTTTAACTCCCTTATCGAAGATTAAGTGGCTATAGGTCTGTGGTTCATTTCTGGCTTTTCAATTCTATTCCATTAGTCCTGAAGTCTCTTCTTGTGCCAGTACCATTAGTCCTGAAGTCTCTTCTTGTGCCAGTACCAAACTGTTTGATTAGTATGGCTTTTTAGTAGAGTTTGAAATTAGATATAGATATTCCACCAGCACTGCTCTTTCTGTTGAGGATTGTTTTTGCTATTCTGGGTCTTTTATTGTTCCATATGAATTTTTGGATTGCCTCTTCTTTTTCCTCTAGAATGAGGTTGGAATGTTGTTAGGTATTGGATTAAATTTGTTGATAGCTTTGGGAAGTATAGCCATTTTCACGATGTTGATCTTTCCAATCCAGGAGCATGGGAGTTTTTGCCACTTTCTAAGTTCTGCTTTGTTTTTAAGTCTCCTTCATAGAGGTCCTTCACTTCTTTGGTTAAGTTAATTCTTAGGTATTTTATTGGAAGAGGGCTGTTACGAATGGAGTTGCTTTCTTGATTTCAGCTGCACTTTTCTCATTGTTTGCATACAGAAAAGCCATTGACTTTTTTAAATTTTTTTTAATGTGAAAATACTGTACAGAGGGGTTACAATTACATGGGCAGAATAATGCGTACATTTCTTATCAAGCATTGCAGCCACCTCCTTTGTTTACCCTTCACATCCCTTCCCAGGCCCCCCCAACAACCCCCACTCAATCCTCCACCACCCCACCGCCATCAACGTTGTAAAGCTCATTTTGGACATGACAACTTGTACTTCTCATTGTTGCAACAGGTCCACATGTATCCGTAAACGACTTGTTTTTCCCTATCTCCTCCACAAGTTATACTGACATCAAATATAGTGAAAGCATGGATTATACTGTGGGGGAGGGACATACAAAGCAACAAAGAAATAATCTTATAAATGTGTTAGAAACAAATGCATGAAAGAAAAAAACATTAAAATACATATCTAAGGGTTCATTTTCCTAACATCACATTATCTGACCTTTTCCGCTAAACTCATACATATACTAGATATTGCAAATAAGGGAAACCATGGGACCTATGTTTCTTTGGGTCTGGGTTACTTCACTTCATATAATTTTTTTCAAGTTTTTCCATTTCCTAACAAATGGGGCACTGTCATTCTTTCTGGTGGAGGCATAGAATTCCATTGTGTATATATACCATATTTTCTTGATCCATTCATCTACTGAGGGGCATCTGGGTTGGTTCCATATCTTAACTAGGGTAAATAATGCTGCAATAAACATAGTTGTGCTGGTAGCTTTAGTGTGGTCTTGTTTGTAAACATTTGGGTAAATGTGGGATTGCTGGGTCATAGGGGAGCTCTATGTGAAGTCTCTTGAGGAACCTCCATACTGCTGTCCAAAGTGGTTGAACCAGTTTACATTCCCACCAACAATGAAGTAAGGTTCCCTTCTGTCCACATCCCCTTCCAGCATCTGTTGTTGTTAGAGTTCTTGATTTTTGCCATTCTAACTGGAATGAGGTGGTATCTCAATGTTGTTTTGATTTGCCTTTTTTTTATGGCTAGGGATGTTAAGCATTTCTTCATGTGTCTATTGGCCATCGTTCTTTCTTCTTCAGAGAAGTTTGTCTTTAAGTTTTTAGCCCACTTAATTATTGGGCAGTTGTTTCTTTGAGGATTTGTTGTTGGGGGATTTAATTTTTGAGTTCCAAGTATATTTTAGATATGAGACCCTTGTCTGTTGTATGGCTAGTGAAAATCTTCTCCCAATCCGTGGGCTTTCTATTGATCTTGCTAGCTATGTCCTTTGCCATGCAGAAGGTCTGCAGCTTCATGCTATCCCATTTGTCCAACCTTTCTTTAATTTGTTGTGTTTCTGGGTGTCTATTCTGAAAATTTCAGCCTGAGCCAAGAAGACCTAGGGTTTCTCTTATTCCAAATGTAATGTTTTCAGAGTGTCTGCTTTGACTTCGAGGTCTTTGATCCATTTATAGGTGATTCTGGTGCAGGGTGGTATATAAGGATCTAGCTTTAGTATTCTACAAGTAGTTAAATAATTTTTGCCAGCACCATTTACAGAAGAGGCTGGCTTTCTTCCATTCTATTGTTTTAGCTTCCTTATCAAAGATTAGATGGCTATAGGTCTGTAGGTTCACATCTGGGTTTTCAATTCTAAACCATTGGTCCTGAGGTCTGTTCTTATGCCAGTACTAAGCTCTTTTGATTACTATGGCTTTATAGTAGCGTTTGAAATTTGGTATTGATATTCCTCCAGCAGTGTTATTTCCGTTGAGGAGCGTTTTTGCTATTCAGGGTCTTTTATTGTTCCATATGAATTTTTGGATTGCCTCTTCTATTTCCTTGAAGAATGAGGGTGGAATTTTGATAGGTATTGCACTGAATTTGTAGATACCCTTGGGAAGTATTGCCATTTTCATGATGTTAATCTTTCCAATCCAGGAGCATGGGAGGTTTTGCCATTTTCTAAATTCTGTTTTGATATCCTTTTTCAAGGTTTTAAAGTTTTCATCATACAGGTCCTTCACTTCTTTGGTTAAGTTAATTCCTAGGTATTTTATTTTTTGTGGGGCTATTACAAATGGAGTTGCTTTCCTAATTTCAGCCACACTTTTCTCATTGTTGGCATACAGAAAAGCCATTGATTTTGGGGGGTTAATTTTATACCCTGCTACTTTGCCGAAGTTTTGAATCAGCTTGAGTAAATTGGGAGTGGAGTCTATTGGATTCTTTAAACACAAGATCATGTCATCTGCAAAGAGGGAGAGTTTTATTTCTTCTTTCCCTATTTGGATCCCCTTTATGTCTGCATCTTGTCTTATTGCTGTAGCTAGGCATTCTAATACTAAATTGAAGAGAAGTAGAGAGTGGATATCCTTGTCTTGTTCCTGCGTTAAGAGGAAATGTCTTTAGTTTTTCATCATTGAGTATAATGCTGGTTGTAGGTTTATCATACACAGCCTTTATTGTATTGAGGAATGTTCCTTGGATTCCTAGTTTTTCCAGAACCTTCATCATAAAGGGGGCAACATCTAAATTCTGATTGATGCATGTTGATGAGGTTGGACAGGTGCTTTAACCCAACAGGCTGAAAGGAACCTAATATAGGCACTGTTCATGGATTTAAAAGGAAAGGTAACTAACTGGTACTCACAGGTGTAAGATGATGTGTTTCATTCATTCCAGAGTGTTGGGGAATTTTAAGCCAAAATTCAGAACTAACATACTGTATACCTAATCCTTCCCATATGATATGTACAGACTTATTTAATTCACAAAAAACACTACTTTTTCAATTAAAACTGCAAAGAAACAGGTGAAATGTGTGGGCCTATTTCTGCTCAGCAATAGGGTTTATAACCACTGCATACCCTGCATTGTCCTTTAGCGTAGACTGTTCCAGTCAAGTAGGAGTTTTCACAGAAAGGGGAGATGGGTCCTCACTCCCACAGTACCAAATGCAGGTGGGTGTTTGAGAATTTTCTTAAAGTAGGGACTGTTCACTTAGTTCTTTTGAAGTTCCTGGCTCTTGTTTTCCATTCTGTGTGGGTGTAATTTTTATTTGAGAGGGCATTCCTGTCAGGAAGGGGTATAGCCTGTTATGAAACAGAGTCTGTTCCTTGAGAAAAGAAGCGATCCTCCTCTTTCATTTTGAAGCAAATATAGCACATGCATGTTTCCAAATACCTGTTTCTAAGTTGTCTTCACCAGATCCCTAATCCTTCCTGCCTCAGCAGCACTGCCATCCTCTGCTTTGTGCTTTCAGTTCAGGTGGGGAGGCTGCTGGCACCTGTCTTAGGTGGGAAGTGAAGAGAGGGCAGTGTAGGTCACAGATTCACTCCTTGAGATGGGATGGGGGTCAATCCATTTAATCCACCTGCATGTTATAATTGTATGACATAGTTTGTTCCATCAGAATATCCTGCTTTTGTCTCTGGAAGGATTTTCTTCGCAATGTGCAAGGCGGTGTGTTTTACACTGGCATGTATGAGACATGGCTTAGCATCATGGATGAAGACAAAGAGGAGAAAATCATTCTGGCCCAGAGGTAGGATGAAGGAAATGAGTCTTTTTTGGGTAGCACTCAAAAATCGAAATTTTACACTCTAAGGGAAAAGTAGCCTCATGGAGTATATAGTTTGAGGTGCTGAAATAATTCTGAGTGTGGTAAAATTTTCATTTGGTCACATGCATGCAAGACTTCACAGAAACAGGCCATTATAATCTGTGTATGAATGAGTTTTTTCCTATGGTATTGTTTCCATGGCTTCTTTCCCATGTACACAGAAGAAAATTCAACACTGATGGAGAGCAGATTATTCTGATGGTCCCATGTAGGGAGGGCAAGATCTGAGCTTGGTCAAATGCATATGTAAACATCAAAGCCTATATCGCTTCAATGAAATTTTTTATATTCATTCTTTATGTACTTTGGGATGTGATCACTAAACCTGACTTCATAATTGCCATTTCAGAAATAATTTAGCTGTTTATTTTTTCAGGAAGAATTTTGTTGAGTACAATGTGAACCAATACAATGTTTATTTTAAAAGACACTATCTTTCTATTGATCTAAATACATCTGTTCCAAGATAATGTGTAGTGTAGTCATCTCAAGGATAGATTTTATGCAATAGGTTAAAGTATATCCTTCGCTCTTTATACTTTCAATTAGTTCAGTCCATCATATAGAAAATGCACTTTGTGTATTTAGAATCTGCCACAGGTAATTACTTACCTGAAAGTGTGTTTTTCTGAGTTCAGTCTTTTAGAAATGCTGCCCAGAGTCAACCAACTGCTGCTGAAACATCTGTTTGGAATGCTAAGCCAAATCCACCAGAATTCCTTCCTAAACCTGATGACCTCCTACAACTTAGCTGTGTCCACAGCCCCCAGCTTGATGTTTCCGCCCCCTGATGCCGTGGCAGGATTTAATATGCAACTCATGAGAAAGGTAATGGCCTCTCCTAACTTCATCCTGACAAGCAGAATGGCTGGTTGGATATTGAAAGACAAGCCTGACAGAACAGGACTTACGGACACAATGGACTGCCGACCTCAGGAAAAGAGGTGTTCACCCTATCTCTGGTGAGGTTTACAAACATGTGCAGCAAGGAGAAAGCAGCAGTGTGGTCCTTTCTCTTTCCCTTCAGTATAGAGGAGTCCAGGCTGACCAAACCCTAGGGAAGAAAGGAGAATGACAATGGTGACAATGAGTCCAACCACCAAAGTTTTGCTCTCTTCTTGCCATGTGGATCTGTGATCTTGGGATGGTTTTCAAGCTAGTGTCTTCCTCTGTACAGTGGAGGTGGAGATCCTGCCCAGTGCTCTGTTCATGTCCAGACACTTCCCCTTAAGAAGGGGATTAAACCATGAAGGCTAAGATCTCTGTCCTATACATAGGCTCCCTCTGTCAGTTGTTTTTATTCAGAGGAAGATTGGTCCCTGTTGATAAGTCATCAGATTCTCGCTAGTAAAGAGTATCATCTAATAACTTGTACTGAAATATAATCCATAGAGTGAGACAGAGAGATGAGATGAAGAAACTACAATCCTTCAGTATTCTCTGAGCTCAGCTCCTTATGATTACCTCCCACTAATGAAAGGTCTTCAACTTTTCCTCCCAAATGCACCCAACTGAACGGAACGATTCTTCAGGGTTTTTTGAGAGATGCCTAATATATAAACTATACACAGTATTCCTCATTCACTAGGCAAAGAAGAAACTAGTGAAATATTCTAAAATATCTCCACAGAAATAGAGGGTATATGAGACCAGGGGAGTTTGCCAGGCTCACCCTGCCACAGGGTTGAGGCCCAGCAATGTAGAGCAGGGATTGCAGCTGCATAACAGAGAGCTCCTCTGCAGGGGCTCTTCCTTCCCCACAGCTCCACACACAAGCTGGCCTGAGTTTAAGGCAGTGCACTTTGGAAATGAATTATGTCAGTTCATTGTATTCAATGATTTTCTTTTCAATATTAGTATATACAACAGTAGGGAAAACATACTATTTAGAGATATAACAATGATGCTATAGGAGGCCATAATTATGGATATTACAAAAATTTGGCAGTTAAGCAAAGTGACTCACTATGCCTCTAGTCCATTAATTGTGTTTCAAGCTCTGGTCTATAACCACCATCCATAGGTTGTAAATTGTGTCTTTGACAAAAGTGGTTTATACATCAGTTCTCATTTAAATTCTGAGTTTCTCCCCACATTCCTCAAGCCTCTGTGCGTTTGCTCCGAGATTCACATATCAGAGGATTCATAACTGTTGGAAGACAATAGAAGTGTACATGTCTCCTTTTGTGTTACAGGTTGCCCTGGTGCAGTTTTTGATTGAAAATGCTCCCAAAATATTTGACAAAGACTTCACTCCTGTCTCTTAGAAGAGTTCAGGTACTGTGGAAATGTGAGGTGGCCTCAGGAAGCAGGAACAATTTAAATGAACAGTTGAACTGCCCTTGGGGAGGAGCAGCAGGGAGGCTGCCCAGGCTTGGGAGATGCTTTAGGCCATGGCTAATGCAGTAGATACTGTCCTGAGGGGAATGGTGCAGGCCAGGGCCCCACCTCTTTCTCTTCCCAAGGCTGATCACAGCTCATTAACCTATCAGGAGACCAAAGCCATGACAAGAGGTGTCTGTTTTCAAAAGGCAATCTAATTGTGCAATCTCACATTTAGTTTCTTTCAGCTCTCAAATCAAGCAGGATCATGTGAGAATCTGAAGATTCCTGTCAGATAATTTGTGAAAAAATAATTTTACCAATTAGATAAATTTAATAGAGGTTTCTTAGAAAATCCAGGTCTGATTTGTTAATGGTAGCTAATTATAGCTTCTTCCCCAGGATTCATCTCAGAAATTGAGCTTAGATTCAGAACCTCAGTACTTCTATCACGTATTTCTATTTTTCACTTTCATGTTCTTGTGGTGTTTATCTCATTGCTTTGGGAAAGTCTGTAGAGTAGTTGTATTTGTCAGGATTTTAGAGAAGAATTGGAGACCATTCATAGCAAGATTTCTTGTTTTGTTCTTGTTTCTTTTAGACTGACAATGAAGCTATGATTGTGTGAGCACCACTGAAGACAAGCTCACCTTCTTTTGCCTCCCACTTCCTCTTCCCATCTCTCCAAATGTAAAGATCTACCTATCCCCATAGTATGCTTAGTTTTTCACTTTTATGCTAATTATTGATATAATAAAATGAAAACAGAATTCTGTGTGTTGGCCAGTCATGTTATTGGTTCATCTGCATATTGGGTTGGGGATGGTGGCTCAGCTGGGCAGCTGTTCTGGTTCAACCAGTGACATGTGTGTTGCTATATCTGCTGCCCCTAGAACGGGGCTGACACAGGCATTTATACTTTGTGCTGGCTCTGGTTGCTTTCCACATGTTCTACAAGGACCTGAGCCTTCATGTGGAAGACAGATATTTCCTAGAATCAAAGTGGGCATTCTAGCTTCTGTTCTGTTCCTGTCACTCTGGCCACACTCAAGGGTCCCACATCCAAGTCAGGAGTCAATGTAGGTAAAGACTGGGGAGGGGCATCCAAGACAAACTCTAATGTCAAAAGGCAGGATGGTGTTGGTTATTATGCTGGGTTGTTCAGGCAGGTGAAAAGTCCTGAAAATACATATTTCAAGAGCATCTACAATGCATCTTACCAGTGTATCTGACTCATGTTCTTTCTTTGCCGATGTAGATATTTGATGTAGGTGAGACACAGTTCACCACTCTCTGGAAAACATGTATTTTCCTGTGACCGTCTCCAATGTTAATATTTTGTCAATATAATGTAGTTACTACTGGTGTAAGGAAAATTGTATGCACAAATGGTGTTATTTGGTCAGGGCAGGCTGTCGGATTTATGGAAATGTCCCTGTGAACTCCATTACTTTGTACAGTAAACATGTTGTAATAACAATGTGGAAGTGGGTAGAGACCCTGCAGGTGACCGTCCACATTCTGCCTCAAATTTAGCTTGGTTGTGAGAGGCTTTAAATGAATTCTGGAGGGGCTGATGAATTTGAATTTCTGTCTTCTACTTACCACTCTGGGAAAGTTGCCCCTCTTCTACCTTCTTTTAATTTCTCCAATCAAGCAAGGATTTTGTTTTGTTTGTTTTGAGGCATGGTGACTGGATCCATGGCCTGGCTAGACAGCTGTTCTACACTGTGCACCTGACACGAAGCATATGCTTGCAAGGATTCTGGGAGCCTTAAAGGCCTGGGGAGTGTGGATGAGAGGTTCCCATCCCTGCTGTGTGAAGATCCAAAGAGCAGTTCATTTGTAATAAGCCAAAGTGGAAGCAACACAGAATCCTCCGTGGGCACAAGGTCAAACAGCCTGTCCTGGGTCTTTGAAGAAAATTATCTGAGAGCATGAAAGTAGTGTAAGGAACTCACCAAAAGTGTGGATGAAAAGGGTTCTGAATAATAGGGGAATGTAATTAAAAAGTGTGTGGGCTGGGAAGTTGGCTCAGTGGTAGAGCGCTTGCCTTGCATGCTCGAGGCCCTGGGTTCGATTCCTCAGCACCACATAAGCAAAAAGAAAAAAGCCGGAAGTGGCGCTGTGGCTCAAGTGGTAGAGTGCTAGCCTTGAGCTTAAGAGCTGAGGGACAGTGCCCAAGGCCCAGAGTTCAGGCCCCACGACCGGACCCAAAAAAAAAAAAAAAAAAAAAAAAGTGTGTATTCTATGAATGTATGGGAAACCAAAATGAAACTCTTGCCAATTAGTTTAAGCTAATTGAAAAGAGAAATAAGTGGGTGTCAGGGTCTCTCCTAGAATCCCAGCTACTCCGGAGGCTGAAGTCTAAGTGTGATGCTTTAAAGCACAACTGGCCAAAGAATTCTGGGGGAGACTGTGATCTTCAATAAACAACAACAAAAACAACAACTACTAAAAGCTAGAAGTGCCGCTGTGGCTCAAGTGGTTAGAGTGTTAGCCTTGAGCAAATTCAGCTTAGGAAAAGTGCCCTGGCACTGTGTTCAAGTCTAATGACTGGCACAAAAGTACAAAGAGAGAGAGAAAGAGAGCAAGAAAAATTGCATTATCAGATAATACCAAGTGATACAATCTGAGAACTTATACCTGAGGACTCCTGGTAGAAAACTTGGTTCCAGAAGGCAGTGTTTAGAGACGACGGCGTCTAAAAGGAGTCAGACCCCTGGAAAAGGTCATGAAATAACTGGGGTGCTGCTCTCTGATGGATTAAAGTTCTACAGGTGTGGTTAGTTCTCCTGCGAGGATTGTACTAATGACAACCCCTGCTCTCTGCAGTCTGTCAGCTTCTTAGCTCAGCATAGGCTCTCTCAAAGGTGCTCTTGGTCCTTGAGCTATCAACAAAGATAGGGATGGCCTGAATTGCAGCAAAGATTCAGGAAAGTCTCATTTGGGCTTTCAGTCTTCATTACTATTAATTAAAATTCTTTATTAAATTCCAGCCTTTGTCATTATTGTACACTTGCAATTCAAATGAATACACTGGGTTACGATGCAGTGTAGCACTCTTTAAGGCTGTATTAAGGAGCAATAGAAAAATGTATGTAGCAAAGGTATTATATTTTACAATGGCAAACTTATCTACAGCTATCTCAAAGAGATTTTGAACAGAAAGGAGCCAATCAGGAAGGAAGTGGATGTGTCGACCTGGCACAGTCGAGGTCCAGAGGAGAGTCACCCCCTCCATACCCAAGTTCTCACCAGTGACTGCGCACAACACACTCACACTCCTGGTCAACAGCGAAAGCCTCACCTCCACTGAATAACTGTACACAATCAATTAGAACTGAACTATTGACAAATATATAAGAGTATATGACCTAATTACACTGGTTCATAAACTGTATATTACTGTGATTCTGACCTTTTGGTTTGATGAAGCCTTGTGCTAAAATCCAAAAAGGTGTCAGAGACCAGAGTTTTCCATTTCCACACCTGAGATGGGCAGCTCCCTAAGTGCACAGCAGCTCAAACCTTTCTGGCTCATCTTGTTTTTATATCAGAGACCTGCTAACTATTTGCCTGGAGTTAAATCTATGAAAATCAGTGCCCCAAAGCTAGTGTGTCAACAAACAAACAAGGGAAGTGACAAAGCAAACTTTTTCCTTTAGTCAAACAAGTATGTCCTTGTCCTTTAGATGTTGGGAGGCCTTAGGGGAAAAAGAAAAAAAGATAACCTGCACAGAAAGGAACTCTGTGAATTCTGGGCATGTGTAGATGTTCCTGGAGGAAGGTTTCTTTGAATCACACACCAAATGTGTGCTCTATTAACACAACAATGTAACATTTCATTCATGCAATGCATTGTCTCCTTAGGAAGGGATCTATAGACAAATTTGCTCACCGTTCCAAAACCTTCAGTGGATTTCTGGATTGTGTGTGTATGGATGGATGTCTTGTCTTGTACTCAGGGCCTGGCTCTGAGATTTATTGCTTGAAGCAAGTGCGCAACCCCTTGAGCCACAGCTACATTTTGGGTTGTTTTTATTGTTTTTCCTTTTTTTCAGGAGTAGGTCTAGAACTTTGAGGCTGCAGGATATAACTCGGTTAATTTTGCAGCAGGCGAGGACTTCACCAGTTGATTCACAGCACCATATCCAGGTTTTGATGTGAAAATTTGGAGATAAGAGTCTCATAGATTTTCCTGCCCAGTCTGGTTTCAAACCAGAATTGGCAGAGCTCAGTCTCTTGAGTAGTTAGGATTACAGGCATGAGCCACCACCGGCACCTGGCAACTGGCTTTCTTGGTATTTAACTGGAGATAAGAGTCTCAAAAGATTCCTCACCTCAGTATGCTCAGACCTCAGTATGCTGAGTAGCTCAAATTAACATTATAGGCTACAACCACCTGCATTCAGCTGACTTGTGGATTTTTCCCTTCCTTTCAAGACCATCTACATTGCATTCTGGGGTGGTTTCTGGCATATTTCCTCTGTATCCCAATGTAGATAGTTGATCCTCTTTGTTAAGACACTTATTTTCTGTGATATTATCCCCCAAATCAGCAGTTCTCTTTAGCACACTTTCAGTGAACCTCAGTCAATTGTCTGAACACATAAAGGAGAATTCCAGAAACAAACAATGCATAGTTGGTAAATTGCACAGAATCTGAGCAGTGTGCTGAACCTCACTGTCTCTGCAGTGCCGTGTGTACCAGAATGTGAATCGTACCTCATCCAGGGCACCTCATCCAGCCACCGGGCCTTTAGTCCCTTAGAAGCCCTCCTGTCAGCAGGTCACATGCTGTGTGGCAGTTCCTGGAAGACCTGTGTGTTCCCGAAGTGGTTCACCTGAGAAAGTGGGTTGGCGCTATAGCACAAGAGTGGTCCAGCAAACCACTCAGAAAGGGCAAAGAGAGGCCAGAAAACACTTCTTTTTGTGTAATGTGAGATCAAGTGACACATTATGAGACTGATCTCCATCACGCTCTTTCATTTTAATACGATGTGATGAGTGCTCTAATCTATTCTTTTTTTCTTTTTTTGGTCAGTCGAGGGGCCTGAACTCTGGGCCTAGGCACTGTCCGTCAGCTCCTCAGCTCAAGGCTAGCGCCCTACCACTAGAGTCACTTACATCCATGAATCCATCCTAGTGTATTTTTTAAATTTAAATTGCAACTCTACTCAACCCATATGACCCTTGACTATGGAGCATTCTCTAGTCAATTTGTTATGACTATATTTGCATGGGCTCACAGCATGGTTAGTATTAATGATTTTGTCTAGTTATATTCCAGTGATTGAATGTATACAGAAAGATGTTACTGGTTTCTATGAAAGTATTCACCAGTTTATGCCACACAACTCTAGTACATCACATTTTTTCAACGACCAATAAAGAGTCTCATCGCCTGCACTGAGCAGCCTGTGTACCAATCATGTTCTTCAGAGCTCATCTTTCTGACTAGCCAGAATTACATGCAGGAAACGCTGACTCTTGGCTTCCATTTTCTCTTGCATATCTTGTCAACGATAACAAAATGAAATAAGAAAATCCTTGGGACCTTCAAACTGTGAAAAGGTCCCAGGTGTCTAGTTGTGTGGGAGGAAAGGCAGACAACCTTTCTGATACTAATCATTACCAAACTGGCAGTAACACTGCATATGTATCAATCAGTTATGCTTTGTGATGTTATAAATAAACATTTCTAAAATCAAAGTAATGGTCGTTGGTATGGGTATCTACTTCGTTCCAGAAATAGGTGAATTGTCTTAGCAAATTATGTCTCAAGTCAAGAACTGGTGGCTCATATCTGTCATTCTACCAGCTCAAGAGGCTGAGATCAAAGGTTACTATTACTATTTCTAGCCAGCCTGTGTAGGAAAGTGATTGAGACACATCTCCAACTCACTACCAAAAACCAGGAAGGAGATCTGTGGCTCAAGCAGAAAAATGCTAGTCCTTAGCAACATGTGTTTAGCAAGAGCACTCAAGCCCTGAGTTCTATTTTCACACAAGCACACTCACACACACACACACACACACACACACACACACACACCCACAAACAAGTAAATATATCAATTAGCTTTCAATGATGACATTAAATTTCTATCTTATATTTACCAGAATATATTTCTATGTCTCTAATGTACCTATGTCTCTCATCTACATTTCTACATTTGTATATTCATTTTTATTGCAAAAAAAGTTACTTGTCTGACTTTGAGGATATTGAACTGGGCAGTATGCTTTAAATAACCCAAGTCTTAAAAAGACATAGTTTTCCAGGATCCAGTGGATCATGTCTTTAATCCTACCTACTCAGGAAGCTGAGACCAGATTTCAGACATGAGGAATATGAAAAGAAAAAAAAAACCAGAATCTCTCTTTTTCTCTAACTTTGTCTATCTCTCTCTGTCTCTGTGTCTCTGTGTCTGTCTCCTTCTCTTCCCTCTCTCGATCTCTGGTTTCTTGTACCTATCTCCCCAGAGACCTCCTGAGAAGGAACTCAGAAATATGTTCACAGTTGCAGGCAAGGTCCTCACATACCTATCACTACCCATGGATTGAGGAATATTCAGAACCAGAAGCAAATCAATTCCAGCATCATCCTCCAGTGCCAATATGTAGTCACAATGGGACCATGCAGAGCAAATGCATGCCTCACCATGTGTATTCAGAAAACTATATTGCCAAGCTTCACTCCGAAACCCATCTTCCTGCCTCATTCTCTACAACTAGAACTCTCTATTCTTTCTTTGACCTCCCAGCAGCAGATGCATATGTTGCTTAGGTATTTTTAAAAATCTTTACTTCTTTTTCTCCAAAACTCTACTGCCCTCATTTATAAATTTGATTTAAATTCACGAGACTAAATTCCCTGTACCATATACACAGATCAATGTAGAAGAATGAAGCCCTGTCATTTCCAGTAAGGTGCACAGCAGTGTGTAAAGTGAAATGCACCACACACGAAATGACAATCATCACACATTCTCTCATAGGTAGATGCTAGGGTTTATTTGAAAATGTATCTTAAATGTTAAAGATATAATGGAAAGTGGGTGTCTAAAAAGGAAGGTGATATTTGGTCTGTGGGAGGTTGTATGTAGGTATGAAAATATCCCAGTCATTTCCAATCATTTGTCCAATAAATCTACTATTTAAAAAAATGTAAAAACTGAGATGTCTCTGGAGATCACAGACTGCATGGTACCTCAGTGTTTTGGTTTTGGTTTTGACAGCTTTACTGAAATCTTAAGAAACTGAGAGATTTGAATGTCTGGCTTCTACTCACTTCTTCAGGAATTTCACAGCTCTGGTGCTTCCTTTTGATGTCTCCAATCCAGCAAGGTTGTTTTGTTTGCATATGTGCTTTTCTTGAGACACAGTAACTCTATCCATGACTCTGCACAGGACAGAGCTTCTCCAATATCTACACCCTACAGGAAGCATAGGTCCCGGGATTGTGAGCGCCTGGTGAGTGGGAATGAGGGCATTACGCCTGGCTGGATGAAGATGGTCTGAGTAGCTTTATTTGCAGGAAGCCAAAGTGGAGGCAACACAAAGTCCTAGGATGGGCAACTTCTGTGTATTCTTGAAGAAAATTATCCATATGAATGAAGGTTGCATGAGCAAAACTACTGAAATGTGGAGAAGAGGCTTTAGAATAATAAAGCATGTAACCAAAGTAACTGATACAAATGCATGAAAACATCAGAAAGAAACCATTTTCAGCATTGAAAAAGCTAATTTAAAAATTAGCTGTGGTAATATCTGTCTGAGTTATATAAGCTTAAGTAGTCAAGGAAGCCTGATTTGAGGATCATGATGTGAAGTGGGCTGGGCAAGGAAATCCAAGAGGCTCTGATCGACAAAAAGTAGCCTCCCCCCAAAAAAGACCTTGAAGTGGAGCTGTGGATCAAGTGGTGTGGATCTTGAGCAAAAGAAGGTCATGAAAGTCACTGTGGCCATGAGTTCAAGTCAAAGGAGTTGTAAAAAGGAAATAGAGAAAGAAAGCCAGCCGGAAAGAAGGAAAGAGAAACACACAGAGAAAAATAAGTGACAAGGGAAAAAACACAGAAAGAAAGTAAAAAGACAGATAGAAAGATATACTGTACAAAAGTAAGCAAAAGAAAGGAAGGAAGGAAGGAAGGAAGGAACGAACGAAAGAAGGAAGCATGAATGGAAAATGCATTAAATGATATTACTAAATTGCTTCAAAGTAATAAATTGCCTTCAATAATAAGGATGAATATGCCCTTATAAAATAGAAAGAAAATGGCTGGGAAGGTGGCTTAGTGTTACAGCGCTTGCCTTGCATGCTTGAGGCCCTGGATTTGATTCCTCAGCACCACATAAGCAAAAAGAAAAAAGCCGGAAGTGGCACTTTGGCTCAAGTGGTAGAACGCTAACCTTGAGCTGAAGAGCTGAGAACAGCACCCAGGCCCAGAGCTCAGGCCCCACGACCGGACCCAAAAATAAAAAAATGAAACAAAAATGTAAAAATGAATTCTCTTCCATGGTCCAGATCATACAACAGTCTACAAAAGATAAGACTATAGAGCATAGATGAGAAGAGCATGGACTAGGGGTTGTAATAGTGGGAGGAGTGGAGAGGTGGTGGGTGTGTCTGTGAAGGGGAAATAACCAGTGGGTGTCCAGTGGAATCACGCTGGCGTCTGCTGTGTCTGCATGGAGGATCTGCTGCTTTGGTCTGGGTTTGGTTTCACCTAAGAGGATTCTGATGAAAGCTTGGTCCCAGAGTCAGTGGGGAGAGATGTTGGGGTCTTTAGGAAGAGGGACCTGTGGAAAGATCATCCAGTGGCAAGGAAGCTGCTCTCTGAATGAGAGAAATCTCTGGAGGTCTGGTTAGTTCTCCGGAGAGGATTGCATTACAAGAGCAACACCTGTCCTGTCCTCTCTGCCCAGCACAGGCTGGCTCAGCACAGGCTCTCTCCACAGTGCTCTTGGTCTCTGAGATATGAGCCAGTCCAGGTCCCAGACCACATGCCTAGTTTCAGAATACCATGATTTGGGACATTCTTCCTTCATGATTTTGAATTAAACATCTATTCTGTGTTAAATATCCAGGCCCAGGCATACTTAGAGCACTGAAATTTCAATGAATATTCTGAGCTATGATGCAGGGCTATATTAAAGGGAAACACAAAATTATATGTAGTATGTGTATAAGTACTAAAAATTGTAAACATGTATAGGATTAGATTAGGAAGTAGAAAGAGCTGATAAGAAAGGAAGAGGATATGTCAGCCTGGAAGTTATCAATTAAACTCCTTTTCTTTTTCTTTGTTAAATATCCAGGCCTTAGGCATATTTAGAGCACTGAAATTTGAATGAATATTCTGGGTTATGATTCAGGGCTATATGAAAGAAAATGCAAAAATATATGTAGTAGGTGTATTTGTTCTAATAATCATAAATATGTGTGTTTATGTTATTAAGTTGAAAAGAGTCAATCCGGAAATACAAGGATATGTTAGGCTGGCAGTTATGGCATGACCCTTAGAACCATGACATCCCAGAAAGAGGAACTATCACCGCTCAGATTCCAGGCAGTTGACTGCGGTCTCTGTTGGAGCTGCAGTCATGTCTGCTGTCCAGAGCCACAAAATGGACAAAGACAAGTGTTCACTGCAATCCCCACACTCACCATGCATGGCTTCCCTGCACGAGGCAATCTGTGAAAATGCTGGTTTTGAGGTTCTTGTAGAGGGTGGCACTGAAAGGGTTCTGTCTTCTTTTTCCTAACCTTGAGCACTGACTCTGACCTTCAACACTGTTCGTAAAAAGTGACCCCTGTTCATACTGTTCAGAGCTTGGGGTGAAGCCAGTTGGCCTCACATTCTCAGAGGAGATGGGAATGAAAGGGCATGGGCGATAGTATGGAGGAGACTCTGCCCACACCTCAGCCAGTGAGCAGAGGTTTCCACTTATTGATGTAGTGACCATTACTACAGAGCCACAGCTCTACTGACAAGACACTGAGTGCAGCAAACAAATACAAATCTAAGTACTTCCTCACATTTAGGAATTCTAACGTTTCATGTATTTCATGAGGTTCGTTCTCAATTTTCTCTTCTTCCAATAGTGAATATTGATATAAATAAGGTGGGAATAACCATGCAAGCAGGTATAGTTAGGCCAGTACTTCTGGTAGATAGCAATCTGGAATTATTTCTTTCCGGATATTCATATTATGCTATAAAATATATCTTCTCATGTTTGCAGTGATGTTTGGTCAGTTTGCTGTGGTCATCTGCTTAGCCTTGCCCTAACATTTCCCCTGGCTCACTGTTCCCTTGCCAGATTCTTCTCTTTCCTGGGAGGTGCATTAGCTTCCTGCCTTGTTCTTTTCCCCATCTCTTAGGGAAGAAAAGGTCCAAGAACTGTTTCTATATCTATCCTCCTTATATCTTAAAAAGTGTTAGAGCTTCCTTTTTTACTTCAAAATCCAAAGCACAAAGTCCCCTGGGTATCAGTGACCTAGTCAGGTTGGAATTGAGAAGACCACCTGTGGCACTGTGTGTCCCCATCCATTTGGCACAAAACTCTGGGACATATGTTTACACTGACTGTGTGTGGTGTTGGTGTGCAACAGGAAAGCCATCTTTCTGAGGAGGATGCTCAGCAGGACAGACCTGTGTCCCCGGAGGTCAGTGGTCCAGCCCTGCTTATCCACAGCCCAGTGCAAATGAGAAGAGGCAGGAGGAGGAAGAAGCGGCACCTCTTCCTCTTCAGTGATGTGTTGCTGGTGTCTAATACCAAGTACGTATGGACTGCATGCTCTCCTGCAAAGCACGCAATGCTTTTCACTCACAAATGACATTTAAGACAACTTAGAATTTGTATTCATTTCGTGTTGCAGAACTTTAGATCCCTTGTTCATTTCCCAAGAAATCATGCAGGTCCCATGCTGTGTTCCTGTAGAGAACATAGTCAAGACTGAAGAAAGCAACATGGCTTTGTGGTCCATCAACTGCCTGTCCCAGCTCAAAGAGTTTGACACTGGAGCATGCAGAGTTAGAGTCTAGGCTAGACAACATACAAAGGCCCCATCTAAAACAAAACAAATTTAAAAACCAAAGCAATAATGAGGTGACAGTCTTTATCTGATTTAAATATGACAAAAGTAGATATTGGGACAGTGATTACTTCAATTGATCTGTGTGACACTTCCCAACATGTTAGTATCCACCAAAGAACCCCAGGGCAGCATGCTCACAACTGTAATCCAAGCTACCCAGGAGGCAGAAACTTGAGGAATGTGAGTCCATTCCAGTATGGCATGGATGTACATACATTTACCCTCCAAAAATGCAGAAGCAGGGATAGGACCCCAGAGATAGAGGGCTAGCCTTCATAAACAAATGTCAGATTTAGTAAAGAGGCTCTGAGTTCAAACCCATTCACTCCTAAACAAGAAGTAATAAAGTAAGAATGATGGTGTGTAATTCTCTTTGCAGATATAAGAAATACTTTAAGATAAAAGATACAATTCCACTGCATATCTTGTTTATGGCTGAATGTGGGGACACAGCAGCAAATGGAGATGGGCATTCCAGAAAGTCCTTTGTCTTGAGTTGGCCCAAGGAAAAATACAAGGTCACTTTCTGGAAAGACTGACAGCTATGCGCTGTGCATATTGGTAGTTATGCTATGAGAAAGCCATGCACATAGTTTCCAGAAATGATGGAAAATATAACTTATTTTACTCTAGAATTTATTACAAGAAACAATGTTACAATTTGTTTTCTAGGCGGATCTGTAACTTTTGGTCTTCATAATGACCTTTTATACACACACCTCCAGACACTTGTGGATTCCAATATATTCCAAAGGATCAGTATTGAAGTGGTTGTGACCAGTGATTTTCAATGGGTTTCCAGAATCTTCTTGGGGCAGAGTAGACGTTGACTGAGGAAGACCAGGTGTTACCTATATAATTCATCACAGTAATAGAATTTATTCAGCAAGTGTTAGGGAATCCTGAAAGTATATTTCAAACATTAATTTTGCACTCTTAATAATTCCTGAGAGAGAAAGATTTTAATTCCATATATATATGTATTATATATATTATATATATATATATATATATATAATATATATATGTCATCAATAGCAAAGCACTTGAATTGTTCTGTAGGATACTGGCATATTGCTTCTTGTAAGTAGACTGTATCATATTTGGTGTGTGGATAATCTGAAACAAGGTTTACTGTTAAACTGCAGGTTAGTTTTTCTAGCACACATGCCTACGTCTGCATGAAGACAGAGAATGTAGATAGGTTTAAAGCTGTGTATTCACCAGGAAGGTGTAAATTGTTTCATCCATGGTCTCAAACTGTACCCCTCATTTCCAGCTGTTTTATACATCAGTTTGCACTGGATGCATGCTGTTCAACTTTCTTCATGGCCAAGACCTCACACATCCTCAGAAGTTTGAGATACAGAAGGAAAATAGTTCCAAAATTGTCCACTTATTAATTCTCTGATGAATTTGTCTTGAAAAACGATCAAAAATGATTGGGAAGCTGGAATTGTGTATGTTGGCTTCTGCAGGTCTTCTCCAAGGCATATTTCTCTGAAGGCTCTCAGTTTTTATTGTTTAGTGCAACTCAAGGATACAGAAGCTGGTGAAATTAGGAAATAGAAGAGGGGTTCCTAGAAACTAATTTTTAAGTAACAATGAAAATTAGGTCATCACAAATTGTATGAGTTCTAAAGCTGTTGCTCTGTCCAGCCTCCTTGGTCTTTGGCAGATGACTATTATGAGCATTCCTCAACATGGCTTCAGGAAATAGACATTATGTGTATATATGTAGGCAGGTTAGGGGCCATCGAAGATGGGCGCCTCTTTTCTCATGAAGCATGTTACAGGACAGCATAGAATTGTTCAGTAGAGGAGCTATTAATGGAGGAATTAAAAAATATGTAGACATGGCAAAAATCTGACGGATCATAAGGAGAAAAATATTGGATTCATACATGCCCAATAATTCTATTCCTGATGTTCAAAACTGTAAATACACACACACATACACAGTATAATTTCACCCCAAAATGAAAACAATAATATTTATAGTGATGTGGTTTGTAACACCTAGAAAATAGTTGGAATTTAAAAATTTAGTGTGTTTCTAAAGCCAATGTGTGCCAGGTTATTAAAAGTTATAAGGGGTGAATAAGAAGTCCAATACTTGCTTTCAATCCCTTCAGAGGAGAGACATATAACAGTAGAAGCTGATTGTACAGAGCACAGTAAGTAGCAAACTTAGCATTCATCATTACAGACTTAGTGTGATGGGTAATAAAGAGTAAGCTTCCTAAGAAATAACACAGCACATTACAGTCCTGAAATTTCTATGAGGAAATGAAAGCCTGCTACTTTGCAATATTTAAAATTTTTCTTCCAAATTTTTATCTTGTATAGCTGGATTAAAAATATTCTGTTAACAATGACCAATTTCTTCCATAGGGTTTAATTTGCATCACATTTTCATAGTTGAATAGCATATCAGCTCTGTCTGGTTTTATCACTGTGGACTGAAGGCATTGCTAATGTGAGACTTACCTATGATCAGGTGGCTTGCAGCACACATTAGAAGATGAGTTTCTCAATGTCAATCCAAGTTCTTTTCCACCCTAAAGTCTAATTCACATCACAGTCAGATCACCAGGAAAAGACAGAGTCCATCAAACCCCAGTTATGAGTAGGTTCTTACTCTATACACATTCACATAGATACTCCTGGGCTGCCAGTCACTTTAAGGATAGAATCATAGCATGAATGTGAAGTGTAGTAAAATGTTTTTTCTCTTTTTAAATCACAATTCTTCAGAGCTAAAATAAAAATGTTGTTCTTTACTTCAAAGGTATTTTCCAATGTTCATACTTATTTTTTTATTTTTTAGTGAATGAATATAAGTCTGCAAACAATGTTCCCAATCGATTCTCCCATATTAAGAGAAATTATGTGGACTGGCTACACTTATAAATAGAGTGCACTCTTTACACGTAAGAAAATTTAGTTTTAAGACCAAAGTTTTCCTGGGCCGTAGCTGATTGACATGAGTGAATATTTTCTGTAATATATGTAGGTGACCGGGCACTGTCACCCTGGCTACTAAGGAGACTGAGACCTGAAGATTGCGGTTCCAAACCAGCCCAGGCTTAAAAGGTTGTAGAGACTCTAATCTTCAAGAAACTCCCAATAAATTGAATGTGGATCAAGTAATAGTGTGATGGCCTTGAGCTAAAAATTCAGGCCCAAGGTTCAAGCTCCACAACTGGCAATATGTGTATGAGTGTGTGTGTGTATAAATATATATATGTGTATATATATATGTATGTATATATATCTATAAACATACACACATATACATATGTATACACACACATATATATATACATACGCATATACCTACACACTTACATATACATATACATTACTCTAAAACAATTGTTTTTCTAGGGCTACACAGAAAGATATCGATCCTCCCCATCCCAGGGTAATTTTTTAAAAATAATGGACCTCCTTCCCAAATGTCATTTTCTTGGAATATCGCTTGCATTCTGGATCTCATGCTTTTTTCTGTCAAATAATATTCTATAATTCATACTACTAACTGATTCCTTGTGTTTTTTGCATTATTATCCAATTTGTCAGATATAGCAACATTCAAAAACAGAAGGAACTTCAGAAGGATATTCCAGTTCAGACCTTTGCCAACGATTCCAGAAGGCTGACTCTGTAAGTGTTTTTCAGAATAAACAGGGAATATCCTGCTGATCTCTTAGGCAGGATGGAGTCTGGACAGTCCTTGTAGGAAAGTACAGACTTGCCTCTGCCTGATCCATTTCAATGCTGAGTGTGTTTAGATATAGAATTTGCTAGGTCAGCTTGGCACTAGTGACTCACCCCTGAAATCCTAGCTACTCAGGATGCTAGATCTGAAGACTGTGGTTCAAAGCCAGCCCAGGATAGAACGTCTACAAATTTCAAAGCTCCAATAATCTACCCACAGAAAGCCAGAAGTGGTTCTGTGGCATAAGTGGAGAGTCATAGCCTTGGGCCAATAAATTATAGACAGAGCCTAGACCCAGCATTCCAGCCCTAGTGTTATCAAAAAATGAAAAAGAAAAATGAATTTGGTAGGTCTCCTTTGCTCTTTCATTTCACCCAGGTCACTGTTCCCTTACTAGGCCCTCTCTTCCTCTCCTCTAACAGTAGACAGAGCTCTGGCCTATTCCTTTGCCCATCCCTTAACATGGCAAAGATCTAGGGCTCTGTTTCTATAGGTGCCCTGCAACCATTTTCAAAATGACCTACATTTCTGCTTGCTTTTGAACCACAAAGTGCCTTGCATGTCAGTTACCAAGTGTCAGGTGAGGAAATGTTGCATTGTGCAGCACTAAAGTTGGGCAAAGAGCTCTATCCCATGCTTGAGCACTGACTGTGCTGTGGTGTTGCTGTGCAGCAGGAGAGCCATCATCCTAAGCAGAAAACTCAGGAGGACAGACCTGTGTCCCCAGGGGACCCTGGCAGAACCCTGCTCATCCACAGCCCAGTGCAGATGCAAAAAGGATGCAAGAGGAAGAAGCAGCACCTCTTCCTCTTCACTGACTTATTACTTGTGTCTAATACCAAGTACGCATGGATTGCTCACTGTCCTGCTTAGCACAAATGCTTCACACTAGCCAAGGGCATTTAGATAGTCTTAGCATTTAGACCCAGGTGCTTTGTCAATTGTGCATTCAAAGGATCAGATTCCTTGTTTATTTCTCCCGTGTTCATGAAGGTCCTATGTTGTGTAAATGTTGAGAATGAAGATACCACCAGGCATGCTCTCCATCCTGTAGTCCCAGCACATAGACTTTGATGGGGAAACCAGAGGTAGGGTCCAGGTTACACTACATAAAAAGGCCATGACACAAACACAAATAAAACAACATGATTGAGAATGTGATAGACAGATGATCTTGTATCAGGAATTCTAATTATAAAACAGAAGAGAAGAGTTTGGAAGGGTAAATCTTAATGTGCCACACTCAAGAAGTAAACTAAGAGCGATAGTGTTTGTTGCCATTTTTAGGTATAATAAACGCTTTAAGATTAAAACTGTGGTTCTACTGCATGCCCTGGGGCTGGCTGACTGTGGGAACAACACGGACAAGGGTGGTCATCACTCCAGAAAGTCCCTTCTTTTGGGCTGGCCCCTGGAAAACTTCAAGGCCACCTTCTGGTAAGACTGACCACTGCACCCTGAAAGATGCAGGGAAATAGCAAAGGAGTTATCCTTCATTAATCACTTAGCTATGTCAACTATCACTGCTAATTAATTTCAGTCACCTTGAAACATTGTTCCTACTACTGTAAAGTAAGTTTTCTAATTTCAAATGTAACAATAGAGTTCAGGAAATTCTCTTAGGAAGTAAAACACTCCAATCATTTTCGTTTTCCCTGCTTTTCCTTGCAAACGCATACTGTTCATTTCTGGATCAAGAGAATTGCATCTAAATGCCATGTTTCTTCTGAAGGCCTTGATCTGAAAGACCTTCTTTAAAGTATTGAAAGATCACATCCAGCTCAGTCAGTGTGATCAAAGGGGAAATAGAAAGTAGACTAAGTTGAAACTGGCCTATATTGTCAGGTGGCCTACATTACTCGGTGGCAGTGATTCCATTGAAATCCATTTCTCTCCTACAGCAGTTTGCCTCACATCACAGTAAGATCACCTTTATAAACCAAGTCCATCAAACCCCAGTTAGGAGCATGGTCAATTCTGTGTTTGCTTGGAGACCAATGAATTGATAGTACTTTTACCTTTAATGACTTTTAAAGATCTTGTATATGAGATGTAGTTTAATACTGGCTATTATTTTAATTTGCAGTTCTTGTGAACAAAAGGAAAAATGGATCTGTTTCTGCAAAGGTATTAAGAAAGTGTTTATATTTAATTTTTAGTGCATTAGTGAATGAATACAGGAAAACCATGGTCTTTAATTCTTTCTTCCCCATTTTCCATGGAAGTTTTTACCCTGGCTGCAATTCTAAATCACACAGTCTTTATTTTTAAAGACATTTGGATTATCCACCCTAAATTTCCCTTCACTTCAATGATGAACTTCAGCTAACATTTTCTGAAAATATATACAGGTCATCTGGCAGGAGTGGCTTAATCCTGTAATCCCATCCTACTCAGGATGCTGAGATGTGAGGACTGAAACCAGTCTGTGTAGGGTAGTTGAAAGCATCTTATTTCCACTTAACTTTGGAAAAAGCCAGAGGTAGAGCTGTGTCTCCAGTGTGAGAATCAGAGACTAGAGCACAGCAACAGTACACAGACTCTGGGAGGAAGTCCCAGGTTTGGTGCCATCTATATTCCCATGCTCCATTGAGCTAGCTCAAAGCCACTGTTGCTTTCAGTTGCCTAAGCAAGCATCAGCTCTCCCATCTAGATGGTGAAGTTTGAAACACTTAGTCTGATGCCTTCTCAAATGTCATGGTCCTGGACACTGTTCTCTTTGAAATCCTATTTTCCAACAATGTTATTGCATTGATGCAAACATATAATTGCTCCATAAGTGTTTAGGAACTACAAAATACAGATTGGAAAAATATTAACAAGACTGATTTAAAAAATACATTACCAGCTAATCATTGTGCTACTTTGGGTTGAATGAATCAGGTATATCAACCTTGACAAAGAGAAAGAAGATGAGAACAGCATTCCTCTGCAGATCTTCACCAATGAGGTCAAGAACAATCACTTTGTAAGTGTTGTGTAGAATAAAGAGGAATTTGTAGTTACTTGCTCAGGTGGGAAAAGTGGGAGATTTTATAATTTATCAATGGTAAGGGAACTTTTAGGAACAATGGGAGGAAAAACATAGGAAAAGAAGAAATTGAGAGATGAACTTGATTCACTTATGTCATATTTACAAATATAAACATGATAGCAATGAGTCTTAGTGTCAGTACTATATGTTCTTAACAATTATCTTCCATTTGGAACAATTTAATTTTCTGCTCAATATTTCATAGCTTCCTGTATTTACAAATCCATTTCTAACATTCATGTCTGAAACTATCTTAGGGTTATTAGATTTTTTAATCACTGTATTCAAAATTGACATAAAACTTTCTGGAAAATACAATACCTGTTGCCTGCAATGGCCTCATGCTTGTAATCATGGCCACTCAAAAGCTTAAAATCTGAGGATTGTAGCCTGGGACGGAAAGAGCTTGAAACTCCTACCTCCAAATGACTAGCAAAAAAACCTGGAAGTGGAGCTGTGGCTCAAGTGGCAGATGTTAGACTTGAATGACAATGCTCAGGTACAGAGCCCTGATCCTGGGTTTCAGCCCCATGAGGTACAAAAACTAAGTCCATTTTATTTACTTATGATTTTATCCTAAGAAAGCACGACCAGCCAGCACTGGTGGCTCATACCTCCTGTCATGCTAGCTACTCAGGAGGCTGAGATCTGAGATTGCAGTTGGAAGCCAGCCCAGGCAGAAAAGTCCTCATGAGATTGTTTATCTCCAACTAACCACTCAAAATGCAGAAGTATAGCTGTGGGCTTAAAGTGCTAGGGCATTAGTCCTGAGCAGAAAGATCTCAGAGACAGAGTCCAGGACATGAATTCAGGCCCCATAGCCAACATTAACAAAAGCAAAAGAAAAAACACAAAAGAAAGTTCATTTAAAAGCTTGTATTCTCATGTTAACATGTCTGACTTTCATTTATAAAATACATGTTTACCTTACAGTAGGAAACTTTATTCCCTTACTTAATTAACATGTATAAATTTAGAAGAAAATTTTCATATTTAATACACACAAATTATCACAGTTTTATTGTAAAGAAGGTCATTTTTAAAAATACGGATTTCATTGTAAAAATAGTGGTACAGAGGGATTACAGTTACATGATTAATGTAATGAGTACATTCCTATGAAGCATGGTTACCTCCTCCTTTGTCCTTCCCCTTCCATCCCTTCCCTTCCCACCTCTTCAACTCCTCTCTCCCACCCCCCAGAAGTTGTAAAGTTCATTTTCATCATAGTGTCTTGTACATCTCATTGTTACAATGGGTATCTCTTTTTAAGCATTTTGTTGTTTCCCTTCCCCTCTACAAATTAGAAAATTGTATATATAAGATACAGGGCACCCTAATCAAATGCAGTGAAAATGGGATATATCATGGGGGAAGAATATACAAAAGAAACAAAAAATCACATAGTACATTATAAATATGTTAAAAACAATAGCAAGAAAGAAAGAACCACTTATGTCCCTGCCTAGGGATTCATTTCACTTAGCATCATCTTATGTGTTCATATGTACTTAGCTTTTGACCTTTTCGGCCTGTCTTAGAAATATACTAGTTATTGAAAATAAGGGAAACAAACCATGGGACCTATGTTTGTTTGGACCTGGATTACTTCACTTAATATAATTTTTTCCAAGTCTTTCCATTTCCTAACAAATGAGGCAATGTCATTCTTTCTGATGGAGGCATAGAATTCCTTGGAGATACCAGCTTAAAGAACAACTATGTTTACTTCAGCATTATTTACCATAGCTAAGATACGGAGCCAACCCATATGCATCTCTGTAAATGAATGGATCAAGAAGATGTGGTATATGTTCATACACAATGGAATTCTATTCCTCCATCAGAAAGAATGACATTGCCACACTTGTTAGGAAATGGATATAATTAGAAAAATTATATTAAGTGAAGTAAGCCAGGCTCAAAGAAACACAGGTCCCATGGTTTCCCTTATTTCAGTAACTAGTATATGTGTGAGACAAGCAGAAAAGGTCAGATAAGTTGATGTTAGGTGAAATGAGTATTCAAATTTTTTTTCTTTCTTGGGATTGTTTCTAACATAAGATGATTTCTTTATTGCTTTGTATGTCCCTCCCCCACGGTATAACTCCTGCTTTTATTGTACTTTATTTTGGTGTAATTTGTGGAGGGAAAGGACAAAAACAAACCTTTAAATAGGGATACAGAAGGAGCCATTGCAACAATGAGATGTACAGTTCGTTATGTCAAAAACGAACTTTACAACTTTGGCCGAGAGTGGGGGTTGAGTGGGATGGAGTCGGAGATGGGAAGGGATGGGAAGGGGAAAGAAAGAAGGAGGCAACAATTCTTGAAAACAAATGTACTCATTACCTTGCCCATGTAATTGTAACACCTCTGTATGGAATTTTGACAATAAAAAATTAAAAAAAAGAAAATGTGCTATGTATTTATATACATGTATATATATATATCTATATATACTTATACATATATCTATATATCTACATATATATGTCTTTTTTGTTGCTGTTGTTGGTCGTGGACCTTGAACTCTGAGACTGTCCCTAGCTCTTCATGTCAAGGTTAGTGCTCTACCAATGGAGCTACCGTGCCACTTCCAGTGTTTTGGTGGTTTACTGGAGATAAGAGTTTCGTGGACTAAGCAACTCCATTTGTAATAGCCCCACAAAAAATAAAATACCTAAGAATTAACTTAACCAAAGAAGTGAAGGACCTCTATGATGAAAACTTTAAAACCTTGAAAAAGGAAATCAAAACAGAACTTAGAAAATGGCAAAACCTCCCTTGCTCCTGGATTGGAAATACTAACATCGTGAAAATGGCAATACTTCCCAAGGCTATCTACAAATTCAACGCGATACCTATCAAAATTCCACCCTCATTCTTCAAGGAAATAGAAGAGGCAATTCAAAAATTCATATGGAACAATAAAAGACTCCGAATAGCAAAAACGCTCCTCAATGGAAAGAACACTGCTGGAGGAATATCAATACCAAATTTCAAACTCTACTATAAATCCATAGTAATCAAAACAGCTTGGTACTGGCATAAGAACAGACCTCAGGACCAATGGAATAGAATTGAAAACCCAGAAATGAACCTACAGACCTATAGCCATCTAATCTTCGATAAGGGAGCTAAAACAATAGAATGGAAGAAAGACAGCCTCTTCAGTAAATGGTGCTGGCAAAATTGGTAAACTACTTGTAGAAAACTAAAGCTAGATCCTTATATATCACCCTGGTCCAGAATCATCTCCAAATGGCTCAAAGACCTCGAAGTCAAAGCAGACACTCTGAAAACATTACAGGATGGAATAGATGAAACCCTAGGTCTCCTTGGCTCAGGCAGAAATTTTCTGAATAGAGACCCGGAAACACAACAAATGAAAGAAAGGTTGGACAAATGGGATTGCATGAAGTTGCAGAGCTTCTGAATGGCAAAGAACATTGCTAGCAAGATCAATAGAAAGCCCACGGATTGGGAGAAGATCTTCACTAGCCATACAACAGACAAGGGTCTCATATCTAAAATATACTTGGAACTCAAAAAATTAAACCCCCCAACAACAAATCCTCAAAGAAACAACTGCCCAATAAATAAGTGGGCTAAAGACTTAAAGAGAAACTTCTCTGAAGAAGAAAGAAGGATGGCCAATAGACACATGAAGAAATGTTCAACATCCCTAGCCATAAAAGAAATGCAAATCAAAACAACATTGAGATACCACCTCACTCCAGTTAGAACGGCAAAACTCAAGAACTCTAACAACAACAGATGCTGGAGGGGATGTGGACAGAAGGGAACCTTACTTCATTGTTGGTGGGAATGTAAACTTGTTCAACCACTTTGGACAGCAGTATGGAGGTTCCTCAAAAAACTTCACATAGAGCTCCCCTATGACCCAGCAATCCCCCTTTTGAGCATTTACTCAAATGTTTACAAACAATACCATACTAAAGCTATAGGCACAACTCTGCTTATTGCAGCATTATTTACCATAGCTAAGATCTGGAACCAACCCAGATGCCCCTCAGTAGATGAATGGATCAAGAAAATGTGGTAAATATACACAATGGAATTCTATGCCTCCATCAGAAAGAATGACATTGCCCCATTTGTTAGGAAATGGAAAAACTTGGAAAAATTATATGAAGTGAAGTAAGCCAGGCCCAATGAAACATAGGTCCATGGTTTCCCTTATATTTAATAACTAGTATATATCTGAGACAAGCAGAAAAAGTCAGAGAAGTTGATGTTAGGTGAAATGAACCCTAAGACATGCATTCAAATGTTATTTTTTTCTTTCATGCATTTGTTTCTAACGCATTTATAAGATTATTTCTTTGTTGCTTTGTATGTCCCTTCCCGATAGTACAACCCCTGTTTTCACTATATTCGATGTTGGTATAATTTGTGGAGTTGAAGGGGAAAAACAAGTCATTTAAATAAGGATACAGGTGGACCCGTTCCAACAATGAGAAGTACAACTTGTCATGTCCAAAATGAACATTACAAATTTGGTTGGGATGGGGGGAGAATTGGTAGGGGGGGCGGGGGGAGGATGGGAAGGGATGGGAAGGGGAAACAAAGGAGCAGGCTACAATGCTTGTTAAGAAATGTACTCAGTATCTTGCCCATGTAATTGTAACCCCTCTGTACAGTATTTTCACAATAAAAATAAATAAAAATTAAAAAATATATATATAAAAAGAAAGGATTTTCTTGTTTCAGTTTGATGCAAAGATAGCACATCCATGTTTCCAAATACCTATTTCTCAATTGTCTTCACCAGATCCCTAATCCTTCCTGCCTCAGCAGCACTGCTGGCACCTGTCTATGTGGGAAGTGAAGAGAGGGCAGTGTAGGTCATAGATTCATTCATTGAGAAGGGATGGGGGTCAATCCATTTCTTCCACCTGCATGTTATAATTGTATGATGTAATTTATTCCATCAGAATATCTTTCTTTTGTCTCTGGAAGGATTTTCTTCCCAATGTGCAAGGCAGTGTGTTTTACACTGGCATGTATGACATATGGCTTAGGATCACTGATGAAGACTGTGAAGAGGAGAAAATCATTGTGGCCCAGAGGTAGGATGCAGGAAATGAGTCTGCTCTGGGTAGACTCAAAAATCCAACTTTTACACTCTTAGGGAAAATTAGCCTCATGGAGGAGAGAGTTTGAGGTGCTTAAATAATTGTGAGTGTGGTAAAATTTTCATTTGGTCACATGCATGCAAGACTTCACAGAGACAGACAATGATAATCTGTGTGGGAATGAATTTTTCCTGTGCTATTGTTTCCATGGCATCTCTCCCATGTACACATAAGGAAAGTCAACACTGATGGATAGCAGGTTAAACTGATTGACCCATGTAGGGAGGGTATTATCTCAGCTTGGTCAAATCCTTACAAAAACATCAAAGTCTGTATTGCTTAAATGAAATGTTAATATTCATTCTTTCTTGGAATGAGTCTCTCATCATAGTATGTACTTTGGGATGTGATTACTAAATCTGACTTCATAATTTCTATTTCAGAAATAATTTAGCTGTTGAATTTTTCGGGAAGGTTTTTGTTGAGTACAATGTGAACAAATACAGGATTTATTTTTAAAGATACTATCATTCTATTGTTCTAAATACATCTGTTTCAAGATAATAGGTAGTGTCATTATCTCAAGAACATATTTTATGCACTAGTTTAGAGTATATCCTTCTCTTTTTATACTTTCAATTAGTTCAGTCCAACATATAGAAAAGACATTTTGTGTATTTAAAATCTGCCACAAGAAATTACTTACCTGAAAGTGTGTTTTTCTGAGTTCAGTCTTTTAGAAATGCTGCCCAGAGTCAACCAACTGCTGCTGAAACATCTGTTTGGAATGTTAAGCCAAATCCACCAGAATTCCTCCCTAAACTTGATGACCTCCTACAACCTAGCTGTGTGCACAGCCACCAGCTTGATGTCCCTGCCTCCTGATGCCAGGACATGATTTGATACTCAACTCCTAAGAAAGGTCATGACCTCTCCTAGCTCCATCTTGACAAGCAGAGTGGCTGGTTGGATCTGGAAAGACATGCCTGACAGTCCAAGATTTAAGGACACAATGGACTGCAGGCCTTAGGAGCAAGAGGGGTTCTCCCTCTTTCTGGTGAGATTTATGAACATGTGCAGCAAGGAGAAAGCAGCAGTGTGGTCCTTTGTCTTTCCCTTCAGTATAGAGGAGTATAGGCTGACCAAACCCTAGGGAAGAAAGGAGAATGACAATGGAGACAATGAGTCCAACCACCAAAATTCAGCTCTCTTCTTGCCATTGTGGATCTGTGATCTTGAGATGGTTTTCAAGCTACTGTCTTCCTCTATACAGTGGAGGTGGAGATCCTGCGTAGGATTTGCTCATGTTCAGACACTGTCGTGTAAGAAGGGGATTAAAGTATGATCCCTAGGGACTCTGTGCTATGCATAGTCTCTCTCTGTCAGTTGTTTTCATTCAGAGAAAAATTGGTCCCTGTTGATAAGTCATTCACATTCCCGTTAGTAAAGAGTATCATCTAATAACTTGTACTGATATATAGTACATAGTGTGAGACAGAGAGATGAAAGGAACCGATTAGAATCCTTTAATATTCTCTGAGCTCAGCTCTTTATGATTACCTTCCACTAATTAAAGGTCTTCAACTTTTCCTCCCAAATGCACCCACCTGAAGGGAAAGATTCTTCAGGGTTTTTTTGACAGATGTCTAACATATAAACAATACATGGTATTCCTCATTCACCACACAAAATAGAAAGTAGTGAAATATTCTAAAATGTCTCCACATAAACAGAGGGTATATGAGACCAGGGGAGTTTGCCAGGCTCACCCTGCCACAGGGTTGAGGCCCAGCAGTGTGGAGCAGGAATTGCAGCTGCATAACACAGAGCTCCTCTGCAGCTCCTCTTCCTTCCCCACAGCTCCACACACAATCTGGCCTGACTTTAAGGCAGGGCACTTTGGAAGTGAATTTCATCAGTTCATTCTATTCAATGATTGTGATTTTAATATTAGTATATACAACAGTTAGGAAAACATACTATTTAGAGATATAACAATGGTGCTATAAGGAGGACATAATTATGGATAATACAAAAATTTGGCAGTTAAGCAAAGTGACTCACTATGCCTCTAGTCCATTCATTGTGTTTCAAGTTCTGGTCTATAAACACCATCCATAGGTTGCAAGTTTTGTCTTTGACAAAAGTGGTTTATAGTTCATTTCTAATTTAAATTCTGAGGTTCTCCCTCCATTCCTCAATCCTCTGTGTGTTTGCTCCAAGATTCATACATCAGAGGATTCATAACTGGCAAATGACAAAAGAGAAGTATACATGTCTCCTTCTGTGTTACAGGTTGCTCTGGTGCAGTTTTTGATTGAAAACACTCCCAGAATCTTTGCCAAAGACTTCACTCCTATCTCTTCGGAGAGATCAGGTATTGTGGAAATGTGAGGTGGCATCAGGAAGCAGGAACAATTTAAATGCACAGTTGAACTGCCCTTGGGGAGGATCAGCAGGGAGGCTGCCCAGGCTTGGGAGATGCTTTAGGCCATGGTCAATGCAGATGATTCTGGCCTGAGGGGAATGGCGCAGGCCAGGGCCCCACCTCTTTCTCTTCCAAGACTGGTCACAGCTCATTACTCTCTCAAGAGACCAAAACCAGGACAAGATATGTCTGTTTTCTAAAGGCTATAGTGAAATCTCACACTTAGTTTCTTTCAGATCTCAAATTCCAGCAATATCATGTCAGAATCTGAGGAATTCTTGAGCATTTGTTGTTGGGGGATTTAATTTTTTGAGTTCCAAGTATATTTTAGATATGAGACCCTTGTCCATTGTATGGCTAGTGAAGATAGTCTCCCAATCCGTAGGCTTTATATTGATCTTACTAGCTATGTCCTTTGCCATAAATAAGGGGGCTAAAGACTTAAAGAGGAACTTCTCTGAAGAAGAAAGAAGGATGGCCAATAGACACATGAAGAAATGCTCAGCCTCCTAATCCATAAAAGAATTGCAAATCAAAACAACATTAAGATACCACCTCACCCCAGTTAGAATGGCAAAAATCAAGAACTCTATTAACAAAAGATGCTGGAGGGGACGTGGATAGAATAGAAACTTACTTCATTGTTGGTGGGAGTGGAAACTTGTTCAACCACTTTGGAAAGTAGTATGGAGATTCCTCAAAAGTCTCCACATAGACCTCCCCTATGACCCAGCAATCCCACTTTTGGGCATTTACCCAAATGTTTACGAACAAGACCACACTAAAGCTACCAGCACAACTATGTTTATTGCAGGATTATTTACCACAGCTAAGACATGGAACCAACCCAGATGCCCCTCAGTAGATGAATGGACCATGAAAATGTGCTATATATACACAGTGGAATTCTATGTCATTCTATGGAATGACATTGCCCCATTTGTTGGGAAATGGAAAGACTTGGAAAAAATTATACCAAGTGAAGTAAGCCAAGCCCAAAGAAACATAGGTCCCATGGTTTCCCTTATTTGCAATATCTAGTATATTTATGAGTCAAGCAGCAAAGGTCAGATAAGGTGATGTTAGGAAAATGCACTCTAAGATATGTATTTAAATGTTTTTTTCTTTCATGCATTTGTTTCTAACCCATTTATAAGATTAGTACTTTGTTGCTTTGTATGTCCCTCCCCCACAGTATAACCCCTGTTTCACTGTATTTGATGTTGGTATAATTTGTGGAGGGGTAGGGGTAAAACAAGTCGTTTAAATAAAGATACAAGTGGACCTGTTGCAACAGTGAGAAGTACAAGTTGTCATGCTGAAAACCAATTTTACAACTTTGGTGGGGGGGCGGGAAGGATCGGATGGGAGGGAGGAGGGAGGCTGGGAAGGGATGGGAAGAAGCCATCACAGACTAAAAACACATAAAGGTCTGAAATTAAATAAAGTTTTCATCATAACAGCGGTCAGTAAATTATCCCCATCCAAGGTGGTAATGCACATCACAAGGAGGAACACTGGATCTGAGTGACATATATCCTTGGAAGGGCCTCACACACCAACTGCTTCAGATGAGACAGGAAACAGATGATCTCACGGACACAAGTGTGCACAGACAAGGGCCAGAGGGTCATCTCTTCTCCCCCTCCTCCACATTCTCACCAGTGTCTGCGCTCAACACAGACATGCTCCTGTCAACAAGGAAAGTCTGATCTCCACTGATTAAAAATACAGAATCAAATTAGAACTGTACTTTTGAAAATAAACAAGAGAATATTCATTATCTCCTAGCATCAGTTTTGACTTCCATAGTACAGTAAGTCTCCTGTTTTGGTAGACTTATTTCACATGATTTGATTAAACATGATTGAAGAAGCAAAAGAAGTTTCAGAAACAAAAGTTTTAAATTTCCACACCTGTATCAGGCAGCTCATTTACAGCACAGCGGCTAAATCTTTATTTAAGTATCACAGTGTGGCCTCTTGTTTTCCTGGACCCAATATTGTGAAAACCTGCCTCCATTAAAGCAAATATAAGGAAAATGTAAACATACTTTCAAACATTACAAAGCAAATAGTTTATTGTATTCCACTCATGCATCATCTTGTATCATATTACAACTTTCTCTATTCAAATAATGAAAAGATTCAGGGTGTTTTGGGGACATTCCAACACTCATTAAAATAAATAAGTCATTGAGAAACACTTCCAGATGAAACCCTGTGTGATTTAATTTACAGGTCATTGTGCTCCTTTTGGTAGAAGGTCACAAATGATCTTGAACATAGCACAACTATGCCTCTATTTTATCAATTTGCTCATTTTGCCCTGGCACTGTGTTCAAGTCTAATGACTGGCCAAAGTACAAAGCCAGAGAAAGAGAGCAATAAATATTGCATTATTAGATAATAACAAGTGATACAATCTGAGAACTTATACCTGAGGATTCCTGTAGAAATGTTGGTTCCAAAAGGCAGTTTTTAGAGACATTGGGGTCTTAAAGAGTTGTACCCCTGGAAAAGGTCATAAAGTAACTGGGGTGCTGCTCTCTGAAGGATTAAAGTTCAACAGGTGTGGTTAGTTCTCCTGAGAGGATTGTACTAATGACAACCCTTGCTCTATGCAGTCTGTCAGCTTCCAAGCTCAGCATAGGCTCTCTCAAGGGTGCTCTTGGTCCTTGAGCTATCACCGAAGAAAGGGGTGGCCTGAACTGCAGCCAAGTTTCAAAAAAGCCTGATTTGGGCTTTCAGACTTTATTACTATTAATTAAAATCCTTTCTTAAATGCCCAGGCTCTGGCATTTTTGTGGCATTACAATTTACACGAATACACAGGGTTATGATGCAGTGTAGCACTCTTTAGGGCTGTATTAAGGAGCAATAGGAAAAGGTATGTAGCAAAGGTATTATATTTTACAATGGCAAACTTATCTACAGCTATCTCAAAGAGATTTTGAACAGAAAGGAGCCAATCAGGAAGGAAGCGGATGTGTCGACCTGGCACAGTCGAGGTCCAGAGGAGAGTCACCCCCTCCATACCCAAGTTCTCACCAGTGACTGCGCTCAACACACTCACACTCCTCGTCAACAGCGAAAGCCTCACTTCCACTGAATAACTGTACAGAATCTATTAGAACTGAACAATTGACAAATATACAAGGGGATATGACCTCCTGACATTCGTTCGTAAACTGTATATTACTGTGATTCTGACCTTTTGCTGCTTTTTTTCACACAGTTTGATGAAGCCTTGTTCTAAAATCTAAAAAGGTGTCAGAGACAAGAGTTTTCCATTTCCACACCTGAGAAGGCAGCTCCCTTAATGCACAGCAGCTCAAACCTTTATGGTTCATTTTGTTTTTATATCAGAGACCTGGTAACCTGGAGTTAAATTTATGAAAATCGGTGCCCCAAAGCTAGTGTGTCAACAAACAAACAAGGGAAGTGACAAAGCAAACTTTTTACTTTAGTCAAACAAGTATGTCCTTATCCTTTAGATGTTGGGAGGCCTTAGGGGAAAAAGAAAAAAAGATAACCTGCACAGAAAGGAACTCTGTGAATTCTGGGCATGTGTAGATGTTCCTGGAGGAAGGTATCTTTGAATCATGCATTAACTGCGCACACTATTAACACAACAATGTAATATTTCATTCGTGAAATGCATTGAGTCATTAGAAAAGGATCTATAGACAAATTTGCTCATCCTTCAACAGCCTTCAGTGGATTTCTGGATTGTGTGTGTATGGATGGATGTCTTGTCTTTAATTCAGGGCCTTGCTCTGAGATTTATTGCTTGAAGCAAGTGCTCTACCCATTGAGCCACAGCTACACTTTGGGTTTTTTTGTTGTGGTTTTCTTTTTTGCTTATTAAGGAATAGGTTTAGAACTCAGAAGTGGGGAATTGTCACTGGGATAATTTTGCTGAAGGCTAGGACTTTACCCGTTGATTCACAGCACCATTTCCAGGGTTTGATGCGACTAATTGGAGATAAGAGTCTCAAACACTTTATTGCCAAGGCCGGCTTCAAATCTGGATCCTCAGATCTCAGCCCCTTGAGTAGCTAGGATTATAGGCATGAGCCACCACCGGCACCTGGCAACTGGCTTTCTTGATTGTTAACCAGAGATAAAAGTCTCCAAATCTTCCTCACCCAGGCTGGCTTCATGTCAAGATGCTCAGACCTCAGTGTGCTGAGTAGTTGAAGTTAACATTATGGGCTTCAACCATCTGAATTCAGCTGATTTGTGGATTTCCTCCTCCCTCTCAAGACCAGGTCCATTGCATTCTGGGGTGGTTTCTGGCATGTTTCCTCTTTATCCCAATGTAGATAGGTGATTTGGTTAGGTGATATTCCACCCTCTTTGCTAAGACACATATTTTCTGTGATATTATCTCCCAAATCATCAGTTCTCTTTAGCACACTTTCAGCGAACCTCAGTCAATTGTCTGAACACATTAAAGGAGAATTCCAGAAACAAACAATGCATAGTTTGTAAATTGCTCAGAATCTGAACAGTGTGCTGAACCTCTGTCTTTGCAGTGCCGTGTGTAACAGAATGTGAATCGTACCTCATCCAGGGCACCTCATCCAGCCACCCAGCTTTTAGTCCCTTAGAAGCCCTCCTGTCACTAGGTCACATAGTGTTTGGCAGTTTCTGGAAGGGTCTGTGTTCCTGACCTGCTTCACGTGAGGAGACGATGGCACTACAGCACTACAGAAAGGGCAAAGAGGGGCCAGAAAGTGCTTATGTGGAAGGTGAGAGCAAGTGAGACATTATGAGTCTGATCTCCATCACACACTTTCATTAGGATACAATATGATGAGTGCTCTAATCTATTCTTAATGGCCTAGGGCTCTGAATGTACAGTAAGCTGTAGTAAAGGTGTGCATAGGAACGACCATGCTAACTATGTGCATATGCACTGCATTTGTGGGTGGGTCTATATAATTTATAGAATAGAATGTACAATGTTATGCCTTCTATTTTATACCATGTGAGCTCTACACCACGCCTTTGCTCATAAACATACTTGCAACAGCAGGATTTATGCTGCCATTTAAATGTCACAGAGCAAAAAAATCCCTACGGGAAATCTGCATTGTTATAGTCAAGGTAATGTCTGGAAAAGATCTATTAAAATGAAGGAAGCCCATCCTAGCTGTCACTTTATATCCATGAATCTGTCCTAGTGTTTCGTTTTAGTTTAAATTGCATCTTTACTCAACACATATCACTCGACTATGGAGCATTCTCTAGTTAATTTGTTATGAATGTATTTGTATGGGGCTCACAGCATGCTTAGTATTAAATATTATGTCCAGTTATATTCCAGTGATTGAATACATACAGAGAGATGTCCTTGGCTTCTATGTAAGTATTCACCATTTTATGTCACACAACTCTACTCACCACATTCTATCAAGTAGAGATAAAGAATCTCATGGCCTTTGCAGAGCAGCTTATTTTCCAGTCATGTTCCTCAGATCTCATTCTCTGGACTAGCCAGAATTACATGCAGGAACCACTGGCTCTTGGCTTCCATATTCTCTTCAACATCTTATCAACACTTCCAAAGTGGAATAAGAAAATGCTTGGGATCTTCAAACTCTGAAAGGATCCAATTGTCTAGTTGTGAGGGCAGAAAAGGCTGATAATCTTTCTGATACTAATCATTACCAAACTGCCAATAACACTGCATATGCATCAATCAGTTTTACTTAGTGATGTAATAAATAAACATTTCTAAAATCAAATAATGGTTGTTGGTAAGGGAATCTATTTCATTCCAGAAAGAAAACGTTCATAGGTGAATTGTCTTAGCAAATTAACTCTTAAGTCAGGAACTCGTGGCTCATGTCTATCATCCTACTGACTCAAGAGCCTGAAATCTGAGGGTTGCTGTTCCTAGCGAGCTTGTGCAAGAAAATGCTTGAGATGCATCTGCCACTCTCCACTAAGCAACAGGAAGAAGAACTGTGGCTCAAGCAGCAAAATGCTAGTCTTTAGCAAAATTCTCTTAGGCATAGCACCTGAACCCTGAGTTCTACTTTCAGAAAAAGCACACGCAAACACACACACACTCACAAACGTGTGCACGTGGCTAAGAATGTCAATTGGTTTTCAATGCTGAAGTTAAATTATTATTTTATATTATTGAAATTTATTTCCATGTCTGTCATTTACCTATGTGCCCATCAACATTTGTACATGCTTATATTCATTTTTATTCCAAAAATAGTTACTTTTCAGACTTTGAGATAATTGGTCAGGGCAGTATGAGTTCAATTACCCAAGTCTTAAAAAGACAATTTCCCAGGCTCCAGTGGCTCATGTCTTCAGATATTGGGGAAAGTGGGTATCCAACAAGAAAGGTGCTATTCAGTCTGTGGGAGCCTCCATGCATGTATGGAAACATCCCAGGCATTTCCATTCGTTTGCACAATAAATGTATTACTTTAAAAATGTAAAGCTAAGTAGTCTCTGGAGATTACAGTCTCTGTGTTACCTCAATGTTTTTGTTTTGATTTTGGTTTTCAAAGGCTTTAATGAAATCTTAAGAAACTAAGAGACTTGAATAAGTCTGGCTTCTCCTCACTTCTTCAGGAGTTTCACAGCTCTTGTGCTTTCCTTTGACGTCTCCATTCCAACCAAGTTGTTGTGTTTGCTTTTTTTCTTGTCTTGAGATATGGTAACTGAATCCACGACTGCACAGGACAGAGCTTCTCCAGCATCTAAAGCTGACAGGAAGCATAAGTCCCAGGTATTGTGAGGGCCTATGCAGACCTTGTGCGTGGGAACAAGGGCTTCACACCTGGCTGGATGCAGATGGTTAGAGCAGCTTTATTTGCAGGAAGTCAAAGTGGAGGCAACACAAATTCCTACGATGGGCACAAGGTCAAAGCAACTGTTGTGTGTCCTGGAAGAAAATTATCCACATGCTGAAGATAGGAAGAGGAAACCTACTCAAATGTGGAGAAGAGGCTTTAGAATAACAAAGCATGGGACCAAAGTGCATTATATGAATGTACAAACACTAAAATGAGACCACTTTCAGTACTGAAATAGCTAATTAAATGGGGCAGTGTCTGTCTGACTTACATATGCTTAATTAGGATCAGATTTGAAGTTGGCTGGGCAGGCAAATACAAGAGACTCTGACTGCCAATAACTACCAAGAAAAAAGAGCAGGAAGTGGAGCTGTGGCTTAAGTGATCAGAGTGATATCAGGAAAATCACCATGGCCATGAGTTCAATTCAAAGGACTTGTGAAAAGGAAAGAGAGAAAGAAAGGCAGCAGGAAAGAAAGAAAGAAAAATACACACAGAGAAACAGAGAGAAGAGAGACAGGGAAAAGTAAAAAATAATATAGAAAGGAAAAAGACATAGAGAACGGAAGAAAGAAAGAAAGAAAGAAAGAAAGAAAGGAAGGAAGGAAGGAAGATGGACAGAAAGAAAGGAAGGAAGGCAGGAAGAAAGGAAGAAGCAAAATATATTAAAGGACATTACTAAATTGCTACAAAGAAATGAACTGATAAATACCTTCAATAATAAGGATGAATAGGCACTTATGAAAATAAAAGAAAATGTTCAAATGAATTCTCTTGTATGATCCAGGTCATACAACAGTTTACAAAAGACAAAACTGTAGAGTTAGATCACATGAGCACTGGCTAAGGTTTGGATTAGTGGAAGGTGTGGGAAGGTGGTGGGTGTGGCTGTGGAAGGGGAAATAAATAGTATGTCTCCAGGGGAATCACCCGGGCATCTACTGTGACTGCATGGAAGTTCTGCTGGACTGGGTTTGGATTTGCACAAAGATTCCTGATAAAAGCTTGGTCCCAGGGTCAGTGAGAAGAGACGTTGGGGTCTTTTTGAAGAGAGACCCATGTAAAGATCATCTAGTGACTAGGAAGCTGGTCTCCGAATGAGAAAAACTCTGGAGATCTGGTTGGTTCCCCAGAGAGGAGTGCACCTAAAAGATATCACCTGCTGTGTCCACTCTGCCCAGCATCCTGGATCAGCATGAGCTTTCTCCACAGTGCTCTTGGTCACAGAGATTGAGCCAGTCCAGGGCACTGACCACAGGCCAAGTTTCAGAATACCATGATTTGGATATTCATCCTTCATGATTATCAATTAAACATCTTGTCTTTGTTAAATATCTAGGCCCAGGCATATTTAGAGCACTGAAATGTCAATGAATATACTGGGTTATGATGCATGGCTATATTAAATGGAAACAGAAAAATGTATGTAGTAAGTGCAGTAATTTAACAATAGCAAACATATATATATATATGTGTGTGTGTGTGTGTGTTTTATATGTGTATGTATGATTGAATTAAGGAGTTGAAAAGAGGTGAAAGAGGGCAGAGGATATGTCAGCCTGGCAGTTATGGCATGAGCCTTAGAACCATGACAACACAGAACGAGGAACTACCAACTCTCAGCTTCCAGGCAGTTGACTGCGGCTGCAGTCATTTCTGCTGTCCACAGCCACGAAATGGACAAAGACAAGTGTTCACTGCAATCCCCACACACACCATCCGTGGCTTCCCAGCATGAGGTAGTCTGTTAAATACTTGTTTTGGGATTCCTTCTAGAGGGGGCCCTGGAAAGTGTTCTGTCTTCCTTCTCCTGACCTTTTGCACTGACTCTGACCTTCAACACTGTTCATAAAAGTGACCCCTATTCTCACTGTTTAGCTTGGGGTGAAGACAGGTGTGCACATATTCTCAGAGGAGATGGGAGTGAGGCTAATGGGAGATGTTGTGGATGAAGCTCTGCCCACACGTGAGCCAGTGAGCAGAAGTTTCCACACTATTGATGTAGTGACCCTTACCTACAGAGCCACAGCTCTACTGACAAGAGACACAGTACCACCAACAAATCTAAGGACTTACTCACATTTAGGAATTCTTAGGGGTGTCACGTATTTCCTGATGTTCTTTCTCAAATTTCTCTTGCTCCAATACTGAATAATGATATAAATAAGGTGTCAAAAACCTTCCAAGTAGGTACAGTTATGCCACTTTTCATGGTGGAAAAAAAGCAATTTGGAATTCTTTGTGAATATTCATATTATGCCATAAAAATGCTCTTCTCACGTTTGGTCAGTTTGCTGTGGTCATCTGCTTAGCCTTGCCCTAACATTTCTCCTGGCTCACTGCTCCTTTGTCAGATTCTTCTCGTATCCTGGGACAGGTGCATTAGCTTCCTGCCTTGTTCTTTTCCCCATCTTTTAGAGAAGAAAAAGTCCAGGATCTGTTCCTTAATATAATCTGTCCTCCTTATATCTTTAGAAGTGATAAAGATTTTCTGTTTGCTTTAATATCTAAAGCACAAAGCATCATGTTAGCAGTGACATCCTCAGGTTAGGATTGAGATGGCCACCTGTGGCACTGTGTGTCCCCATCCATTTGGCATAAAACTTTGGGACATATGTTTACACTGACTGTGTGTGGTGTTGTTGTGCAGCAGGAAAACCATCTTCCTGAGGAGGATGCTCAGCAGGACAAACCTGTGTCCCCGGAGGACAGTGATAGAGCCCTGCTCATCCACAACCCAGTGCAAATGAGAAGAGGCTGGAGGAGGAAGAAGCGGCACCTCTTCCTCTTCAGTAATGTGTTGCTGGTGTCTAATACCAAGTACGTATGGACTGCATGCTCTCCTGCAAAGCACACAATGCTTTTCACTCACAAATGACTTTATATAACCATTACCTTAAGACAGCTTAGAATTTTTATTTGTATAGAAGTTTAGATTCCTTGCTTAATTCTCAAGACCATAGTGTAGACTGAAGAAAGTAACATGGCCTTGTGGTCCAACCCCCGTCTCTCCCAGCACAAAGGGTTTCAGGCAGGAGGATACAGAGTTAGAGCCTAGGCTAGACCACATACAAAGGCCCTATCTACAAAAAAGTAAAACAACCAAAACCATAATGATGTGGCAGTCTTTATCCAATTTAAATATGACCAAATAAAAGCAGATAATGGGAGAGTAATGATTTCAGTTTAGCTGATTGACTCTTCCTGAAATGTAAGTAGAAACCTAAGCAGCCCAGGGCAGCATGCTCACAATTGTGTTCCCAGCCACTCAGGAGGCTGAAACTTGAGGAATGTGAGTCAAATCCAGTCTGGCAGAGATGTCTATACAATTACTCTCCAAAAAGCTAGAAGCAGGGATAGGACCCCAGTGATAGAGTGCTACCTTCATAAACAAAGGTCAGCGACAGTAACAAGGCCTTGAGTTCAAACCCATTGACTTCCCCACAAAAGAAGTAATAAAATAAGGGTGATGGTGTGTAATTCTCTTTACAGATATAAGAAATGCTTTAAGATAAAAGATGCAATTCCACTGCATAACCTGTCTATGGCAGAATGTGAGGACAAAGTAGCAAAGGATGATGGGAGTTCCACAAAGTCCTTGGTCTTGAGTTGGCCCAATGAGAAATACAAGGTCACTTTCCGGTAAGACTGACAGCTATGCCATGTGCATACGTTGAGTTCTGCTATGAGAAAGCCACATACATATTTTCCAGCAACAATGGAAGATATAACTTATTTACATCTAAAATTTATTAGAAGAAAAAAGGTTGTAATTTGATTGTTTCCTAGGCTGATCTTTCACCTTTGAATTTAATAATAACCTTTTATACAAACACCTCCTGACATTTTTAGATTCCAATATATTCGAATGGATGAATATTGAAGTGGTTGTGAGCAGTGAATTTCAATGGGTTTACAGAATCTTGTTGGGGGAGAGTGGATGTTCAGACTGTGGAAGACCAGGTGTTACCTATGTATTGAATCATAGTAATAGAATTCATTCAGCAAGTGTTAGTGAATCCTAAAAGTATTTTTTGAAAAATTTATTTTGCACTCCTAGTCATTTTCTGTAGGGACAGATTTTAATTCCATAAATAGCTATAGATCATTAAATACAAAGTGCTTGACTTGCTCTGTAGCAGACTGATATATTTATTCTTTGTATGTAGACTGTATGCTATTTGGTGTTTGGGAAATCTGAAGCAGGATTTACTGGTAATGTACAGGCCAGATTTTCCAGCACACATTCCTAGACTTGCCTGAAGACACAGAATGCAGTTAGACAGGTCGAAACAGGAGGATTCAGAAGGAAGGTGTCAAGTGTTTATTCTTGGTCTCAAACTGCACCTCACATTTCTACCAGTTTTGTATATGAGATCACATTGCATGCAAGCAGTTTACCTTTCCTCACAGCCAAGGTCTCACACATCCTCAGAAGTTTGAGATACAGAAGAAAAATGGCTCCAAAATCATCAGCTTATAAATTCTCTAGTGAATATGTCTTGAAAATGATAAAACAAAATAATTGGGAAGATGGATAGCTGTGTGTCAATCTCTGGAGGTCTTCTCCATGGCATATTTCAGTGAAGGTTCTCAGTTCTTATATTGCAGGGGAACTCCAGGATACAGATTTATGGAAGCTGGTAAAATTTGGAAATAGAGGTGTTCCTAGAAACTACATCTTTAAGGAAAATTAAAATATGGCAATTAGGTCCTTATAAGTTTCTCCATGTCAATCCAAGTTCTCTTCCACACCAAAGTCTAATTCACATCACAGTCAGATCACCAGGAAAAAGCAGAGTCCATCAAACCCCAGTTATGAGTCAGTTCTTATTCCACTCGCATTCACAATGATACTCCTGGACTGCCAGCCTCTTTAAGGATAGACTTAAAATCAAAGCATGAATGTGAAATGTAGCATAATATTTTCTATCTCTTAAATCACAGGTCTTCAGAGCTAAAAGATACATGGTGCTCTTTACTTCAAAGGTTGGTAGTGCTTGTAGCTTTTTTATTTGTTAGTGAATGAATAAAAGTCCCTACAAATAATGTTCCCAATGGATTCTCCCCATATTGATAGAAATTATGTGTCCCGGGTAAACTTATAAATAGAGTGCACTTTTTATTTCATAAGAAAATTTGGTTGTAAGCCCTAAGTTCTCCTAGCTTCAACTGATAGACATGAGTGAATAGATTCTAAAACATATGTAGGTGACTAGGCACTGTCATCCTGGCTACTCAGGAGATTAAGACCTGAGGATTGTGGTTCCAAACCAGCCCAGGCATGAAAGTTTATTGAGACTCTTATCTTCCAGAAACTCCCACTAAGTTGAAAGTTAAGTGTGGATCAATAGTGTGATGGTCTCGAGCTAAAAAGCTCAGGGTCAATATTCAGGTCCAAGGTTCAAGGTCCACAACTGGAACTATGTGTATGAGTGTGTGTGTGTGTGTGTGTGTGTGTGTGTGTGTGTGTGTTTGTATGCATGCATAACTCCAGAAATAAACATATATACATATACATACATACATATGGACTTATATATGCATATGTATTACTCAAAGAAATTGGGATTCTAGTAGTACACAGGAAGTTATTATTCCTCCTCTTCACATAGTAAATTTTTAAAAACAATGGATCTGCTTCCCAAATGTCATTTCCTTGGCTATCACTTGCATTCTGGATCTCATGCTTTTTTCTGTCAAACAATATTCTATATTTTCAAACAACTAGCTAATACCTTGTGCTCTTTTTCATTATTATCCAATTTATCACTATAGCAACATTCAAAAACAGACGGAACTCCAGAAGTGTAATCCCTTGCAGAACTTTGCCAAAGATTTCCAGAAGGCTGGCTCTGTAAGTGTTTTTAAGAATAAACAGGAGGGGCTGGGAAGTTGGCTCAGTGGTAGAGCGCTTGCCTTGCAAGCATGAAGCCCTGGGTTGGATTCCTCAGCACCACATAAGCAGGAAAAAAAAAAGCCAACAGTGGCGCTGTGGCTCAAGTGGTAGAGTGCTAGCTTTGAGCTGAAGAGCTGAGGCACAGAGCCCAGGCCTACAGTTCAGGCCCCTGACAGGACCATCCGGAACCCCTTGCCCCCCAAAAAAATAAACAGGGAATATCCAGTTGATCTCTTAGGCAGGATGGAGTCTGGATAGTCCTTGTAGGAAAGCACAGAGTTGCCTCTGCAGGATCCATTTCAATGCTGAGGGTGTTTAGATATAGAATTTGCTAGGTCAGCTTGGGACTAGTGACTCACCCCTGTAATTCTAGCTACTCAGAATGCTAGATCTGAAGACTGTGGTTCAAAGCCAGCCCAGGCCAAAAAGTCCATGAAACTCTGAGATCCAGTAGTCTACTCACAAAAATCCAGAAGTGATGTTGTGCCTCAGGTGAAGAGTTGTAGCCTTGGGCAAAAGAAACCAGAGACAGAGCCCAGACCCAGAGCTCAACTCTAATATTATCCAAAAAAAATCAAAAAGACAATAGAATTTGGTAGGTCTCCTTTGTTCTTTCACGTCACATAGCTCACTGCGTCCTTACTAGCTCCTCTCTTCCTCTTCTTAAACAGTAGATTAAGCTACCTGCCTGCTTCTATGCCCATTCCTTTAAGTGGAAGAAGTCCAGGGCTCTCTTTCTATATCTGCCTGCAACCATTTTCAGAATGACCTACTTTTCTGCTCGCTTTTGAGCCACAAAGTGCTTTGCATGTTAGTTACCAAGTATCAGTTGAGGAAATGTTGCATTTTGCACCACTAAATTTGGGCATAAAGCTGTATCCCATGCTTGAGTACTGACTGTGCTGTGGTGTTGCTGTGCAGCAGGAGAGCCATCATCACGAGCAGAAAAGTCAGCAGGACAGACCTGTGTCCCTGGAGAAGCCCTGCAGAACCTTGCTCATCCACAGCCCAGTGCAGATGCAAAAAGGATGCAAGAGGAAGAAGCAGCACCTCTTCCTCTTCACTGATTTATTACTTGTGACTAATGCCAAGTACGTGTGGACTGCTCACTGTCCTGCTCAGCACAAATGCTTCACACTAGCAAACGGCATTTAGATATCAGCATTTAGTTCACAGGTGCTTTGTCAATTTTGTATTCAAAGGATCAGATTCCTTGTTTATTACTCCGGTGTTCATGAAGCTCCTATGTTGTGTAATTGTTGAGAATACGATCAACAATGAAGACACCACCTGGCAGGCTGTTGATCCTCTAGTCACAGCACATAGATTTTTGAGGCAAAATCTAGAGTTAGGGTCCAGGCTACAGTATATATATATAAAGGCCAGGTCTCAAGCACTCATAACACAACATAATCAAGAATGTGATAGACAGATAATCTTGTATGAGGAGCTCAAAATTATGACACAAGAGAGAATAGTTTGGGAGAGTAGCTAGTTCTTAACATGACACATCTAAGATAAACTAAGAGAGATGGTGTTTGTTGCCCTTTTTAGGTATAAGAAATGCTTTAAGATTAAAACTGTGGTCCCACTGCGTGCCCTGTGGATGGCTGACTGTGGGGTCAATTTGGACAAGGGTGGTCATCACTCCAGAAAGTCCCTTCTTTTGGGCTGGCCCCTGGAGAACTTCAAGGCCATCTTTGGGTAAGACTGACCACTGCACCCTGAAAGCAGCAGGGAAATAGCAAAAGAGTTATCCTTCGTTAATCACTTAGCTATATCAGCTATCACTTATAATGACTTTCAGTAACCTTGAGCATTGTTCCTACTAATGTCAAGTAAGTTTTCTAGGTTCTAATAAAACGTAGTAGAGTTCAGGAAATTCTCTAAGGAAGTAAAACAGTACTTTTCCTTTCCCCTGTTTTTTCCTTGGAAATGCATACTGTTGATTTCTGGATCAAGGATATTCCATGTAAATGTCATGTTTCTTCTGGGTGCCTTGATCTGAATGATTACTTTGTAAAGTATTGGAAGAGCATATCCAGCTCTGTCAGTTTTATCCAAGGAGAAATGGAAGGTAGCCCTGGTGTGAGATGAAGTATGGTCAGGAGGCTTGCATCACACAGTGGCAGGGATTCCATTCAATCCATTTTTCTTCTACAGCAGTCTGCCTCACATTACAGTAAGATCACCCTTATAAGCCCAAGAGTCCATCAAACCCCAATTAGGATTAGGATCAATTCTGTGTCTGCTTGGACACCAATGAATTGATAGTACTTTTATCTTTAATGACTGTAAAGATATTGTGTATGAGATGTAGTTTAATAATGTCTCTGCTTTTATTTTGCAGTTCTTGTGAAGAAAAAGAAAAATGGATTAGATTTCTGCAAAGGTATTAAGCAAGTGCTTTTGTTTAATGTTTAGTTTGTTAGGGAATGTGTACCTGAAAATCAATATCTTCAATACATTCTGCTCCATTTTCTATGGAAATTATTTGCCATGGCTGCAATTCAAAATCATAAACAGTCTTTATTTTTAAAGACATTGAGGTTATCCTCCCTAAATCTCCCTTCACTTTATTGATGAACTTGAGCTAAAATTTTCTGACAATATATTCTGGTCATCAGGCACCAGTGTCTCAATCCTATTATCCCACTGCTCAGGATGCTGAGATATAAGGTCTGCAGGTTGAAGCCATTCTGTATAAGATCGTTAAGAGGCACTTATCTCCACTTAACTGTCAAAAGAGCCAGAAGTGGTGCTGTGGCTGCAGTGTGAGAGTCACAGCCTGGAGCAGAGAAACAGTACACAGACATTGAGTGCAAGGGCCACGTTTGGCCACATGTATATTCCCATGCTCCATTGAGCTAGCTCAGAGCCACTGTTGCTTTCAGTTGTCTAGGCAGGCTTCGGCCCTCCTATCTAGATGGTGATCTGTGAAACCCTGAATCTAATACCTTCCCCAAGGTCACATTCCAGGACACTGTTCTCTTTCAAATCCTATTTCCCAACAATGCTATTGCATTGATTCAAATCTATAAAAGCTCCATAAGTGTTTATAAACTATGAAATACAGATTGAAAAATATTAACACTAAAGATGGATTTGAAAAATAAGTTACCAGCTAATAATTGTGCTACTCTGGGTTGAATGAATCAGGCATATCAACCTTGGAAAGGAGGAAGATGATGAGGACAGCGTTCCCCTGCAGGTCTTCACCGAAGAAGTTAAGAACAATCACTTCGTAAGTGTTATGTAGAATAAAGTGGAAATTTCCAGTTACTTGCTTAGGCTGGAAAGGTGGGAGATTTTATAAATTATCAATGGTAAGGAAACTTTTAAGAACAACGATAGGAAGAAAATTATTAAAGAACAAAATTGAGAGATGAGCTTGATTCACTTATATCTACAAATATAAAGATTAGAGCAATGAGTCAATGTCAGTACTATATGTTCTGAACAATTATCTTCCACTTGGAACAATTTGGTTTTCTGTTCATTGTATCATAGCTTCCTGTATTTGAGAATCGATTTCCAACATTCATGTCTGAATCTGTTTTGGGTTACTATATATTTTAATCACTGTATTACAAAGTGAGAGAAAACTTTGATGGAAATATAATACTGTGGCCTGCAATGGGCTCATGTTTGAGATCTGAGGATTGTAATTCACAGCCAGCCTGGGAAGGAATGACCTTGAAACACTTACCTCCAAATGAATAGCAAAAAAAGGTGGAAGTGGCGCTGTGGCTCAAGTGGCAGATGTGAGACTTGAATCACAATGCTCAGGTACAGAATTCTGTCCCTGGGTTTCAGCCCCATGAGGTACAAAAATAAGTCATTTTATTTACCTATGACTTTAGCCTAAGAAAGCAAGACCAGCCGGCACTGGTGGCTCATACCTCCTGTCATCCTAGCTACTCAGGAGGCTGAGATCTGAGACTGTAGTTGGAACACAACCCTGGCAGAAAACTCCCAATGGGATTCTTTATCTCCCTCTATCCACTCAAAGCCCCAAAGTAGAGCTGTGGGCTCAAAGTGCTAGAGCACTAGCCACATGCAAAAAGATCTCAAAGAAGGACTCCAGGACATGAAATCAGGCCTCGTACCCAACATTCACAACAAAAGCCAAAGAGAAATCACAAAAGCAAGATCCTTTAAAAGATTGCTTTATCATGTGGACATGTATGACTTTCATTTATTCAATACATGTTTACCTTATAGTAAGAAACTTTATTCACTTTCTTTAGCTAACATGTATAAATTTTGAAGGAAATTTTCACATTTAATATACATAAATTTTCACAGTTTTATTGTAAAGAAGGTCAATTTTATCAGTAAATGGGGATAGTCTTCCTGGAATAAGAGTACTTTTTATATTATTTTTTATTTATATTTGGAATGGTTATCATGAATTCCATTTGTTTTTGTGGAATTACTAAAAGATGGAACAATACCAAATATTGTATAGAACATCAGAATCTGTTGCCTCAATTTTCTTATGTAGAAACATTTAAATTAAGTTTTTAGGTAATTTTTCCTCTGTAAGTTGTTCTAAGACATTATCAGCCTGCATGACTACTTCTGAAGAATATTGGTATTCTTTATATCTATACTCTCTCTTCTTTACTAAATTTCAGTATTGTGTGTTTATGTACATAGGCACATGTTCATTATATAAATACACATGTATCCATATGCATACACAAGATAGTATTTAGAGGGGAAAGCAGAAGGACACAACATTACTAAGTGTATGCTAGTAAATGTCTTGAAAATGATTGATCAGTTTCAAGTTCCATACTCATGGCTGGAGGGAGAGGAGGCTGCATGGTTCTCAGTGGATAGCACAGACTTGTCTGTTCCTGACTCACTCCAATAGCAAAAATGCTTAGAGAACAATCTGTTAGCTCAGCTCTACATGATAAAAGTGGGCTTTACTGAGGTCTAAGTTTCCTGAAGTAAAGATTGCAGGTGCATGTCATTTCTCCTGAAGAGCTGAGTGTCTGCCTATTGATTGATAGTCAGCTTGTGGGAAGACTCCATATTCATTCTTGTGGGTCCAGGGCAGCTCTGTGGTACCATCCTACCTGACAAGGTTCCTATTTGACCTTGTCTCTTGAAAGACATGTCACTGAATTTTAGGCCTTCACAATTTTCCCCTCTCAGTATGTTAATGGTTTTCCATTACCTTTTGTTCTCCATAGTCTCTGGTGTCTCTTCAGCTGTCATTCAGATTTGACCTATGTGCAGTTTGTTTCCATGTGTCTGAATTGCTTTCTCCTGGCTTCATGTTATACAAATAAATGAAGAAACAGTTCTACTCAAGGCTTTGTGCACTATACAGTTGTGGCCTTTAAATACCTGAAATCTCATTTTGCTTGACTGACCAGGAAACTAATTGGCGATAACTTTACAATAATTCTGCTCGTTTTCTTAATATGTACCTTTTTTCACATGTGTTTTATAGCCAATAACTGTATTAGCAAAAAGCTCAGATACAGTGAAGGATGTTATCAGAAAGACACTCTCCACCCTTGGAATACAAGTAAGTTATCTGTAAGCTCTTTTTAAATTAAAAGCCAAATTTCTAATGGAGATGAATAGAGATGCATTTATGCCCATATGTGTACTGCTGCACTACTAACATCAGTCTTCTCCTGGCCTCAAGATTGAGAACATGCAGGCAGCTGGACATGAGATGAATCTATACTTGGGTTCTTAGAATCTCATTCTTAATCTCATGCCAAGTGCAATTGAACACACAAGGAAGTTGACATATAATTTGGACATGCTCTCTCCATATATTTCTGTTATATATAAATGTCTATCTATGATGAGCTAGTGTAATACTCTGAGTAAGAAAGTTTCAGGAAAGGAAGGTGTGGCTGATGTCTGCAGTCATAGCTACTCAGGAAGCCAGCCCATCACTAACCCCCCAAAAGTCAAAAGCAGAGTTTTCCTTGTTAGAAGCACAGCTGTGTAAGGCAATGTGTCCTACTTCGGTCCACAGTGAGAAGCTTGGTGTGACACTCAGTCCTTCTCTCCCCCAGGGCTCTGAGAGTGACTACCAGTTGTGGCTCCATTCTGAAAATGAAGAAGCTCCCTTTGTCTTCATTGGTAAATATGAAAGCAAATTTCAAATGGGAGGGAATGGTGTCAAAGTTGGACTTCTAAATCTCCAATACTGATACTTTAAGTGTTAAGCTTAATATTACTTAGAGAAAATATTGCCTATATTGGCTTTATTCACTTGAAATTTAGCATTTGGGCATGATATTGGACAAGATGCCGTGTATTCGTAAACTCATTTGTTGAGTAGTAACTGCTTTGTACCACTACATAAAGATAAGAAACATGAACTACAAATAAAATTGAGGTTTCTTGATTAAAATAAGGGGTTTTGTTTTCATAAAGTAGAAAGCAGATTGGAAATTCATTGTCAAAGTCTGGGCTCCCGTTCCAATGAAGTCCCTGCTGTGTTTTCTCACCATAGGGCATGAAAATCCCTATGTGATTAAAAAGAGTCAGTTTGGAGAGACTGCATTCCAGCCACGAGGACCAAGGCCACATGAGACTCACACTCCCCAGAATCCTATCCTGGAGCAGTGCTATCCAGCCACAGGAGGCCGGTTCATTCTGAAGTCAAGGCAGGCAGCTCAGGGCCAACAACTTAATGGTGAGTCCCCTCACTTCTATATGGTTACATAGTTCTCTACCTTCTGTACAATTGAGGACCTCTAGGGTCTCTTAAAGCATTTGACATGCATAAAAACACATCTATGTAAATGGAAGCAGGATACCTATGGCTCAAGCTGTAATTCCGGCTACTGAGGAGGCTGCAATCTGATTTTCTCAGAGTAAAGTCAGTGTGCAAAGCAAAGTCTTGAGAGTCTTATCTCCAAATGTCCATAAAAAAGCTGGAATAGAACTGTGACTCAGAGCTAAAGGGTTCCTTTTAAAGAGAAAGCTCATGTCAGGGACAAGGCTCCAGAGATCACTAGGTAGCCTGTGGGAGGACATGAAGAGAAGAAAAGATGTCAACATCCTCCACAGTTTCTGGAGAATATTGAATGTATACAGCAAGCTTGAATTAGAGTTTTTTCCTTAGTGAAAACTAGAATGTGACTAGAGTCACCCAAAAGGAAAACATTTGCATTTTTTTTGGTCAGTTGTGGGGCTTGAACTCGGGGACTGGGCTCTATCCTCAGGTCTTCAACTCAAGGCAAGCACTCTAGCACTTGCCCCAGAGTGCCTCTTCCAGTTTTCTGGTGATTTTTTTGAAGAAAAGAGTCTCACCAACTTTCCTGCTGGGGCTGGCTTTGAACCACCAACCTCAGATTGCAACCTCTTGAGTAGCTAGGATTACAGTTGAGAGCCACCAGTGCCAGAGTAACATTTTCATTTTTACAGCCCAAATAGGATGATGTTTTGAACGCCTCTGCTGGGACAAGAGAGCAGAGACAGTGTAAGACAACCTGAGTTTACCTCATTTGCAATAATCAGTATATGTCTAGGGTAATTTTATCAGATGAGCAGAAACGAAAAGCTCTGTAGTATGACCACATCAGATGATGTTAAGGGAAATGAACACCAAGATATGAACAGAAGAGGTCTTTCTTTGTGGTTGTTATTTGTAATGTACAATGAGATTTGTGTTTCCTTTGTATGTTCTTCACTCTATGGTATATCCTTTGGGGTCACTGTGCTTGAATTTGACACTGTGCACCTTCTATAAATTTATCTACTTTGGGAAGGGTATGGAAATAATAAGGACACAGGTTGGCCCATTGCAATAATGCTACTGAAAAGATACTTAGTTGGAAATAAAATTTATAATGTTGGGGAGAGAGGAATGGAGCAGGTGAAGGAGAGAAGGAACAGTTGGAGAGCCACAAAGGAGGGGTTAACAATTCTTGACAAGGAATGGACTCAATACCTTGCTCATGTAACTAACACCTTTGTACATTATCTTTATGTATATGAATATGTATCTATATATATATGTAAAGAGCATGACAAAAAAAGAAATGTACTCATTGTCTTACTCATGTAATTGTAAACCCTTTGTACAACATCTTCACAACTATATTAAAGTAAATAAACCCCACAAACAAAAACCAGACATCTCCTAGTCTTTCACCTGGCAGGCACGCCGTGTGATAAGGGGAGGTAGCCTGATACAGGAAGTCATCAATGGGACACATATAGAAATTCAAATAGGAGGAGAATGGCTCTCAATGGGAATGGTTATAAAACTCGACTGGAATGTTAGTTTTCCCTTTCAGAAGGGAAGGAAACACCTGACAGCCCTACTTCAACTCAGGAACTTTGTAGGTGCAAGAGAGCTGGCCACAATAATCAGAAAGCTAAACTGAGTGTGCTCAGGCCCCTAGCGATAACCAACGGTTTACTGATTCGGGCAAAGATTCCATAGTAAAGGGAATTAAACCATTAGAGAATGGGGGTAATTTGACACACAAGCACAGCTTCTGGGAAATTAACGTGATCTCTTGAAAACTGTTGCTTCTGTAGAGTCAGAGCAGAATAAAGAAGGAAGGAGAAGATCTTTCATCAATTGGCTTTTTGGGCAGCGGTCCAGCACAGCCAAGGACAACAGACCCCTGAAATCTTCTTCTGCAAAGAGGAAACTTCTCTATGGGGCTTCCCTGGAGGCTGCTTGTAAGGATGGCAAACTACCCTCCCCTCTTCTGGTAGGTCCCAGTTTGGTGTCTGCTGCCCTTCTGAGGAGAGGAACCTCCTGAGTAGGAGGGAAGGGAGAGGAGTATTGTCATGGAGCCCCAGGTCCAATTCAGCAAAGCATCAGACAATGGGTGGGGGTGATTTGTTACTATTACTACAAGGCATAAACATGTCACAATGTACAATTCCCTAAGTCAAGACCAACAGGTAAGTATGGGGATGGTGCACCAGGAGCCACATTTCCTGCTGCTGGCCTACAGTACCAGGGTCTGTGCATGTGAAAGTCTCTGTACCCTTCTTTCATGCTTCCTCTCAGCTTTATTCTTCCATCTTACAAATGTCTCCATTCACATACCTAGACATTCCTCAGACACTCCTCAGTCTAGTAATTTACACCTATTAGACAAGATCATATTTTAATGGTCCCTCGAATCAGAAAAGCCCACTGGGTGTTGTGGGTTTTCAGACAGGAAGATGGACAGATAGTGTTTAAAAGCTCTGTCCTTTCCATGAGGGAAGATGGAAAAGTTCTGAGGAAGCAGGTCACACAGTATTGTGTTTGTACTGAATGCAAATGGACAGTGTGCTTCAAACGGGCCAAAATGGTAACTCCTTAGGTTATGTATGCAAAAAGGAAAAGAAAGATATTACTTTGCTTTCATTTGTTTGAAAAAGAAGCTTCAATGTCTGGTAGAAACCACCAAACTCTAAGGACCGAGGTAGAGTATCATTGAAAAACCATTGATATTGTGTTCACTGTTTGTTTCTTCATGGTATATTAACCAGGCAACAGTGGGTCACACCTAAATCCTAGTTCCTCAGAAGTGTGAGATTGAGTGTAACATCTGAGACTTCTGCTCCATAGCTAGCCCAGACTGGAATGTTCATGAGACTCTTGTCTTTAATGAAGCACTGAAAAAGCCGAGGTGGAACTTCAGCTGAAGTTTTAGGCCAATAGACTTGAGCATCAAAGTTCAGTGACAGCACTCAAGCCATGAGTTCAAAGCTTCAGGACATGGATACATGCACACCAAAGAACCTAATTTACTATAATGTGTGTGTGAGGATTGGATGAATGGATGTCCATCATGCGTACAATCACTAACACATGATGGGAATTTTCCCTTGGATGCAACAGAGAATGCCCTGGTCTCACTTTGTACCAAGGAATTTTAACAGGCAGATAGGCTCACCCTTGTTCTAATCTCACATTTGGAAAAATAATAGAAAATCTAAAAATGGACATACCTACTGTACAAGAAGTACATTATTATACTCCCACGTTATTGGGACACTGGAACCTGGAGGAATAAAATTTCAAGCCAGCCCAGGAGGAAATGTCCACTAGATTACTATTCCAAAATATCTAGCAAAAAGGAGGATTAGAAGTTTGGGTCAGGAGAAAAAAAGGTAGCCTGGCAAGTGGGAGTTTGAACTTCACAGGAGCCATATGTGGGAAGGAAGGAAGGAGGGAAGGAAGGAAAGAAGAGTAGGAAGGAAAGGATATAGGGAAGGACAAAGAGTGAATAAAGGATTGAGGGAAAGGAAAGGCTTAGGAATGGACTGTGTCCAAGGTCACATTACAATGACAACACTCTCCAACACTCTGAAACAGGGGACACCAAGATAGAAGCAAAGAAAGCAAGGCCCCAGTGATGAATACAATCAGGGGAAACTTCATAGTGGAATAGGTATAAATATGGTGTGAAGAATCTAACAACTACAGAAGGTATAAATGGGAAATTAAAAAAGAAGAAATGCACAGGAAGCTAGCATTCTTGGGAAGGTGTGAGGGGACACCTGTGTAAGAAGGAGGCTGGGCCAGCAGAAGCTGCAAGTATAAAGTAGCAGGTGAAAGAGTCAATTCACTACACAGACAAATCCGTTCACTGCTCAGTATTTCTGAGTCTGACCCTACAAGAAAATAACAACAACAAAATATATTTCCAACAACTAAACATAATTATAAATGAGGTCTCCTAGCTTGAGCACTGGAGCCTTGCACACTCAGACATCCTACTTAAAGAAGTGTGAGGTGGTGCTCTGGGCTGGTGGACATGGAGGACCCAGGCTTTCTTTCCTATCCTCCACACAGGAGATGATTTCCTTCCTCAGTCAGGAGGGGCGGCTCACCGAGGACATCTTCAGAAAGTCAGGCAGCTTCAAAGCCTTCAGAGCCCTCCAAGAAAAACTGATGTTCGGAGCCCCAGTGGACCTGCACCAGGAATCCGTGATTGTGGTCGCCACTGTGTTAAAGGTAGGACACAGCCAGCAACACCCAGGGAGGCAGCTTCACTCTGAGAACACAGCACTGCATCACCAGCACCACAATCACCCAAGAACCACGAGGGGCCTCACACATCAAGCATGTGGGAAATGAAAAGACACATGTCTGTGTGTTCTGTCTGTTTACTTTGTCTTCTCACCTCATCTCCTCTCATCTTCCCACCTGAACACCCATACCCAATATGCCTAATGAGTGATCTGATTTATTGTATGGCTGTAAATGGCCATGACAATACAACTATTAGCACAAACAAGTGCTGCTAAATATTTGCCAAACAAGCACCCTGCACTGCTTTCTTTAAGGAAGGGTAAACAAAAGCACAAAATCATGTAGACGTTGTAAACTTTTTTAGAGAAAGGATCAGAGATTCCCTTCATAACCAAAGTTGAAGGCCTGAATGAGTCCCATCATGTTTTGACAGGCCACCATAGTCCAGAAATATAAACTATACATTTTGCTCTTTGTGAACACCATTGCAGAAAATCATGTGACAATGACTAAGAATGGCTTTATAAAAATAATTTTGTTCTCACTTGCTCTAGGTCTTTTTTATGTCCTTTCACTGTTGGTGTAGACATCAGCCATGCTAATAATTTTTATCCAGGAAGATAGGCATGCATTACTGTGCATGGAATAACAACTTTGTACTGCCCACTTGAAACTCACATCACTGACTAGCCAGAGGTAGACTAGGGCATCTCAGCTTCTCTGGTCTTGCACTTGGTGATAACATGACAGACGAATACAGAGTTCTGCTGACCAAGCCTGGAGATGAATATAAGCTCAGGACCATGATGAATGTACCATGGAGCCATGTCGAGAATGTTAACATAACACCCAACACTGTGGGCATTTTCCCCTTTTGTGTGTATATACATTCTAATAGGCTAAGTTACGGGATCAAGAATTAGTGATCCCTTGTTCAAAATGATCTTGAGGGAGAATCTTTCATGTGCAGGTCACTAACGTTGAGATTCACAGGTCCAAAGTTGGCAACATCTACATTCTTTTTTGTTTTTTATTGGGAAAGTTATGGGTACGTTTCTTATCAAGAATTGTTGCCTCCTCCTTTGTTTCCCCTTCCCATCCCTTCCCATCTACCCCCCACCCCTTTTACACACACACACACACACACACACACACACACACCCTGCGCCAGAGTTGTACAGTTCCTTTTTTGACATAACTTCTTGTACATCTCATTGTTGCAATGAGTACAGCTTTGATCCTATTTAAACAATTTTTTTCTTCCCCTCCATAAAGTGTACCAACATCAAATACAGTAAAAACAGGGCTGATACCGTCGGGTTGGACATACAAACCAACAAAGAAATATAACTATGTTAGGAAAAACATTTGAGTCCTCATCTTGGGGTTCATTTTGCCTAACATCAATGTATCAGATCATTTCTGCTTGTCTCAGACATATGCTAGTTATTGCAAATAAGGGACACCATGGGACCTATGCTTCTTTGGGCCTGGCTTACTTCACTTAATATAAGTTTTTCCAAGTCTTTCCATTTCTGAACAAATGGGGCAATGTCATTTTTTCTGATGAAGGAATAGAATTCCATTGTGATTACATACCACATTTTCTTGATCCATTCATCTACTGAGGGGCATCTGGGTTGGTTCCATATCTTAGCTATGGTAAATAATGGTGCAATAAACATAGTTGTGCTGGTAGCTTTAGTATGGTCTTGTTTGTAATCATTTGAGTAAATGCCAAAAAGAGGGAATGCTGGGTCATAGGGGAGCTCTATGTGGAGTCTTTTGAGGAACCTCCATACTGCTTTCCAAAGTGGTTGAACAAGTTCACACTCCCACCAACAATTCAGAAGGGTTTCCTTCTGTCCACATCTCCTCCAGCATCTGTTGTTATTAAAGTTCTTGATTATAGCCATTCTAACTGGGGTGAGGTGGTGTTTCAATGTTGTTTTGATTTGCATTTCTTTTATTTCTAGGGATGTTGAGCTGTTTTTCATGTATCATTTGCCCATCCTTATTTCCTATTCAGAGAAGTTTCTCTTTAAGTATTTAACCCGCTTATTTATTGGGCAGTTGTTTCTTTGAGGATTTGTTGTTGGGGGGGGTTTCATTTTTTGATTTCTAGGTATAGTTTAGATATGAGACCCTTGTCTGTTTTATGGTTAGTGAAGATCTTCTCCCAATCCATGGGCTTTCTTTGATCTTTCTAGCTATGTCCTTTGCCATGCAGAAGCTCTGCAATTTCATGCAATCCCATTTGTCCAACCTTTCTTTGATTTGTTGTGTTTCTGTGTCCCTATTAAGAAAATTTCAGCCTGTGCCCAGGAGACCAAGGGTTTCTCTTATTCTGTCTTGTCATGTTTTCCGGGTGTCTGCTTTGACGCCCAGATCATTTAACCATTTATAGTTGATTCTGGTGCAGTTTGATAAATAAGGATCTAGCTTTAGTTTTCTACAAGTAATTAAGCAGTTTTGCCAGCACCATTTACTGAAGAGGCTGTCTTTCTTCCATTCTATTGTTTTAGTTCCCTTATTGGAGATTAGGGTTCATTTCTGGGTTTTCAATTCTATTCCATTGGTTCTGAGTTCTCTTATTGTTCCAGTACCAAGCTGTTTTGATTACTATGGCTTTGTAGTAGAGTTTGAAATTGGATATTGATATTCCTCCTGCACTTCTCTTTCAGTAAAGGATCGTTTTTGCTATTTGGGGTCTTTTATTGTTCCATGTGAATTTTTGGATTGCCTCTTCTATTTCCTTAAAGAATGAGGTTGGAATGTTGTTAGGTATTGCATTGAATTTGTTGATAGCCTTGGGGAGTATAGCCATTTTCACGATGTTGATCCTTCCAATCCAGGAGCATGGGAGGTTTTGCCACTTTCTAAGTTCTGCTTTGATTTCCTTTTTCAGGTTTTTAAAGTTTTCATCATAGAGGTCCTTCACTTCTTTGGTTAAGTTAATTCCTAGGTATATTTTTTGTGGGGGAGGCTATTACGAATAGAGTTGCTTTCCTGATTTCAGCTGCGCTTTTCTCATTGTTAGCATACAGAAAAGCCATTGATTTTTGGGGGTTAATTTTATAGCCTGCTACTTCACTAAAGTTTTGAATCAGCTTGGGTAATTTGGGAGTGGATTCTGTGGGATTCTTTAAACACAAGATCATGTCATCTGAAAAAAGGGAGAGTTTTATGCCATCTTTCCCTATTTGGATCCCATTTATGTTTGCATCGTGTCTTATTGCTGAAGCTAGTCTTTCTAGTACTAATTTGAAGAGAAGTGGAGAGAGTGGACATCCTTGTCTCCTTCCTGATTTAAGAGGGAATGGCATTACTTTTTCACCATTAAGTATAATGCTGGCTGTAGGTTTGTCATATACAGCGTTTATTGCATTGATAAATTTCCCCTGGATTCCAAATTTTTCCAGAGCATTCATCATGAAGGGGTGCCTCATCTAAATTCTGATTGATGCTTGTTGATGAGGTTGGACAGGTGCTATAACCCACCAGGCTGAAAGGAACCTATTATAGCTACTCTTCATGGATGTAAAAGGAAAGTTAACCAACTGGTACTCCCAGGTGTAAGATGATGTATTTCATTCCTTCCAAAGTGTTGGGGAATTTTAACCCAAGATTCAGAACTAACATATTGTATACATAAGCTTTCCCATATGATATGTACAGGAGTTTTTTGTTCACACAAATAAAACACTACTTGTTCAGTTAAAACTACAAAGAAACAGGTAAAATGTGTGGGCCTATCTCTGCTCAGCAATAGGATTTAGAACCACTGCATGCCCAGCATTGTCCTTTAGAGTAGATTGTTTCTGTCAAGTAGGAGATTTCAGAGAAATGGGAGATGGGTCTTCACTGCCTTAGTCCCTAATGCAGGTGGGTGATTGTGAAGTTTCTTAAAGTAGGGACTCGTCCCTTAGTCCTTTTGATGTTCCTGCCTCTTGTTTGCCATTCTGGTTTGTTATGTGTGGGTGTAAGTTTTATTTGAGAGGGCATTCCTGTCAGGAAGGGGTTTAGCCTGTTATGAAAAGAGACTGTTCCCTGAGATTAGAATGGATCCTCTTCTTTCAGTTTGATGCAAAGATAGCACATCCATGTTTCCAAATACCTGTTTCTAAGTTGTCTTCACCAGATCCCTAATCCTTCCTGCCTCAGCAGCACTGCCATCCTCTGCTTTGTGCTTTCAGTTCAGGTGGGGAGGCTGCTGGCACCTGTCTTAGGTGGGAAGTGAAGAGAGGGCAGTGTAGGTCACAGATTCACTCATTGAGAAGGGATGGGGGTCAATCCATTTGTTCCACCTGCATGTTATAATTGTATGACATAGTTTGTTCCATCAGAATATCCTGCTTTTGTCTCTGGAAGGATTTTCTTTTCAAGGTGCAAGGCAGTGTGTTTTACACTGGCACGTATGAGACATGGCTTGGGATCATGGATGAAGACAGTGAAGAGGAGAAAATCATTGTGGCTCAGAGGTAGGATGCAGGAAATGAGTCTTTTTTGGGTAGCACTCAAAAATCAAAATTTTACACTGTTATGGAAAGTGACCTCATGGAGTAGATAGTTTGAGGTGCTGAAATAATTCTGAGTGTGGTAAAATTTTTATTTTTTCACATGCATGCAGGACTTCACAGAGACAGGCAATTGTACTCTGTATGTGAATGAGTTTTTTCCTGTGCTATTGTTTCCATGGCATCTTTCCCATGTACACATAAGGAGAGTCTACACTGATGGATAGCAGATTATTCTGATGGACCCATGTAGCGAGGCCATGATCTCAGCTTGGTCAAATACTTACATAAACATCAAAGTCTATATCACTTAAATGAAAGTTTTTGTATTCATTCTTTTTTGGAATGAGTCTCTCATTCCAAGAGGGGATGCGATCACTAAACCTGGCTTCATAATTGCCATTTCAGAAATCATTGAGCTGTTTAATTTTTCAGGAAAATTTTTGTTGAGTACAATGTGAACCAATACAGAATTTATTTTTAAAATACTATCATTCTATTGATTTAAATACATCTGTCCAAAGATGTGTAGTGTAGTCATCTCAAGAATATATTTTATGTAGTAGTTTTAAGTATATCTTTCCCTTGTTATACTTTCAACTAGTTCAGTCCAACATATAGAAAAGGCACTTTGTGTATTTAGAATATTCCTCAAGAAATTACTTACGTAAAAGTGTGTTTTTCTGAGTTCAGGCTTTTAGAAATGCTGCCCAGTGTCAACCAACTGCTGCTGAAACATCTCTTTGGAATGTTAAGCCAAATCCACCAGAATTCCTCCCTAAACCTGATGACCTCCTACAACCTAGCTGAGTGCACAGCCACCAGCTTGATGCCCCCGCCCCCTGATGCCAGGGCAGGATTTGATACTCAGCTCATAATAAAGGTAATGACCACTCCTAGCTCCATCCTGACAGAGTGGTGGTTGGATAAGGAAAGACATGCCTGACAGCCCAGGATTTAAGGATACAATGGACTGTAGGCCCTGGGAGCAAGAGGAGTTCACCCTATCTCTGGTGAGGTTTAGGAACATGTGCAGCAAGGAGAAAGCAGCAGTGTGGTCCTTTCTCTTTCCCTTCAGTATAGAAGAGTCTAGGCTGATCAAACCCTAGGGAAGAAAGGAGAATGACAATGGAGACAATGAGTCCAACCACCAAAGTTCAGCTCTCTTCTTGCCATTGTGGATCTGTGATCTTGAGATGCTTTTCAAGTTAGTGTCTTCCTCTGTACAGTGGAGGTGGAGATCCTGCCCAGTGCTCTGCTCATGTCCAGCCACTTCCCCTTAAGGAGGGGATTAGAGCATGAACCCTAGGGATTGTATACTATGCATAGGCTCCCTTTGCCAGTTGTACTGATGTAGTCCATGGAGTGAGACAGAGAGATGAGAGGAGCAGACTACAATCCTTCAATATTCTCTGAGCTCAGCTCCTTATGATTACCTCCCACTAATGAAAGGTCTTCAACTTTTCCTCCTAAATGCACCCACCTGAAAGAAAGATTTCTCAGGGTTTTTTGAGAGATGCCTAATATATAAACTCTACATAGTATTCCTCATTCACTACACCAAAAAGAAACTAATGAAATATTCTAAAAAGTCTCCACATAAGCAGAGGGTATATGAGATCAGGGGAGTTTGCCAGGCTCACCCTGCCACAGGGTTGAGGCCCAGCAGTGTGGAGCAGGGATGGCAACTGCATAACAGAGAGCTCCTCTGCAGGGGCTCTTCATTCCCCACAGCTCCACACACAAGCTGGCCTGAGTTTAAGGCAGGGCACTTTGGAAGTGAATTTCATCAGTTCATTCTATTCAATGATATCCTTTTGAATATTAGCATATATAACAGTAAGGAAAGCATACTATTTAGAGATGTAACAATGATGCTATAAGAAAGCCTTAATTTTGGTTATCACAAAGACGTTGGCAGTTAAGCAAAGTGACTCACTGTGCCTCTAGTCCATTCATTGTGTTTCAAGTTCTGGTCTATAAACACCATCCATAGTTTGTAAATTGTGTCTTTGACAAAAGTGGTTTATACATCACTTTGAATTTAAATTCTGAGTTTCTCCCCACATTCCTCAAGCCTCTGTGTGTTTGCTCCGAGATTCATATATAAGAGGATTCATAATTGCCAATGACAAGAGTGGTCTGTGTGTCTCCTTTTGTGTTACAGGTTGCCCTGGTGCAGTTTTTGATTGAAAATACTCCCAAAATCTTTGTCAAAGATGTCACTCCGTTTCTTAGGGGAGCTCAGGTACTGTGGAAATGTGAGGTGGCCTCAGGAAGCAGGAACAATTTAAATGACCAGTTGAACTGCCCTTGGGGAGGAGCAGCAGGGAGGCTGCCCAGGCTTGGGAGATGCTTTAGGCCATGGCCAATGCAGAAGATTCTGTCCTGAGGGGAATGTTGCAGGCCAAGGCCCCACCTCTTTCTCTTCTCAAGGCTGATCACAGCTCATTACCCTGTCAGGAGACCAAAGCCATGGCAAGAAGTGTCTGTTTTCAAAAGGCTATAGTGCAAGCTCACAATTAGTTTCTTTCAGTTCTCAAATCAAGCAAGATCATGTCAGAATCTGAGGATTCCTGTCAGATAATTTGTGAAAAATTAATTTTACCAATTGAATAAATTTAATAGAGGTTTCTTAGAATATCAAGAGCTGATTTGTTAATGGTAGCTAAGTATAGCTTCTTTCCTAGGATTCATCTCAGAAACTGAGCTTAGATTCAGAACCTCAGGATTTCTATCACATATTTCTATTTTGCCTTTCATGTTTTCGTGGTGTTTATCTCATTGCTTTGGGAAAGTCTTTAGAGTAGTTGTATTTGTCAGGATTTGAGAGAAGAATTGGAGACCATTCATAGCAAGATTTCTTGTTTTCTTCTTGTTTCTTTTAGACTGACAATGAAGCTATGATTGTGTGAGCATCACTGAAGACAAGCTCACCTTGTCATCACAAGGAGGAACACTGGATCTGAGTGACATATATCCTTGAAGAGCCTCACAAGCCAACTGTTTAGGATGAGACAGGAAACAGATCATCTCTGGGACACAAGTGTGCACAGACAAGGTCCAGAAGGTCATCTCTTCTCCCCCTGCTCCACATTCTCACCGGTGTCTGCGCTCAACTCAGACATGCTCCCGTCAATAAGGAAAGTCTGACTTCCACTGATTAAAAATACAGAATCAAATTAGAACTGTACTTTTGAAAATAAACAAGACAATATTCATTATCTCCTAGCATTCAGTTTTAGACTCCATTCGTACAGTAAGTCTACTTTTTTGGTAGACTTATTTCACATGATTTGATGAAACATGATTGAAGAAGCAAAGACATTTCAGAAACAAAAGTTTTAAATTTCCACACCTGTATCAGGCAGCTCATTTATTGCGCAGCAGCTAAATCTTCATTTACACATCACAGTGTGGCCTGCTGTTTTCCTGGACTCAATTTTGTGAAAACCTGCCTCCATTAAAGCAAATATAAGGGAAATGTAAACATACTTTCAAACATTACAAAGCACGTACTTTCGTTTATTGTATTCCATTCATGCATCATCTTGGATCTTGTTACAACTTTCCCTATTCAAATAAGGAAATGCTTTCGGTATTTTGGGGACATTCTAACAGGCATGAAAATGAAAAGTCATAGAGAAACATTTCAGGAAGAACCCCTCTGTGTTTTTAATTACTGGTCCTTAGACTCCTTTTGGTAGAAGTTCAGTCATGATCCTGGACATATCACAACTATGCCTCTATTTTACCGATTTGCACACATTTTGAAAATTTTCTTTGAATTCCCATATTTGTGTGTGTGTGTATGTGTGTGTGTTGTTCTACAGGTTTTTTTTTTAACCCTTTGCTTATCCTTCAGAATCCTTCAGTAGATTTGTTCATTTTGTATGTACATGTGTGTGTGTGTGTGTATGTGAGAGAGAGAAAGACAGACAGAGAGAGAGAGAGAGAGAGAGACTGAGTGTCCTAGTGGGTTCATGTCCTCGGTCTTGTACATAGGGACTATTGCTGTCTCTGAGCTTTATCACAAAGACAACAGTCTACCACCGAAACCTCAGCTCCACTGTCAGATTTTTTGGTAGATAACTTAGATAAGAGTCTCCAAGTCTTCCACACCCAGGCTGGCTTCTTACCCTGATGCTCAGATGTCAACGTGCTGAGAAGCTAGAAATATTGGCTTAAGCCACCTTGGCTCCGTAGAGTTCTGCAGTTTTTTTTATATCCCTTTCAAGAGCATCTACAGTGCAGCCTACAAGTGTATCTCACTTGTGTTCTTTCTTTGCCGATGTAGATATTTGATTTAGGTGAGACAGTTCACCACTCTCTGGAAAACAGGTATTTTCCTGTAACCTCCAATGTTAACATTTTGTCAATATAATGTAGTTACTACTGGTGGAAAGGAAGTTAGATGCTCAAATGGTACGTATTATATGGTCAGAGCAGGCTGTCAGATTTATGGAAATACCCCCTCCATACCCAAGTTCTCACCAGTGACTGCACTCAATACCAGAAACCAGAGTTTTCCCTTTCCACACTTGAGAAGGGCAGCTCCCTTAATGCACAGCAGCTCCAACCTTTCTGGTTCATCTTGCTCTTATATTAGAGACCTGCTAACTATTTGCCTGGGGTTAAATCTATGAAATTCAATACTCCAAAGCTAGAGCGTCAACAAACAAACAAGGGAAGTGACAAAGCAAACTTTTTACTTTAGTCAAATAAGTATATCCTTATCCTTTAGATTTTGGGAGGCTTTAAGGGAAAAAGAGAAAAAGATAACCTGCACAGAAAGGAACTCTGTGAATTCTGGGCATGTGTAGATGTTCCTGGAGGAAGGTATCTTTGAATCACACATCAAATGCGTACTCTATTAAAACAACAATCTAATATTTCATTCAAGCTATGCATTGTCTTCCTAGGAAGGAATCTATAGGCAAATTTGCTCATCGTTCAAAAACCTTCCGTGGATTTCTGGATTATGTGTGTATGGTTGGATGTCTTGTCTTCAACTCAGGGCCTGGCTCTGAGATTTATTGCTTGAAGCAAGTGCTTTACCCCTTGAGCCACAGTTATACTTTGGGAGTTTTTTGTTGTGGTTTTCTTTTTTTTTTTTTTTTTTTCAGGAATAGGTCTAGAACTCAGAGGCTGGGAGATGTCACTGTGATAAATTTGTTGAACACTAGAACTTTACCAGTTGATTCACAGCACCATTTCCAGGTTTTGATGCCACTAATTGGAGATAAGAGTCTCATACACTTTCCTGCCAAGGCTGGCTTCAAATCTGGATCCTCAGATCTCAGCCCCTTGAGCTAGGATTACAGGCATGAGCCACCACCTGCACCTGACAACTGGCTTCCTTGGTTGTTAACCAGAGATAAAAGTCTCAAAATTTTCCTCACCCAGGCTGGCTTCATGTCAAGATGCTCAGAACTCAGTATGCTGAGTAGTTGAAATTAACATGATGGGCTTCAACTACTTGCATTCAGCTGATTTGTGGATTTTTTCCCACCCTTTCAACACCTTCTACATTGAATTCTAGGGTTGTTTGTGGCATGTTTCCTCTCTATCCCAATGTAGACAGGTGATTTAGTTAGGTGAGACTCATTCCACCGTCTTTGTTAAGACACATAATTTCTGTGATATTATCCCCCAATTCAGCAGTTCTCTTTAGCACACTTTCAGTGAACCTCAGTCAATTGTCTGAACACATTAAAGGAGAATTCCAGAAATTAACAATGCATAGTTGGTAAATTGCACAGAATCTGAGCAGTGTGCTGAACCTCACTGTCTCTGCAGTGCCGTGTGTACCAGAATGTGAATCGTACCTCATCCAGGGCACCTCATCCAGCCACCCAGCCTTTAGTCCCTTAGAAGCCATCCAGTCATTAGGTCACAAACTGTTTGGCAGTTTCTCCAAGGGTCTGTGTTCCTGACCTGCTTCACGTGAGGAGACGATGGCACTATAGCACTGCAGAAAGGGCAAAGAGGAACAGAAAGTGCTCCTTTATGTGGAAGGTGAGAGCAAGTGAGACATTATGAGTCTGATCTCCATCACACACTTTCATTAGGATACAATATGATGAGGGCTCTAATCTATTCTTAATGGCCTAGGGCTCTGAATGTACAGTAAGCTGTAGTAAAGGTGTGCATAGGAACGACCATGCTAACTATGTGCATATGCACTGTATTTGTGGGTGGGTCTACATAATTTATATGATAGAATGTACAATGTTATATATTCTATTCTATGCCATGTGAGATCTACACCACGACTTTGCTTATAAGCATACTTGCAACAGCATAATTTATGCTGCCATTTAAATGTCACCCAGTAAATATACCCTTAGGGGAAATTCTGCATTCAGTTATAGTCAAGGTAATGTCTGGAAAAGATCTATTAAAATGAAGGAAGCCCTTCCTATCTGTCACTTTACACCCATGAATCCATCCGAGTGTATTTTATAAATTTAAATTGCACCTCTACTCAGCACATATGACTCTTGACTACGAAGCATTCTCCAGTCAATTGATTATCACTGTATTTGCATGGGGCTCACAGAGTGGTTGCTATAAAATATTATGTCTAGTTATATTCCAGTGATTGAATACATGCAGAGAGATGTGCTCAGCTTCTTTGCAAGTTTTCAGCATTTCATGCCACTGTCAACCAGAGACAGAGAATCTCATGGCCTTTGCAGAGCAGCCTGTCTTCCAATCATGTTCCTCAGATCTCATTCTCTGGACTAGGCAGAATAACATGCAGGAAACACTGCCTCTTGGCGTCCATATTCTCTTAAACATCTTATCAACACTTCCAAAGTGGAATAAGAAAATCCTTGGGACTTTCAAACTCTGAAAGGATCCAATTGTCTAGTTGTGAGGGAAGAAAAGCCTGATAATCTTCCTGATACGAAGCAATACAAAACTGCAATAACACTGCATATGCATCAATCAGTTATACTTAGTGATGTTTTAAATAAACATTTCTAAAATCAAATAATGGTTGTTGGTAAGGGAATCTATTTCATTCCAGAAAGAAAATGTTCATAGGTGAATTGTCTTAGCAAATTAACTCTTATGTAAGGAACTGGTGGCTCATGTCTGTCATTCTACCGACTCAAGAGGCTGAAATATAAGGGTTATTGTTCCTAGCCATCTCGTGCAGGAAAATCCTTGAGATGCATCTGCAACTCTCCACTAAGCAACAGGAAGAAGAGCTGTGGCTCAAGCAGCAAAATGCTAGTCTTTAGCAAAATTCAGGAATAGCACCTGAACCCTGAGTTCTACTTTCAGAAAAAGCACACACACACACACACACACACACACACACACACACACACACACACACACACACACACATGTAAGTATGTCAATTAGTTTTCAATGTTGAAGTTAACTTATTATTTTATATTTACTGGAATATATTTCCATGTCTCTCATTTACTTATGTACACATCAACCTTTGTACATGCTTATATTCATTGTTATTCCAAAAATAGTTACTTTTCAGACTTTGAGATTATTGATCTGGGCAGTATGCTTTCAATTACCCAAGTCTTAAAAAGACATTTCCTAAGCTCCAGTGGCTCATGTCTTCAGATATTGGGGAAAGTGGATATCCAACAAGAAAGGTGCTATTCAGTCTGTGGGAGCCTCCATGCATGTATGGAAATATCCCAGTCATTTCCATTCGTTTGCACAATAAATGTATTACTTTAAAAATGTAAAAACTAAGTAGTATCTGGAGATTATAGTCTCTGTGTTACCTCAATGTTTTAGTTTTGATTTGGTTTTCAAAGCTTTAATGAAATCTTAAGAAACTAAGAGACTTGAATAAGTCTGGCTTCTCCTCACTTCTTCAGGAGTTTCACAGCTCTTGTGCTTTCCTTTGACATCTCCATTCCAACCAAGTTGTTGTGTTTGCTTGTTTTTCTTGTCTTGAGACATGGTAACTGAATCCACGACTGCACAGGACAGAGCTTCTCCAGCATGTAAACCTGACAGGAAACATAAGTCCCAGGGATTGTGAGGACCTATGCAGGCCTTGTGCGTGGGAACAAGGGCTTCACACCTGGCTGGATGCAGATGGTTAGAGCAGCTTTATTTGCAGGAAGTCAAAGTGGAGGCAACACAAATTCCTACGATGGGCACAAGGTCAAAGCAACTGTTGTGTGTCCTGGAAGAAAATTATCCACATGCTGAATATAGGAAGAGGAAACCTACTCAAATGTGGAGAAGAGGCTTTAGAATAACAAAGCATGGGACCAAAGTGCATTATATGAATGTACAAACACTAAAATGAGACCACTTTCAGTACTGAAATAGCTAATTAAATGGGGCAGTGTCTGTGTGACTTACATACGCTTAATTAGGATCAGATTTGAAGTTGGCTGGGCAGGCAAATACAAGAGACTCTGACTGCCAATAACTACCAAGAAAAAAGAGCAGGAAGTGGAGCTGTGGCTTAAGTGATCAGAGTGATATCAGGAAAATCACCATGGCCATGAGTTCAAGTCAAAGGACTTGTGAAAAAGAAGGGAGAAAAAAGGCAGCAGGAAAGAAAGAAAGAGAAATATAAAGAGAGAAACAGAGAGAAGAGAGACAGGGGAAAGTAAAAAAAATACAGAAAGGAAAAAGACACAAAGAACAGAAGAAAGAAAGCAAGCAAGCAAGCAAGAAAGAAACAAAGAAAGAGAAAGAAAAAAAGGAAGAATGACAGAAAGAAAGGAAGGAAGGCAGGAAGAAAGGAAGAAGAAAAATGTATTAAAGGATATTACTAAATTGCTACAAAGAAATGACCTGATAAATACCTTCAATAATAAGGATGAATAGCCACTTACGAAAATTAAAGAAAATGTTCAAATGAATTCTCTTGTATGATCCAGGTCATACAACAGTTTACAAAAGACAAAACTGTAGAGTATAGATCACATGAGCACTGGCTAAGGTTTGGATTAGTGGAAGGGGTGGGAAGGTGGTGGGTATGGCTTTGGAAGGGGAAATAAATAGTATGTCTCCAGGGGAATTACCCGGGCATCTACTGTGACTGCATGGAAGTTCTGCTGGACTGGGTTTGGGATTTGCACAAAGATTCCTGATAAAAGCTTGGTCCCAGGGTCAGTGAGGAGAGATGTTGGGGTCTTTTTGAAGAGAGACCTATGTAAAGATCATCCAGTGACTAGGAATCTGGTCTCCAAATAAGAAAAACTCTGGAGATCTGGTGAGTTCTCCACAGAGGAGTACACCTAAGAGATATCACCTGCGGTGTCTACTCTGCCCAGCATCCTGGCTCAGCACCAGCTCTCTCCACAGTGCTCCTGGTCACTGAGATATGAGCCAGTCCAGGGCACTGACGACAGGCCAAGTTTCAGAATACCATGATTTGGATATTCATCCTTCATGATTGTCAATTAAACATCTTGTCTTTGTTAAATATCTAGGCCCAGGCATGCTTAGAGCACTGAAATGTCAATGAATATACTAGGTTATGATACATGCCTATATTAAAGGGAAACAGAAAAATATATGTAGTATGTGTAGTAGTTTAACAATAGCAAACGTATATATATATATATATATATATGTATACATACACATATATATGCTTATGTTAAAGAGTTGAAAAGAGCTGGAAGAAGGCAGAGGATATGTCAGCCTGGCAGTTATGGCATGAGCCTTAGAACCATGACATCACAGAACTAGGAACAACAACTAGGCAGTTGACTGCGGTCTCTGTTGGAGCTGCAGTCATGTCTGCTATCCAGAGCCAGGAAATGGACAAAGACAAGTGTTCACTGCAATCCCCACACTCACTATGTGTGGCTTCCCTGCATGAGGTAGTCTATGAAAATACTTGTTTTGGGATTCCTTCTAGAGGGAGGCCCTGGAAAGTGTTCTGTCTTTCTTCTCTTGACCTTTTGCACTGATTCTGACCTTCAACACTGTTCCTAAAAAGTGACCCCTATTCACACTGTTCAGCTTGGGGTGAAGACAGATGTGGGCATATTCTCAGAGGAGATGGGAGTGAGGCTAATAGGAGATTGTGTGGATGAAGCTCTGCCCACACCTGAGCCAGTGAGCAGAAGTTTCCACACTATTGATGTAGTGACCCTTACCTACAGAGCCACAGCTCTACTGACAAGAGACACAGTACCACCAACAAATCTAAGGACTTCCTCACATTTAGGAATTCTTAGGGGTGTCACGTATTTCCTGATGTTCTTTCTCAACTTTCTCTTGCTCCAATACTGAATAATGATATAAATAAGGTGGCAATAACCTTCCAAGTAGGTACAGTTATGCCACTTTTCATGGTGGAACAAAACCAAGTTGGAATTCTTTGTGGATATTCATATCATGCCATAAAAATGCTCTTCTCACGTTTAGCAGTGATGTTTGGTCAGTTTGCTGTGGTCATCTGCTTAGCCTTGCCCTAACATTTCTCCTGGCTCACTGCTCCTTTGCCAGATTCTTTTCCTTTCCTGGGACAGGTGCATTAGCTTCCTGCCTTGTTCTTTCCCCCATCTCTTAGAGAAGAAAAAGTCCAGGATCTGTTCCTTAATATAATCTTTACATCTTAAAAGGTGATTAAGATTTTCTGTTTGCTTTAAAATCTAAAGCACAAAGTCTCCTGGTATCAGTGACAGAGTCAGGTTAGGATTGAGAGGGCCACCTGTGGCACTGTGTGTCCCCATCCTTTTGACATAAAACTCTGGACATATGTTTACACTGACTGTGTGTGTTGTTGGTGTGCAGCAGGAAAGCCATCCTCCTGAGGAGGATGCTCAGCAGGACAAACCTGTGTCCCCGGAGGACAGTGATAGAGCCCTGCTCATCCACAACCCAGTGCAAATGAGAAGAGGCTGGAGGAGGAAGAAGCGACACCTCTTCCTCTTCAGTAATGTGTTGCTGGTGTCTAATACCAAGTACGTATGGACTGCATGCTCTCCTGCAAAGCACACAATGATTTTCACTCACAAATGACTTTGTATAACCCTTACCTTAAGACAACTTAGAATTTTTATTCATTTTTTTATAGAAGTTTAGATTCCTTGCTTATTTCTCAAGACTATAGTGAGGACTGAAGAAAGCAACATGGACTTGTGGTCCATCCCCCTTCTCTCCCAGCACAAAGGGTTTGAGGCAGGAGGATACAGAGTTAGAGCCTAGGCTAGACAACATACATAGGCCCTATCTAAAAAAATAAACCAACCAACACCATAACAATGTGACAATCTTTATCCAATTTAATTATGACCAAACAAAAGCAGATATTGGGAGAGTAGTGATTTCAGTTTAGCTGAGTGGCACTTCCTAACATGTAAGTAAACACCTAAGCAACCCAGGGCAGCATGGTCATAAGAGTAATCCCAGCCACTCAGGAGGCTGAAACTTGAGGAATGTGAGTCAAACCAGTCTGGCAGAGATGTCTATACAATTACTCTTCAAAAAGCTAGAAGCAGGGATAGGACCCCAGTGATAGAGTGCTACCTTCATAAACAAAGGTCAGAGACAGTAACAAGGCCTTGAGTTCAAACCCATTGACTCCCCCACAAAAGAAGTAATAAAATAAGAGTGATGGTGTGTAATTCTCTTTACAGATATAAGAAATGCTTTAAGATAAAAGATGCAATTCCACTGCATAACCTGTCTATGGCAGAATGTGAGGACAAAGTAGCAAAGGATGATGGGAGTTCCACAAAATCCATTGTCTTGAGTTGGCCCAATGAGAAATACAAGGTCACTTTCCGGTAAGACTGACAGCTATGCCATGTGCATACTTTGAGTTCTGCTATGAGAAAGCCACATACATATTTTCCAGCAACAATGGAAGATATAACTTATTTACATCTAAAATTTGAAAAAAGGTTGTAATTTGATTATTTTCTAGGCTGATCTTTCACCTTTGAATTTAATAATAACCTTTTATACAAACACCTCCAGACAGTTTTGGATTCCAATATATTCAAATGGATCAATACTGAATTGGTTGTGAGCAGTGAATTTCAATGGGTTTATAAAATCTTGTTGGAGGAGAGTGGATGTTCAGATTGTGGAAGACCAGATATTACCTACGCATTGAATCACAGTAATAGAATTCATTCAGCAAGTGTTAGTGACTCCTGAAAATATTTTTTGAAAAATTTATTTTGCGCTGCCAGTAATTCTCTATAGAGACAGATTTTAATTCCATAAATAGCTATAGATCATACATACAAAGTGGTTGACTTGCTCTGTAGCAGACTGACCTATTTTGACTTCTTTGTACGTAGACTGTATGCTATTTGGTGTGTGGGAAATCTGAAACAGGATTTACTGATAAAGTGCAGGCCAGATTTTCCAGCACACATGCCTAGACCAGCATGAAGACACAGAATGCAGTTAGACAGGTCGGAACAGAAGGATTCACAAGGAAGGTGTCAAGTGTTTATTCTTGGTCTCAAACTGCACCTCATTTCTACCTGTTTTATATATGAGATCACATTGCATGCAAGCAGTTTACCTTTCCTCACAGCCAAGGTCTCACACATCCTCAGAAGTTTGAGATACAGAAGAAAAATGGCTCCAAAATGGTCAGCTTATTAATTCTCTGATGAATATGTCTTGAAAATGATTTAAAAAAATGATTAGGAAGCTGGACTCCTGTGTGTCCATCTCTGCAGGTCTTTTCCATGGCATATTTCTGTGAAGGTTCTCAGTTCTTATTGTGCAGGGGAACTCCAGGATACAGATTAATGGAAGCTGGTAAAATCTGGAAATAGAGGTGTTCCTAGAAACTATATCTTAAGGGAAATTAAAATATGGCAATTAGGTCCTCATAAACACTTTGAGTTCTAAAGCTATTGCACTATCCAGCCTCCTTGGTCCTTGGCAGATGGCCAACATGGCCTGAGGAAATAGACATTATGTATGTACATGTTGGCAGGTTAGGGGTCATCTAAGATGGGTACCTCTCTCCTCATGAAACACATTACAGGACAGCATAGAATTGTTAAGTAGAAGAGCTATTAATGATGTAAATAAAAAATATGCAGATATTGCAAAAAGTCTGCTAGTTCATAAGGAGAAAGTTATTGGATTGATACATGCCCCAATAATTCTATTCCTGTTGTTCAAAAAAGTATACACACACATGCACACACACAATGACAGAGAGGGAGAGAGGGAGAGAAAGAGAGAGAGAGAGAAAGATAGAGAGAGAAAGGGAAAGAGAGAGTATAATTTCATAGAAAAATTAAAGCAATAATGTTTATAGTGATGTGGTTTACAACACCCCGAAAATAGTTACCAATTAAAAGTACAGTGTGTTTTAAACAGATGTATTTCATATTAGGAAAAGTTATAAGGGGTGAATAATATGTCCATTGCTGGCTTTCAATCCCTTCAGAGGACAGAAATATAACAATAGAAGGTGATGGTACAGAGAACAGTAAGCAGCCATCTTATCATTCATCATTAAAGACATAGTGTGATGGGTAATAAAGTGGAAGCTTCCTAGGAAATAACACAGCACATTGTAGTTCTAAAATTTCTATAAGGAAATGAAACACTGCAACTTTTCCATAATTTTAATTCTTCTTCCAAATTTTTATCTTGTCTAGCTGGATTAAAAATATTCTGTCAAAATGACCAATTTCTTCCATAGGTTTGAATTTGCATACCATTTTCATAGCTGAATAGCATATGTGCTCTGTCTGGTTTTATCATTGTGGACTGAAGGCATTGCTAGGGTGAGACTCACCTATGGTCAGGTGGCTTGCACCACAGGTTAGAAAATAAGTTTCTCCATGTCAATCCAAGTTCTCTTCCACACCAAAGTCTAATTCACATCACAGTCAGATCACCAGGGAAAGGCAGAGTCCATCAAACCCTAGTTATGAGTCGGTTCTTATTCCACTCACATTCACAATGATACTCCCGGACTGCCAGTCTCTTTAAGCATAGACTTAAAATCAAAACATGAATGTGAAATGTAGCATAATATTTTCTATCTTTTAAATCACAGGTCTTCAGAGCTAAAAGATACATGGTGCTCTTTACTTCAAAGGTTAGTAGTGTTTGTAGTTTTTTTTAATTTGTTAGTGAATGAATAAAAGTCCCTACAAATAATGTTCCCAATGGATTCTCCCCATATTAATAGAAATTATGTGTCTTGGGTAAACTTATAAATAGAGTGCACTTTTATTTCATAAGAAAATTTGGTTGTAAGCCCTAAGTTCTCCTAGGCTTCAACTGATAGACATGAGTGAATATATTCTAAAACATATGTAGGTGACTAGGCACTGTCATCCTGGCTACTCAGGAGATTAAGACCTGAGGATTGTGGTTCCAAACCAGGCCAGGCATGAAAGTTTATTGAGACTCTCATCTTCCAGAAACTCCCAATAAGTTGAAAGAGCAGTGCGGATCAAGTAATAGTGTGATGGCCTTGAGCTAAAAAGCTCAGGGTCAATATTCAGGTCCAAGGTTCAAGGTCCACAACTGGCACTATGTGTATGAGTGTGTGTGTGTGTGAGTATGTGTGTATGCATACATAACTCCAGAAATAAACATATATACATATACAAACATACATATGGACTTATATATGCATATATATTACTCAACGAAATTGTGATTCTAGTAGTACACAAGAAGTTATTATTCCTCCTCTTCACATAGTAAATTTTTAAAAACAGTGGATCTGCTTCCCAAATGTCATTTCCTTGGCTATCACTTGCATTCTGGATCTCATGCTTTTTTCTGACAAACAATATTCTATATTTTCAAACAACTAGCTAATTCCTTGTGCTCTTGTTCATTATTATCCAATTTATCACTATAGCAACATTCAAAAACAGAAGGAACTTCAGAAGTGTAATCCATTGCAGAACTTTGCCAACGATTTCCAGAAGGCTGGCTCTGTAAGTGTTTTAAGAATAAACAGGAGGGGCTAGGAAGCTGGCTCAGTGGTAGAGAGCTTGCCTTGTATGCATGGGTCCCTGGGTTCAATTCCTCAGCACCACATAAGCAGAAAATACAAAGCTGGAAGTGGCGCTGTACCTCAAGTGGCAGAGTGCTAGCCTTGAGTTGAAGAGCTGAGGGACAGTGCCCAGGCCTAGAGTACAGGACCCTGACAGGACCCACCCAAACCCCAACAAAAAAAATAAACAGGGAATATCCTGTTGATCTCCTAGGCAGGATGGAGTCTGGATAGTCGTTGTAGGAAAGCACCGAGATGCCCCTGCCGGATCCATTTCAATGCTGAGGGTGTTTAGATATAGAATTTGCTAGGTCAGCTTGGGACTAGTGACTCACCCCTGTAATTCTAGCTACTCAGAATGCTAGATCTGAAGACTGTGGTTCAAAGCCAGCCCAGGCCAAAAAGTCCATGAAAATCTGAGATCCAGCAGTCTACTCACAAAAATCCAGAAGTGATGATGTGCCTCAGGTGAAGAGTGGTAGCCTTGGGCAAAAGAAACCAGAGACAGAGCCCAGACCCAGAGCTCAACTCTAATATTATCCAAAAAAAATCAAAAAGAGAATAGAATTTGGTAGGTCTCCTTTGCTCTTTCATTTCACCTAGCTCACTGCTTCCTTACTAGCTTCCTGCCTGCTTCTATGCCCATCCTTTCAGTGGAAGAAGTCCAAGGCTCTCTTTCTATATCTGCCTGCAAACATTTTCAGAATGACCTACTTTTCTGCTTGCTTTTGAGCCACAAAGTGCCTTGCATGTTAGTTACCAAGTGTCAGTTGAGGAAATGTTGCATTGTGCACCACTAAAGTTGGGCAAAGAGCTCTATTCCATACTTGAGCACTGACTGTGCTGTGGTGTTGCTGTGCAGCAGGAGAGCCATCATCCTGAGAAGAAAACTCAGCAGGACAGACCTTTGTCCCTGGAGAAGCCCTGCAGAACCCTGCTCTTCCACAGCCCACTGCAGATGCAAAAAGGATGCAAGAGGAAGAAGCAGCACCTCTTCCTCTTCACTGATTTATTACTTGTGACTAATGCCAAGTACGTATGGACTGCTCACTGTCCTGTTCAGCATAAATGCTTCACACAAGCAAATGGCATTTAGATAGTCAGCATTTAGTCCACAGGTGCTTTGTCAATTTTGTATTCAAAGGATCAGATTCCTTGTTTATTTCTCCCGTGTTCATAAAGCTCCAATGTTGTGTAATTGTTGAGAATATGATCAACAATAAAGACACCACCTGGCATGCTGCTGATCCTCTAGTCACAGCACATAGATTTTTGAGGCAGAAACTAGAGTTAGGGTCCAGGCTACACTATATATAAGTGTCAACTCGGAAGCACTCATAATACAACATAATCAAGAATCTGATAGACAGATAATCTTGTATGAGGAGTTCAAAATTATGAAACAAGAGAGAATAGTTTGGGAGAGTAGCTAGTTCTTAACATGACACATCTAAGATAAACTAAGAGAGATGGTGTTTGTTGCCCTTTTTAGGTATAAGAAATGCTTTAAGATTAAAACTGTGGTCCCACTGCGTGCCCTGTGGATGGCTGACTGCGGGGTCAATTTGGACAAGGGTGGTCATCCCTCCAGAAAGTCCCTTCTTTTGGGCTGGCCCCTGGAGAACTTCAAGGCCACCTTTTGGTAAGACTAACCACTGCACTCTGAAAGCAGCAGGAAAATAGCAAAGGAGTTATCCTTCATTAATCACTTAGCTATGTCAGCTATCACTTATAATGACTTTCAGTAACCTTGAGCATTGTTCCTACTAATGTCAAGTAAGTTTTCTAGGTTCTAATAAAATGTAGTAGAGGTCAGGAAATTCTCTAAGGAAGTAAAACAGTACTTTTCATTTCCTCTGTCTTTTCCTTGGAAATGCATACTGTTGATTTCTGAATCAAGGAAATTCCATGTAAATGCCATGTTTCTTCTGGGTGCCTTGATCTGAATGATTATTTTGTAAGGTATTGGAAGAACACATCCAGCTCTGTCAGTTTTATCAAAGGAGAAATGGAAGGTGGCTCTGGTGTGAGATGATGTATGGTCAGGAGGCTTGCATCACACAGTGGCAGGGATTCCATTCAATCCATTTATCTTCTACAGCAGTCTGCCTCACATTACAGTAAGATCACCCTTATAAGCCCAAGAGTCCATCAAACCCCAATTAGGAGTAGGATCAATTCTGTGTTTGATTGGACATCAATGAATTGATAGTACTTTTATCTTAAATGACTGTAAAGATATTGTGTATGAGATGTAGTTTAATATTGTGTCTGCTTTAATTTTGCAGTTCTTGTGAACAAAAAGAAAAATGGATCAGTTTTCTGAAAAGGTATTAAGCAAGTGCTTTTATTTAATTTTTAGTTTGTTAGGGAATGGATACCTGAAAACCAATATCTTCAATATATTCTGCCCTATTTTCTATGGAAATTATTTGCCATGGCTGCAATTCTAAATCATAAACAGTCTTTATTTTTAAAGACATTCAGGTTATCCACCCTAAATCTCCCTTCACTTTATTGACGAACTTGAGCTAAAATTTTCTGACAATATATTCAGGTCATTAGGCACGAGTGTCTCAATCCTATTATCCCACTGGTCAGGATGCTGAGATATAAGGACTGCAGGTTGAAACCATTCTGTGTAAGATAGTCAAGTGACACTTATCTCCACTTAACTGTCAAAAGAGCCAGAAGTGGAACTGTGACTGCAGTGTGAGAGTCACAGCCTGGAGCAGAGAAACAGTACACAGACATTGAGTGCAAGGGCCACGTTTGGCCCCATCTATATTCCCATGCTTCATTGAGCTAGCTCAGAGCCACTGTTGCTTTCAGTTTTCTAGGCAGGCTTCGGCCCTCCCATCTAGATGGTGAAGTTTGAAACACTGAATCTGATGCCTTCCCAAAGGTCATGTTCCAGGAGACTGTTCTCTTTCAAATCCTATTTCCCAACAATGCTATTGCATTGGTTCAAATGTATAATTGCTCCCTAAATGTTTATAAACTATGAAATACAGACTGAAAAATATTAACACTAAAGATGGATTTGAAAAATAAGTTACCAGCTAATAATTGTGCTACTCTGGGTTGAATGAATCAGGTATATCAACCTTGCAAAGGAGGAAGAAGATGAGGACAGCGTTCCTCTGCAGATCTTCACCCATGAAGTTAAGAACAATCACTTTGTAAGTGTTATGTAGAATAAAGTGGAAATTTCCAGTTACTTGCTTAGGCTGGAAAGGCGGGAGATTTTATAAATTATCAATGGTAAGGAAACTTTTAAGAACAATGAGAAGAAGAAAATTAAGAAAGGTGAAAATTGAGAGATGGGCTTGATTCACTTATATCTACAAATATAAAGATTAGAGCAATGAGTCAATGTCAGTACTATATGTTCGGAAGAATTATCTTCCACTTGGAACAATTTAGTTTTCTGTTCATTGGATCATAGCTTCCTGTATTTGAAAATCAATTTCCAACATTCATGTCTGAATCTGTTTTAGGTTATATATTTTAATCACGGTATTACATAGTGAGATAAAACTTTTATGGGAATAGAATACTTGTGGCCTGCAATGGGCTCATGTTTGAGATCTAAGGATTGTAATTCACAGCCAGCCTGGGAAAGAATGACCTTGAAACACTTACCTCCAAATGACTAGCAAAAAAAGTTCGAACCTGTTGCAACAATGAGAAGTACAAAATGTCATGTCAAAAATGAGCTTTACAATGTCGGTGTGGGGTGGGGAGGAGGGGAGGAGGATTGGGCGGGGTGGGGGGGGGGGTGAAGGGATGGGGAGGCTGGGAAGAAAGGTGAAGGGTAAACAAAGGAGGAGGCTGCAATGCTTGGTAAGAAATGTATGCATTATCCTGCCCATGTAATTGTAACCCCTCTGTACAGTATGTTTGAAGCTAAGCATGTCTAACCCAGGCCAAGCCAAACAACCTCTCTTATGAGAGACTGAGAAGATTATTTTTCCATTGGTCTTGCTGAATCAGCATGATAAAAGTTTAGGGCCATTTCACACTATGCAGCAAGAGCCCATTGAACAAGAGCCCTGACATTATTGTTTTATCCCTGGACTGAAAAAAATCTGGACAGAATCTGTCAGCTGTGTGAATCCATTTCTGTTACTATTTAAGATTGGGTTCCTGTTGCTTGAAGCTTAAAGAATCTTGAGGAACTAAAAGAATCTTGAGTTCCTGGTATAAAAATAAATCTCATTTTTATTGCTAAGAACTTAAAAAAGACATTCCAAAGATTGAGTCCTTTGAGAAGCTTAAGGCATGTCACTTAGGTCTTTTTATTGCTTGGTAGGGGATGAAGTCTCCGATTTTTGTAATTAATTCAGCCCATATATTTAGCCGTATTAATTTTTATTGAAATCTAAGTAATTAATGCATGGTATAGATTCTGGATCCCTAATAAAAAGACAAGCATAAAGGATATCCTTGTGCTAGATTAACAAAAGAAATGCCAACAACAGAAAAGGCCTGTGCTGTAATACAGTTCCACATCTCAGTATCTCCCTTGCATAGTTTGATCAAGTGAATAAATAAAGTTAAGTTATCATTCTAATTAAAAAAAAAGTTCGAAGTAGAGCTGTGGCTCAAGTGGCAGATGTGAGACTTGAATCGCAATGCTCAGGTACAGAATTCTGTCCCTGGGTTTCAGCCCCATGAGGTACAGAAATAAGTCATTTTATTACCTATGACTTTAGCCTAAGAATGCAAGACCAGCAGACACTGGTGGCTCACACCTCCTGTCATCCTAGCTACTCAGGAGGCTGAGATCTGAGATTACCGTTGGAAGCCAGCCCTGGCAGAAAAATCCCCATGAGATTGTTTATCTCCATCTAACAACTCAAAGCCCCTACCTAGAGCTGTGGGCTCAAAGTGCTAGAGCATTAGCCACATGTAAAAAGATCTTAGAGAAGGAATCCAGGACATGAATTCAGGCCCCATATCCAACATTCACAACAACAAAAGCAAAAGAAAAAACACAAAAAGAAGACCCTTTAAAAGATTGCGTTATCATGTCCACATGTATGACTTTCATTTATTAAATACATGTTTACCTTATAGTAAGAAGCTTTATTCACTTTCTTTAGTTAACATATATAAATTTAGAAGGAAATTTTCACATTTAATATATGTAAATTCTCACAGTTTTGTTGTCAAGAAGGTCAATTTTATCAGTAGATGGGGATAGTCTTCCTGGAATAAGAGTATTTTTATATTATTTTTTATTTATATTTGGAATGGTTATCATGAATTCCATTTGTTTTTGTGGAATTCCTAAACAATGGAACAATACCAAATATTATAGAGAATGTCAGATTCTGTTGCCTCAATTTTCTTATGTAGAAACATTTAACCTAAGTTTTTAGGTAAATTTTTCCTCTATAAGTTGTTCTAAGACATTGTCAGCCTGCATGACTACTTCTGAAGAATCATGATATTCTTTATATCTATACTCTCTCTTCTTTACTAAATTTCAGTATTGTGTGTTTATGTACATAGGCACATGGTCATTATATAAATACACATGTTTCCATATGCATACACAAGATAGTATTGAGAGAGGAAAGGTGAAGGACACAACATTACTAAGTGGATGCTAGTAAATGTCTTGAAAAAGATTGATCTGTTTCAAGCTCCATAGTCATGGCTGGAGGGAGAGGAGGCTGCATGGTTCTCAGTGGATAGCACAGACTTGTCTGTGCCTGACTCACTCCAATAGCAAAAATGCTTAGAGAACAATCTGTTAGATCAGCTCTACATGATAAAAGTGGGCTTTACTGAGGTCTAAGTTTCCTGAAGTAAAGATGGCAGGTGCATGTCATTTCTCCTGAAGAGCTGAGTGTCTGCCTATTGATTGATAGTCAGCTTGTGGGAAGGCTCCGTATTCATTCTTGTGGGTCCAGGGCAGCTCTGTGGTACCATCCTACCTGACAAGGTTCCTATTTGACCTTGTCTCTTGAAAGACATGTCACTGAATTTTAGGCCTTCACAATTTTCCCCTCTCAGTATGTTAATGGTTTTCTAGTACCTTTTGTCCTCTATAGCCACTGGTGTTTCTTCACCTGTCATTCAGCTTTGACCTATGTGCAGTTTGTTTCCATGTGTCTGAATTGCTTTCCCCTGGCTTCATGTTATACAAATAAATGAAGAAACAGTTCTACTCAAGGCTTTGTGCACTATACAGTTGTGGCCTTTGAATACCTGAAATCTCATTTTGCTTGACAGACCAGGAAACTAATTGGCAATAACTATACAATGATACTATTTGTTTTCTTTTTTACTGTTAATCACTCATCCCTTTTTTTTTTAATTTAATTTTATTTTATTTTTGTGAACATACTGTACAGAGGGGTTACAATTACATGGGCAGGATAATGCGTACATTTCTTATCAAGCATTGCAGCCTCCTCCTTTGTTTACCCTTAACATCCCTTCCCAGGATCCCTCCCCACCCCCTCACCCAATCCAACCCCCCCCCCAATGTTGTAAAGCCCATTTTCGACATGACAACTTGTACTTCTCATTTTTGCAACAGGTCCACCTGTATCCTTAAAAGGCTTGTTTTTCCCCATCTCCACAAGTTATACTGAAATCAAATATAGCGAAAGTAGGGGTTATACTGTGGGGAAGGGACATACAAAGCAACAAAAAATAATCTTACATATGCATTAGAAACAAATGCATGAAAGAAAAAAAGACATTTGAATACATATCTTAGGGTTCATTTCACCTAACATCAAGTTATCTGATGTTTTCTGCTTGTCTCAGACATATACTAGTTATTGAAAATAAGGGAAACCATGGGACCTATGTTGCATTGGGCCTGGCTTACTTCACTTAATATAATTTTTCCAAGTTTTTCCATTTCCTAACAAATGGGGCAATGTCATTCTTTCTGAGGGAGGCATAGAATTCCATTGTGTATATATAGCACGTTTTCTTGATCCATTCATCTACTGAGTGGCATCTGGGTTGGTCCCATATCTTAGCTATGGTAAATAATGCTGCAATAAGCATAGTTGTGCCGATAGCTTTAATATGGTCTTGTTTGTAAACATTTGGGAAAATGCCCAAAAGTGGGATTGCTGGTTCATAGGGGAGCTCTATGTGGGGTCTTGCTTCCATGTGTCTGAATTGCTTTCTCTTGACTTCATGTTATACAAATAAATGAAGAAACAGTTCTACTCATTTTGCTTGACTGACCAGGAAACTAATTGGGGATAACTATACAATGGTACTGTTTGTTTTCTTAATATGTACCTTTTTTCACATGTATTTTATAGCCAATAACTGTATTAGCAAAAAACTCAGATACAGTGAAGGATGTTATCAGAAAGACACTCTCGACCCTTGGAATAAAAGTAAGTCATCTGTAAGCTCTTTTAAATTCTAAACCAATTTCCTAATGGAGATGAATATAGATGCATTTACGCTCATGTGTGTACTGCTGCACTACTAACATTGGTCTTCTCCTGGCCTCAAGATTGAGAACCTGCAGGCAGCTGGACATGAGATGAATCTATACTTGTGTTCTTAGAATCTCATTCTTAATTTCACGCCAAGTGCAATTGAACACACAAGGAAGTTGATATATAATTTCGATCTGCTAACTCCATATATTTTTGTTACATATAAAAGTCTATGTATGATGAGCTAGTGTAATACTCTGAGTAAGAAAGTTTCCGGAACGGCAGGTGTGGATGATGTCTGCAATCCTAGCTACTCAGGAAGCCAGCCCATCACTAACCCCCCAAAAGTCAAAAGCAGAGTTTTCCTTGTTAGAAGCACAGCTGTCTAAGGTGCTGTGACCTTCTTGGGTCCACTGTGAGAGGCTTTGTGTGACGCTCAGTCCTTCTCTCCCCCAGGGCTCTGAGAATGACTACCAGTTGTGGCTCCATTCTGAACATGAAGAAGCCCCCTTTGTCTTCATTGGTAAATATCACAGAAAATTTCAAATGGGAGTGAATGGCGTCAAAGTTGGACTTCTAAATCTCAAACACTGATTCTTTAAGTGTTAAGCTTAATATTACTAAGAGTAAATATTGTCAATGCCATTAGATTGTAGGTTTTTCAATAAATGCTGACCAGACACCACTTGATTTATATGTATGTGTGTGTGTATGTGGTACCTAATTTCATTTCTTCATGTGGCAAATCTTGGTTTGTGGAGAAAAATAGGTAGTTGGCTTTATTCACTTGAAATTTAGCATTTTTGGATGATATTGGCCAAGATGCCTTGTTTTCCTAAACTGATTTGTTGAGTAGTAACTGCTCTGTACCACTACGTAAAGATATGAAACATGAACTACAAATAAAATTGAGGTTTCTTGATTTAAATAAGGGTTTTTGTTTTCATGAAGGAGAAAGCAGATTGGAAATTCATTGTCAAAATCTGGGCCCCCGGTCTGATGAAAGTCCCTGCTGCGTTTTCTCACCATAGGGCATGAAAATCCCTATGTGATTAAAATGAGTCAGTTTGGAGAGCCTGCATTCCAGCCACGAGGACCAAGGCCACATGAGACTCACACTCCCCAGAATCCTATCGTGCAGCAGTGCTATCTAGCCACAGGAGGCCGGTTCATTCTGAAGTCAAGGCAGAGAGCCCAGGGCCAGCAACTTAACGGTGAGTCCCCTCACTTCTATATGGTTACATAGTTCTCTACCTTCTGTACAATTGAGGAACTCTAGGGTCTCTTAAAACATTTGACATCATAAAAACACATCTAAGTAAATGGAAGCAGGATACCTATGGCTCAAGCTGTAATTCCGGCTACTGAGGTGGCTGCAATCTGATTTTCTCAGAGTAAAGTCAGTGTGCAAAGCAAAGTCCTGAGAGTCTTATCTCCAAATGTCCATGAAAAAGCTGGAATAGAACTGTGGCTCCGAGCTAAAGGGCTCCTTTTAAAGAGAAAGCTCATGTCAGGGACAAGGCTCCAGAGATCACTAGGTAGCCTGTGGGAGGACATGAAGAGAAGAAAAGATGTCAACATCCTCCAAAGTTTCTGGAGAATATTGAATGTATACAGCAAGCTTGAATTAGAGTTTTTTCCTTAGTGAAATCTAGAATGTGACTAGAGTCAGCCATAAGGAAAACATGTGCATTTTTTTTGGTCAGTTGTGGGGCTTGAACTCGGGGACAGGGCTCTATCCCTCAGGTCTTCAACTCAAGATGAGCACTCTAGCACTTCCCCCAGAGTGCCACTTCCAATTTTCTGGTGATTTTTTGAAGAAAAGAGCCTCACCAACTTTCCTGCTGGTGCTGGCTTTGAACCACCATCTTCAGATTGCAACCTCTTGAGTAGCTAGGATTACAGCCGAGAGCCACCAGTGCTTCCCTCGTTGGCAATAATTAGTATATGTCTACGGTAATTTTATCAGATGAGCAGAAACGAAAAATTCTGTAATATGACCATATAAGATGATGTTAAGGGAAATGAACACCAAGATGTGAACTGAAGAGGTCTTTCTTTGTGGTTGTTATTTGTAATGTACAATGAGATTTGTGTTTCCTTTGTATGTTCTTCCCTCTATGGTATATCCCTTGGGGTCACTGTGCTTGAATTTGACACTGTGCAGCTTCTATAAATTTATCTACTTTGGGGAGGGTATGAAATTAACAAGGACACAGGTTGACCCATTGCAATAATGCTACTGAAAAGATACTTAGTTGGAAATAAAATTTATAATGTTTTGGAGAGAGGAATGGAGGAGGTGAGGGAGAGAAGAAACAGTTGAAGAGCAACAAAAGAGGGGTTAACAATTCTTGCCAAGAAATGGACTCAATACCTTGCTCAAGTAACTAACACCTTTGTACATTATCTTTATACTATATGTATATGAATATGTTTATATAAACATATATAAAGAGCATGACAAAAAAAGAAATGTACTCATTGTCTTACTCATGTAATTGTAAACCCTCTGTACAACATCTTCACAACTATATTAAAGTAAAAAAAAACCCCACAAACAAAGAACCAGACATCTCCTAGTCTTTCACCTGGCAGGCACGCCATGAGATAAGGGGAGGTAGCCTGATACAGGAAGTGATCAATGGGACACATCCAGAAATTCAAATAGGAGGAGAATGGCTCTCAATGTGAATGGTTATAAAACTCGACTGGAATGGTAGTTTTCCCTTTCAGAAGAGAAAGATACACCTGACAGCCCTACTTCAACTCAGGATATTTGTAGGTGCAAGAGAGCTGGCCACAATAATCAGAAAGGTAAACTGAGTGTGCTCAGGCCCTTAGAGATAACCAACAGTTTACCGATTTGGGCAAAGACTCAATAGTAAAGGGAATTAAGCCATTAGAGAATGGGGGTAATTTGACAAAGAAGCTTAGGTTCTAGGAAATTAAAGTGATCCCTTGAAAAGTGTTGCTTCTTTAGAGTCAGAGCAGAAGAAAGAAGGAAGGGGAAGATCTTTCATCAACTGGCTTTTTGGGCGGCGATCCAGCACAGCCAAGGAGAACAGACCCCCGAAATCTTCACGTGTAAAGAGAAGACTGCTCTTTGGGACTTCCCTGGAGGCTGCTTGTAAGGATGGCAAACTACCCTCGCCTCTTCTGGTAGGTCCCAGATTGGTGTCTGCTGCCCTCCTGAGGAGAGGAACCTCCTGAGTGTGGAGGAGAGGGAGAGGAATGTTCCCATGGAGCCCAGGTCCAATTCAGCAAAGCATCAGACAATGGTTGGGGGTGCTTTTTTACTATTGCTACAAGGTATAAACATGTCACCATGTACAATTCCCTAAGTCAAGCCCAACAGGTAAGTACTCTCTTCATTGGGGACTGGTACACCAGGAGCCACATTTCCTGCTGCAGACCTACAATACCAGGCACTGTGCATGTGAAGCTATGAGTCTCCCTCCTTCATGCTCCCTTCCAGCTTTATTCTTCCGACTTGCAAATGTCTCCAGTCACATACATAGACGTTCCTCAGACATTCCTCAGTCTAGTTATTTACATATATTAGACTAGATCATGTTTTAATTGTTCCTAGCATCAGAAAAGCACATGGGTGGTTGTTGGTTTTCAGAGAGGAGGATGGACAGATAGTGTTTAAAAGATCTGTCCTTTCTATGGAGGAAGATGGACAAGTTCTGAGGAAGCTGGTCACACAGTATTGTGTTTGTACTGAAGGCCAATGGACTGTGTGCTTCAAACTGGATAAAATGGTGACTCTTAGGTCATGTATGCAAAAAGGAATAGAAAGATATTACTTTGCTTTCATTTAGTTGAAAAAGAAGCTTCAACCTCTGATAGAAACCAACAAAATCTCAGTAACGAGGTAGAGTATCATTGAAAAACCATTGATATTGTGTTCACTGTTTCTTCATGGTATATTAACCAGGCAACAGTGGGTCACACCTGTAATCCTAGCTCCTCAGAAGTGTGAGATTGAGTGTGACATCTGAGACTTCTGCTTCATAGCTAGCCCAGACTGGAATGTTCATGAATCTCTTGTCTTTAATGAAGCACTGAAAAACCAGAGGCGGAACTTCAGCTGAAGTTTTAGGCCAAAAGACTTGAGCATCAAAGTTCAGTGACAGCACTCAAGCCATGAGTTCAAAGCTTCAGGACATGCATACATGCACACCAAAAATCCTAATTTACTATAGTGTGTGTGTGAGGATTGCATGAATGGATGTCCATCATGCGTACAATCACTAACACATGATGGGAATTTTCCCTTGCATGCAACAGAGAATGCCCTGGTCTCACTTTGTACCAAGAAATTTTAGGAGGCAGATAGGCTCACCCTTGTTCTAATCTCACATTTGGAAACATAAAAAATCTAAAAATGGACATACTACTGTAGGAAAGAAGTACATTATTATAATCCCAGGTCATTGGGACACGGGACCCTGGAGGACTAAAATTTCAGGCCAGCCCAGGAGGAAATGTCCACTGATTACTATGGCAAAATATCTAGCAAGAAGGAGGGATGGGAAGGGATGGAAAGGGGAAACAAAGGAGGAGGCTACAATGCTTGATAAGAAATGTACTCATTATCTTGCCCCTGTAATTGTAACCCCTCTGAACAGTATTTTCACACTAAAAAAATAAACTAAAATAAAGAAGTTTTTGTCAGGAGAAACAAAGGCAGACTGGCTAGTGAGTGTTGGAACTTCACAGGAGCCATATGTGTGAAGGTCGGAAGGAAGGAAGGAGGGAAGGAAGGAAAGGAGAAGAGGAAAGAAGAGATGGAGGGAAGGACCAAAAGAGGGAATAAAGGTTTGAGGGAGGGAAAGGGCTTAGGGCTTAGGAAGGGACTGTGTCCAAGGTCACACTACAACTCCTCCACTGTGAAAACAGGGGACACCAAAATAGAACCAAAGAAAGCAAGGCCCCAGTGATGAATACTATCAGGGAAAACTTCATAATGGACTAAATATGAATGTGATGTGAAGAATCTAGCAACTACCGAAGGTATAAATGGGAAATTAAAAAAGAAGAAATGCGCAGGAAGCTAGCATTCTAGGGAAGGTGTGAGGGGCACTTGTATAAGAAGGAGGCTGGGCCAGCTGAATCTGGAAACATTAAGGAGAAGGTGCAGGAGTCAGTTCACTACACAGACAAATCCATTCACTGTTCAATGCTTCTGAGGCTGACCCTAGAATGAAAGAACAACAACAGAATATATTTCCAACAACTAAACATAATTATTAATGAGGTCGCCTAGCTTGAGCACTGGAGCCTTGCACACTCAGACATCTTACTTAAAGAAGTGTGAGGTGGTGCTCTGGGACAGTGGACATGGAGGACCCAGGCTCTCTTTCCTCTCGTCCACACAGGAGATGATTTCCTTCCTCAGTCAGGAGGGGCGGCTCACTGAGGGCATCTTCAGAAAGTCAGGCAGCGTCAAAGCCTTCAGAGCCCTCAAAGAAAAACTCATGTCTGGAGCCCGAGTGGACCTGCACCAGGAATCCGTGTTTGTGGTGGCCTCAGTGTTAAAGGTAGGACACAGCCAGCATCACCCAGGGAGGCAGCTTCACTCTGAGGCCACAGCACTGCATCACCAGCACCACAATCACCCAAGAACCACGAGGGGCCTCACACATCAAGCATGTGGGAAATGAAAAGACACATGTCTGAGTGTTCTGTCTGTTTACTTTGTCTTCTCACCTCATCTCCTCTCATCTTCCCACCTGAACACCCATGCCAAATGTGATTAATGAGTGATCTGATTTACTGTATCACTGTAAATCACCATGACAATACAACTATGAGCACAAACAAGTCCTGCTACATATTTGCCAAACAAGCACCCAGCACTGCCTTCTTTAAGGAAGGTTGCAAAAAGGCACAAAATCATATAGAATTTGTAAATATTCATAACCAAAGATGAAGGCCCAAATGAGTCCCATCATGATTTGCCAGGCCAGCATAGCCAGCTCATGCCACCATTCCTGCCCATGTCCAATACCTTTACAGGAAAGTTGGTGTGGATATGCAGATGCTCCTCTTCTCTCAGTATCCTCCCTCTGCACCTTTCATCCTGTTTTTCTTTCTTCCCATTCATCCCACTATTATAGTTACCTAAAAAGTCATTTCCTACCACATTACCCATAAATTTGATTATTAACTTGAATTAAGCAGCCCAAACATCTGTGCTCTCTGAAAATTCACCTGAGTTTCACCAACAGTACATAAAGTTGGAAATGATACAGGTAGATTACAAATATCTTTATGCTTGTAGAAGGAAGTATTCAACAGAGAACCAATATAGCTATACATTTTGCTCTTTGTGAATTCCACTGCAGAAGTCATGTGACAATGACTAAGAATGGCTTTATAAAAATAATTTTGTTCTCACTTGCTCTAGGTATTTTTTTTATGTCCTTTCATCGTTGGTGCAGACATCAGCCATGCTAATAATTTTCAGCCAGGAAGATAGACATGCATTACTGTGCATGGAATAACAATTTTGTACTGCCCACTTGAAACTCACATCACTGACTAGCCAGAGGTAGACTAGTGCATCTCAGCTTCTCTGGTCTTGCACTTGGTGACTCATGACAGACCCATACAGAGTTCTGCTGACCCAGCCTGGAGAAGAATATAAGCTCAGGACCATGATGAATGTACCATCGAGCCATGTCGAGAATGTTAACACAACACCCAACACTGTGGGCATTTTTCCCCTTTGTGTGTATATACATTCTAATAGGCTAAGTTACGGGATCAAGAATTACTGATCAGTTGTTCAAAATGAACTTGAGGGAGAAGCTTACATGTGCAGGTCACTAACCTTGAGATTCAGAGGTCCAAAGTTGGCAACATCTAAATTCTTTTTTTTAATTTGGAAAGTATTGTACAGAGGAGTTATGGGTATGTTTCTTTTTTTTTTTAATTTAATTTCATTTTATTTGAGAACATACTGTACAGAGGGGTTACAATTACATGGGCAGGATAATGCATACATCTCTTACCAAGCATTGCAGCCTCCTCCTTTGTTTATCCTTCACCTCCCTTCCCAGTCTACCCCTCCCCCCCACCCAATCCTTCCGCCCCTCTCTCCCCCCACACCGACATTGTAAAGCTCCTTTTGAACATGACATTTTGCACTTCTCATTGTTGAACAGGTCCACCTGAATCCTTAAGCGACTTGTTTGTCCCCATCTCCTCCACAAGTTATACTGACAGCAAACATAGTGAAAGCGGGGGTTACACTGTGGGGGAGGGCCATACAAAGCAACAAAGAAATAATCTTATAAATGCATTAGAAACACATGTATGAAAGAAAAAAAACATTAAAATACATATTTAAGGGTTCGTTTTCCTAACATCACATTATCTGACCTTTTCCGCTTGACTCATACATATACTAGATATTGCAAATAAGGGAAACCATGGGACCTATGTTTCTTTGGGCCTGGCTTCCTTCACTTAATATGATTTTTTCCAAGCCTTTCTATTTCCTAACAAATGGGAAAATGTCATTCTTTCTGATGGAGGCATAGAATTCCATTGTGTATATATACCACATTTTCTTGATCCATTCATCTACTGAGGGGCATCTGGGTTGGTTCCATATCTTAGCTATGGTAAATAATGCTGCAATAAACATAGTTGTGCTGTAGCTTTAGTGTGGTCTTGTTTGTAAACATTTGGGTAAATGCCTAAAAGTGAGATTGCTGGGTCATAGGGGAGTTCTATGTGAAGTCTTTAGAGGAACCTCCATACTGCTTTCCAAAGTGGTTGAACCAGTTTACATTCCCACCAACAAAGAAGTAAGGTACAATTCTGTCCACATCCCCTCCAGCATCTGTTGTTGTTAGAGTTCTTGATTTTTGCCTTTCTAACTGGAGTGAGGTGATATCTCAATGTTGTTTTGATTTGCATTTCTTTTATGGCTAGTGATGTTGAACATTTCTTCATGTGTCTATTGGCCATCCTTCTTTCTTCTTCAGAGAAGTTTCTCTTTAAGTCTTTTGCCCACTTATTTATTGGGCAGTTGTTTCTTTGAGGATTTGTTGTTGTTAGGTTTAATTTTTTGAGTTCCAAGTATATTTTAGATATGAGACCATTGTCCGTTGTATGGCTAGTAAAGATCTTCTCCCAATCCGTGGGCTTTCTATTGATCTTGCTAGCTATGTCATTTGCCCTGCAGAAGCTCTGCAACTTTATGCAATCCCATTTGTCCAACATTTCTTTGATTTGTTGTGTTTCTGGGTCTCTATTCAGAAAATTTCGGCCTGAGCCAAGGAGACCTAGGGTTTCTCCTATTCCATCCTGTAATGTTTTCAGAGTGTCTGCTTTGACTTCGAGGTCTTTGAGCCATTTGGAGGTGATTCTGGTGCATGGTGATATATAAGGATCTAGCTTTAGTTTTCTACATGTAGTTAACCAATTTTGCCAGCACCATTTACTGAAGAGGCTGTCTTTCTTCCATTCTATTGTTTTAGCTCCCTTATCGAAGATTTGATGGCTGTAGGTCTGTAGGTTCATTTCTGGGTTTTCAATTCTATTCCATTGGTCCTGAGGTCTGTTCTTATGCCAATACCAAGCTGTTTTGATTACTATGGCTTTGTAGTAGAGTTTGAAATTTGGTATTGATATTCCTCCAGCAGTGTTCTTTCTGTTGAGGAGCCTTTTTGCTAATCGGGGTCTTTTATTGTTCCATATGAATTTTTGGATTGCCTCTTCTATTTCCTTGAAGAATGAGGGTGGAATTTTGATAGGTAGTGCGTTGAATTTGTAGATAGCCTTAGGAAGTATTGCCATTTTCACGATGTTCATCTTTCCAATCCAGGAGCATGGGAGGTTTTGCCATTTTTTAAGTTCTGTGTTGATTTCCTTTTTCAAGATTTTAAAGTTTTCATCATAGAGGTCCTTCACTTCTTTAGTTAAGTTAATTCCTAGGTATTTTATTTTTTGTGGGGCTATTACAAATGGAGTTGCTTTCCTAATTTCAGCCACACTTTTCTCATTGTTGGCATACAGAAAAGCCATTGATTTTGGGGGGTTAATTTTATATCCTGCTACTTTGCCAAAGTTTTGAATCAGCTTGAGTAATTTGGGAGTGGTGTCTATGGGATTCTTTAAATACAAGATCATGTCATCTGCAAAGAGGGAGAGTTTTATTTCTTCTTTCCCTATTTGGATCCCCTTTATGTCTGCATCTTGTCTTATTGCTAGCTAGGCATTCTAATACTAGATTGAAGAGAAGTGGAGAGAGTGGATATCCTTGTCTTGTTCCTGCGTTAAGAGGAAATGTCTTTAGTTTTTCACCATTGAGTATAATGCTGGCTGTAGGTTTGTCATATACAGCCTTTATTGTATTGAGGAATGTTCCCTGGATTCCTAATTTTTCCAAAACCTTCATCATAAAGGGGGGCAACATCTAAATTCTGATTGATGCATGTTGATGAGGTTGGACAGGTGCTTTAACCCAACAGGCTGAAAGGAACCTAATATAGGCACTGTTCATGGATATAAAAGGAAAGGTAACTAACTGGTACTCACAGGTGTAAGATGATGTGTTTCATTCATTCCAGAGTGTTGGGGAATTTTAAGCCAAAATTCAGAACTAACATACTGTATACCTAATCCTTCCCATATGATATGTACAGAATTATTTAATTCACAAAGAACACTACTTTTTCAATTAAAATTGCAAAGAAACAGGTGAAATGAGTGGGCCTATTTCTGCTCAGCAATAGGATTTATAACCACTGCATACCCTGCATTGTCCTTTAGCGTAGACTGTTCCAGTCAAGTAGGGGTTTTCAGAGAAAGGGGAGATGGGTCCTCACTCCCACAGTACCAAATGCAGGTGGGTGTTTGAGAATTTTCTTAAAGTAGGGACTGTTCACTTAGTTCTTTTGAAGTTCCTGGCTCTTGTTTTCCATTCTGTGTGGGTGTAATTTTTATTTGAGAGGGCATTCCTGTCAGGAAGGGGTATAGCCTGTTATGAAACAGAGTCTGTTCCTTGAGAAAAGAAGCGATCCTCCTCTTTCAGTTTGAAGCAAATATAGCACATGCATGTTTCCAAATACCTGTTTCTAAGTTGTCTTCACCAGATCCCTAATCCTTCCTGCCTCAGCAGCACTGCCATCCTCTGCTTTGTGCTTTCAGTTCAGGTGGGGAGGCTGCTGGCACCTGTCTTAGGTGGGAAGTGAAGAGAGGGCAGTGTAGGTCACAGATTCACTCATTGAGATGGGATGGGGGTCAATCCATTTCTTACACCTGCATGTTATATTTGTATGACATAGTTTGTTCCATCAGAATATCCTGCTTTTGTCTCTGGAAGGATTTTCTTCGCAATGTGCAAGGCGGTGTGTTTTACACTGGCATGTATGAGACATGGCTTAGCATCATGGATGAAGACGAAGAGGAGAAAATCATTCTGGCCCAGAGGTAGGATGCAGGAAATGAGTCTTTTTTGGGTAGCACTCAAAAATCGAAATTTTACACTCTAAGGGAAAAGTAGCCTCATGGAGTATATAGTTTGAGGTGCTGAAATAATTCTGAGTGTGGTAAAATTTTCATTTGGTCACATGCATGCAAGACTTCACAGAAACAGGCCATTATACTCTGTGTATGAATGAGTTTTTTCCTATGGTATTGTTTCCATAGCTTCTTTCCCATGTACACATAAGAAAATTCAACACTTATGGAGAGCAGATTATTCTGATGGACCCATGTAGGGAGGACAAGATCTCAGCTTGGTCAAATGCATATGTAAACATCAAAGTGTATATCGCTTCAATGAAATTTCTTATATTCATTCTCTCTTGGAATGAGCCTCTCATTATAGTATGTACTTTGGGATGTGATCACTAAACCTGACTTTATAATTGCCATTTCCGAAATAATTTAGCTGTTTATTTTTTCAGGAAGAATTTTGTTGAGTACAATGTGAACCAATACAATGTTTATTTTAAAAGACACTATCTTTCTATTGATCTAAATACATCTGTTCCAAGATAATGTGTAGTGTAGTCATCTCAAGGATAGATTTTATGCAATAGGTTAAAGTATATCCTTCGCTCTTTATACTTTCAATTAGTTCAGTCCATCATATAGAAAATGCACTTTGTGTATTTAGAATCTGCCACAGGTAATTACTTACCTGAAAGTGTGTTTTTCTGAGTTCAGTCTTTTAGAAATGCTGCCCAGAGTCAACCAACTGCTGCTGAAACATCTGTTTGGAATGTTAAGCCAAATCCACCAGAATTCCTTCCTAAACCTGATGACCGCCTACAACTTAGCTGTGTCCACAGCCCCCAGCTTGATGTTTCCGCCCCCTGATGCCGGGGCAGGATTTAATATGCAACTCATGAGAAAGGTAATAGCCTCTCCTAACTTCATCCTGACAAGCAGAATGGCTGGTTGGATATTGAAAGACAAGCCTGACAGAACAGGACTTACGGACACAATGGACTGCCGACCTCAGGAAAAGAGGTGTTCACCCTATCTCTGGTGAGGTTTACAAACATGTGCAGCAAGGAGAAAGCAGCAGTGTGGTCCTTTCTCTTTCCCTTCAGTATAGAGGAGTCCAGGGTGACCAAACCCTAGGGAAGAAAGGAGAATGACAATGGTGACAATGAGTCCAACCACCAAAGTTTTGCTCTCTTCTTGCTATGTGGATCTGTGATCTTGGGATGGTTTTCAAGCTAGTGTCTTCCTCTGTACAGTGGAGGTGGAGATCCTGCCCAGTGCTCTGTCATGTCCAGACACTTCCCCTTAAGAAGGGGATTAAACCATGAAGGCTACGATCTCTGTCCTATACATAGGCTCCCTCTGTCAGTTGTTTTTATTCAGAGGAAGATTGGTCCCTGTTGATAAGTCATCAGATTCTTGCTAGTAAAGAGTATCATCTAATAACTTGTACTGAAATATAATCCATAGAGTGAGACAGAGAGATGAGATGAAGAAACTACAATCCTTCAGTATTCTCTGAGCTCAGCTCCTTATGATTACCTCCCACTAATGAAAGGTCTTCAACTTTTCCTCCCAAATGCACCCAACTGAACGGAACGATTCTTCAGGGTTTTTTGAGAGATGCCTAATATATAAACTATACACAGTATTCCTCATTCACTAGGCAAAGAAGAAACTAGTGAAATATTCTAAAATATCTCCACAGAAATAGAGGGTATATGAGACCAGGGGAGTTTGCCAGGCTCACCCTGCCACAGGGTTGAGGCCCAGCAGTGTGGAGCAGGGATTGCAGCTGCGTAACAGAGAGCTCCTCTGCAGGGGCTTTTCCTTCCCCACAGCTCCACACACAAGCTGGCCTGAGTTTAAGGCAGTGCACTTTGGAAATGAATTATGTCAGTTCATTGTATTCAATGATTTTCTTTTCAATATTAGTATATACAACAGTAGGGAAAACATACTATTTAGAGATATAACAATGATGGTATAAGGAGGCCATAATTATGGATATTACAAAAATTTGGCAGTTAAGCAAAGTGACTCACTATGCCTCTAGTCCATTAATTGTGTTTCAAGCTCTGGTCTATAACCACCATCCATAGGTTGTAAATTGTGTCTTTGACAAAAGTGGTTTATACATCAGTTCTCATTTAAATTCTGAGTTTCTCCCCACATTCCTCAAGCCTCTGTGCGTTTGCTCTGAGATTCACATATCGGAGGATTCATAACTGTTGGAAGACAATAGAAGTGTACATGTCTCCTTTTGTGTTACAGGTTGCCCTGGTGCAGTTTTTGATTGAAAATGCTCCCAAAATATTTGCCAAAGACTTCACTCCTGTCTCTTAGGAGAGTTCAGGTATTGTGGAAATATGAGGTGTCATCAGGAAGCAGGAGCAATTTAAATGAACAGTTGAACTGCCCTTGTGGAGGAGCAGCTGGGAGGCTGCCCAGGCTTGGGAGATGCTTTAGGCCATGGCCCATGCAGAAGATTCTGTCCTGAGGGGAATGGTGCAGGCCAGGGCCCCACCTCTTTCTCTTCCCAAGGCTGATCACAGCTCATTACCCTGTCAGGAGACCAAAGCCATGGCAAGAGGTGTCTGTTTTCAAAAGGCAATCTAATTGTGCAATCTCACATTTAGTTTCTTTCAGCTCTCAAATCAAGCAGGATCATGTGAGAATCTGAAGATTCCTGTCAGATAATTTGTGAAAAAATACTTTTACCAATTAGATAAATTTAATAGAGGTTTCTTAGAAAATCCAGGTCTAATTTGTTAATGGTAGCTAAGTATAGCTTCTTCCCCAGGATTCATCTCAGAAATTGAGCTTAGATTCAGAACCTCAGTACTTCTATCACGTATTTCTATTTTTCACTTTCATGTTCTTGTGGTGTTTATCTCATTGCTTTGGGAAAGTCTGTAGAGTAGTTGTATTTGTCAGGATTTGAGAGAAGAATTGGAGACCATTCATAGCAAGATTTCTTGTTTTGTTCTTGTTTCTTTTAGACTGAAAATGAAGCTATGATTGTGTGAGCACCACTGAAGACAAGCTCACCTTCTTTTGCCTCCCACTTCCTCTTCCCATCTCTCCAAATGTAAAGATCTACCTATCCCCATAGTATGCTTAGTTTTTCACTTTTATGCTAATTATTGATATAATAAAATGAAAACAGAATTCTGTGTGTTGGCCAGTCATGTTATTGGTTCATCTGCATATTGGGTTGGGGATGGTTGCTCAGCTGGGGAGCTGTTCTGGTTCAACCAGTGACATGTGTGTTGCTATATCTGCTGCCCCTAGAACGGGGCTGACACAGGCATTTATACTTTGTGCTGGCTCTGGTTGCTTTCCACATGTTCTACAAGGACCTGAGCCTTCATGTGGAAGACAGATATTTCCTAGAATCAAAGTGGGCATTCTAGCTTCTGTTCTGTTCCTGTCACTCTGGCCACACTCAAGGGTCCCACATCCAAGTCAGGAGTCAATGTAGGTAAAGACTGGGGAGGGGCATCCAAGACAAACTCTAATGTCAAAAGGCAGGATGGTGTTGGTTATTATGCTGGGTTGTTCAGGTAGGTGAAAAGTCCTGAAAATACATATTTCAAGAGCATCTACAATGCATCCTACCAGTGTATCTGACTCATGTTCTTTCTTTGCCGATGTAGATATTTGATTTAGGTGAGACACAGTTCACCACTCTCTGGAAAACATGTATTTTCCTGTGACCTTCTCCAATGTTAATATTTTGTCAATATAATGTAGTTACTACTGGTGTAAGGAAAATTGTATGCACAAATGGTGTTATTTGGTCAGGGCAGGCTGTCGGATTTATGGAAATGTCCCTGTGAACTCCATTACTTTGTACAATAAACATGTTGTAAAAACAATGTGGAAGTGGGTAGAGACCCTGCAGGTGACCGTCCACATTCTGCCTCAAATTTAGCTTGGTTGTGAGAGGCTTTAAATGAATTCTGGAGGGGCTGATGAATTTGAATTTCTGTCTTCTACTTACCACTCTGGGAAAGTTGCCCCTCTTCTACCTTCTTTTAATTTCTCCAATCAAGCAAGGATTTTCTTTGTTTGTTTTGAGGCATGGTGACTGGATCCATGGCCTGGCTAGACAGCTGTTCTACACTGTGCACCTGACACGAAACATATGCTTGCAAGGATTCTGGGAGCCTTAAAGGCCTGGGGAGTGTGGATGAGAGGTTCCCATCCCTGTTGTGTGAAGATCCAAAGAGCAGTTCATTTGTAATAAGCCAAAGTGGAAGCAACACAGAATCCTCCGTGGGCACAAGGTCAAACAGCCTGTCCTCGGTCTTTGAAGAAAATTATCTGAGAGCATGAAAGTAGTGTAAGGAACTCACCAAAAGTGTGGATGAAAAGGGTTCTGAATAATAGGGGAATGTAATTAAAAAGTGTGTATTCTATGAATGTATGGGAAACCAAAATGAAACTCTTGCCAGTTAGTTTTAAGCTAATTGAAAAGAGAAATAAGTGGGTGTCAGGGTCTCTCCTGGAGACCAGCTACTCCGGAGGCTGAAGTCTAAGTGTGATGCTTTAAAGCACAACTTGCCAAAGAATTCTGGGGGAGACTGTGATCTTCAATAAACAACAACAAAAACAACAACTACTAACAGCTAGAAGTGCCACTGTGGCTCAAGTGGTGAGAGTGTTAGCCTTGAGCAAATTCAGCTTAGGAAAAGTGCCCTGGCACTGTGTTCAAGTCTAATGACTGGCAAAAGTACAAAGAGAGAGAGAAAGAGAGCAATAAATATTGTATTATCAGATAATACCAAGTGATACAATCTGAGAACGTATACCTGAGGACTCCTGGTAGAAAACTTGGTTCCAGAAGGCAGTGTTTAGAGACTTTGGCGTCTTAAAGGTGTCAGACCCCTGGAAAAGGTCATGAAATAACTGGGGTGCTGCTCTCTGATGGATTAAAGTTCTACAGGTGTGGTTAGTTCTCCTGCGAGGATTGTACTAATGACAACCCCTGCTCTCTGCAGTCTGTCAGCTTCTTAGCTCAGCATAGGCTCTCTCAAGGGTGCTCTTGGTCCTTGAGCTATCAACGAAGATAGAGATGGCCTGAATTGCAGCAAAGATTCAGGAAAGTCTCATTTGGCATTTCAGTCTTCATTACTATTAATTAAAATTCTTTATTAAATTCCAGCCTTTGTCATTATTGTACACTTGCAATTCAAATGAATACACTGGGTTACGATGCAGTGTAGCACTCTTTAAGGCTGTATTAAGGAGCAATAGAAAAATGTATGTAGTAAAGGTATTATATTTTACAATAGCAAACTTATCTACAGCTATCTCAAAGAGATTTTGAACAGAAAGGAGCCAATCAGGAAGGAAGTGGATGTGTCGACCTGGCACAGTCGAGGTCCAGAGGAGAGTCACCCCCTCCATACCCAAGTTCTCACCAGTGACTGCGCACAACACACTCACACTCCTGGTCAACAGCGAAAGCCTCACCTCCACTGAATAACTGTACACAATCAATTAGAACTGAACTATTGACAAATATATAAGAGCATATGACCTAATTCCATTGGTTCATAAACTGTATATTACTGTGATTCTGACCTTTTGGTTTGATGAAGCCTTGTGCTAAAATCCAAAAAGGTGTCAGAGACCAGAGTTTTCCATTTCCACACCTGAGATGGGCAGCTCCCTAAGTGCACAGCAGCTCAAACCTTTCTGGCTCATTTTGTTTTTATATCAGAGACCTGCTAACTATTTGCCTGGAGTTAAATCTATGAAAATCGGTGCCCCAAAGCTAGTGTTTCAACAAACAAACAAGGGAAGTGACAAAGCAAACTTTTTCCTTTAGTCAAACAAGTATGTCCTTGTCCTTTAGATGTTGGGAGGCCTTAGGGGAAAAAGAAAAAAAGATAACCTGCACAGAAAGGAACTCTGTGAATTCTGGGCATGTGTAGATGTTCCTGGAGGAAGGTATCTTTGAATCACACACCAAATGTGTGCTCTATTAACACAACAATGTAACATTTCATTCATGCAATGCATTGTCTCCTTAGGAAGGGATCTATAGACAAATTTGCTCACCGTTCCAAAATCTTCAGTGGATTTCTGGATTGTGTGTGTATGGATGGATGTCTTGTCTTGTACTCAGGGCCTGGCTCTGAGATTTATTGCTTGAAGCAAGTGCGCAACCCCTTGAGCCACAGCTACATTTTGGGTTGTTTTTATTGTTTTTCCTTTTTTTCAGGAGTAGGTCTAGAACTTTGAGGCTGCAGGAGATCACTCGGTTAATTTTGCAGCAGGCGAGGACTTCACCAGTTGATTCACAGCACCATATCCAGGTTTTGATGTGAAAATTTGGAGATAAGAGTCTCATAGATTTTCCTGCCCAGTCTGGTTTCAAACCAGAATTGGCAGAGCTCAGTCCCTTGAGTAGCTAGGATTACAGGCATGAGCCACCACCGGCACCTGGCAACTGGCTTTCTTGGAAGTTAACTGGAGATAAGAGTCTCAAAAGATTCCTCACCTCAGTATGCTCAGACCTCAGTATGCTGAGTAGCTCAAATGAACATTATAGGCTACAACCACCTGCATTCAGCTGACTTGTGGATTTTTCCCTTCCTTTCAAGACCATCTACATTGCATTCTGGGGTGGTTTCTGGCATATTTCCTCTGTATCCCAATGTAGATAGTTGATCCTCTTTGTTAAGACACTTATTTTCTGTGATATTATCCCCCAAATCAGCAGTTCTCTTTAGCACACTTTCAGTGAACCTCAGTCAATTGTCTGAACACATAAAGGAGAATTCCAGAAGCAAACAATGCATAGTTGGTAAATTGCACAGAATCTGAGCAGAGTGCTGAACCTCACTGTCTCTGCAGTGCCGTGTGTAGCAGAATGTGAATCGTACCTCATCCAGGGCACCTCATCCAGCCACCCGGCATTTAGTCCCTTAGAAGCCCTCCTGTCAGCAGGTCACATGCTGTGTGGCAGTTCCTGGAAGACCTGTGTGTTCCCGAAGTGGTTCACCTGAGAAAGTGGGTTGGCGCTATAGCACAAGAGTGGTCCAGCCCACCACTCAGAAAGGGCAAAGAGAGGCCAGAAAACACTTCTTTTTGTGTAATGTGAGATCAAGTGACACATTATGAGACTGATCTCCATCACGCTCTTTCATTTTAATACGATGTGATGAGTGCTCTAATCTATTCTTTTTTCTTTTTTTGGTCAGTCGAGGGGCCTGAACTCTGGGCCTAGGCACTGTCCATCAGCTCCTCAGCTCAAGGCTAGCGCCCTACCACTAGAGTCACTTTGCATCCATGAATCTATCCTAGTGTATTTTGGTTTGGAAAGCTTTACTGAAATCTTAAGAAACTAAGATATTTGAATGTCTGGCTTCTACTCACTTCTTCAGGAATTTCACAGCTCTGGTGCTCCCTTTTGATGTCTCCAATCCAGCAAGGTTGTTTTGTTTGCATATGTGCTTTTCTTGAGACATAGTAACTCTATCCATGACTCTGTCATTTCCAGTAAGGTGCACAGCAGTGTGTAAAGTGAAATGCACCACACACGAAATGACAATCATCACACATTCTCTCATAGGTAGATGCTAGAGTTTATTTGAAAATGTATCTTAAATGTTAAAGATATAATGGAAAGTGGGTGTCTAAAAAGGAAGGTGATATTTGGTCTGTGGGAGGTTGTATGTAGGTATGAAAATATCCCAGTCATTTCCAATCATTTGTCCAATAAATCTACTATTTAAAAAAATGTAAAAACTGAGATGTCTCTGGAGATCACAGACTGCATGGTACCTCAGTGTTTTGGTTTTGGTTTGGAAAGCTTTACTGAAATCTTAAGAAACTGAGAGATTTGAATGTTTGGCTTCTACTCACTTCTTCAGGAATTTCACAGCTCTGGTGCGCCCTTTTGAAGTCTCCAATCCAGCAAGGTTGTTTTGTTTGCATATGTGCTTTTCTTGAGACATAGTAACTCTATCCATGACTCTGCACAGGACAGAGCTTCTCCAATATCTACACCCTACAGGAAGCATAGGTCCCGGGATTGTGAGCGCCTGGTGAGTGGGAATGAGGGCATTACGCCTGGCTGGATGAAGATGGTTTGAGTAGCTTTATTTGCAGGAAGCCAAAGTGGAGGCAACACAAAGTCCTAGGATGGGCAACTACTGTGTATTCTTGAAGAAAATTATCCATATGAATGAAGGTTGCATGAGCAAAACTACTCAAATGTGGAGAAGAGGCTTTAGAATAATAAAGCATGTGACCAAAGTAACTGATACAAATGCATGAAAACATCAGAATGAAACCATTTTCAGCATTGAAAAAGCTAATTTAAAAAGTAGCTGCGGTAATATCTGTCTGAGTTACATAAGCTTAAGTAGTCAAGGAAGCCTGATTTGAGGATCATGATGTGAAGTGGGCTGGGCAAGGAAATCCAAGAGGCTCTGATCGACAAAAAGTAGCCTCCCCCCAAAAAAGACCTTGAAGTGGAGCTGTGGATCAAGTGGTGTGGATCTTGAGCAAAAGAAGGTCATGAAAGTCACCGTGGCCATGAGTTCAAGTCAAAGGAGTTGTCAAAAGGAAATAGAGAAAGAAAGCCAGCAGGAAAGAAGGAAAGAGAAACACACAGAGAAAAATAAGTGACAAGGAAAAAACACAGAAAGAAAGTAAAAAGACAGATAGAAAGATATACTGTACAAAAGTAAGCAAAAGAAAGGAAGGAAGGAAGGAAGGAAGGAACGAAGGAAGGAAGCATGAATGGAAAATGCATTAAATGATATTACTAAATTGCTTCAAAGTAATAAATTGCCTTCAATAATAAGGATGAATATGCCCTTATAAAATAGAAAGAAAATGGCTGGGAAGGTGGCTTAGTGTTACAGCGCTTGCCTTGCATGCCTGAGGCCCTGGATTTGATTCCTCAGCACCACATAAGCAAAAAGAAAAAAGCCGGAAGTGGCACTTTGGCTCAAGTGGTAGAACGCTAACCTTGAGCTGAAGAGCTGAGAACAGCACCCAGGCCCAGAGCTCAGGCCCCACGACCGGACCCAAAAATAAAAAAATGAAAGAAAAATGTAAAAATGCATTCTCTTCCATGGTCCAGATCATACAACAGTCTACAAAAGATAAGACTATAGAGCATAGATGAGAAGAGCATGGACTAGGGGTTGTAATAGTGGGAGGTGTGGAGAGGTGGTGGGTGTGTCTGTGAAGGGGAAATAACCAGTGGGTCTCCAGTGGAATCACGCTGGCGTCTGCTGTGTCTGCATGGAGGATCTGCTGCTTTGGTCTGGGTTTGGTTTCACCTAAGAGGATTCTGATGAAAGCTTGGTCCCAGAGTCAGTGGGGAGAGATGTTGGGGTCTTTAGGAAGAGGGACCTGTGGAAAGATCATCCAGTGACAAGGAAGCTGCTCTCTGAATGAGAGAACTCTCTGGAGGTCTGGTTAGTTCTCTGGAGAGGATTGCATTACAAGAGCAACACCTGTCCTGTCCTCTCTGCCCAGCACAGGCTGGCTCAGCACAGGCTCTCTCCACAGTGCTCTTGGTCTCTGAGATATGAGCCAGTCCAGGTCCCAGACCACAGGCCTAGTTTCAGAATACCATGATTTGGGACATTCTTCCTTCATGATTTTGAATTAAACATCTATTCTGTGTTAAATATCCAGGCCCAGGCATACTTAGAGCACTGAAATTTCAATGAATATTCTGAGCTATGATGCAGGGCTATATTAAAGGGAAACACAAAATTATATGTAGTATGTGTATAAGTACTAAAAATTGTAAACATGTATAGGATTAGATTAGGAAGTAGAAAGAGCTGATAAGAAAGGAAGAGGATATGTCAGCCTGGAAGTTATCAATTAAACTCCTTTTCTTTTTCTTTGTTAAATATCCAGGCCTTAGGCATATTTAGAGCACTGAAATTTGAATGAATATTCTGGGTTATGATTCAGGGCTATATGAAAGAAAATGCAAAAATATATGTAGTAGGTGTATTTGTTCTAATAATCACAAATATGTGTGTTTATGTTATTAAGTTGAAAAGAGTCAATCGGGAAATACAAGGATATGTTAGGCTGGCAGTTATGGCATGACCCTTAGAACCATGACATCCCAGAAAGAGGAACTATCAGCGCTCAGATTCCAGGCAGTTGACTGCGGTCTCTGTTGGAGCTGCAGTCATGTCTGCTGTCCAGAGCCACAAAATGGACAAAGACAAGTGTTCACTGCAATCCCCACACTCACCATGCATGGCTTCCCTGCACGAGGTAGTCTGTGAAAATGCTGGTTTTGAGGTTCTTGTAGAGGGTGTCACTGAAAGGGTTCTGTCTTCTTTTTCCTAACCTTGAGCACTGACTCTGACCTTCAACACTGTTCGTAAAAAGTGACCCCTGTTCATACTGTTCAGAGCTTGGGGTGAAGCCAGTTGGCCTCACATTCTCAGAGGAGATGGGAGTGAAAGGGCATGGGCGATAGTATGGAGGAGACTCTGCCCACACCTCAGCCAGTGAGCAGAGGTTTCCACTTATTGATGTAGTGACCATTACTACAGAGCCACAGCTCTACTGACAAGACACTGAGTGCAGCAAACAAATACAAATCTAAGTACTTCCTCACATTTAGGAATTCTAACGTTTCATGTATTTCATGAGGTTCGTTCTCAATTTTTTCTTCTTCCAATAGTGAATATTGATATAAATAAGGTGGGAATAATCATGCAAGCAGGTATAGTTAGGCCAGTATTTCTGGTAGATAGCAATCTGGAATTATTTCTTTCCGGATATTCATATTATGCTATAAAATATATCTTCTCATGTTTGCAGTGATGTTTGGTCAGTTTGCTGTGGTCATCTGCTTAGCTTTGCCCTAACATTTCCCCTGGCTCACTGCTCCCTTGCCAGATTCTTCTCTTTCCTGGGAGGTGCATTAGCTTCCTGCCTTGTTCTTTTCCCCATCTCTTAGAGAAGAAAAGGTCCAAGAACTGTTTCTATATCTATCCTCCTTATATCTTAAAAAGTGTTAGAGCTTCCTTTTTTACTTCAAAATCCAAAGCACAAAGTCCCCTGGGTATCAGTGACCTAGTCAGGTTGGAATTGAGAAGACCACCTGTGGCACTGTGTGTCCCCATCCATTTGGCACAAAACTCTGCGACATATGTTTACAATGACTGTGTGGTGTTGGTGTGCAAGAGGAAAGCCATCTTTCTGAGGAGGATGCTCAGCAGGACAGACCTGTGTCCCCGGAGGTCAGTGGTCGAGCCCTGCTTATCCACAGCCCAGTGCAAATGAGAAGAGGCAGGAGGAGGAAGAAGCGGCACCTCTTCCTCTTCAGTGATGTGTTGCTGGTGTCTAATACCAAGTACGTATGGACTGCATGCTCTCCTGCAAAGCACGCAATGCTTTTCACTCACAAATGACATTTAAGACAACTTAGAATTTGTATTCATTTGGTTTTGCAGAACTTTAGATCCCTTGTTTATTTCCCAAGAAATCATGCAGGTCCCATGCTGTGTTCCTGTAGAGAACATAGTCAAGACTGAAGAAAGCAACATGGCTTTGTGGTCCATCAACTGCCTGTCCCAGCTCAAAGAGTTTGACACTGGAGCATGCAGAGTTAGAGTCTAGGCTAGACAACATACAAAGGCCCCATCTAAAACAAAACAAATTTAAAAACCAAAGCAATAATGAGGTGACAGTCTTTATCTGATTTAAATATGACAAAAGTAGATATTGGGACAGTGATTACTTCAATTGATCTGTGTGACACTTCCCAACATGTTAGTATCCACCAAAGAACCCCAGGGCAGCATGCTCACAACTGTAATCCAAGGTACTCAGGAGGCAGAAACTTGAGGAATGTGAGTCCATTCCAGTATGGCATGGATGTACATACATTTACCCTCCAAAAATGCAGAAGCAGGGATAGGACCCCAGAGATAGAGGGCTAGCCTTCATAAACAAATGTCAGATTTAGTAAAGAGGCTCTGAGTTCAAACCCATTCACTCGTAAACAAGAAGTAATAAAGTAAGAGTGATGGTGTGTAATTCTCTTTGCAGATATAAGAAATACTTTAAGATAAAAGATACAATTCCACTGCATATCCTGTCTATGGCTGAATGTGGGGACACAGCAGCAAATGGAGATGGGCATTCCAGAAAGTCCTTTGTCTTGAGTTGGCCCAAGGAAAAATACAAGGTCACTTTCTGGTAAGACTGACAGCTATGCGCTGTGCATATTGGTAGTTATGCTATGAGAAAGCCATGCACATATTTCTAGAAATGATGGAAAATATAACTTATTTTACTCTAGAATTTATTACAAGAAACAATGTTACAATTTGTTTTCTAGGCAGATCTGTAACTTTTGGTCTTCATAATGACCTTTTATACACACACCTCCAGACACTTTTAGATTCCAATATATTCCAATGGATCAGTATTTAAGTGGTTGTGACCAGTGATTTTCAATGGGTTTCCAGAATCTTCTTGGGGCAGAGTAGACGTTGACTGAGGAAGACCAGGTGTTACCTATATATTTCATCACAGTAATAGAATTTATTCAGTAAGTGTTAGGGAATCCTGAAAGTATATTTCAAACATTAATTTTGCACTCTTAATAATTCCTTAAAGAGAAAGATTTTAATTCCATATATATATGTATTATATATATAATATATGTATATATATGTCATCAATAGCAAAGCACTTGAATTGTTCTGTAGCATACTGGCATATTGCTTCTTGTAAGTAGACTGTATCATATTTGGTGTGTGGATAATCTGAAACAAGGTTTACTGTTAAACTGCAGGTTAGTTATTCCAGCACACATGCCTACGTCTGCATGAAGACAGAGAATGTAGATAGGTTTAAAGCTGCTTATTCACCAGGAAGGTGTAAATTGTTTCATCCATGGTCTCAAACTGCACCCCTCATTTCCAGCTGTTTTATACATCAGTTTGCACTGGATGCATGCTGTTCAACTTTCCTCATGGCCAAGACCTCACGCATCCTCAGAAGTTTGAGATACAGAAGGAAAATAGTTCCAAAATTGTCCACTTATTAATTCTCTGATGAATTTGTCTTGAAAAACAATCAAAAATGATTGGGAAGCTGGAATTGTGTATGTTGGCTTCTGCAGGTCTTCTCCAAGGCATATTTCTCTGAAGGCTCTCAGTTTTTATTGCTTAGTGCAACTCAAGGACAGAGAAGCTAGTAAAATTAGGAAATAGAAGAGGGGTTCCTAGAAACTAATCTTTAAGTAACAATGAAAATTAGGTCATCACAAATTGTATGAGATCTAAAGCTGTTGCACTGTCCAGCCTCCTTGGTCTTTGGCAGATGACTATTATGAGCATTCTTCAACATGGCTTCAGGAAATAGACATTATGTGTATATATGTAGGCAGGTTAGGGGCCATCGAAGATGGGCGCCTCTTTTCTCATGAAGCATGTTACAGGACAGCATAGAATTGTTCAGTAGAGGAACTATTAATGAAGGAATTAAAAAATATGCAGTCATGGCAAAAATCTGACGGTTCATAAGAAGAAAAATATTGGATTCATACATGCCCAATAATTCTATTCCTGATGTTCAATACTGTAAATACGCACACACATACACAGTATAATTTCACCCCAAAATGAAAACAATAATATTTATAGTGATGTGGTTTGTAACACCTAGATAATAGTTGGAATTTAAAAATTTAGTGTGTTTCTAAAGCCAATGTGTGCCAGGTTATGAAAAGTTATAAGGGGTGAGTAAGAAGTCCAATACTTGCTTTCAATCCCTTCAGAGGAGGGACATATAACAGTAGATGCTGATTGTACAGAGCACAGTAAGTAGCAAACTTAGCATTCATCATTAAAGACTTAGTGTGATGGGTAATAAAGAGTAAGCTTCCTAAGAAATAACAGAGCACATTACAGTCTTGAAATTTCTATGAGGAAATGAAAGCCTGCTACTTTGCAATATTTAAAATTTTTCTTCCAAATTTTTATCTTGTCTAGCTTGATTAAAAATATTCTGTTAACAATGACCAATTTCTTCCATAGGGTTTAATTTGCATCACATTTTCATAGTTGAATAGCATATCAGCTCTGTCTGGTTTTATCACTGTGGACTGAAGGCATTGCTAATGTGAGACTTACCTATGATCAGGTGGCTTGCAGCACACATTAGAAGATGAGTTTCTCAATGTCAATCCAAGTTCTTTTCCACCCTAAAGTCTAATTCACATCACAGTCAGATCACCAGGAAAAGACAGAGTCCATCAAACCCCAGTTATGAGTAGGTTCTTACTCTATACACATTCACATAGATACTCCTGGGCTGCCAGTCACTTTAAGGATAGAATCATAGCATGAATGTGAAGTGTAATAAAATGTTTTCTCTCTTTTTAAATCACAATTCTTCAGAGCTAAAATAAAAATGTTGATCTTTACTTCAAAGGTATTTTCCAATGTTCATATGTATTTTTTTATTTTTTAGTGAATGAATATAAGTCTGCAAACAATGTTCCCAATCGATTCTCCCATATTAAGAGAAATTATGTGGACTGGCTACACTTATAAATAGAGTGCACTCTTTACACGTAAGAAAATTTAGTTTTAAGACCAAAGTTTTCCTGGGCCATAGCTGATTGACATGAGTGAATATTTTCTGCAATATATGTAGGTGACCTGGCACTGTCACCCTGGCTACTAAGGAGACTGAGACCTGAAGATTGCGGTTCCAAACCATCCCAGGCTTAAAAGGTTGTAGAGACTCTAATCTTCAAGGAACTCCCAATAAATTGAATGTGGATCAATAATAGTGTGATGGCCTTGAGCTAAAAATTTCAGGCCCAAGGTTCAAGCTCCACAACTGGCAATATGTGTATGAGTGTGTGTGTGTATAAATATATATATGTGTATATATATATGTATGTATATATATCTATAAACATACACACATATACATATGTATGCACCCACATATATATACACGTATGCATATACCTACACACTTACATATACATATACATTACTCTAAAACAATTGTTTTTCTAGGGCTACACAGAAAGATATCGATCCTCCCCTTCCCAGGGTAATTTTTTAAAAATAATGGACCTCCTTCCCAGGTGTCATTTTCTAGGAATATCGCATGCATTCTGGATCTCATGCTTTTTTCTGTCAAATAATATCCTATAATTTATACTACCAACTGATTCCTTGTGTTTTCTGCATTATTATCCAATTTGTCAGATATAGCAACATTCAAAAACAGAAGGAACTTCAGAAGTATATTCCGGTGCAGAAATTTGCCAACGATTCCAGAAGGCTGACTCTGTAAGTGTTTTTAAGAATAAACAGGGAATATCCTGCTGATCTCTTAGGCAGGATGGAGTCTGGACAGTCCTTGTAGGAAAGTACAGACTTGCCTCTGCCTGATCCATTTCCATGCTGAGTGTGTTTAGATATAGAATTTGCTAGGTCAGCTTGGCACTAGTGACTCACCCCTGTAATTCTAGCTACTCAGGATGCTAGATCTGAAGACTGTGGTTCAAAGCCAGCCCAGGATAGAAAGTCTACAAATTTCAAAGCTCCAATAATCTACCCACAGAAAGCCAGAAGTGGTTCTGTGGCATAAGTGGAGAGTCATAGCCTTGGGCCAATAAATTATAGACAGAGCCTAGACCCAGCGTTCCAGCCCTAGTGTTATCAAAAAATGAAAAAGAAAAATGTATTTGGTAGGTCTCCTTTGCTCTTTCATTTCACCCAGGTCACTGTTCCCTTACTAGGCCCTCTCTTCCTCTCCTCTAACAGTAGACTGAGCTTCTGGCCTATTCCTTTGCCCACCCCTTAACATGGCAAAGATCTAGGGCTCTGTTTCTATAGGTGCCCTGCAACCATTTTCAAAATGACCTACATTTCTGCTTGCTTTTGAACAACAAAGTGCCTTGCATGTCAGTTACCAAGTGTCAGGTGAGGAAATGTTGCATTGTGCAGCACTAAAGTTGGGCAAAGAGCTCTATCCCATGCTTGAGCACTGACTGTGCGGTGGTGTTGCTGTGTAGCAGGAGAGCCATCATCCTAAGCAGAAAACTCAGGAGGACAGACCTGTGTCCCCAGGGGACCCTGGCAGAACCCTGCTCATCCACAGCACCGTGCAGATGCAAAAAGGATGCAAGAGGAAGTAGCAGCACCTCTTCCTCTTCACTGACTTATTACTTGTGTCTAATACCAAGTACGTATGGACTGCTCACTGTCCTGCTTAGCACAAATGTTTCACACTAGCCAAGGGCATTTAGATAGTCTTAGCATTTACACCCAGGTGCTTTGTCAATTGTGCATTCAAAGGATCAGATTCCTTGTTTATTTCTCCCGTGTTCATGAAGGTCCTATGTTGTGTAAATGTTGAGAATGAAGATACCACCAGGCATGCTCTCCATCCTGTAGTCCCAGCACATAGACTTTGATGGGGAAACCAGAGGTAGGGTCCAGGCTACACTACATAAAAAGGCCATGACACAAACACAAATAAAACAACATGATTGAGAATGTGATAGACAGATGATCTTGTATCAGGAATTCTAATTATACAACAGAAGAGAAGAGTTTGGAAGGGTAAATCTTAACGTGCCACACTTAAAGTAAACTAAGGCGATAGTGTTTGTTGCCATTTTTATATATAATAAACGCTTTAAGATTAAAACTGTGGTCCCACTGCATGCCCTGTGGATGGCTGACTGTGGGGACAACACGAACAAGGGTGGTCATCACTCCAGAAAGTCCCTTCTTTTGGGCTGGCCCCTGGAAAACTTCAAGGCCACCTTCTGGTAAGACTGACCACTGCACCCTGAAAGATGCAGGGAAATAGCAAAGGAGTTATCCTTCATTAATCACTTAGCTATGTCAGCTATCATTGCTAATTGATTTCAGTCACCTTGAAACATTGTTCCTACTACTGTAAAGTAAGTTTTCTAATTTCAAATGTAACAATAGAGTTCAGGAAATTCTCTTAGGAAGTAAAACACTCCAATCATTTTCGTTTTCCCTGTTTTTTCCTTGCAAACGCATACTGTTAATTTCTGGATCAAGAGAATTTCATCTAAATGCCATGTTTCTTCTGGAGGCCTTGATCTGAAAGACTATTCTTTAAAGTATTGAAAGATCACATCCAGCTCTGTCAGTGTTATCAAAGGGGAAATAGAAAGTAGACTAAGTTGAAACTGGCCTATATTGTCAGGTGGCCTGCATTACTCAGTGGCAGTGATTCCATTGAAATCCATTTCTCTCCTACAGCAGTTTGCCTCACATCACAGTAAGATCACCTTTATAAACTCAAGTCCATCAAACCCCAATTAGGAGCATGGTCAATTCTGCATTGGCTTGGATACCAATGAATTGATAGTACTTTTACCTTTAATGACTTTTAAAGATCTTGTATATGAGATGTAGTTTAATACTGGCTATTATTTTAATTTGCAGTTCTTGTGAACAAAAGGAAAAATGGATCTGTTTTCTGCAAAGGTATTAAGAAAGTGTTTATATTTAATTTTTAGTTCATTAGTGAATGAATACAGGAAAACCATGGTCTTTAATTCTTTCTTCCCCATTTTCCATGGAAGTTATTTACCCTGGCTGCAATTCTGAATCACACAGTCTTTATTTTTAAAGACATTTGGATTATCCACCCTAAATTTCCCTTCACTTCAATGATGAACTTCAGCTAACATTTTCTGAAAATATATACAGGTCATCCAGCAAGAGTGGCTTAATCCTGTAATCCCATCCTACTCAGGAGGCTGAGATATGAGGACTGAAGCCAGTCTGTGTAGGGTACTGGAAAGCCTCTTATTTCCACTTAACTTCGAAAAAAGCCAGAGGTGGAGCTGTGTCTCCAGTGTGAGAGTCAGAGACTAGAGCACAGCAACAGTACACAGACTCTGGGAGGAAGTCCCAGGTTTGGTGCCATCTATATTCCCATGCTCCACTGAGCTAGCTCAAAGCCACTGTTGCTTTCAGTTGCCTAAGCAGGCATCAGCTCTCCCATCTAGATGGTGAAGTTTGAAACACTTAGTCTGATGCCTTCTCAAATGTCATGTTCCTGGACACTGTTCTCTTTGAAATCCTATTTTCCAACAACGTTATTGCATTGATGCAAACATATAATTGCTCCATAAGTGTTTAGGAACTACAAAATACAGATTGGAAAAATATTAACAAGACTGATTTAAAAAATATATTACCAGCTAATAATTGTGCTACTTTTGGTTGAATGAATCAGGTATATCAACCTTGACAAAGAGAAAGAAGATGAGAACAGCATTCCTCTGCAGATCTTCACCAATGAGGTCAAGAACAATCTCTTTGTAAGTGTTGTGTAGAATAAGGAGGAATTTGCTCAGGTGGGAAAGGTGGGAGATTTTATAATTTATCAATGGTAAAGGAACTTTTAGGAACAATGGGAGGATAAAAATAGGAAAAGAAGAAATTGAGAGATGAACTTGATTCACTTATGTCATATTTACAAATATAAACATGATAGCAATGAGTCTTAGTGTCAGTACTATATGTTCTTAACAATTATCTTCCATTTGGAACAATTTAATTTTCTGCTCATTATTTCATAGCTTCCTGTATTTACAAATCCATTTCTAACATTCATGTCTGAAACTATCTTAGGGTTATTAGATTTTTTAATCACTGTATTCAAAATTGACATAAAACTTTCTGGAAAATACAATACCTGTTGCCTGCAGTGGGCTCATGCTTGTAATCATGGCCATTCAAAAGCTTAAAATCTGAGGATTGTAGCCTGGGAAGGAAAGACCTTGAAACTCCTACCTCCAAATGACTAGCAAAAAAACCTGGAAGTGGAGCTGTGGCTCAAGTGGCAGATGTTAGACTTGAATGACAATGCTCAGGTACAGAGCCCTGATCCTGGGTTTCAGCCCCATGAGGTACAAAAACTAAGTCCATTTTATTTACTTATGATTTTATCCTAAGAAAGCAGGACCAGCCAGCACTGGTGGCTCATACCTCCTGTCATCCTAGCTACTCAGGAGGCTGAGATCTGAGATTGCAGTTGGAAGCCAGCCCAGGCAGAAAAGTCCTCATGAGATTGTTTATCTCCAACTAACCACTCAAAATCCAGAAGTATAGCTGTGGGCTTAAAGTGTTAGGGCATTAGTCCTGAGCAGAAAGATCTCAGAGACAGAGTCCAGGACATGAATTCAGGCCCCATAGCCAACATTAACAAAAGCAAAAGAAAAAACACAAAAGAAAGTTCATTTAAAAGCTTGTATTCTCATTGGGATTAGGGGGGGAGGGGGGAGGCTGGGAAGGGATGTGAAGGATAAACAAAGGAGGAGGCTGCAATGCTTGGTAAGAAATGTACACATTATCCTGCCCATGTAACTGTAACTCCTCTGTACAGTATGTTCACAAATAAAATTAAATTAAATTAAAAAAAAAAAAAAAAAAAAAAAAAAAAAAGCTTGTATTCTCATGTTAACATGTCTGACTTTCATTTATACAATACGTGTTTACCTTACAGTAGGAAACTTTATTCCCTTACTTAATTAACATGTATAAATTCAGAAGAAAATTTTCATATTTAATACACACAAATTATCACAGTTTTATTGTAAAGAAGGTCATTTTTAAAAATACGGATTTCATTGTAAAAATAGTGGTACAGAGGGATTACAGTTACATGATTAATGTAATGAGTACATTCCTATGAAGCATGGTTACCTCTTCCTTTGTCCATCCCCTTCCATCCCTTCCCTTCCCACCTCTTCAACTCCTCTCTCCCACCCCCCAGAAGTTGTAAAGTTCATTTTCAACATAGTGTCTTGTACATCTCATTGTTACAATGGGTATCTCTTTTTAAGCATTTTGTTGTTTCCCTTCCCCTCTACAAATTAGAAAATTGTATATATAAGATACAGGGCACCCTAATCAAATACAGTGAAAATGGGATATATCATGGGGGAAGAATATACAAAAGAAACAAAAAATCACATAGTACATTATAAATATGTTAAAAACAATAGCAAGAAAGAAAGAACCACTTATGTCCCCGCCTAGGGATTCATTTCACTTAGCATCATCTTATGTGTTCATATGTACATAGCTTTTGACCTTTTCGGCCTGTCTTAGAAATACACTAGTTATTGAAAATAAGGGAAACAAACCATGGGACCTATGTTTGTTTGGACCTAGATTAATTCACTTAATATAATTTTTTCCAAGTCTTTCCATTTCCTAACAAATGAGGCAATGCCATTCTTTTTGATGGAGGCATAGAATTCCTTGAAGATACCAGCTTAAAGAACAACTATGTTTACTTCAGCATTATTTACCATAGCTAAGATACGGAGCCAACCCATATGCATCTCTGTAAATGAATGGATCAAGAAGATGTGGTATATGTTCATACACAATGGATTTCTATGCCTCCATCAGAAAGAATGACATTGCCACACTTGTTAGGAAATGGATATAATTAGAAAATTTACATTAAGTGAAGTAAGCCAGGCTCAAAGAAACACAGGTCCCATGGTTTCCCTTATTTCAGTAACTAGTATATGTGTGAGACAAGCAGAAAAGGTCAGATAAGTTGATGTTAGGTGAAATGAGTATTCAAATTTTTTTTCTTTCTTGCGATTGTTTCTAACATAAGATGATTTCTTTATTGCTTTGTATGTCCCTCCCCCACGGTATAACTCCTGCTTTCATTGTACTTTATTTTGGTATAATTTGTGGAGGGAAAGGACAAAAACAAACCTTTAAATAGGGATACAGAAGGAGCCATTGCAACAATGAGATGTACAGTTCATTATGTCAAAAATGAACTTCATAACTTTGGCCGAGAGTGGGGGTTGAGTGGGATGGAGTCGGATATGGGAAGGGATGGGAAGGGGAAAGAAAGGAGGAGGCAACAATTCTTGAAAAGAAATGTACTCATTACCTTGCCCATGTAATTGTAACACCTCTGTATGGAATTTTGACAATAAAAAATTAAAAAAAGAAAATGTGGTATGTATTTATATACATGTATATATATATATATCTATATATATTTATACATACATCTATATATCTACATATATATGTCTTTTTTGTTGCTGTTGTTGGTCGTGGACCTTGAACTCTGAGACTGTCCCTCGCTCTTCATGTCAAGGCTAGTGCTCTACCACTGGAGCTACTGTGCCACTTCCAGTGTTTTGGTGGTTTACTGGAGATAATAGTTTTGTGGACTAAGCAACTCCATTTGTAATAGCCCCACAAAAAATAAAATACCTAGGAATTAACTTAACTAAAGAAGTGAAGGACATCTATGACGAAAATTTTAAAACCTTGAAAAAGGAAATCAAGGCAGAACTTAGAAAATGGCAAAACCTCCTTTGCTCCTGGATTGGAAAGATTAACATCGTGAAAATGGCAATACTTCCCTAGGCTATCTACAAATTCAACGCGATAGCTATCAAAATTCCACCCTCATTCTTCAAGGAAATAGAAGAGGCAATTCATAAATTCATATGGAACAATAAAAGACTCCGAATAGCAAAAACGCTCCTCAATGGAAAGAACACTGCTGGAGGAATATCAATACCAAATTTCAAACTCTACTATAAATCCATAGTAATCAAAACAGCTTGGTACTGGCATAAGAACAGACCTCAGGACCAATGGAATAGAATTGAAAACCCAGAAATGAACCTATAGACCTATAGCCATCTAATCTTCGATAAGGGAGCTAAAACAATAGAATGGAAGAAAGACAGCCTCTTCAGTAAATGGTGCTGGCAAAATTGGTAAACTACTTGTAGAAAACTAAAGCTAGATCCTTATATATCACCCTGCTCCAGAATCAACTCCAAATGGCTCAAAGACCTCGAAGTCAAAGCAGACACTCTGAAAATATGACAGGATGGAATAGGAGAAACCCTAGGTCTCCTTGGCTCAGGCAGAAATTTTCTGAATAGAGACCCGGAAACACAACAAATGAAAGAAAGGTTGGACAAATGGGATTGCATGAAGTTGCAGAGCTTCTGCATGGCAAAGGACATAGCTAGCAAGATCAATAGAAAGCCCCCGGATTGGGAGAAGATCTTCACTAGCCATACAACAGACAAGGGTCTCATATCTAAAATATACTTGGAACTCAAAAAATCAAACCCCCCAACAACAAATCCTCAAAGAAACAACTGCCCAATAAATAAGTGGGCAGAAGACTTAAAGAGAAACTTCTCTGAAGAAGAAAGAAGGATGGCCAATAGACACATGAAGAAATGTTCAACATCCCTAGCCATAAAAGAAATGAAAATCAAAACAACATTGAGATATCACCTCACTCCAGTTAGAATGGCAAAAATCAAGAACTCTAACAACAACAGATGCTGGAGGGGATGTGGACAGAAGGGAATCTTACTTCATTGTTGGTGGGAATGTAAACTGGTTCAACCACTTTGGACAGCAGTATGGAGGTTCCTCAAAAAACTTCACATAGAGCTCCCCTATGACCCAGCAATCCCCCTTTTGAGCATTTACTCAAATGTTTACAAACAATACCATACTAAAGCTATAGGCACAACTATGCTTATTGCAGCATTATTTACCATAGCTAAGATCTGGAACCAACCCAGATGCCCCTCAGTAGATGAATGGATCAAGAAAATGTGGTAAATATACACAATGGAATTCTATGCCTCCATCAGAAAGAATGACATTGCCCCATTTGTTAGGAAATGGAAAAACTTGGAAAAATTATATTAAGTGAAGTAAGCCAGGCCCAATGAAACATAGGTCCATGGTTTCCCTTATTTTCAATAACTATTATATATCTGAGACAAGCAGAAAAAGTCAGAGAAGTTGATGTTAGGTCAAATGAACCCTAAGACATGTATTCAAATGTTATTTTTTTCTTTCATGCATTTGTTTCTAACGCATTTATAAGATTATTTCTTTGTTGCTTTGTATGTCCCTTCCCCACAGTATAACCCCTGCTTTCACTATATTTGATGTTGGTATAATTTGTGGAGTTGAAGGCGAAAAACAAGTCATTTAAATAAGGATACAGGTGGACCCGTTCCAACAATGAGAAGTACAAGTTGTCATGTCCAAAATGAACATTACAACTTTGGTTGGGATGGGGGGAGAATTGGTAGGGGGGGCGGGGGGAGGATGGGAAGGGATGGGAAGGGGAAACAAAGGAGGAGGCTACAATGCTTGTTAAGAAATGTACTCAGTATCTTGCCCATGTAATTGTAACCCCTCTGTACAGTATTTTCACAATAAAAAATAAATAAAAATTAAAAAATATATATCTAAAAAGAAAGGATTTTCTTGTTTCAGTTTGATGCAAAGATAGCACATCCTTCTTTCCAAATACCTATTTCTCAATTGTCTTCACCAGATCCCTAATACTTCCTGCCTCAGCAGTACTGCTGGCACCTGTCTATGTGGGAAGTGAAGAGAGGGCAGTGTAGGTCATAGATTCATTCATTGAGAAGGGATGGGGGTCAATCCATTTCTTCCACCTGCATGTTATAATTGTATGATGTAGTTTATTCCATCAGAATATCTTGCTTTTGTCTCTGGAAGGATTTTCTTTGCAATGTGCAAGGCAGTGTGTTTTACACTGGCATGTATGAGATATGGCTTAGGATCACTGATGAAGACTGTGAAGAGGAGAAAAACATTCTGGCCCAGAGGTAGGATGCAGGAAATGAGTCTGCTCTGGGTAGACTCAAAAATCCAACTTTTACACTCTTAGGGAAAATTAGCCTCATGGAGGAGAGAGTTTGAGGTGCTGAAATAATTGTGAGTGTGGTAAAATTTTCATTTGGTCACATGCAGGCAAGACTTCACAGAGACAGACAATGATAATCTGTGTGGGAATGAATTTTTCCTGTGCTATTGTTTCCATGGCATCTTTCCCATGTACACATAAGGAAAGTCAACACTGATGGATAGCAGATTAAACTGATTGACCCATGTAGGGAGGGTATTATCTCAGCTTGGTCAAATCCTTACAAAATCATCAAAGTCTATATTGCTTAAATGAAATGTTTATATTCATTCTTTCTTGGAATGAGTCTCTCGTCATAGTATGTACTTTGGTATGTGATTACTAAATCTGACTTCATAATTTCTATTTCAGAAATAATTTAGCTGTTGAATTTTTCGGGAAGGTTTTTGTTGAGTACAATGTGAACAAATACAGGATTTATTATTTTTTTTTACAGGATTTATTTTAAAGATACTATCATTCTATTGTTCTAAATACATCTGTTTCAAGATAATAGGTAGTGTCATCATCTCAAGAACATATTTTATGCACTAGTTTAGAGTATATCCTTCTCTTTTTATACTTTCAATTAGTTCAGTCCAACATATAGAAAAGACATTTTGTGTATCTAAAATCTGCCACAAGAAGTTACTTACCTGAAAGTGTGTTTTTCTGAGTTCAGTCTTTTAGAAATGCTGTCCAGAGTCAACCAACTGCTGCTGAAACATCTGTTTGGAATGTTAAGCCAAATCCACCAGAATTCCTTCCTAAACTTGATGACCTCCTACAACCTAGCTGTGTGCACAGCCACCAGCTTGGTGTCCCCCCCTCCTGATGCCAGGACACGATTTGATACTCAACTCCTAAGAAAGGTCATGACCTCTCCTAGCTCCATCTTGACAAGCAGAGTGGCTGGTGGGATCTGGAAAGACATGCCTGACAGTCCAAGATTTAAGGACACAATGGACTGCAGGCCTTAGGAGCAAGAGGGGTTCTCCCTATTTCTGGTGAGATTTATGAACATGTGCAGCAAGGAGAAAGCAGCAGTGTGGTCCTTTCTCTTTCCCTTCAGTATAGAGGAGTCTAGGCTGACCAAATCCTAGGGAAGATAGGAGAATGACAATGGTAACAATGAGTCCAACCACCAAAATTCAGCTCTCTTCTTGCCATTGTGGATCTGTGATCTTGAGATGGTTTTCAAGCTACTGTCTTCCTCTATACAGTGGAGGTGGAGATCCTGTGTAAGATTTTCTCATGTTCAGACACTGTAAAGTAAGAAGGGGATTAAAGTATGATCCCTAGGGACTCTGTGCTATGCATAGTCTCTCTCTGTCAGTTGTTTTCATTCAGAGAAAAATTGGTCCCTGTTGATAAGTCATTCACATTCCCGTTAGTAAAGAGTATCATCTAATAACTTGTACTGATATATAGTACATGAGACAGAGAGATGAAAGCAACCGATTAGAATCCTTTAATATTCTCTGAGCTCAGCTCTTTATGATTACCTTCCACTAATTAAAGGTCTTCAAGTTTTCCTCCCAAATGCACCCACCTGAAGGGAAAGATTCTTCAGGGTTTTTTTGACAGATGTCTAACATATAAACAATACATGGTATTCCTCATTCACCACACAAAATAGAAACTAGTGAAATATTCTAAAATGTCTCCACATAAACAGAGGGTATATGAGACGAGGGGAGTTTGCCAGGCTCACCCTGACACAGGGTTGAGGCCCAGCAGTGTGGAGCAGGGATTGCAGCTGCATAACGCAGAGCTCCTCTGCAGCTCCTCTTCCTTCCCCACAGCTCCACACACAAGCTGGCCTGACTTTAAGGCAGGGCACTTTGGAAGTGAATTTCATCAGTTCATTCTATTCAATGATTGTAATTTTAATATTCGTATATACAACAGTTACGAAAACATACTATTTAGAGATATAACAATGGTGCTATAAGGAGGACATAATTATGGATAATACAAAAATTTGGCAGTTAAGCAAAGTGACTCACTGTGCCTCTAGTCCATTCATTGTGTTTCAAGTTCTGGTCTATAAACACCATCCATAGGTTGCAAGTTTTGTCTTTGACAAAAGTGGTTTATAGTTCATTTCTAATTTAAATTCTGAGGTTCTCCCTCCATTCCTCAATCCTCTGTGTGTTTGCTCCAAGATTCATATATCAGAGGATTCATAACTGGCAAATGACAAAAGAGAAGTATACATGTCTCCTTTTGTGTTACAGGTTTCTCTGGTGCAGTTTTTGATTGAAAACACTCCCAGAATCTTTGCCAAAGACTTCACTCCTATCTCTTTGGAGAGTTCAGGTATTATGGAAATGTGAGGTGGCATCAGGAAGCAGGAACAATTTAAATGAACAGTTGAACTGCCCTTGGGGAGGAGCAGCAGGGAGGCTGCCCAGGCTTGGGAGATGCTTTAGGCCATGGCCAATGCAGAAGATTCTGTCCTGAGGGGAATGGTGCAGGCCAGGGCCCCACCTCTTTCTCTTCCCAAGACTGATCACAGCTCATTACTCTCTCAAGAGACCAAAACCAGGACAAGATATGTCTGTTTTCTAAAGGCTGTAGTGCAATCTCACACTTAGTTTCTTTCAGATCTCAAATTCCAGCAGTATCATGTCAGAATCTGAGGAATTCATGAGCATTTGTTGTTGGGGGATTTAATTTTTTGAGTTCAAAGTATATTTTAGATATGAGACCCTTGTCCGTTGTATGGCTAGTGAAGATAGTCTCCCAATCCGTAGGCTTTATATTGATCTTACTAGCTATGTCCTTTGCCATAAATAAGGGGGCTAAAGAATTAAAGAGGAACTTCTCTGAAGAAGAAAGAAGGATGGCCAATAGACACATGAAGAAATGCTCAGGCTCCTAATCCATAAAAGAATTGCAAATCAAAACAACATTAAGATACAACCTCACCCCAGTTAGAATGGCAAAAATCAAGAACTCTAGTAACAAAAGATGCTGGAGGGGATGTGGACAGAAGAGAAACTTACTTCATTGTTGGTGGGAGTGGAAACTTGTTCAACCACTTTGGAAAGTAGTATGGAGATTCCTCAAAAGTCTCCACATAGACCTCCCCTATGACCCAGCAATCCCACTTTTGGGCATTTACCCAAATGTTTACAAACAAGACCACACTAAAGCTACCAGCACAACTATGTTTATTGCAGGATTATTGACCACAGCTAAGACATGGAACCAACCCAGATGCCCCTCAGTAGATGAATGGACCAAGAAAATGTGCTATATATACACAGTGGAATTCTATGTCATTCTATGCAATGACATTGCCCCATTTGTTGGGAAATGGAAAGACTTGGAAAAAATTGTACCAAGTGAAGTAAGCCAAGCCCAAAGAAACATAGGTCCCATGGTTTCCCTTATTTGCAATATCTAGTATATGTATGAGTCAAGCAGCAAAGGACAGATAAGGTGATGTTAGGAAAATGCACTCTAAGATATGTATTTAAATGTTTTTTTCTTTCATGCATTTGTTTCTAACCCATTTATAAGATTAGTACTTTGTTGCTTTGTATGGCCCTCCCCCACAGTATAACCCCTGTTTCACTGTATTTGATGTCGGTATAATTTGTGGAGGGGTAGGGGAAAAACAAGTCGTTTAAATAAAGATACAAGTGGACCTGTTGCAACAGTGAGAAGTACAAGTTGTCATGCTGAAAACCAATTTTACAACTTTGGTGGGGGGGCTGGGAGGATTGGATGGCAGGGCGGAGGGAGGCTGGGAAGGGATGGCAAGAAGCCATCACAGACTAAAAACACATAAAGGTCTTAAATTAAATAAAGTTTTCATCATAACAACGGTCAGTAAATTATCCCCATCCAAGGTGGTAATGCACATCACAAGGAGGAACACTGGAAGGGCCTCACACACCAACTGCTTCAGATGAGACAGGAAACAGATGATCTCACGGACACAAGTGTGCACAGACAAGGGCCAGAGGGTCATCTCTTCTCCCCATCCTCCACATTCTCACCAGTGTCTGCGCTCAACACAGACATGCTCCTGTCAACAAGGAAAGTCTGATCTCCACTGATTAAAAATACAGAATCAAATTAGAACTGTACTTTTGAAAATAAACAAGAGAATATTCATTATCTCCTAGCATCAGTTTTGACTTCCATAGTACAGTAAGTCTCCTGTTTTGGTAGACTTATTTCACATGATTTGATTAAACATGATTGAAGAAGCAAAAGAAGTTTCAGAAACAAAAGTTTTAAATTTCCACACCTGTATCAGGCAGCTCATTTACAGCACAGCGGCTAAATCTTTATTTAAGTATCACAGTGTGGCCTCTTGTTTTCCTGGACCCAATATTGTGAAAACCTGCCTCCATTAAAGCAAATATAAGGGAAATGAAAACATACTTTCAAACATTACAAAGGAAATAGTTTATTGTATTCCCCTCATGCATCATCTTGTATCTTATTACAACTTTCCCTATTCAAATAATGAAAAGATTCAGGGTGTTTTTTGGACATTCCAACACTCATGAAAATAAATAAGTCATTGAGAAACCCTGTGTGATTTAATTTACAGGTCATTGTGCTCCTTTTGGTAGAAGGTCACAAATGATCTTGAACATAGCACAACTAAGCCTCTATTTTATCAATTTGCTCATTTTGCCCTGGCACTGTGTTCAAGTCTAATGACTGGCCAAAGTACAAAGCCAGAGAAAGAGAGCAATAAATATTGCATTATTAGATAATACCAAGTGATACAATCTGAGAACTTATACCTGAGGATTCCTGTAGAAAACTTGGTTCCAGAAGGCAGTGTTTAGAGACATTGGGGTCTTAAAGGAGTTGTACCCCTGGAAAAGGTCATGAAATAACTAGGGTTCTGCTCTCTGAAGGATTAAAGTTCAACAGGTGTGGTTAGTTCTCCTGAGAGGATTGTACTAATGACAACTCTTGCTCTATGCAGTCTGTCAGCTTCCCAGCTCAACATAGGCTCTCTCAAGGGTGCTCTTGGTCCTTGAGCTATCACCGAAGAAAGGGGTGGCCTAAACTGCAGCCAAGTTTCAAAAAAGCCTGATTTGGGCTTTCAGACTTTATTACTATTAATTAAAATCCTTTCTTAAATGCCCAGGCTCTGGCATTTTTGTAGCATTACAATTTAAACGAATACACTGGGTTATGATGCAGTGTAGCATTCTTTAGGGCTGTATTAAGGAGCAATAGAAAAAGGTATGTAGCAAAGGTATTATATTTTACAATGGCAAGCTTATCTACAGCTATCTCAAAGAGATTTTGAACAGAAAGTAGCTAATTGGGAAGGAAGCGGATGTGTCGACCTGGCACAGTCGAGGTCGAGAGGGGAGTCACCCCCTCCATACCCAAGTTCTCACCAGTGACTGCGCTCAACACACTCACACTCCTGGTCAGCAGCGAAAGCCTCACCTCCACTGAATAACTGTACAGAATCTATTAGAACTGAACTATTGACAAATATACAAGGGCATATGACCTACTGACATTCCTTCGTAAACTGTATATTACTGTGATTCTGACCTTTTGCTGCTTTTTTCCCACACAGTTTGATGAAGCCTTGTTCTAAAATCTAAAAAGGTGTCAGAGACAAGAGTTTTCCATTTCCACACCTGAGAAGGCAGCTCCCTAATGCACAGCAGCTCAAACCTTTCTGGTTCATTTTGTTTTTATATCAGAGACCTGGTAACTATTTGCCTGGAGTTAAATCTATGAAAATCGGTGCCCCAAAGCTAGTGTGTCAACAAACAAACAAGGGAAGTGACAAAGCAAACTTTTTACTTTAGTCAAACAAGTATGTCCTTATCCTTTAGATGTTGGGAGGCCTTAGGGGAAAAAGAAAAAAAGATAACCTGCACAGAAAGGAACTCTGTGAATTCTGGGCATGTGTAGATATTCCTGGAGGAAGGTATCTTTGAATCATGCATTAACTGCGCACTCTATTAACACAACAATGGAATATTTCATTCGTGAAATGCATTGAGTCATTAGAAAAGGATCTATAGACAAATTTGCTCATCCTTCAAAAGCCCTCAGTGGATTTCTGGATTGTGTGTGTATGGATGGATGTCTTGTCTTTAATTCAGGGCCTTGCTCTGAGATTTATTGCTTGAAGCAAGTGCTCTACCCATTGAGCCACAGCTACACTTTGGGTTTTTTGTTGTGGTATTCTTTTTTGCTTATTTAGGAATAAGTTTAGAACTCAGAAGTGGGGAATTGTCACTGGGATAATTTTGCTGAAGGCTAAGACTTTACCCGTTGATTCACAGCACCATTTCCAGGGTTTGATGTGACTAATTGGAGATAAGAGTCTCAAACACTTTCCTGCCAAGGCTGGCTTCAAATCTGGATCCTCAGATCTCAGCCCCTTGAGTAGCTAGGATTATAGGCATGAGCCACCACCGGCACCTGGCAACTGGCTTTCTTGATTGTTAACCAGAGATAAAAGTCTCCAAATCTTCCTCACCCAGGCTGGCTTCATGTCAAGATGCTCAGACCTCAGTGTGCTGAGTAGTTGAAGTTATCATTATGGGCTTCAACCATCTGAATTCAGCTGATTTGTGGATTTCCTCCTGCCTTTCAAGACCAGGTCCATTGCATACTGGGGTGGTTTCTGGCATGTTTCCTCTGTATCCCAATGTAGATAGGTGATTTGGTTAGGTGATACTCGTTCCACCCTCTTTGCTAAGACACGTATTTTCTGTGATATTATCTCCCAAATCAGCAGTTCTCTTTAGCACACTTTCAGTGAACCTCAGTCAATTGTCTGAACACATTAAAGGAGAATTCCAGAAACAAACAATGCATAGTTTGTAAATTGCTCAGAATCTGAACAGTGTGCTGAACCTCTGTCTCTGCAGTGCCGTGTGTACCAGAATGTGAATCGTACCTCATCCAGGGTACCTCATTGAGCCACCCAGCCTTTAGTCCCTTAGAAGCCCTCCTGTCACTAGGTTACATAGTGTTTGGCAGCTTCTCGAAGGGTCTGTGTTCCTGACCTGCTTCACGTGAGGAGACGATGGCACTACAGCACTACAGAAAGGGCAAAGAGGGGCCAGAAAGTGCTTATGTGGAAGGTGAGAGCAAGTGAGACATTATGAGTCTGATCTCCATCACACACTTTCATTAGGATGCAATATGATGAGTGCTCTAATCTATTCTTAATGGCCTAGGGCTCTGAATGTACAGTAAGCTGTAGTAAAGGTGTGCATAGGAACGACCATGCTAACTATGTGCATATGCACTGCATTTGTGGGTGGGTCTATATAATTTATATGATAGAATGTACTATGCTATATATTCTATTCTATGCCATGTGAGATCTACACCCCGACTTTGCTCATAAGCATACTTGCAACAGCAGGATTTATGCTGCCATTTAAATGTCACAGAGCAAAAAAATCCATACGGGAAATCTGCATTGTTATAGTCAAGGTAATGTCAGGAAAAGATCTATTAAAATGAAGGAAGCCCTTCCTATCTGTCACTTTATATCCATGAATCTGTCCTAGTGTATCGTTTTAGTTTAAATTGCATCTTTACTCAACACATATCACTCGACTATGGAGCATTCTCTAGTTAATTTGTTATGAATGTATTTTTATGGGGCTCACAGCATGCTTAGTATTAAATATTATGTCCAGTTATATTCCAGTGATTGAATACATACAGAGAGATGTCCTTGGCTTCTATGCAAGTATTCACCATTTTATGTCACACAACTCTACTCATCACATTCTATCAAGTAGAGATAAAGAATCTCATGGCCTTTGCAGAGCAGCCTATTTTCCAGTCATGTTACTCAGATCTCATTCTCTGGACTAGCCAGAATTACATGCAGGAAACACTGGCTCTTGGCTTCCATATTCTCTTCAACATCTTATCAACACTTCCAAAGTGGAATAAGAAAATGCTTGGGATCTTCAAACTCTGAACGGATCCAATTGTCTAGTTGTGAGGGCAGAAAAGGCTGATAATCTTTCTGATACTAATCATTACCAAACTGCCAATAACACTGCATATGCATCAATCAGTTTTACTTAGTGATGTAATAAAGAAACATTTCTAAAATCAAATAATGGTTGTTGGTAAGGGAATCTATTTCATTCCAGAAAGAAAACGTTCATAGGCGAATTGTCTTAGCAAATTAACTCTTAAGTCAGGAACTGGTGGCTCATGTCTATCATCAAACTGACTCAAGAGCCTGAAATCTGAGGGTTACTGTAACTAGCTAGCTTGTGCAAGAAAATGCTTGAGATGCATCTGCCACTCTCCACTAAGCAACAGCAAGAAGAGCTGTGGCTCAAGCAGCAAAATGCTAGTCTTTAGCAAAATTCACTTAGGCATAGCACCTGAACCCTGAGTTCTACTTTCAGAAAAAGCACAGGCAAACACACACACACACTCACACACGTGTGCACGCGGCTAAGTATATCAATTGGCTTTCAATGCTGAAGTTAAATTATTATTTTATATTACTGAAATTTATTTCCATGTTTGTCATTTACCTATGTGCCCATCAACATTTGTACATGCTTATATTCATTTTTATTCCAAAAATAGTTACTTTTCAGACTTTGAGATTATTGATCAGGGCAGTATGCGTTCAATTACCCAAGTCTTAAAAAGACAATTTCCAGACTGCAGTGGCTCATGTCTTCAGATATTGGGGAAAGTGAGTATCCAACAAGGAAGGTGCAATTCAGTCTGTGGGAGCCTCTATGCATGTATAGAAATATCCCAGTCATTTCCATTCGTTTGCACAATAAATGTATTACTTTAAAAATGTAAAAACTTAGTAGTCTCTGTGTTACCTCAGTGTTTTTGTTTTGATTTGGTTTTCAAAGGCTTTAATGAAATCTTAAGAAAGTAAGAGACTTGAATAAGTCTGGCTTCTCCTCACTTCTTCAGGAGTTTCACAGCTCTTGTGCTTTCCTTTGACGTCTCCATTCCAACCAAGTTGTTGTGTTTGCTTTTTTTCTTGTCTTGAGACATGGTAACTGAATCCTCGACTGCACAGGACAGAGCTTCTCCAGCATCTAAAGCTGACAGGAAGCATAAGTCCCAGGGATTGTGAGGGCCTATGCAGGCCTTGTGCGTGGGAACAAGGGCTGCACACCTGGCTGGATGCAGATGGTTAGAGCAGCTTTATTTGCAGGAAGTCAAAGTGGAGGCAACACAAATGCCTACGATGGGCACAAGGTCAAAGCAACTGTTGTGTGTCCTGGAAGAAAATTATCCACATGATGAAGATAGGAAGAGGAAACCTACTCAAATGTGGAGAAGAGGCTTTAGAATAACAAAGCATGGGACCAAAGTGCATTATATGAATGTACAAACACTAAAATGAGACCACTTTCAGTACTGAAATAGCTAATTAAATGGGGCAGTGTCTGTCTGACTTACATACTCTTATTTGGGATCAGATTTGAAGTTGGCTGGGCAGGCAAATACAAGAGACTCTGACTGCCAATAACTACCAAGAAAAAAGAGCAGGAAGTGCAGCTGTGGCTTAAATGATCAGAGTGATATCAGGAAAATCACCATGGCCATGAGTTCAATTCAAAGGACTTGTGAAAAGGATAGAGAGAAAGAAAGGCAGCAGGAAAGAAAGAAAGAAAAATACACAGAGAGAATCAGAGAGAAGAGGGACAGGGAAAAGTAAAAAATAATACAGAAAGGAAAAAGACATAGAGAACGGAAGAAAGCAAGCAAGCAAGCAAGAAAGAAAGAAAGACAGAAAGAAAGAAAGAAAGAATGAATGAAAGAAAGAAGGAAAGGAAGAAAGAAAGAAAGGAAGAAAAAGGAAGAAAGAAAGAAAGGAAGAAAGAAAGAAAGAAAGAAAGAAAGAAAGAAAGAAAGAAAGAAAGAAAGAAAGAAAGAAAGAAAGAAAGAAAGAAAGAAAGAAAGAAAGGAAGGAAGGAAGGAAGGAAGGAAGAAGCAAAATATATTAAAGGACATTACTAAATTGCTACAAAGAAATGAACTGATAAATACCTTCAGTAATAAGGATGAACAGGCACTTATGAAAATAAAAGAAAATGTTCAAATGAATTCTCTTGTATGATCCAAGTCATACACCAGTTTACAAAAGACAAAACTGTAGAGTATAGATCACATGAGCACTATCTAAGGTTTGGATTAGTGGAAGGTGTGGGAAGGTGGTGGGTGTGGCTGTGGAAGGGGAAATAAATAGTATGTCTCCAGGGGAATCACCAGGGCATCTACTGTGACTGCATGGAAGTTCTGCTGGACTGGGTTTGGATTTGCACAAAGATTCCTGATAAAAGCTTGGTCCCAGGGTCAGTGAGGAGAGATGTTGGGGTCTTTTTGAAGAGAGACCCATGTAAAGATCAACCAGTGACTAGGAAGCTGGTCTCCAAATGAGAAAAACTCTGGAGATCTGGTTAGTTCTCCAGAGAGGAGTACACCTAAGAGATATCACCTGCTGTGTCCACTCTGCCCAGCATCCTGGCTCAGCATGAGCTCTCTCCACAGTGCTCCTGGTCACAGAGATTGAGCAAGTCCAGGGCACTGACCACAGGCCAAGCTTCAGAATACCATGATTTGGATATTCATCCTTCACGATTATCAATTAAACATCTTGTCTTTGTTAAATATCTAGGCCCAGGCATATTTAGAGCACTGAAATGTCAATGAATATACTGGGTTATGATGCATGGCTATATTAAATGGAAACAGAAAAATGTATGTAGTATGTGTAGTAATTTAACAATAGCAAACATATATGTGTGTGTGTGTGTGTGTGTGTGTGTGTGTGTGTATGATTGAATTAAGGAGTTGAAAAGAACTGAAAGAGGGCAGAGGATATGTCAGCCTGGCAGTTATGGCATGAGCCTTAGAACCATGACAACACAGAACGAGGAACTACCAACTCTCAGCTTCCAGGCAGTTGACTGCGGCTGCAGTCATGTCTGCTGTCCACAGCCACGAAATGGACAAAGACAAGTGTTCACTGCAATCCCCACACACACCATCCGTGGCTTCCCAGCATGAGGTAGTCTGTTAAATACTTGTTTTGAGATTCCTTCCAGAGGGGGCCCTGGAACGTGTTCTGTCTTCCTTCTCCTGACCTTTTGCACTGACTCTGACCTTCAACACTGTTCATAAAAGTGACCCCTATTCTCACTGTTCAGCTTGGGGTGAAGACAGGTGTCCGCATATTCTCAGAGGAGATGGGAGTGAGGCTAATGGGAGATGGTGTGGATGAAGTTCTGCCCACACCTGAGCCAGTGAGCAGAAGTTTCCACACTATTGATGTAGTGACCCTTACCTACAGAGCCACAGCTCTACTGACAAGAGACACAGTACCACCAACAAATCTAAGGGCTTCCTCACATTTAGGAATTCTTAGGGGTGTCACGTATTTCCTGATGTCCTTTCTCAACTTTCTCTTGCTCCAATACTGAATAATGATATAAATAAGGTGGCAAAAACCTTCCAAGTAGGTACAGTTATGCCACTTTTCATGGTGGAAAAAAAGCAATTTGGAATTCTTTGTGAATATTCATATTATGCCATAAAAATGCTCTTCTCACGTTTAGCAGTGATGTTTGGTCAGTTTGCTGTGGTCATCTGCTAAGCCTTGCCCTAACATTTCTCCTGGGTCACTGTTCATTTGCCAGATTCTTCTCCTATCCTGGGACAACGTGCATTAGCTTCCTGCCTTGTTCTTTTCCCCATCTCATAGAGAAGAAAAAGTCCAGGATCTGTTCCTTAATGTAATCTGTCCTCCTTATATCTTTAGAAGTGATAAAGATTTTCTGTTCACTTTAATATCTAAAGCACAAAGCATCATGTTAGCAGTGACAAAGTCAGGTTAGGATTGAGATGGCCATCTGTGTCACTGTGTGCCCCATTCATTTGGCATAAAATTCTGGGACATATGTTTACACTGACTGTGTGTGGTGTTGGTGTGCAGCAGGAAAGCCATCTCCCTGAGGAGGATGCTCAGCAGGACACAGCTGTGTCCCTGCAGGGCAGTGACAGAGCCCTGCTCATCCACAGCCCAGTGCAAATGAGAAGAGGCTGGAGGAGAAAGAAGCGGCACCTCTTCCTCTTCAGTAATGTGTTGCTGGTGTCTAATACCAAGTACGTATGGACTGCATGCTCTCCTGCAAAGCACACAATGCTTTTCACTCACAAATGACTTTATATAACCATTACCTTAAGACAGCTTAGAATTTTTATTTGTATAGAAGTTTAGATTCCTTGCTTAATTCTCAAGATCATAGTGTAGACTGAAGAAAGTAACATGGCCTTGTGGTCCATCCCCCGTCTCTCCCAGCACAAAGGGTTTCAGGCAGGAGGATACAGAGTTAGAGCCTAGGCTAGACCACATACAAAGGCCTTATATAAAAAAAGTAAAACAACCAAAACCATAATGATGTGGCAGTCTTTATCCAATTTAAATATGACCAAATAAAAGCAGATATTGGGAGAGTAATGATTTCAGTTTAGCTGATTGACTCTTCCTGAAATGTAAGTAGAAACCTAAGCAGCCCAGGGCAGCATGCTCACAATTGTATTCCCAGCCACTCAGGAGGCTGAAACTTGAGGAATGTGAGTCAAATCCAGTCTGACAGAGATGTCTATACAATTACTCTCCAAAAAGCTAGAAGCAGGGCTAGGACCCCAGTGATAGAGTGCTACCTTCATAAACAAAGGTCAGCGACAGTAACCAGGCCTTGAGTTCAAACCCATTGACTTCCCCACAAAAGAAGTAATAAAATAAGGGTGATGGTGTGTAATTCTCTTTGCAGATATAAGAAATGCTTTAAGATAAAAGATGCAATTCCACTGCATAACCTGTCTATGGCAGAATGTGAGGACAAAGTAGCAAAGGATGATGGGAGTTCCACAAAGTCCTTGGTCTTGAGTTGGCCCAATGAGAAATACAAGGTCACTTTCCGGTAAGACTGACAGCTATGCCATGTGCATACTTTGAGTTCTGCTATGAGAAAGCCACATACATATTTTCCAGCAACAATGGAAGATATAACTTATTTACGTCTAAAATTTATTAGAAGAAAAAAGGTTGTAATTTGATTGTTTCCTAGGCTGATCTTTCACCTTTGAATTTAATAATAACCTTTTATACAAACACCTCCAGACATTTTTAGATTCCAATATATTCGAATGGATGAATATTGAAGTGGTTGTGAGCAGTGAATTTCAATGTGTTTACAAAATCTTGTTGGGGGAGAGTGGATGTTCAGACTGTGGAAGACCAGGTGTTACCTATGTATTGAATCATAGTAAAAGAATTCATTCAGCAAGGGTTAGTGAATCCTGAAAGTATTTTTTGAAAAATTTATTTTGCACTCCTAGTCACTTTCTGTAGGGACAGATTTTAATTCCATAAATAGCTATAGATCATTAAATACAAAGTGCTTGACTTGCTCTGTAGCAGACTGATATATTTATTCTTTGTATGTAGACTGTATGCTATTTGGTGTGTGGGAAATCTGAAGCAGGATTTACTGATAATGTACAGGCCAGATTTTCCAGCACACATTCCTAGACTTGCCTGAAGACACAGAATGCAGTTAGACAGGTCGAAACAGGAGGATTCACAAGGAAGGTGTCAAGTGTTTTATTCTTGGTCTCAAACTGCACCTCACATTTCTACCAGTTTTGTATATGAGATCACATTGCATGCAAGCAGTTTACCTTTCCTCACAGCCAAGGTCTCACATATCCTCAGAAGTTTGAGATACAGAAGAAAAATGGCTCCAAAATCATCAGCTTATAAATTCTCTAGTGAATATGTCTTGAAAATGATAAAAAAAATAATTGGGAAGATGGATAGCTGTGTGTCAATCTCTGGAGGTCTTCTCCATGGCATATTTCAGTGAAGGTTCTCAGTTCTTATATTGCAGGGGAACTCCAGGATACAGATTTATGGAAGCTGGTAAAATTTGGAAATAGAGATGTTCCTAGAAACTACATCTTTAAGGAAAATTAAAATATGGCAATTAGGTCCTCATAAGTTTCTCCATGTCAATCCAAGTTCTCTTCCACACCAAAGTCTAATTCACATCACAGTCAGATCACCAGGAAAAGGCAGAGTCCATCAAACCCCAGTTATGAGTCAGTTCTTATTCCACTCACATTCACAATGATACTCCTGGACTGCCAGTCTCTTTAAGGATAGACTTAAAATCAAAGCATGAATGTGAAATGAAGCATAATATTTTCTATCTCTTAAATCACAGGTCTTCAGAGCTAAAAGATACATGGTTCTCTTTACTTCAAAGGTTGGTAGTGCTTTTAGCTTTTTTATTTGTTAGTGAATGAATAAAAGTTCTCAAATAATGTTCTCAATGGATTCTCCCCATATTGATAGAAATTATGTGTCCCGGGTAAACTTATAAATAGAGTGCACTTTTTATTTCATAAGAAAATTTGGTTGTAAGCCCTAAGTTGTTGTAGGCTTCAACTGATAGACATGAGTGAATATATTCTAAAACATATGTAGGTGACTAGGCACTATCATCCTGGCTACTCAGGAGATTGAGACCTGAGGATTGTGGTTCCAAACCAGGCCAGGCATGAAAGTTTATTGAGACTCTCATCTTCCAGAAACTCCCAATAAGTTGAAAGTGCAGTGTGGATCAAGTAATAGTGTGATGGCCTTGAGCTAAAAAGCTCAGGGTCAATATTTAGGTATAAGGTTCAAGGTCCACAACTGGAACTATGTGTATGAGTGTGTTTGTGTGTGTGTGTGTGTGGGTGTGTATGCATACATAACTCCAGAAATAAACATATATACATATACATACATACATATGGACTTATATATGCATATATATTACTCAAAGAAATTGGGATTCTAGTAGTACACAAGAAGTTATTATTCCTCCTCTTCACATAGTAAATTTTTAAAAACAATGGATCTGCTTCCCAAATGTCATTTCCTTGGCTATCACTTGCATTCTGGATCTCATGCTTTTTTCTGTCAAACAATATTCTATATTGTCAAACAACTAGCTAATTCCTTGTACTCTTTTTCATTATTATCCCATTTATCACTATAGCAACATTCAAAAACAGAAGGAACTTCAGAAGTGTAATCCACTCCAGAACTTTGCCAATGATTTCCAGAAGGCTGGCTCTGTAAGTGTTTTAAGAATAAACAAGAGGGGCTGGGAAGGTGGCTCAGTGGTAGAGAGCTTGCCTTGTATGCATGGGACCCTGGGTTCGATTCCTCAGCACCACATAAGCAGAAAAAACAAAGCCTTACGTGACGCTGTACCTCAAGTGGCAGAGTGCTAGCCTTGAGCTGAAGAGCTGAGGGACAGTGCCCAGGCCTAGAATTCAGGCCCCTGACAGGACCCACCCAAAACCCCACAAAAAATACAAACAGGGAATATCCTGTTGATCTCTTAAGCAGAATGGAATCTGGATAGTCCTTGTAGGAAACCACAAAGTTGCCTGTGCAGGATCCAATTCAATGCTGAGGGTGTTTAGATATAGAATTTGCTAGGTCAGCTTGGGACTAGTGACTCACCCCTGTAATTCTAGCTACTCAGAATGCTAGATCTGAAGACTGTGGTTCAAAGCCAGCCCAGGCCAAAAAGTCCATGAAACTCTGAGATCCAGTAGTCTACTCACAAAAATCCAGAAGTGATGTTGTGCCTCAGGTGGAGAGTGGTAGCCTTGGGCAAAAGAAACCAGAGACAGAGCCCAGACCCAGAGCTCAACTCTAATATTATCCAAAAAAAATCAAAAAGAGAATAGAATTTGGTAGGTCTCCTTTGCTCTTTCATTTCACCTAGCTCACTGCTTCCTTACTAGCTTCCTGCCTGCTTCTATGCCCATCCTTTCAGTGGAAGAAGTCCAAGGCTCTGTTTCTATATCTGCCTGCAAACATTTTCAGAATGACCTACTGTTCTGCTTGCTTTTGAGCCACAAAGTGCCTTGCATGTTAGTTACCAAGTGTCAGTTGAGGAAATGTTGCACTGTGCACCACTAAAGTTGGGCAAAGAGCTCTATTCCATACTTGAGCACTGACTGTGCTGTGGTGTTGCTGTGCAGCAGGAGAGCCATCATCCTGAGAAGAAAACTCAGGAGGACAGACCTTTGTCCCTGGAGAAGCCCTGCAGAACCTTGCTCATCCACAGCCCGGTGCAGATGCAAAAAGGATGCAAGAGGAAGAAGCAGCACCTCTTCCTCTTCACTGATTTATTACTTGTGACTAATGCCAAGTACGTATGGACTACTCACTGTCCTGTTCAGCACAAATGCTTCACACAAGCAAATGGCATTTAGATAGTCAGCATTTAGTCCACAGGTGCTTTGTCAATTTTGTATTCAAAGGATCAGATTCCTTGTTTATTACTCCGGTGTTCATGAAGCTCCTATGTTGTGTAATTTTTGAGAATATGATCAACAATGAAGACACCACCTGGCATGCTGTTGATCTTCTAGTCACAGCACATAGATTTTTCAGGCAAAATCTAGAGTTAGGGTCCCGGCTACAGTATATATATATATAAATGTCAACTCTCAAGCACTCATAACACAACATAATCAAGAATGTGATAGACAGATAATCTTGTATGAGGAGCTCAAAATTATGACACAAGAGAGAATAGTTTGGGAGAGTAGCTAGTTCTTAACATGACACATCTAAGATAAACTAAGAGAGATGGTGTTTGTTGCCCTTTTTAGGTATAAGAAATGCTTTAAGATTAAAACTGTGGTCCCACTGCGAGCCCTGTGGATGGCTGACTGTGGGGTCAATTTGGACAAGGGTGGTCATCACTCCAGAAAGTCCCTTCTTTTGGGCTGGCCCCTGGAGAACTTCAAGGCCTTCTTTGGGTAAGACTGACCACTGCACCCTGAAAGCAGCAGGAAAATAGCAAAGGAGTTATCCTTCGTTAATCACTTAGCTATATCAGCTATCACTTGTAATGACTTTCAGTAACCTTGAGCATTGTTCCTACTAATGTCAAGTAAGTTTTCTAGGTTCTAATAAAATGTAGTAGAGTTCAGGAAATTCTCTAAGGAAGTAAAACAGTACTTTTCCTTTCCCCTGTTTTTTCCTTGGAAATGCATACTGTTGATTTCTGGATCAAGGAAATTCCATGTAAATGTCATGTTTCTTCTGGGTGCCTTGATCTGAATGATTATTTTGTAAAGTATTGGAAGAGCATATCCAGCTCTGTCAGTTTTATCCAAGGAGAAATGGAAGGTAGCCCTGGTGTGAGATGAAGTATGGTCAGGAGGCTTGCATCACACAGTGGCAGGGATTCCATTCAATCCATTTTTCTTCTACAGCAGTCTGCCTCACATTACAGTAAGATCACCCTTATAAGCCCAAGAGTCCATCAAACCCCAATTAGGATTAGGATCAATTCTGTGTCTGCTTGGACACCAATGAATTGATAGTACTTTTACCTTTAATGACTGTAAAGATATTGTGTATGAGATGTAGTTTAATAATGTCTCTGCTTTTATTTTGCAGTTCTTATGAAGAAAAAGAAAAATGGATTAGATTTCTGCAAAGGTATTAAGCAAGTGCTTTTGTTTAATGTTTAGTTTGTTAGGGAATGTGTACCTGAAAACCAATATCTTCAATACATTCTGCCCCATTTTCTATGGAAATTATTTGCCATGGCTGCAATTCTAAATCATAAACAGTCTTTATTTTTAAAGACATTGAGGTTATCCTCCCTAAATCTCCCTTCACTTTATTGATGAACTTGAGCTATAATTTTCTGACAATATATTCTGGTCATCAGGCACCAGTGTCTCAATCCTATTATCCCACTGCTCAGGATGCTGAGATATAAGGTCTGCAGGTTGAAGCCATTCTGTATAAGATCGTTAAGAGGCACTTATCTCCACTTAACTGTCAAAAGATCCAGAAGTGGTGCTGTGGCTGCAGTGTGAGAGTCACAGCCTGGAGCAGAGAAACAGTACACAGACATTGAGTGAAAGGGCCACGTTTGGCCCCATCTATATTCCCATGCTCCATTGAGCTAGTTCAGAGCCACTGTTGCTTTCAGTTGTCTAGGCAGGCTTCGGCCCTCCTATCTAGATGGTGATGTGTGGAACCCTGAATCTAATACCTTCCCCAAGGTCACATTCCAGGACACTGTTCTCTTTCAAATCCTATTTCCCAACAATGCTATTGCATTGATTCAAATCTATAAAAGCTCCATAAGTGTTTATAAACTATGAAATACAGATTGAAAAATATTAACACTAAAGATGGATTTGAAAAATAAGTTACCAGCTAATAATTGTGCTACTCTGGGTTGAATGAATCAGGCATATCAACCTTGGAAAGGAGGAAGAAGATGAGGACAGTGTTCCCCTGCAGATCTTCACCGAAGAAGTTAAGAACAATCACTTCGTAAGTGTTATGTAGAATAAAGTGGAAATTTCCAGTTACTTGCTTAGGCTGGAAAGGTGGGAGATTTTATAAATTATCAATGGTAAGGAAACTTTTAAGAACAACGATAGGAAGAAAATTATTAAAGAACAAAATTGAGAGATGAGCTTGATTCACTTATATCTACAAATATAAAGATTAGAGCAATGAGTCAATGTCAGTACTATATGTTCAGAACAATTATCTTCCACTTGGAACAATTTGGTTTTCTGTTCATTGTATCATAGCTTCCTGTATTTGAGAATCGATTTCCAACATTCATGTCTGAATCTGTTTTGGGTTACTATATATTTTAATCACTGTATTACAAAGTGAGAGAAAACTTTGATGGAAATAGAATACTGTGGCCTGCAATGGGCTCATGTTTGAGATCTGAGGATTGTAATTCACAGCCAGCCTGGGAAGGAATGACCTTGAAACACTTATCTCCAAATGAATAGCAAAAAAAGGTGGAAGTGGCGCTGTGGCTCAAGTGGCAGATGTGAGACTTGAATCACAATGCTCAGGTACAGAATTCTATCCCTGGGTTTCAGCCCCATGAGGTACAAAAATAAGTCATTCTATTTACCTATGACTTTAGCCTAAGAAAGCAAGACCAGCCGGCACTGGTGGCTCATACCTCCTGTCATCCTAGCTACTCAGGAGGCTGAGATCTGAGACTGTAGTTGGAACACAACCCTGGCAGAAAACTCCCAATGGGATTCTTTATCTCCCTCTATCCACTCAAAGCCCCAAAGTAGAACTGTGGGCTCAAAGGGCTAGAGCACTAGCCACATGCAAAAAGATCTCAAAGAAGGACTCCAGGACATGAAATCAGGCCTCGTATCCAACATTCACAACAACAAAAGCCAAAGAGAAAACACAAAAGCAAGATCCTTTAAAAGATTGCTTTATCATGTGGACATGTATGACTTTCATTTATTCAATACATGTTTACCTTATAGTAGGAAACTTTATTCACTTACTTTAGCTAACATTTATAAATTTTGAAGGAAATTTTCACATTTAATATACATAAATTTTCACAGTTTTATTGTAAAGAAGGTCAATTTTATCAGTAAATGGGGATAGTCTTCCTGGAATAAGAGTACTTTTTATATTATTTTTTATTTATATTTGGAATGGTTATCATGAATTCCATTTGTTTTTGTGGAATTCCTAAAAGATGGAACAATACCAAATATTGTATAGAACATAAGAATCTGTTGCCTCAATTTTCTTATGTAGAAACATTTAAATTAAGTTTTTAGGTAATTTTTCCTCTGTAAGTTGTTCTAAGACATTATCAGCCTGCATGACTACTTCTGAAGAATATTGGTATTCTTTATATCTATACTCTCTCTTCTTTACTAACTTTCAGTATTGTGAGTTTATGTACATAGGCACATGTTCATTATATAAATACACATGTATCCATATGCATACACAAGATAGTATTGAGAGGGGAAAGCAGAAGGACACAACATTACTAAGTGGATGCTAGTAAATGTCTTGAAAATGATTGATCAGTTTCAAGTTCCATACTCATGGCTGGAGGGAGAGGAGGCTGCATGGTTCTCAGTGGATAGCACAGGCTTGTCTGTTCCTGACTCACTCCAATAGCAAAAATGCTTAGAGAACAATCTGTTAGCTCAGCTCTACATGATAAAATTGGGCTTTACTGAGGTCTTAGTTTCCTAAAGTAAAGATTGCAGGTGCATGTCATTTCTCCTGAAGAGCTGAGTGTCTGCCTATTGATTGATAGTCAGCTTGTGGGAAGACTCCATATTCATTCTTGTGGGTCCAGGGCAGCTCTGTGGTACCATCCTACCTGACAAGGTTCCTAATGACCTTGTCTCTTGAAAGACATGTCACTGAATTTTAGGCCTTCACAATTTTCCCCTCTCAGTATGTTAATGGTTTTCCATTACCTTTTGTTCTCCATAGTCTCTGGTGTCTCTTCAGCTGTCATTCAGATTTGACCTATGTGCAGTTTGTTTCCATGTGTCTGAATTGCTTTCTCCTGGCTTCATGTTATACAAATAAATGAAGAAACAGTTCTACTCAAGGCTTTGTGCACTATACAGATGTGGCCATTAAATACCTGAAATCTCATTTTGCTTGAATGACCAGGAAACTAATTGGCAATAACTTTACAATAATTCTGCTCGTTTTCTTAATATGTACCTTTTTTCACATGTGTTTTATAGCCAATAACTGTATTAGCAAAAAACTCAGATACAGTGAAGGATGTCATCAGAAAGACACTCTCTACCCTTGGAATAAAAGTAAGTTATCTGTAAGCTCTTTTTAAATTAAAAGCCAATTTTCTAATGGAGATGAATAGAGATGCATTTACGCCCATGTGTGTACTGCTGCACTACTAACATCAGTCTTCTCCTGGCCTCAAGATTGAGATGGTGCAGGCAGCTGGACATGAGATGAATCTATACTTGGGTTCTTAGAATCTCATTCTTAATCTCATGCCAAGTGCAATTGAACACACAAGGAAGTTGACATATAATTTGGACCTGCTCTCTCCATATATTTCTGTTATATATAAATGTCTATCTATGATGAGCTAGTGTAATACTCTGAGTAAGAAAGTTTCAGGAAAGGAAGGTGTGGCTGATGTCTGCAGTCATAGCTACTCAGGAACCCAGCCCATCACTAACTCCCCAAAAGTCAAAAGCAGAGTTTTCCTTGTTAGAAGCACAGCTGTGTAAGGCAATGTGTCCTACTTGGGTCCACAGTGAGAAGCTTGGTGTGACACTCAGTCCTTCTCTCCCCCAGGGCTCTGAGAGTGACTACGAGTTGTGGCTCCATTCTGAAAATGAAGAAGCTCCCTTTGTCTTCATTGGTAAATATCAAAGAAAATTTCAAATGGGAGGGAATGGTGTCAAAGTTGGACTTCTAAATCTCCAATACTGATTCTTTAAGTGTTAAGCTTAATATTAGTTAGAGAAAATATTGCCTATACAATTAGATTGTACGTTTTTCAATAAATGCTGACCAGACACTACTTGATTTGTGTGTGTGTGTGTGTGTGTGTGTGTGTGTGTGTGTGTGTGTGTGTGTGTATGTGGTACCGAGGTTCATTTCTTCATGTGGCAAAACTTGGTTTGAAGAGAAAAATAGGTAGTTGGCTTTATTCACTTGAAATTTAGCATTTGGGCATGATATTGGACAAGATGCCGTGTATTCGTAAACTCATTTGTTGAGTAGTAACTGCTTTGTACCACTACATAAAGATAAGAAACATGAACTACAAATAAAATTTAGCTTTCTTGATTAAAATAAGGGGTTTTGTTTTCATAAAGTAGGAAGCAGATTGGAAATTCATTGTCAAAGTCTGGGTTCCCGTTCCAATGAAGTCCCTGCTGTGTTTTCTCACCATAGGGCATGAAAATCCCTATGTGATTAAAAAGAGTCAGTTTGGAGAGACTGCATTCCAGCCACGAGGACCAAGGCCACATGAGACTCACACTCCCCAGAATCCTATCCTGGAGCAGGGCTATAAAGCCACAGGAGGCCGGTTCATTCTGAAGTCAAGGCAGGCAGCTCAGGGCCAACAACTTAATGGTGAGTCCCCTCACTTCTATATGGTTACATAGTTCTGCACCTTCTGTACAATTGAGGACCTCTAGGGTCTCTTAAAGCATTTGACATGCATAAAAACACATCTATGTAAATGGAAGCAGGATACCTATGGCTCAAGCTGTAATTCCGGCTACTGAGGAGGCTGCAATCTGATTTTCTCAGAGTAAAGTCAGTGTGCAAAGCAAAGTCCTGAGAGTCTTATCTCCAAAAGTCCATGAAAAAGCTGGAATAGAACTGTGACTCAGAGCCAAAGGGCTCCTTTGAAAGAGAAAGCTCATGTCAGGGACAAGGCTCCAGAGATCACTAGGTAGCCTGTGGGAGGACATGAAGAGAAGAAAAGATGTCAACATCCTCCAAAGTTTCTGGAGAATATTGAATGTATACAGCAAGCTTGAATTAGAGTTTTTTCCTTAGTGAAAACTAGAATGTGACTAGAGTCACCCAAAAGGAAAATATTTGCATTTTTTTTGGTCAGTTGTGGGGCTTGAACTCGGGGACTGGGCTCTATCCCTCAGGTCTTCAACTCAAGACGAGCACTCTAGCACTTGCCCAAGAGTGCCACTTCCAGTTTTCTGGTGATTTTTTTGAAGAAAAGAGTCTCACCAACTTTCCTGCTGGGGCTGTCTTTGAACCACCAACCTCAGATTGCAACCTCTTGAGTAGCTAGGATTACAGTTGAGAGCCACCAGTGCCAGAGTAACATTTTCATTTTTACAGCCCAAATAGGATGATGTTTTGAACGCCTCTGCTGGGACAAGAGAGCAGAGACAGTGTAAGACAACCTGAGTTTACCTCATTTGCAATAATCAGTATATGTCTAGGGTAATTTTATCAGATGAGCAGAAACGAAAAGCTCTGTAGTATGACCACATCAGATGATGTTAAGGGAAATGAACACCAAGATGTGAACAGAAGAGGTCTTTCTTTGTGGTTGTTATTTGTAATGTACAGTGAGATTTGTGTTTCCTTTGTATGTTCTTCCCTCTATGGTATATCCCTTGGGGTCACTGTGCTTGAATTTGACACTGTGCACCTTCTATAAATTTATCTACTTTGGGGAGGGTATGGAAATAACAAGGACACAGGTTGGCCCATTGCAATAATGCTACTGAAAAGATACTTAGTTGGAAATAAAATTTATAATGTTGGGGAGAAGAGGAATGGAGCAGGTGAGGGAGAGAAGGAACAGTTGGAGAGCCACAAAGGAGGGGTTAACAATTCTTGACAAGGAATGGACTCAATACCTTGCTCATGTAACTAACACCTTTGTACATTATCTTTATGTATATGAATATGTATCTATATATATATGTAAAGAGCATGACAAAAAAAGAAATGTACTCATTGTCTTACTCATGTAATTGTAAACCCTCTGTACAACATCTTCACAACTAGATTAAAGTAAATAAAGGCCACAAACAAAAACCAGACATCTCCTAGTCTTTCACCTGGCAGGCACGCCGTGTGATAAGGGGAGGTAGCCTGATACAGGAAGTCATCAATGGGACACATCCAGAAATTCAAATAGGAGGAGAATGGCTCTCAATGTGAATGGTTATAAAACTCGACTGGAATGTTAGTTTTCCCATTCAGAAGGGAAGGAAACACCTGACAGCCCTACTTCAACTCAGGAACTTTGTAGGTGCAAGAGAGCTGGCCACAATAATCAGAAAGCTAAACTGAATGTGCTCAGGCTCCTAGCGATAACCAACAGTTTACTGATTTGGGCAAAGATTCCATAGTAAAGGGAATTAAACCATTAGAGAATGGGGGTAATTTGACACACAAGCTCAGCTTCTGGGAAATTAACGTGATCTCTTGAAAACTGTTGCTTCTGTAGAGTCAGAGCAGAATAAAGAAGGAAGGAGAAGATCTTTCATCAATTGGCTTTTTGGGCAGCGGTCCAGCACAGCCAAGGACAACAGACCCCTGAAATCTTCTTCTGCAAAGAGGAAACTTCTCTATGGGGCTTCCCTGGAGGCTGCTTGTAAGGATGGCAAACTACCCTCCCCTCTTCTGGTAGGTCCCAGTTTGGTGTCTGCTGCCCTCCTGAGGAGAGGAACCTCCTGAGTAGGAGGGAAGGGAGAGGAGTATTGTCATGGAGCCCCAGGTCCAATTCAGCAAAGCATCAGACAATGGGTGGGGGTGATTTGTTACTATTACTACAAGGCATAAACATGTCACAATGTACAATTCCCTAAGTCAAGACCAACAGGTAAGTATGGGAATGGTGCACCAGGAGCCACATTTCCTGCTGCTGGCCTTCAGTACCAGGCTTTGTGCATGTGAAAGTCTCTGTACCCTTCTTTCATGCTTCCTCTCAGCTTTATTCTTCCAACTTACAAATGTCTCCATTCACATACCTAGACATTCCTCAGACACTCCTCAGTCTAGTAATTTACACCTATTAGACAAGATCATATTTTAATGGTCCCTCGAATCAGAAAAGCCCACTGGGTGTTGTGGGTTTTCAGACAGGAAGATGGACAGATAGTGTTTAAAAGCTCTGTCCTTTCCATGAGGGAAGATGGAAAAGTTCTGAGGAAGCAGGTCACACAGTTTTGTGTTTGTACTGAATGCAAATGGACAGTGTGCTTCAAACGGGCCAAAATGGTAACTCCTTAGGTTATGTATGCAAAAAGGAAAAGAAAGATATTACTTTGCTTTCATTTGTTTGAAAAAGAAGCTTCAATGTCTGGTAGAAACCACCAAACTCTAAGGACCGAGGTAGAGTATCATTGAAAAACCATTGATATTGTGTTCACTGTTTGTTTCTTCGTGGTATATTAACCAGGCAACAGTGGGTCACACCTGTAATCCTAGTTCCTCAGAAGTGTGAGATTGAGTGTAACATCTGAGACTTCTGCTCCATAGCTAGCCCAGACTGGAATGTTCATGAGACTCTTGTCTTTAATGAAGCACTGAAAAAGCAGAGGTGGAACTTCAGCTGAAGTTTTAGGCCAATAGACTTGAGCATCAAAGTTCAGTGACAGCACTCAAGCCATGAGTTCAAAGCTTCAGGACATGGATACATGCACACCAAAGAACCTAATTTACTATAATGTGTGTGTGAGGATTGGATGAATGGATGTCCATCATGCGTACAATCACTAACACATGATGGGAATTTTCCCTTGGATGCAACAGAGAATGCCCTAGCCTCACTTTGTACCAAGGAATTTTAACAGGCAGATAGGCTCACCCTTGTTCTAATCTCACATTTGGAAAAATAATAGAAAATCTAAAAATGGACATACCTACTGTACAAGAAGTACATTATTATACTCCCACGTTATTGGGACACTGGAACCTGGAGGAATAAAATTTCAAGCCAGCCCAGGAGGAAATGTCCACTAGATTACTATTCCAAAATATCTAGCAAAAAGGAGGATTAGAAGTTTGGGTCAGGAGAAAAAAAGGTAGCCTGGCAAGTGGGAGTTTGAACTTCACAGGAGCCATATGTGGGAAGGAAGGAAGGAGGGAAGGAAGGAAAGAAGAGGAGGAAGGAAAGGATGGAGGGAAGGACAAAGAGTGAATAAAGGATTGAGGGAAAGGAAAGGCTTAGGAATGGACTGTGTCCAAGGTCACATTACAACTGTCAACACTCTCCAACACTCTGAAACAGGGGACACCAAGATAGAAGCAAAGAAAGCAAGGCCCCAGTGATGAATACAATCAGGGGAAACTTCATAGTGGAATAGGTATAAATGTGGTGTCAAGAATCTAACAACTACAGAAGGTATAAATGGGAAATTAAAAAAGAAGAAATGCACAGGAAGCTAGCATTCTTGGGAAGGTGTGAGGGGACACCTGTGTAAGAAGGAGGCTGGGCCAGCAGAAGCTGCAAGTATAAAGTAGCAGGTGAATGAGTCAATTCACTACACAGACAAATCCATTCACTGCTCAATGTTTCTGAGTCTGACCCTACAAGAAAAGAACAACAACAAAATATATTTCCAACAACTAAACATAATTATTAATGAGGTCTCCTAGCTTGACCACTGGAGCCTTGCACCCTCAGACATCTTACTTAAAGAAGTGTGAGGTGGTGCTCTGTGCCGGTGGACATGGAGGACCCAGGCTTTCTTTCCTCTCCTCCACACAGGAGATGATTTCCTTCCTCAGTCAGGAGGGGCGGCTCACCGAGGACATCTTCAGAAAGTCAGGCAGCGTCAAAGCCTTCAGAGCCCTCCAAGAAAAACTGATGTTCGGAGTCCCAGTGGACCTGCACCAGGAATCCGTGATTGTGGTTGCCACTGTGCTAAAGGTAGGACACAGCCAGCATCACCCAGGGAGGCAGCTTCACTCTGAGAACACAGCACTGCATCACCAGCACCACAATCACCCAAGAACCACGAGGGGCCTCACACGTCAAGCATGTGGGAAATGAAAAGACACATGTCTGTGTGTTCTGTCTGTTTACTTTGTCTTCTCACCTCATCTCCTCTCATCTTCCCACCTGAACACCCATGCCCAATATGCCTAATGAGTGATCTGATTTACTGTATGGCTGTAAATGGCCATGACAATACAACTATTAGCACAAACAAGTGCTGCTAAATATTTGCCAAACAAGCACCCTGCACTGCTTTCTTTAAGGAAGGGTAAACAAAAGCACAAAATCATATAGACGTTGTAAACTTTTTTAGAGAAAGGATCAGAGATTCCCTTCATAACCAAAGTTGAAGGCCTGAATGAGTCCCATCATGATTTGACAGGCCACCATAGCCCAGAAATATAAACTATAAATTTTGCTCTTTGTGAACACCACTGCAGAAAATCATGTGACAATGACTAAGAATGGCTTTATAAAAATAAGTTTTTTTCTCACTTGCTCTAGGTCTTTTTCATGTCCTTTCACTGTTGGTGTAGACATCAGCCATGCTAATAATTTTCAGCCAGGAAGATAGGCATGCATTACTGTGCATGGAATAACAATTTTGTACTGCCCACTTGAAACTCACATCACTGACTAGCCAGAGGTAGACTAGTGCATCTCAGCTTCTCTGGTCTTGCACTTGGTGATAACAGGACAGACGCATACAGAGTTCTGCTGACCCAGCCTGGAGATGAATATAAGCTCAGGACCATGATGAATGTACCATGGAGCCATGTCGAGAATGTTAACACAACACCCAACACTGTGGGCATTTTTCCCTTTTGTGTGTATAAACATTCTAATAGGCTAAGTTACGGGATCAAGAATTAGTGATCCCTTGTTCAAAATGATCTTGAGGGAGAATCTTTCATGTGCAGGTCACTAACGTTGAGATTCAGAGGTCCAAAGTTGGCAACATCTACATTCTTTTTTGTTTTTTATTGGGAAAGTTATGGGTACATTTCTTATCAAGAATTGTTGCCTCCTCCTTTGTTTCCCCTTCCCATCCCTTCCCATCTACCCCCCACCCCTTTTACACACTCACACACACACACCCTGCGCCAGAGTTGTACAGTTTCTTTTTTGACATAACTTCTTGTACATCTCATTGTTGCAATGAGTACAGCTTTGATCCTATTTAAACCATTTTTTTCTTCCCCTCCACAAAGTGTACCAACATCAAATACAGTAAAAACAGGGCTGATACCGTCGGGTTGGACATACAAACCAACAAAGAAATATAACTATATTAGGAAAAACATTTGAGTCCTCATCTTGGGGTTCATTTTGCCTAACATCAATGTATCAGATCATTTCTGCTTGTCTCAGACATATGCTAGTTATTGCAAATAAGGGAAACCATGGAACCTATGCTTCTTTGGGCCTGGCTTACTTCACTTAATATAATTTTTTCCAAGTCTTTCCATTTCTGAACAAATGGGGCAATGTCATTTTTTCTGATGAAGGAATAGAATTCCATTGTGATTACATACCACATTTTCTTGATCCATTCATCTACTGACGGGCATCGGGGTTGGTTCCATGTCTTAGCTATGGTAAATAATGGTGCAATAAACATAGTTGTGCTGGTAGCTTTAGTATGGTCTTGTTTGTAATCCTTTGAGTAAATGCCAAAAAGAGGGAATGCTGGGTCCTAGGGGAGCTCTATGTGGAGTCTTTTGAGGAACCTCCATACTGCTTTCCAAAGTGGATGAACAAGTTCACACTCCCACCAACAATTCAGAAGGGTTTCCTTCTGTCCACATCTCCTCCAGCATCTGTTGTTATTAAAGTTCTTGATTATAGCCATTCTAACTGGGGTGAGGTGGTGTTTCAATGTTGTTTTGATTTGCATTTCTTTTATTTCTAGGGATGTTGAGCTGTTTTTCATGTATCATGTGCCCATCCTTATTTCCTATTCAGAGAAGTTTCTCTTTAAGTATTTAACCCGCTTATTTATTGGGCAGTTGTTTCTTTGAGGATTTGTTGTTGGGGGGTTTCATTTTTTGATTTCTAGGTATAGTTTAGATATGAGACCCTTGTCCGTTGTATGGTTAGTGAAGATCTTCTCCCAATCCATGGGCTTTCTTTGATCTTTCTAGCTATGTCCTTTGCCATGCAGAAGCTCTGCCATTTCATGCAATCCCATTTGTCCAACCTTTCTTTGATTTGTTGTGTTTCTGTGTCCCTATTAAGAAAATTTCAGCCTGTGCCCAGGAGACCAAGGGTTTCTCTTATTCTGTCTTGTCATGTTTTCCGGGTGTCTGCTTTGACACCCAGATCATTTAACCATTTGGAGTTGATTCTGGTGCAGTTTGATGAATAAGGATCTAGCTTTAGTTTTCTACAAGTGATTAAGCAGTTTTGCCAGCACCATTAACTGAAGAGGCTGTCTTTCTTCCATTCTATTTTTTTAGTTCCCTTATTGAAGATTAGGGTTCATTTCTGGGTTTTCAATTCTATTCCATTGGTTCTGAGTTCTCTTATTGTTCCAGTACCAAGCTGTTTTGATTACTATGGCTTTGTAGTAGAGTTTGAAATTTGATATTGATATTCCTCCTGCACTTCTCTTTCAGTTAAGGATCGTTTTTGCTATTTGGGGTCTTTTATTGTTCCATGTGAATTTTTGGATTGCCTCTTCTATTTCCTTAAAGAATGAGGTTGGAATGTTGTTAGGTATTGCATTGAATTTGTTGATAGCCTTGGGAAGTATAGCCATTTTCACGATGTTGATCCTTCCAATCCAGGAGCATGGGAGGTTTTGCCACTTTCTAAGTTCTGCTTTGATTTCCTTTTTCAGGTTTTTAAAGTTTTCATCATAGAGGTCCTTCACTTCTTTGGTTAAGTTAATTCCTAGGTATATTTTTTTGGGGGGAGGCTATTACGAATAGAGTTGCTTTCCTGATTTCAGCTGCGCTTTTCTCATTGTTAGCATACAGAAAAGCCATTGATTTTTGGGGGTTAATTTTATAGCCTGCTACTTCACTAAAGTTTTGAATCAGCTTGGGTAATTTGGGAGTGGAGTCTGTGGGATTCTTTAAACACAAGATCATGTCATCTGAAAAAAGGGAGAGTTTTATGCCATCTTTCCCTATTTGGATCCCATTTATGTTTGCATCGTGTCTTATTGCTGAAGCTAGTCATTCTAGTACTAATTTGAAGAGAAGTGGAGAGAGTGGACATCCTTGTCTCCTTCCTGATTTAAAGGGAATGGCATTACTTTTTCACCATTAAGTATAATGCTGGGTGTAGGTTTGTCATATACAGCGTTTATTGCATTGATAAGTTTCCCCTGGATTCCAAATTTTTCCAGAGCATTCATCATGAAGGGGTGCCTCATCTAAATTCTGATTGATGCTTGTTGATGAGGTTGGACAGGTGCTATAACCCAACAGGCTGAAAGGAACCTATTATAGCTACTCTTCATGGATGTAAAAGGAAAGTTAACCAACTGGTACTCCCAGGTGTAAGATGATGTATTTCATTCCTTTCAAAGTGTTGGGGAATTTTAACCCAAGATTCAGAACTAACATATTGTATACATAAGCTTTCCCATATGATATGTACAGGAGTTTTTTGTTCACACAAATAAAACACTACTTGTTCAGTTAAAACTGCAAAGAAACAGGTAAAATGTGTGGGCCTATCTCTGCTCAGCAATAGGATTTAGAACCACTGCATGCCCAGCATTGTCCTTTAGAGTAGATTGTTTCTGTCAAGTAGGAGATTTCAGAGAAATGGGAGATGGGTCTTCACTGCCTTACTCCCTAATGCAGGTGGGTGATTGTGAAGTTTCTTAAAGTAGGGACTCGTCCCTTAGTCTTTTTGATGTTCCTGCCTCTTGTTTGCCATTCTGGTTTGTTATGTGTGGGTGTAATTTTTATTTGAGAGGGCATTCCTGTAAGGAAGGGGTTTAGCCTGTTATGAAAAGAGACTGTTCCCTGAGATTAGAATGGATCCTCTTCTTTCAGTTTGATGCAAAGATAGCACATCCATGTTTCCAAATACCTGTTTCTAAGTTGTCTTCACCAGATCCCTAATCCTTCCTGCCTCAGCAGCACTGCCATCCTCTGCTTTGTGCTTTCAGTTCAGGTGGGGAGGCTGCTGGCACCTGTCTTAGGTGGGAAGTGAAGAGAGGGCAGTGTAGGTCACAGATTCACTCATTGAGAAGGGATGGGGGTCAATCCATTTCTTCCACCTGCATGTTATAATTGTATGACATAGTTTGTTCCATCAGAATATCCTGCTTTTGTCTCTGGAAGGATTTTCTTCGCAAGGTGCAAGGCAGTGTGTTTTACACTGGCACGTATGAGACATGGCTTAGCATCATGGATGAAGACAGTGAAGAGGAGAAAATCATTCTGGCCCAGAGGTAGGATGCAGGAAATGAGTCTTTTTTGGGTAGCACTCAAAAATCGAAATTTTACACTCTTAGGGAAAAGTAGCCTCATGGAGTATATAGTTTGAGGTGCTGAAATAATTCTGAGTGTGGTAAAATTTTCATTTGGTCACATGCATGCAAGACTTCACAGAGACAGGCCATTATACTCTGTGTATGAATGAGTTTTTTCCTATGGTATTGTTTCCATGGCTTCTTTCCCATAGACACAGAAGAAAATTCAACACTGATGGAGAGCAGATTATACTGATGGACCCATGTAGGGAGGGCAAGATCTCAGGTTGGTCAAATGCATATGTAAACATCAAAGTCTATATCGCTTCAATGAAATTTTTTATATTCATTCTTTATGTACTTTGGGATGTGATCACTAAACCTGACTTTATAATTGCCATTTCAGAAATAATTTAGCTGATTATTTTTTCAGGAAGAATTTTGTTGAGTACAATGTGAACCAATACAATGTTTATTTTAAAAGACACTATCTTTCTATTGATCTAAATACATCTGTTCCAAGATAATGTGTAGTGTAGTCATCTCAAGGATAGATTTTATGCAATAGGTTAAAGTATATCCTTCGCTCTTTATACTTTCAATTAGTTTGGTCCATCATATAGAAAATGCACTTTGTGTATTTAGAATCTGCCACAGGTAATTACTTACCTGAAAGTGTGTTTTTCTGAGTTCAGTCTTTTAGAAATGCTGCCCAGAGTCAACCAACTGCTGCTGAAACATCTGTTTGGAATGTTAAGCCAAATCCACCAGAATTCCTTCCTAAACCTGATGACCTCCTACAACTTAGCTGTGTCCACAGCCCCCAGCTTGATGTTTCCGCCCCCTGATGCCGTGGCAGGATTTAATATGCAACTCATGAGAAAGGTAATGGCCTCTCCTAACTTCATCCTGACAAGCAGAATGGCTGGTTGGATATTGAAAGACAAGCCTGACAGAACAGGACTTACGGACACAATGGACTGCCGACCTCAGGAAAAGAGGTGTTCACCCTATCTCTGGTGAGGTTTACAAACATGTGCAGCAAGGAGAAAGCAGCAGTGTGGTCCTTTCTCTTTCCCTTCAGTATACAGGAGTCCAGGCTGACCAAACCCTAGGGAAGAAAGGAGAATGACAATGGTGACAATGAGTCCAACCACCAAAGTTTTGCTGTCTTCTTGCTATGTGAATCTGTGATCTTGGGATGGTTTTCAAGGTAGTGTCTTACTCTGTCCAGTGGAGGTGGAGATCCTGCCCAGTGCTCTGTTCATGTCCAGACACTTCCCCTTAAGAAGGGGATTAAACCATGAAGGTTACGATCTCTGTCCTATACATAGGCTACCTCTGTCAGTTGTTTTTATTCAGAGGAAGATTGGTCCCTGTTGATAAGTCATCAGATTCTTGTTAGTAAAGAGTATCATCTAATAACTTGTACTGAAATATAATCCATAGAGAGAGACAGAGAGATGATATGAAGAAACTACAATCCTTCAGTATTCTCTGAGCTCAGCTCCTTATGATTACCTCCCACTAATGAAAGGTCTTCAACTTTTCCTCCCAAATGAACGATTCTTCAGGGTTTTTGAGAGATGCCTAATATATAAACTATACACAGTATTCCTCATTCACTAGGCAAAGAAGAAACTAGTGAAATATTCTAAAATATCTCCACAGAAATAGAGGGTATATGAGCCCAGGGGAGTTTGCCAGGCTCACCCTGCCACAGGGTTGAGGCCCAGCAGTGTGGAGCAGGGATTGCAGCTGCATAACAGAGAGCTCCTCTGCAGGGCTCTTCCTTCCCCACAGCTCCACACACAAGCTGGCCTGAGTTTAAGGCAGTGCACTTTGGAAGTGAATTATGTCAGTTCATTGTATTCAATGATTTTCTTTTCAATATTAGTATGTACCACAGTAGGGAAAACATACTATTTAGAGATATAACAATGACACTATAAGGAGGACATAATTATGGATATTACAAAAATTTGGTAGTTAAGCAAAGTGACTCACTATGCCTCTAGTCCATTCATTGTGTTTCAAGCTCTGGTCTATAACCACCATCCATAGGTTGTAAATTGTGTCTTTGACAAAAGTGGTTTATACATCAGTTCTCATTTAAATTCTGAGTTTCTCCCCACATTCCTCAAGCCTCTGTGCGTTTGCTCTGAGATTCACATATCGGAGGATTCATAACTTTTGGAAGACAAGAGAAGTGTACATGTCTCCTTTTGTGTTACAGGTTGCCCTGGTGCAGTTTTTGATTGAAAATGCTCCCAAAATATTTGCCAAAGACTTCACTCCTGTCTCTTAGGAGAGTTCAGGTATTGTGGAAATGTGAGGTGTCATCAGGAAGCAGGAACAATTTAAATGACCAGTTACACTGCCCTTGGGGAGGAGCAGCAGGGAGGCTGCCCAGGCTTGGGAGATGCTTTAGGCCATGGCCAATGCAGAAGATTCTGTCCTGAGGGGAATGGTGCAGGCCAGGGCCCCACCTCTTTCTCTTCCCAAGGCTGATCACAGCTCATTACCCTGTCAGGAGACCAAAGCCATGGAAAGAGGTGTCTGTTTTCAAAAGTCAATCTAGTTGTGCAATCTCATATTTAGTTTCTTTCAGCTCTCAAATCTAGCAGGATCATGTCAGAATGTGAAGATTCCTGTCAGATAATTTGTGAAAAAATAATTTTACCAATTAGATAAATTTAATAGAGGTTTCTTAGAAAATTCAGGTCTGATTTGTTAATGGTAGCTAATTATAGCTTCTTCCCCAGGATTCATCTCAGAAATTGAGCTTAGATTCAGAACCTCAGTACTTCTATTATGTATTTCTATTTTGCACTTTCATGTTCTTGTGGTGTTTATTTCATTGCTTTGGGAAAGTCTGTAGAGTAGTTGTATTTGTCAGGATTTGAGAGAAGAATTGGAGACCATTCATAGCATGATTTCTTGTTTTGTTCTTGTTTCTTTTAGACTGACAATGAAGCTATGATTGTGTGAGCACCACTGAAGACAAGCTCACCTTCTTTTGCCTCCCACTTCCTCTTCCCATCTCTCCAAATGTAAAGATCTACCTATCCCCATAGTATGCTTAGTTTTTCACTTTTATGCTAATTGTTGATATAATAAAATGAAAACAGAATTCTGTGTGTTGGCCAGTCATGTTATTGGTTCATCTGCATATTGGGTTGGGGATGGTGGCTCAGCTGGGCAGCTGTTCTGGTTCAACCAGTGACATGTGTGTTGCTATATCTGCTGCCCCTAGAACGGGGCTGACACAGGCATTTATACTTTGTGCTGGCTCTGGTTGGTTTCCACATGTTCTACAAGGAGCTGAGACTTCATGTGGAAGACAGATGTTTCCTAGAATCAAAGTGGGCAAAAGATTATTCAAGCTTCTGTTCTGTTGCTGTCACTCTGGCCACACTGAAGGGTCCCACATCCAAGTCAGGAGTCAATGTAGGTAAAGACTGGGGAGGGGCATCCAAGACAAACTCTAATGTCAAAATGCAGGATGGTGTTGGTTATTATGCTGGGTTGTTCAGGTAGGTGAAAAGTCCTGAAAATACATATGCAAGCAGCATCACTACTACATATACTATATTTCTCTCCATCAGTCTTGAGTTCTCCATTCTTCAGGACAGCTTTCCCAAAGTTGTATTTCCTATTAGGGCTGAAGGAGATCAGAGCAGAGTAGAAGCTCTCTGTGGAATAGGGCAGATATTTTTCCCTAAATGAATCCTAGTCCCCACCATATTATCTCTTAAAGAGGGTAGACAATGTCGCCAAGAATTGATGCCCTAGCAGATATGGTTAGAAAAAGCACTTGTAGCTACTTATTCTTTAAAAATATTCATTTTCCTGAGTAAATTTGATCCAATCACAACATGAAGTGTTAGGTTAAATATTAGTGGTAAAAACTGAAAAGACGCCTAACAATGGGGCTCATGCCTATAATCACAGTTATTGGAGAGGCTGAGATCTGAGGATTGGCCTTCCAAGCCAGTCCTGGGAGTTAAGTCCATGATACCTCCATTGCCTATTAAGGGCAGTCACCAGTGCTACACCATGAGCCGAAGCTCAATATGCATGTGTTCGCACAGACACACACACACACAGACACATAGACACAGACACACACACACACACACACAGACACACACACACACACACACCCAGAATGACATAAAGCTATGAGACATGCTGCCGCCTTCTAGATCAGTATAAAAAGGAAGCAAGAAGTCATCACAGACTAAAAACACCCAAAGGTCTGAAATTTAAGCCAAGTTTACATCACAACAATGGTCTGTAAATTATCCCCATCAATGTGTTAATGCACATCACAAGGAGGAACACAGGATCTGAGTGACATATATCCTTGGTAGAGCCTCACACACCCACTGTTTAGGATGAGTCAGGAAACAGATCATCTCACGGACACAAGTGCGCACAGACAAGGTCCAGAGGGTCATCTCTTCTCCCCCTGCTCCACATTCTCACCAGTGTCTGTGCTCAACACAGATATGCTCCTGTTAACAAGGAAAGTCTGACTTCCACTGATTAAAAATACAGAATCAAGTTAGAACTGTACTTTTGAAAATAAACAAGACAATATTCATTATCTCCTAGCATCAGTTTTGACTTCCATACTACAGTAACTCTCCTGTTTTGGTAGACTTATTTCACATGATTTGATGAAACATGATTGAAGAAGCAAAAGAAATTTCAGAAACAAAAGTTTCGTATTTCTATACCTGTATCAGGCAGCTCATTTACTGCACAGCAGTTGAATCTTTATTTACACCTTTTCCTGGACTCAATTTTGTGAAAACCTGCCTCCATTAAAGTAAAAATAAGGGAATTATAAACATACTTTCAAAAATTACAAAGCAAATACTTTAGTTTATTGTATTCCATACATGTATCATCTTGTATCTTATTACAACTTTCCCTATTCAAATAATGAAATGCTTTAGAGTGTTTTGGGGACATTCCAAAAGGCATGAAAATAAATAATTCATCGAGAAACATTTCCGGAATAAACATTATGGGTTTTAAATTACGGGTCATTGTGCTAGTTTTGGTAGAAGTTCAGTAATGATGCTGGTCATAGCACAAATATGTCTCTATTTTACCGATTTGCTCATCTTTTGAAAATATTCTTTGGATTCCCGTGTGTGTGTGTGTGTGTGTGTGTGTGTGTGTGTGTGTGTGTGTGTGTGTGTGTGTGTGTGAGAGAGAAAGAGAGAGAGAGAGAGAGAGAGAGAGAGAGAGAGAGAGAGAGAGAGAGAGAGAGAGAGAGAGAGAGAGAGAGAGAGACTGTGTGTGCTAGTAGGTTCATGTCCTTGGGCTTGAACTCAGGTACTATTGCTGTCTCTGAGCTTTATCACTGAAGGACAGCAGTCTACCACTTAAGCCACAGCTCCACTTTCAGATTTTTTGGTAGCTAACTGGAGATAAGAGTCTCCAAGTCTTCCACATCCAGGCTGGCTTCTTACCCTGATTCTCAGATGTCAAAATGCTCAGTAGCTAGAAATCTAGGCTTAAGCCACCTTGGCTCAGTAGAGTTCTGGATTTCTTTACATCCCTTTCAGGAGGATCTACAATGCATCCTACCAGTGTCTCTGACTCATGTTCTTTCTTTGCTGATGTACATATTTGATTTATAGTTAGGTGAGACACAGTTCACCACTCTCTGGAAAACAAGTATTTTCCTGTGACCTTCCCCAATGTTAACATTTTGTCAATATAATGGAGTTACTACTGCTGTAAGGGAAGTTAGATGCCCAATTGGTATTATTTGGTCAGGGCAGGCTGTCAGATTTATGGAAATGTCCCTGTGAACTCCATTGCTTTATACAATAAACATGTAGTAATAACAATGTGGAAGTGGATAGAGACTCTGCAGGTGACAGTCCACATGCTCCCTCAAATTTAGCTTTGTTGTGAGAGGTTTTAAATGAAGTCTGGAGGGGCTGATGAATTCGAATTTCTGTCTTCTACTTACCACTCTGGGAAAGTTTCCCCTCTTATACCTTCTTTTAATTTCTCCAATCAAGCAAGGATTTTCTTTGTTTGTTTTGAGGCATGGTGACTGGATCCATGGCCTGGCTAGACAGCTGTTCTACACTATGCACCTGACAAGAAGCACATGCTTGCCAGGATTCTGGGAGCCTTAAAGGCCTGGGGAGTGTGGATGAGAGGTTCCCACCCCTGCTGTGTGAAGATCCAAAGAGCAGTTCATTTGTAATAATCCAAAATGGTAGCAACACAGAATCCTCCGTGGGCACAAGGTCAAACAGCCTGTCCTGTGTCATTGAAGAAAATTATCTGAGAGCATGAAAGTAGTGAAAGGATCTCACCAAAAGTGTGGATGAAAAGGGTTCTGAATAATAGGGGAATGTATTAAAAAGTGTGTATTCTATGAATGAATGGGAAACCAAAATGAAACTCTTGCCAATTAGTTTTAAGCTAATTGAAAAGAGGAACAAGTGGGTGTCAGTATCTCTCCTAGAATTCCAGTCACTCAGGAGGCTGAAGTCTAAGTGAGTCTGAGAGTTTTTGCTTGAAGCAAGTGCTCAACGCCTTGAGCTACAGCTACACTTTGGGTTTTTTGTTGTGTTTACCTATTTTTCAGGAGTACGTCTAGAACTTTGAGGCTGGGGATATCACTCAGATAATTTTGCTGCAGGTGAGGACTTTACCAGTTGATTTACAGCACCATTTCCAGATTTTGATGCAACTAATTGGAGATAACAGACATAGACTTTCCTTCCCAGGATGGCTTCAAACCAGGATTGGAAGATCTCAGCCCCTTGATTAGCTAGGATTACAGGCATGAGCCACCACTGGCACCTGGCAACTGGCTTTCTTGGTAGTTAACTGGAGATAAGAGTCTCAAAAGATTCCTCACCTCAGTATGCTCAGACCTCAGTATGCTGAGTAGCTCAAATTAACATTATAGGCTACAACCACCTGCATTCGGCTGACTTGTGGATTTTTCCCTTCCTTTCAAGACCATCTACCTTGCATACTGGGGTGGTTTCTGGCATGTTTCCTCTCTATTCCAATGTAGATAGTTGATCCTCTTTGTTAAGACACTTATTTTCTGTGATATTATCCCCCAATTCAGCAGTTCTCTTTAGCACACTTTCAGTGAACCTCAGTCAATTGTCTGAATACATTAAAGGAGAATTCCAGAAACAAACAATGCATAATTGGTAAATTGCACAGAATCTGAGCAGAGTGCTGAACCTCACTGTCTCTCCAGTGCCGTGTGGACCAGAATGTGAATCGTACCTCATCCAGGGCACCTCATCCAGCCACCAGGCCTTTAGTCCCTTAGAAGCCCTCCTGTCAGCAGGTCACATGCTGTGTGGCAGTTCCTGGAAGACCTGTGTGTTCCCGAAGTGGTTCACCTGAGAAAGTGGGTTGGCACTATAGCACTGGATTCCCAGCCCACCACTCAGAAAGGACAAAGAGGGGCCAGAAAACATTTCTTTATGTGGAATGTGAGATCAAGTGACACATAATGAGACTAATCTCCATCATACTCTTTCTTTATAATACAATGTGATGTGTGCTCTAATCTAATCTTTTTTTTTTTTGTCAGTCGAGGGGCCTGAACTCTGGGCCTGGGCACTGTCCGTCAGCTTTTCAGCTCAAGGCTAGAGCCCTACCACTAGAATCACAGTGCCAATTCTGGCTTTTTCTACAAATGTGGTTCTGAGGAATGGAGCCCAGGACTGCATGCATGCAAGGCAAGCACTCAACCACTGAGTCACCTTGCCAGCCCCTCTAATCTATTCTTAATGTCCTAGTGCTCTTAATGCATACTAAGCTTTAGTAAACATATGCAGAGGAATGACCATGCTAAATATATGCATATGCACTATAGTTGTGGGTAGATTTCTGTAGTATATATAATACAGTGTACAATATTATATATTCTATTCTATTCCATGTGATCTCAGCACCAGTCCTTGGCTCACAAGCATATTTGCCCCACCAGTATTTATGCTGCTATTTAAATGTCACCCTGTAAATATCATCCCTACGGGAAACTCTGTGTTCATTTATCGTCAAGGTAATGCCTGGATAAGATCTGTTTAAAATATTTTTTTAATTTAATTTAATTTTATTTGTGAACATACTGTACAGAGGGGTTATAATTACATGGGCAGGATAATGCGTACATTTCTTACCAAGCATTGCAGCCTCCTCCTTTGGTTTACCCTTCACATCCCTTCCCAGCCTCCCCCCTTCCCCCCAATCCCAATCCTTCTCCTTCCCCCCTCCCCCCCCCACCGACGTTGTAAAGCTCGTTTTGGACATCACAACCTGTACTTCTCATTGTTGCAACAGGTCCACCTGTATCCTTAAACAACTGGTTTTTCCCCATCTCCTCCACAAGTTATACTGACATCAAATATAGTGAAAGCAGGGGTTATACTCTGGGGGAGGGACATACAAAGCAACAAAGAGATAATCTTATTAATGCATTAAAAACACATGCATGAAAGAAAAAAACATTAAAATACATATCTAAGGGTTCATTTTCCTGACATCACATTATCTGACGTTTTCCGCTTGACTCATACATATACTAGATACTGCAAATAAGGGAAACCATGGGACCTATGTTTCTTTGGGCCTCGCTTCATATAATTTTTTCCATTTCCTAACAAATGGGACAATGTCATTCTTTCTGATGGAGGCATAGAATTCCATTTTGTATATATCACGTTTTCTTGATCCATTCATCTACTGAGGGGCATCTGGATTGGTTCCATATCTTAGCTATGGTAAATAATGCTGCAATAAACATTGTTGTGCTGGTAGTTTTAGTGTGGTCTTTAGTGTGGTCTTTAGTGTGGTCTTTAGTGTGCCCAAGAATAAGCTAACCAACAAGGAAAGAAAAACAGTCATGGCCGAGGCTTGTGTTTTAAAGACAAAAGCTAGAAAGACAATTGCTAAGCATCCCCAAGGGCAACCAGCCCTTGAGAAGCTCTTGTGTTCTTTAACAATTGCAGATGGCGATACTCCAGCTGTTGGCTGTCTTGACTCCCAATGCTGGGAATGGCCCTATGGAATCTGCATCAACCTCAACAGGTGACCTGGGCAGTGATCAACGCTGGCAATGCAGAAATCATCAATAGCACCACAAGAGAAGCTGTCCCTCCGACCTGGTGGCCTGACCTTCATTTTGATCACCACCCTATGGACTGTTTAATATTTTTTGGAGTTAATTATTTTAATGTTACCTGCTTTAATTGTTCTTTTACTAATTGCTTGTGTAACGGTATTGAATCCATACTTATTGTTAAACAACCACCTTTTGTTTTGCTTCCAGTTCAGATCTTGTCCAACCCCACAGGCAAATAGCTGGATTAGAACAATCCCCACCTCTGGACTCTGAAGTGGCAAAGACTGCTATCCCATCCTTCTCTAAGGTTAAAGGACTACTAGTGACATTTCCTGGTCTGGTAATGCTTCTGCTGATGTGTTTTTCTGTGCCTTCCTTGCATTATACCTGCACTGCAAAACTCTTATGAGCCTAGCCAGCCAGTTATCAGGCTCCAAATGAATGAATTTCCCCCCCCCCCCCAGAGGAATCGCAGCCAGAGACGGGTAAGAGGGGGTGTCAGCCTGATCAACCTAAGACAGGGCCTTCAGCTTCGCTCTGAAGAAGTTCCCAATGACAGGTAAGGCAGACAAGGGGATCCACCCAACCTAAGACAGTGGGTTCGCTTCTTTAAACAAAGAAGGGGGAGATGAAGTTGGGAGCCATTGGGAGCTGACAGTAAAGCTCAAAGGTCATCTTGACCCCTGTGCTAGCTTAAAGGCACATACAAGGAACTGGCCTACTTAAAAGACACTGGGTGACCAGGAATCAATTGAACTGCTTCAGACATTTCTAACTGTGGTGGGACTGATGTTTATTACTGTGCTAGGTGGGGATGTGAGGTAACGGGACGGGCTCTTGGATCATGCACAAGGGCCCTCCCTATCCTTGTCTGGCTAATCTCGACCCCCAGACTTGCCTGGAACCCCCTGTGTAGCCAATGCTATCCTTACCAATGTAATCCTATTAAAACAACCTTTACAGAGGAGGGAAAAGGATAACTAACTGGGAGGTGGGTCTGACATTAAAACAAAAAAAAGGGGGAATCTGTGGAGCACATGGGCAGAAAAGATGGCGCTGGGAGGGGGTTGAGTGGGCAGAGCCTAATTTACTGTAGAGCACATGGGCAGCAAAGATGGCGCTGGGAGAGAGTAGAGTGGGCAGAGCCCAGTTTACTGTAGAGCACATGGGCAGCCAAGATAGCGCTGGGAGAGAGTAGAGTGGGCAGAGCCCAATTGATCTTCCAATCAGTGCCTAACCAGCCCGTGAAGGCTCAGGTGCATGATAGGGTGTGACCTTGACAGTGATTGGTTCCACTTCCTCCTTGCCATGCCACCTGCCCTGTTTGGCTTTCAAAAGGGCTGCTCTCTGTTAATAAATGAGTTTTCTACCTGCTGGATTTGGCTCCCCGCTGTGTCTGATTATCTCCCAGGCTGAGGGAGGCTGGGGAACTAGCAAGCCCCACAGATACCTTTCCTCAGACCCGGTCTATCTTTTCTGGGATGGGCAAAGACCCAACAGAGTTGTACTTTCAGAACCAGCAAACAGACACACACACTCACACACACACACACACACTCACACACACACACACACACACACACACACACACACACACACACACACACCACACATGTAAATATACCAATTGGCTTTCAATGATGAGGTTAAATTTCTATTTTATATTTACCAGAATATATTTCTATGTCTCTCATCTACTTATATCTCTCATCTACATTTCTATATTTGTATATTCATTTTTATTACAAAAAATACTTGTCTGACTTTGAGGATATTGAACTGGGCAGTATAGTTTAAATTACCCAAGTCTTATAAAGACATAGTTTTCCAGGATCCAGTGGCTCATGTCTTTAATCCTACCTACTCAGGAAGCTGAGATCTGAGGATCATGGTTCAAAGCCATCCCCAGCAGGAAAATCCATGAGACACTTATCTCTAAGATAGTACTCAAAAACCCAAACACATCACCATGGCTCAAGTAGTAGAGCACTAGCTTTGATAAAAGAAGCTCAGGGACTGAACCCAGGCCCAGATTTTAAAGCTAGGATTGTCAAAAGAAAAAAAGAAAGAAACAGAATCTCTCTTTTTCTCTCACTGTCTCTTTGTCTGTCTCTCTCTGCCTCTGTGTCTCTGGTCCCTGTGTCTGTCTCCTTCTCTTCCCTCTCTCGATCTCTGGTTTCTTGTACCTATCTCCCCACAGATCTCCTGAGAAAGAACTCAGAAATATGTTCACAGTTGCCGGCAGGGTTCTCACATACCTATCTTTAAATCACTACCCATGGATTGAGGAATATTCAGAACCAGAAGCAAATCAATTCCAGGATCCTCCTCCAGCCAATTGGCCAATACGTAGTCACAATGGGACCATGCAGACCAAATGCATGCCTCACCATGTGTATTTAGAAAACTATATTGCCAGGCTTCACTCTGAAACCCATCTTCCTGCCTCATTCTCTACAACTAGAACTCTCTATTCTTTCTTTGACCTCCCAGCAGCAGATGCATATGTTGCTTGGGTATTTTTGAAAATCCTTGCTTCTTTTTCTCCAAAACTCTACTGCCCTCATTTATAAATTTGATTTAAATTCACGAGACTAAATTTCCTGTACCATATACACAGATCAATTTAGAAGAATGAAGCCCTGTCATTTCTGCTAAGGTGCACAGCAGTGTGTAAAGTGAAATTACCACACACGAAATAACAATCATCACACATTCTCTCATAGATACATGCTAGTGTTTATTTGAAAATGTATCTTAAATGTTAAAGATATAATGGAAAGTGGGTGTCTAAAAAGGAAGGTGATATTTGGTCTGTGGGAGGTTGTATGTAGGTATGAAAATATCCCAGTTATTTCCAATCATTTGTCCAATAAATCTACTATTTAAAAAATGTAAAAACTGAGATGTCTCTGGAGATCACAGACTGCATGGTACCTCAGTGTTTTGGTTTTGGTAGCTTTACTGAAATCTTAAGAAACTGAGAGATTTGAATGTCTGGCTTCTACTCACTTCTTCAGGAATTTCACAGCTCTGGTGCTCCCTTTTGATGTCTCCAATCCAGCAAGGTTGTTTTGTTTGCATATTTGCTTTTCTTGAGACATAGTAACTCTATCCATGACTCTGCACAGGACAGAGCTTCTCCAATATCTGCACGCTACAGGAAGCATAGGTCCCGGGATTGTGAGCGCCTGGTGAGTGGGAATGAGGGCTTTGCATCTGGCTGGATGAAGATGGTTTGAGTAGCTTTATTTGCAGGAAGCCAAAGTGGAGGCAACACAAAAGTCCTAGGATGGGCAAAAGTTCAAACTAACTATTGTGTGTTCTTGAAGAAAAATATACATATGAATGAAGGTTGCATGAGGAAAACTACTCAAATGTGGAGAAGAAGTTTTAGAATAAAAAGCATGTGACCAAAGTACATTATACAAGTGCATCAAAACCTCAAAGTGAGACCATTTTCAGCATTGAAAAAGCTAATTTAAAAATTAGTTGTGGCTGAAGAAATGTTCAACATCCCTAGCCATAAAAGAAATGCAAATCAAAACAACATTGAGGTATCACCTCACTCCAGTTAGAACAGCAAAAATCAAGAACTCCAACAACAACAGATGCTGGAGGGGATGTGGACAGAAAGGAACCTTACTTCATTGTTGGTGGGAATGTAAACTTGTTCAACCACTTTGGAAAGCAGTATGGAGGTTCCTCAAAAGACTCCACATAGAGCTCCCCAATGACCCAGCAATCCCACTTTTGGGCATTTACCCAAATGATCACAAACAAGGCCACACTAAAGCTACCAGCACAACTATGTTTATTGCAGCATTATTTACCATAGCTAAGACATGGAACCAACCCAGATGCCCCTCAGTAGATGAATGGATCAAGAAAATGTGGTATATATACACAATGGAATTCTGTGCCTCCATCAGAAACAATGACATTTCCCCATTTGTTAGGAAATGGAAAGGCTTGGAAAAAATTATATTAAGTGAAGTAAGCCAGGCCCAAAGAAACACAGGTCCCATGGTTTCCCTTATTTGCAATATCTAGTATAGGTATGAGTCAAGCGGAAAAAGTCAGATAATGTGATGTTAGGAAAACGAAACCTCAAATATGTATTTTAATGTTTTTGTTTCTTTCATGCATGTGTCTCTAACGCATTTATAAGATTATTTCTTTGTTGCTTTGCATGTCCCTCCCCCACAGTGTAACCCCCGCTTTCACTATATTTGATGTCAGTATAACATGTGGAGGAGTTGGGGACAAACAAGTCGTTTAAGGATTCAGGTGGACCTGTTGCAACAATGAGAAGTACAAAATGTCATGTCAAAACCAGCTTTACAATGTCGGTGGGGGGGTGGGGTGGGGGGGTATGATTGGGTGGGAGAGAGGGGGGAGGCTGGGAAGGGAGGTGAAGGGTAAACAAAGGAGGAGGCTGCAATGCTTGGTAAGAAATGTATGCATTATCCTGCCCATGTAATTGTAACCCCTCTGTACAGTATGTTCTCAAATAAAATAAAATAAAATTAAAAAAAAAATTAGTTGTGGCAGTGTCTCTCTGAGTTACATAAGCTTAAGTAGTCAAGGAAGCCTGATTTGAGGATCATGATGTGAAGTGGGCTGGGCAAGGATATCCAAGAGGCTCTGATCTACAAAAAGTAGCCTCCCCGCCAAAAAAAGAGCTTGAAGTGGAGCTGTGGATCAAGTGGTGAGAGTGCTACCCTTGAGCAAAAGAAGGTCATGAAAGTTACTGTGGCCATGAGTTCAAGTCAAATGAGTTGTAAAAATGAAATAGAGAAAGAACCCAGCAAGAAAGAAGCAAAGAGAAACACACAGAGTATAATAGAGGAGTGACAAGGGAAAAAACACAGAAAGAAAGTAAAAAGACAGACAGAAAGATATACTGTACAAAAGTAAGCAAAAGAAAGGAAGGAAGGAAGGAAAGAAGAAAGAAAAATGTATTAAATGATATTATTAAATTGCTTCAAAGAAATGAACTGATAAATGCCTTCAATAATAAGTATGAATATGCCCTTAAGAAAATGAAAGAAAAATGTAAAAATGAATTCTCTTCCATGGTCCAGATCATACAACAGTCTACAAAAGATAAGACTATAGAGCATAGATCCGAAGACCATAGACTAGGGGTTGTAATAGTGGGAGGTGTGGAGAGGTGGTGGGTGTGTCTGTGAAGGGGAAATAACCAGTGGGTGTCCAGTGGAATCACCCTGGCATCTGCTGTGTCTGCATGGAGGATCTGATGCTTTGGTCTGGGTTTGGTTTCACCTAAGAGGATTCCTGATAAAAGCTTGGTCCCAGAGTCAGTGGGGAGAGATGTTGTAGTCTTTAGGAAGAGGAACATGTGGAAAGATCATCCAATGACAAGCAAGCTGCTCTCTGAATGAGAGAAATCTCTGGAGGTCTGGTTAGTTCTCTGGAGAGGATTGCATTACAAGAGCAACACCTGTCCTGTCCTCTCTGCCCAGCACAGGCTGGCTCAGCACAGGCTCTCTCCACAGTGCTCTTGGTCTCTGAGATATGAGCCAGTCCAGGTCCCTGACCACAGGCCTAGTTTCAGAATACCATGATTTGGGACATTCTTCCTTCATGATTTTGAATTAAACATCTATTCTGTGTTAAATATCCAGGCCCAGGCATACTTAGAGCACTGAAATTTCAATGAATATTCTGAGCTATGATGCAGGGCTATATTAAAGGGAAACACAAAATTATATGTAGTATGTGTATAAGTACTAAAAATTGTAAACATGTATAGGATTAGATTAGGAAGTAGAAAGAGCTGATAAGAAAGGAAGAGGATATGTCAGCCTGGAAGTTATCAATTAAACTCCTTTTCTTTTTCTTTGTTAAATATCCAGGCCTTAGGCATATTTAGAGCACTGAAATTTGAATGAATATTCTGGGTTATGATTCAGGGCTATATGAAAGAAAATGCAAAAATATATGTAGTAGGTGTATTTGTTCTAATAATCACAAATATGTGTGTTTATGTTATTAAGTTGAAAAGAGTCAATCGGGAAATACAAGGATATGTTAGGCTGGCAGTTATGGCATGACCCTTAGAACCATGACATCCCAGAAAGAGGAACTATCACCGCTCAGATTCCAGGCAGTTGACTGCGGTCTCTGTTGGAGCTGCAGTCATGTCTGCTGTCCAGAGCCACAAAATGGACAAAGACAAGTGTTCACTGCAATCCCCACACTCACCATGCATGGCTTCCCTGCACGAGGTAGTCTGTGAAAATGCTGGTTTTGAGGTTCTTGTAGAGGGTGTCACTGAAAGGGTTCTGTCTTCTTTTTCCTAACCTTGAGCACTGACTCTGACCTTCAACACTGTTCGTAAAAAGTGACCCCTGTTCATACTGTTCAGAGCTTGGGGTGAAGCCAGTTGGCCTCACATTCTCAGAGGAGATGGGAGTGAAAGGGCATGGGCGATAGTATGGAGGAGACTCTGCCCACACCTCAGCCAGTGAGCAGAGGTTTCCACTTATTGATGTAGTGACCATTACTACAGAGCCACAGCTCTACTGACAAGACACTGAGTGCAGCAAACAAATACAAATCTAAGTACTTCCTCACATTTAGGAATTCTAACGTTTCATGTATTTCATGAGGTTCGTTCTCAATTTTTTCTTCTTCCAATAGTGAATATTGATATAAATAAGGTGGGAATAATCATGCAAGCAGGTATAGTTAGGCCAGTATTTCTGGTAGATAGCAATCTGGAATTATTTCTTTCCGGATATTCATATTATGCTATAAAATATATCTTCTCATGTTTGCAGTGATGTTTGGTCAGTTTGCTGTGGTCATCTGCTTAGCTTTGCCCTAACATTTCCCCTGGCTCACTGCTCCCTTGCCAGATTCTTCTCTTTCCTGGGAGGTGCATTAGCTTCCTGCCTTGTTCTTTTCCCCATCTCTTAGAGAAGAAAAGGTCCAAGAACTGTTTCTATATCTATCCTCCTTATATCTTAAAAAGTGTTAGAGCTTCCTTTTTTACTTCAAAATCCAAAGCACAAAGTCCCCTGGGTATCAGTGACCTAGTCAGGTTGGAATTGAGAAGACCACCTGTGGCACTGTGTGTCCCCATCCATTTGGCACAAAACTCTGCGACATATGTTTACAATGACTGTGTGGTGTTGGTGTGCAAGAGGAAAGCCATCTTTCTGAGGAGGATGCTCAGCAGGACAGACCTGTGTCCCCGGAGGTCAGTGGTCGAGCCCTGCTTATCCACAGCCCAGTGCAAATGAGAAGAGGCAGGAGGAGGAAGAAGCGGCACCTCTTCCTCTTCAGTGATGTGTTGCTGGTGTCTAATACCAAGTACGTATGGACTGCATGCTCTCCTGCAAAGCACGCAATGCTTTTCACTCACAAATGACATTTAAGACAACTTAGAATTTGTATTCATTTGGTTTTGCAGAACTTTAGATCCCTTGTTTATTTCCCAAGAAATCATGCAGGTCCCATGCTGTGTTCCTGTAGAGAACATAGTCAAGACTGAAGAAAGCAACATGGCTTTGTGGTCCATCAACTGCCTGTCCCAGCTCAAAGAGTTTGACACTGGAGCATGCAGAGTTAGAGTCTAGGCTAGACAACATACAAAGGCCCCATCTAAAACAAAACAAATTTAAAAACCAAAGCAATAATGAGGTGACAGTCTTTATCTGATTTAAATATGACAAAAGTAGATATTGGGACAGTGATTACTTCAATTGATCTGTGTGACACTTCCCAACATGTTAGTATCCACCAAAGAACCCCAGGGCAGCATGCTCACAACTGTAATCCAAGGTACTCAGGAGGCAGAAACTTGAGGAATGTGAGTCCATTCCAGTATGGCATGGATGTACATACATTTACCCTCCAAAAATGCAGAAGCAGGGATAGGACCCCAGAGATAGAGGGCTAGCCTTCATAAACAAATGTCAGATTTAGTAAAGAGGCTCTGAGTTCAAACCCATTCACTCGTAAACAAGAAGTAATAAAGTAAGAGTGATGGTGTGTAATTCTCTTTGCAGATATAAGAAATACTTTAAGATAAAAGATACAATTCCACTGCATATCCTGTCTATGGCTGAATGTGGGGACACAGCAGCAAATGGAGATGGGCATTCCAGAAAGTCCTTTGTCTTGAGTTGGCCCAAGGAAAAATACAAGGTCACTTTCTGGTAAGACTGACAGCTATGCGCTGTGCATATTGGTAGTTATGCTATGAGAAAGCCATGCACATATTTCTAGAAATGATGGAAAATATAACTTATTTTACTCTAGAATTTATTACAAGAAACAATGTTACAATTTGTTTTCTAGGCAGATCTGTAACTTTTGGTCTTCATAATGACCTTTTATACACACACCTCCAGACACTTTTAGATTCCAATATATTCCAATGGATCTGTATTTAAGTGGTTGTGACCAGTGATTTTCAATGGGTTTCCAGAATCTTCTTGGGGCAGAGTAGACGTTGACTGAGGAAGACCAGGTGTTACCTATATATTTCATCACAGTAATAGAATTTATTCAGTAAGTGTTAGGGAATCCTGAAAGTATATTTCAAACATTAATTTTGCACTCTTAATAATTCCTTAAAGAGAAAGATTTTAATTCCATATATATATGTATTATATATATAATATATGTATATATATGTCATCAATAGCAAAGCACTTGAATTGTTCTGTAGCATACTGGCATATTGCTTCTTGTAAGTAGACTGTATCATATTTGGTGTGTGGATAATCTGAAACAAGGTTTACTGTTAAACTGCAGGTTAGTTATTCCAGCACACATGCCTACGTCTGCATGAAGACAGAGAATGTAGATAGGTTTAAAGCTGCTTATTCACCAGGAAGGTGTAAATTGTTTCTTCCATGGTCTCAAACTGCACCCCTCATTTCCAGCTGTTTTATACATCAGTTTGCACTGGATGCATGCTGTTCAACTTTCCTCATGGCCAAGACCTCACGCATCCTCAGAAGTTTGAGATACAGAAGGAAAATAGTTCCAAAATTGTCCACTTATTAATTCTCTGATGAATTTGTCTTGAAAAACAATAAAAAATGATTGGGAAGCTGGAATTGTGTATGTTGGCTTCTGCAGGTCTTCTCCAAGGCATATTTCTCTGAAGGCTCTCAGTTTTTATTGCTTAGTGCAACTCAAGGACAGAGAAGCTAGTAAAATTAGGAAATAGAAGAGGGGTTCCTAGAAACTAATTTTTAAGTAACAATTAAAATTAGGTCATCACAAATTGTATGAGATCTAAAGCTGTTGCACTGTCCAGCCTCCTTGGTCTTTGGCAGATGACTATTATGAGCATTCTTCAACATGGCTTCAGGAAATAGACATTATGTGTATATATGTAGGCAGGTTAGGGGCCATCGAAGATGGGCGCCTCTTTTCTCATGAAGCATGTTACAGGACAGCATAGAATTGTTCAGTAGAGGAACTATTAATGAAGGAATTAAAAAATATGCAGTCATGGCAAAAATCTGACGGTTCATAAGAAGAAAAATATTGGATTCATACATGCCCAATAATTCTATTCCTGATGTTCAATACTGTAAATACGCACACACATACACAGTATAATTTCACCCCAAAATGAAAACAATAATATTTATAGTGATGTGGTTTGTAACACCTAGATAATAGTTGGAATTTAAAAATTTAGTGTGTTTCTAAAGCCAATGTGTGCCAGGTTATGAAAAGTTATAAGGGGTGAGTAAGAAGTCCAATACTTGCTTTCAATCCCTTCAGAGGAGAGACATATAACAGTAGATGCTGATTGTACAGAGCACAGTAAGTAGCAAACTTAGCATTCATCATTAAAGACTTAGTGTGATGGGTAATAAAGAGTAAGCTTCCTAAGATATAACAGAGCACATTACAGTCTTGAAATTTCTATGAGGAAATGAAAGCCTGCTACTTTGCAATATTTAAAATTTTTCTTCCAAATTTTTATCTTGTCTAGCTTGATTAAAAATATTCTGTTAACAATGACCAATTTCTTCCATAGGGTTTAATTTGCATCACATTTTCATAGTTGAATAACATATCAGCTCTGTCTGGTTTTATCACTGTGGACTGAAGGCATTGCTAATGTGAGACTTACCTATGATCAGGTGGCTTGCAGCACACATTAGAAGATGAGTTTCTCAATGTCAATCCAAGTTCTTTTCCACCCTAAAGTCTAATTCACATCACAGTCAGATCACCAGGAAAAGACAGAGTCCATCAAACCCCAGTTATGAGTAGGTTCTTACTCTATACACATTCACATAGATACTCCTGGGCTGCCAGTCACTTTAAGGATAGAATCATAGCATGAATGTGAAGTGTAATAAAATGTTTTCTCTCTTTTTAAATCACAATTCTTCAGAGCTAAAATAAAAATGTTGATCTTTACTTCAAAGGTATTTTCCAATGTTCATATGTATTTTTTTATTTTTTAGTGAATGAATATAAGTCTGCAAACAATGTTCCCAATCGATTCTCCCATATTAAGAGAAATTATGTGGACTGGCTACACTTATAAATAGAGTGCACTCTTTACACGTAAGAAAATTTAGTTTTAAGACCAAAGTTTTCCTGGGCCATAGCTGATTGACATGAGTGAATATTTTCTGCAATATATGTAGGTGACCTGGCACTGTCACCCTGGCTACTAAGGAGACTGAGACCTGAAGATTGCGGTTCCAAACCATCCCAGGCTTAAAAGGTTGTAGAGACTCTAATCTTCAAGGAACTCCCAATAAATTGAATGTGGATCAATAATAGTGTGATGGCCTTGAGCTAAAAATTTCAGGCCCAAGGTTCAAGCTCCACAACTGGCAATATGTGTATGAGTGTGTGTGTGTATAAATATATATATGTGTATATATATATGTATGTATATATATCTATAAACATACACACATATACATATGTATGCACCCACATATATATACACGTATGCATATACCTACACACTTACATATACATATACATTACTCTAAAACAATTGTTTTTCTAGGGCTACACAGAAAGATATCGATCCTCCCCTTCCCAGGGTAATTTTTTAAAAATAATGGACCTCCTTCCCAGGTGTCATTTTCTAGGAATATCGCATGCATTCTGGATCTCATGCTTTTTTCTGTCAAATAATATCCTATAATTTATACTACCAACTGATTCCTTGTGTTTTCTGCATTATTATCCAATTTGTCAGATATAGCAACATTCAAAAACAGAAGGAACTTCAGAAGTATATTCCGGTGCAGAAATTTGCCAACGATTCCAGAAGGCTGACTCTGTAAGTGTTTTTAAGAATAAACAGGGAATATCCTGCTGATCTCTTAGGCAGGATGGAGTCTGGACAGTCCTTGTAGGAAAGTACAGACTTGCCTCTGCCTGATCCATTTCCATGCTGAGTGTGTTTAGATATAGAATTTGCTAGGTCAGCTTGGCACTAGTGACTCACCCCTGTAATTCTAGCTACTCAGGATGCTAGATCTGAAGACTGTGGTTCAAAGCCAGCCCAGGATAGAAAGTCTACAAATTTCAAAGCTCCAATAATCTACCCACAGAAAGCCAGAAGTGGTTCTGTGGCATAAGTGGAGAGTCATAGCCTTGGGCCAATAAATTATAGACAGAGCCTAGACCCAGCGTTCCAGCCCTAGTGTTATCAAAAAATGAAAAAGAAAAATGTATTTGGTAGGTCTCCTTTGCTCTTTCATTTCACCCAGGTCACTGTTCCCTTACTAGGCCCTCTCTTCCTCTCCTCTAACAGTAGACTGAGCTTCTGGCCTATTCCTTTGCCCACCCCTTAACATGGCAAAGATCTAGGGCTCTGTTTCTATAGGTGCCCTGCAACCATTTTCAAAATGACCTACATTTCTGCTTGCTTTTGAACAACAAAGTGCCTTGCATGTCAGTTACCAAGTGTCAGGTGAGGAAATGTTGCATTGTGCAGCACTAAAGTTGGGCAAAGAGCTCTATCCCATGCTTGAGCACTGACTGTGCGGTGGTGTTGCTGTGCAGCAGGAGAGCCATCATCCTAAGCAGAAAACTCAGGAGGACAGACCTGTGTCCCCAGGGGACCCTGGCAGAACCCTGCTCATCCACAGCACCGTGCAGATGCAAAAAGGATGCAAGAGGAAGTAGCAGCACCTCTTCCTCTTCACTGACTTATTACTTGTGTCTAATACCAAGTACGTATGGACTGCTCACTGTCCTGCTTAGCACAAATGTTTCACACTAGCCAAGGGCATTTAGATAGTCTTAGCATTTACACCCAGGTGCTTTGTCAATTGTGCATTCAAAGGATCAGATTCCTTGTTTATTTCTCCCGTGTTCATGAAGGTCCTTTGTTGTGTAAATGTTGAGAATGAAGATACCACCAGGCATGCTCTCCATCCTGTAGTCCCAGCACATAGACTTTGATGGGGAAACCAGAGGTAGGGTCCAGGCTACACTACATAAAAAGGCCATGACACAAACACAAATAAAACAACATGATTGAGAATGTGATAGACAGATGATCTTGTATCAGGAATTCTAATTATACAACAGAAGAGAAGAGTTTGGAAGGGTAAATCTTAACGTGCCACACTTAAAGTAAACTAAGAGCGATAGTGTTTGTTGCCATTTTTGTGTATAATAAACGCTTTAAGATTAAAACTGTGGTCCCACTGCATGCCCTGTGGATGGCTGACTGTGGGGACAACACGAACAAGGGTGGTCATCACTCCAGAAAGTCCCTTCTTTTGGGCTGGCCCCTGGAAAACTTCAAGGCCACCTTCTGGTAAGACTGACCACTGCACCCTGAAAGATGCAGGGAAATAGCAAAGGAGTTATCCTTCATTAATCACTTAGCTATGTCAGCTATCACTGCTAATTGATTTCAGTCACCTTGAAACATTGTTCCTACTACTGTAAAGTAAGTTTTCTAATTTCAAATGTAACAATAGAGTTCAGGAAATTCTCTTAGGAAGTAAAACACTCCAATCATTTTCGTTTTCCCTGTTTTTTCCTTGCAAACGCATACTGTTAATTTCTGGATCAAGAGAATTTCATCTAAATGCCATGTTTCTTCTGGAGGCCTTGATCTGAAAGACTATTCTTTAAAGTATTGAAAGATCACATCCAGCTCTGTCAGTGTTATCAAAGGGGAAATAGAAAGTAGACTAAGTTGAAACTGGCCTATATTGTCAGGTGGCCTGCATTACTCAGTGGCAGTGATTCCATTGAAATCCATTTCTCTCCTACAGCAGTTTGCCTCACATCACAGTAAGATCACCTTTATAAACTCAAGTCCATCAAACCCCAATTAGGAGCATGGTCAATTCTGCGTTGGCTTGGATACCAATGAATTGATAGTACTTTTACCTTTAATGACTTTTAAAGATCTTGTATATGAGATGTAGTTTAATACTGGCTATTATTTTAATTTGCAGTTCTTGTGAACAAAAGGAAAAATGGATCTGTTTTCTGCAAAGGTATTAAGAAAGTGTTTATATTTAATTTTTAGTTCATTAGTGAATGAATACAGGAAAACCATGGTCTTTAATTCTTTCTTCCCCATTTTCCATGGAAGTTATTTACCCTGGCTGCAATTCTGAATCACACAGTCTTTATTTTTAAAGACATTTGGATTATCCACCCTAAATTTCCCTTCACTTCAATGATGAACTTCAGCTAACATTTTCTGAAAATATATACAGGTCATCCAGCAAGAGTGGCTTAATCCTGTAATCCCATCCTACTCAGGAGGCTGAGATATGAGGACTGAAGAAAGTCTGTGTAGGGTACTGGAAAGCCTCTTATTTCCACTTAACTTCGAAAAAAGCCAGAGGTGGAGCTGTGTCTCCAGTGTGAGAGTCAGAGACTAGAGCACAGCAACAGTACACAGACTCTGGGAGGAAGTCCCAGGTTTGGTGCCATCTATATTCCCATGCTCCACTGAGCTAGCTCAAAGCCACTGTTGCTTTCAGTTGCCTAAGCAGGCATCAGCTCTCCCATCTAGATGGTGAAGTTTGAAACACTTAGTCTGATGCCTTCTCAAATGTCATGTTCCTGGACACTGTTCTCTTTGAAATCCTATTTTCCAACAACGTTATTGCATTGATGCAAACATATAATTGCTCCATAAGTGTTTAGGAACTACAAAATACAGATTGGAAAAATATTAACAAGACTGATTTAAAAAATATATTACCAGCTAATAATTGTGCTACTTTTGGTTGAATGAATCAGGTATATCAACCTTGACAAAGAGAAAGAAGATGAGAACAGCATTCCTCTGCAGATCTTCACCAATGAGGTCAAGAACAATCTCTTTGTAAGTGTTGTGTAGAATAAGGAGGAATTTGCTCAGGTGGGAAAGGTGGGAGATTTTATAATTTATCAATGGTAAAGGAACTTTTAGGAACAATGGGAGGATAAAAATAGGAAAAGAAGAAATTGAGAGATGAACTTGATTCACTTATGTCATATTTACAAATATAAACATGATAGCAATGAGTCTTAGTGTCAGTACTATATGTTCTTAACAATTATCTTCCATTTGGAACAATTTAATTTTCTGCTCATTATTTCACAGCTTCCTGTATTTACAAATCCATTTCTAACATTCATGTCTGAAACTATCTTAGGGTTATTAGATTTTTTAATCACTGTATTCAAAATTGACATAAAACTTTCTGGAAAATACAATACCTGTTGCCTGCAGTGGGCTCATGCTTGTAATCATGGCCATTCAAAAGCTTAAAATCTGAGGATTGTAGCCTGGGAAGGAAAGACCTTGAAACTCCTACCTCCAAATGACTAGCAAAAAAACCTGGAAGTGGAGCTGTGGCTCAAGTGGCAGATGTTAGACTTGAATGACAATGCTCAGGTACAGAGCCCTGATCCTGGGTTTCAGCCCCATGAGGTACAAAAACTAAGTCCATTTTATTTACTTATGATTTTATCCTAAGAAAGCAGGACCAGCCAGCACTGGTGGCTCATACCTCCTGTCATCCTAGCTACTCAGGAGGCTGAGATCTGAGATTGCAGTTGGAAGCCAGCCCAGGCAGAAAAGTCCTCATGAGATTGTTTATCTCCAACTAACCACTCAAAATCCAGAAGTATAGCTATGGGCTTAAAGTGTAAGGGCATTAGTCCTGAGCAGAAAGATCTCAGAGACAGAGTCCAGGACATGAATTCAGGCCCCATAGCCAACATTAACAAAAGCAAAAGAAAAAACACAAAAGAAAGTTCATTTAAAAGCTTGTATTCTCATGTTAACATGTCTGACTTTCATTTATACAATACGTGTTTACCTTACAGTAGGAAACTTTATTCCCTTATTTAATTAACATGTATAAATTCAGAAGAAAATTTTCATATTTAATACACACAAATTATCACAGTTTTATTGTAAAGAAGGTCATTTTTAAAAATACGGATTTCATTGTATAAATAGTGGTACAGAGGGATTACAGTTACATGATTAATGTAATGAGTACATTCCTATGAAGCATGGTTACCTCCTCCTTTGTCCTTCCCCTTCCATCCCTTCCCTCCCCACCTCTTCAACTCCTCTCTCCCACCCCCCAGAAGTTGTAAAGTTCATTTTCAACATAGTGTCTTGTACATCTCATTGTTACAATGGGTATCTCTTTTTAAGCATTTTGTTGTTTCCCTTCCCCTCTACAAATTAGAAAATTGTATATATAAGATACAGGGCACCCTAATCAAATACAGTGAAAATGGGATATATCATGGGGGAAGAATATACAAAAGAAACAAAAAATCACATAGTACATTATAAATATGTTAAAAACAATAGCAAGAAAGAAAGAACCACTTATGTCCCCGCCTAGGGATTCATTTCACTTAGCATCATCTTATGTGTTCATATGTACATAGCTTTTGACCTTTTCGGCCTGTCTTAGAAATACACTAGTTATTGAAAATAAGGGAAACAAACCATGGGACCTATGTTTGTTTGGACCTAGATTAATTCACTTAATATAATTTTTTCCAAGTCTTTCCATTTCCTAACAAATGAGGCAATGCCATTCTTTTTGATGGAGGCATAGAAATCCTTGAAGATACCAGCTTAAAGAACAACTATGTTTACTGCAGCATTATTTACCATAGCTAAGATACGGAGCCAACCCATATGCATCTCTGTAAATGAATGGATCAAGAAGATGTGGTATATGTACATACACAATGGAATTCTATGCCTCCATCAGAAAGAATGACATTGCCACACTTGTTAGGAAATGGATATAATTAGAAAAATTACATTAAGTGAAGTAAGCCAGGCTCAAAGAAACACAGGTCCCATGGTTTCCCTTATTTCAGTAACTAGTATATGTGTGAGACAAGCAGAAAAGGTCAGATAAGTTGATGTTAGGTGAAATGAGTATTCAAATTTTTTTTCTTTCTTGCGATTGTTTCTAACATAAGATGATTTCTTTATTGCTTTGTATGTCCCTCCCCCACGGTATAACTCCTGCTTTCATTGTACTTTATTTTGGTATAATTTGTGGAGGGAAAGGACAAAAACAAACCTTTAAATAGGGATACAGAAGGAGCCATTGCAACAATGAGATGTACAGTTCATTATGTCAAAAACGAACTTTATAACTTTGGCCGAGAGTGGGGGTTGAGTGGGATGGAGTCGGAGATGGGAAGGGATGGGAAGGGGAAAGAAAGGAGGAGGCAACAATTCTTGAAAAGAAATGTACTCATTACCTTGCCCATGTAATTGTAACACCTCTGTATGGAATTTTGACAATAAAAAATTAAAAAAAGAAAATGTGGTATGTATTTATATACATGTATATATATATATATCTATATATATTTATACATACATCTATATATCTACATATATATGTCTTTTTTGTTGCTGTTGTTGGTCGTGGACCTTGAACTCTGAGACTGTCCCTCGCTCTTCATGTCAAGGCTATTGCTCTACCACTGGAGCTACTGTGCCACTTCCAGTGTTTTGGTGGTTTACTGGAGATAATAGTTTTGTGGACTAAGCAACTCCATTTCTAATAGCCCCACAAAAAATAAAATACCTAGGAATTAACTTAACTAAAGAAGTGAAGGATATCTATGACGAAAATTTTAAAACCTTGAAAAAGGAAATCAAAACAGAACTTAGAAAATGGCAAAACCTCCTTTGCTCCTGGATTGGAAAGATTAACATCGTGAAAATGGCAATACTTCCCAAGGCTATCTACAAATTCAACGCGATAGCTATCAAAATTCCACCCTCATTCTTCAAGGAAATAGAAGAGGCAATTCATAAATTCATATGGAACAATAAAAGACTCCGAATAGCAAAAACGCTCCTCAATGGAAAGAACACTGCTGGAGGAATATCAATACCAAATTTCAAACTCTACTATAAATCCATAGTAATCAAAACAGCTTGGTACTGGCATAAGAACAGACCTCAGGACCAATGGAATAGAATTGAAAACCCAGAAATGAACCTACAGACCTATAGCCATCTAATCTTCGATAAGGGAGCTAAAACAATAGAATGGAAGAAAGACAGCCTCTTCAGTAAATGGTGCTGGCAAAATTGGTAAACTACTTGTAGAAAACTAAAGCTAGATCCTTATATATCACCCTGCTCCAGAATCAACTCCAAATGGCTCAAAGACCTCGAAGTCAAAGCAGACACTCTGAAAATATGACAGGATGGAATAGGAGAAACCCTAGGTCTCCTTGGCTCAGGCAGAAATTTTCTGAATAGAGACCCGGAAACACAACAAATGAAAGAAAGGTTGGACAAATGGGATTGCATGAAGTTGCAGAGCTTCTGCATGGCAAAGGACATAGCTAGCAAGATCAATAGAAAGCCCACGGATTGGGAGAAGATCTTCACTAGCCATACAACAGACAAGGGTCTCATATCTAAAATATACTTGGAACTCAAAAAATTAAACCCCCCAACAACAAATCCTCAAAGAAACAACTGCCCAATAAATAAGTGGGCAAAAGACTTAAAGAGAAACTTCTCTGAAGAAGAAAGAAGGATGGCCAATAGACACATGAAGAAATGTTCAACATCCCTAGCCATAAAAGAAATGAAAATCAAAACAACATTGAGATATCACCTCACTCCAGTTAGAATGGCAAAAATCAAGAACTCTAACAACAACAGATGCTCGAGGGGATGTGGACAGAAGGGAATCTTACTTCATTGTTGGTGGGAATGTAAACTGGTTCAACCACTTTGGACAGCAGTATGGAGGTTCCTCAAAAAACTTCACATAGAGCTCCCCTATGACCCAGCAATCCCCCTTTTGAGCATTTACTCAAATGTTTACAAACAATACCATACTAAAGCTATAGGCACAACTATGCTTATTGCAGCATTATTTACCATAGCTAAGATCTGGAACCAACCCAGATGCCCCTCAGTAGATGAATGGATCAAGAAAATGTGGTAAATATACACAATGGAATTCTATGCCTCCATCAGAAAGAATGACATTGCCCCATTTGTTAGGAAATGGAAAAACTTGGAAAAATTATATTAAGTGAAGTAAGCCAGGCCCAATGAAACATAGGTCCATGGTTTCCCTTATTTTCAATAACTATTATATATCTGAGACAAGCAGAAAAAGTCAGAGAAGTTGATGTTAGGTCAAATGAACCCTAAGACATGTATTCAAATGTTATTTTTTTCTTTCATGCATTTGTTTCTAACGCATTTATAAGATTATTTCTTTATTGCTTTGTATGTCCCTTCCCCACAGTATAACCCCTGCTTTCACTATATTTGATGTTGGTATAATTTGTGGAGTTGAAGGGGAAAAACAAGTCATTTAAATAAGGATACAGGTGGACCCGTTCCAACAATGAGAAGTACAAGTTGTAATGTCCAAAATGAACATTACAACTTTGGTTGGGATGGGGGGAGAATTGGTAGGGGGGGGGCGGGGGGAGGATGGGAAGGGATGGGAAGGGGAAACAAAGGAGGAGGCTACAATGCTTGTTAAGAAATGTACTCAGTATCTTGCCCATGTAATTGTAACCCCTCTGTACAGTATTTTCACAATAAAAAATAAATAAAAATTAAAAAATATATATCTAAAAAGAAAGGATTTTCTTGTTTCAGTTTGATGCAAAGATAGCACATCCTTCTTTCCAAATACCTATTTCTCAATTGTCTTCACCAGATCCCTAATACTTCCTGCCTCAGCAGTACTGCTGGCACCTGTCTATGTGGGAAGTGAAGAGAGGGCAGTGTAGGTCATAGATTCATTCATTGAGAAGGGATGGGGGTCAATCCATTTCTTCCACCTGCATGTTATAATTGTATGATGTAGTTTATTCCATCAGAATATCTTGCTTTTGTCTCTGGAAGGATTTTCTTTGCAATGTGCAAGGCAGTGTGTTTTACACTGGCATGTATGAGATATGGCTTAGGATCACTGATGAAGACTGTGAAGAGGAGAAAAACATTCTGGCCCAGAGGTAGGATGCAGGAAATGAGTCTGCTCTGGGTAGACTCAAAAATCCAACTTTTACACTCTTAGGGAAAATTAGCCTCATGGAGGAGAGAGTTTGAGGTGCTGAAATAATTGTGAGTGTGGTAAAATTTTCATTTGGTCACATGCAGGCAAGACTTCACAGAGACAGACAATGATAATCTGTGTGGGAATGAATTTTTCCTGTGCTATTGTTTCCATGGCATCTTTCCCATGTACACATAAGGAAAGTCAACACTGATGGATAGCAGATTAAACTGATTGACCCATGTAGGGAGGGTATTATCTCAGCTTGGTCAAATCCTTACAAAATCATCAAAGTCTATATTGCTTAAATGAAATGTTTATATTCATTCTTTCTTGGAATGAGTCTCTCGTCATAGTATGTACTTTGGTATGTGATTACTAAATCTGACTTCATAATTTCTATTTCAGAAATAATTTAGCTGTTGAATTTTTCGGGAAGGTTTTTGTTGAGTACAATGTGAACAAATACAGGATTTATTATTTTTTTTTACAGGATTTATTTTAAAGATACTATCATTCTATTGTTCTAAATACATCTGTTTCAAGATAATAGGTAGTGTCATCATCTCAAGAACATATTTTATGCACTAGTTTAGAGTATATCCTTCTCTTTTTATACTTTCAATTAGTTCAGTCCAACATATAGAAAAGACATTTTGTGTATCTAAAATCTGCCACAAGAAGTTACTTACCTGAAAGTGTGTTTTTCTGAGTTCAGTCTTTTAGAAATGCTGTCCAGAGTCAACCAACTGCTGCTGAAACATCTGTTTGGAATGTTAAGCCAAATCCACCAGAATTCCTTCCTAAACTTGATGACCTCCTACAACCTAGCTGTGTGCACAGCCACCAGCTTGGTGTCCCCCCCTCCTGATGCCAGGACACGATTTGATACTCAACTCCTAAGAAAGGTCATGACCTCTCCTAGCTCCATCTTGACAAGCAGAGTGGCTGGTGGGATCTGGAAAGACATGCCTGACAGTCCAAGATTTAAGGACACAATGGACTGCAGGCCTTAGGAGCAAGAGGGGTTCTCCCTATTTCTGGTGAGATTTATGAACATGTGCAGCAAGGAGAAAGCAGCAGTGTGGTCCTTTCTCTTTCCCTTCAGTATAGAGGAGTCTAGGCTGACCAAATCCTAGGGAAGATAGGAGAATGACAATGGTAACAATGAGTCCAACCACCAAAATTCAGCTCTCTTCTTGCCATTGTGGATCTGTGATCTTGAGATGGTTTTCAAGCTACTGTCTTCCTCTATACAGTGGAGGTGGAGATCCTGTGTAAGATTTTCTCATGTTCAGACACTGTAAAGTAAGAAGGGGATTAAAGTATGATCCCTAGGGACTCTGTGCTATGCATAGTCTCTCTCTGTCAGTTGTTTTCATTCAGAGAAAAATTGGTCCCTGTTGATAAGTCATTCACATTCCCGTTAGTAAAGAGTATCATCTAATAACTTGTGCTGATATATAGTACATAGTGTGAGACAGAGAGATGAAAGCAACCGATTAGAATCCTTTAATATTCTCTGAGCTCAGCTCTTTATGATTACCTTCCACTAATTAAAGGTCTTCAAGTTTTCCTCCCAAATGCACCCACCTGAAGGGAAAGATTCTTCAGGGTTTTTTTGACAGATGTCTAACATATAAACAATACATGGTATTCCTCATTCACCACACAAAATAGAAACTAGTGAAATATTCTAAAATGTCTCCACATAAACAGAGGGTATATGAGACCAGGGGAGTTTGCCAGGCTCACCCTGCCACAGGGTTGAGGCCCAGCAGTGTGGAGCAGGGATTGCAGCTGCATTACACAGAGCTCCTCTGCAGCTCCTCTTCCTTCCCCACAGCTCCACACACAATCTGGCCTGACTTTAAGGCAGGGCACTTTGGAAGTGAATTTCATCAGTTCATTCTATTCAATGATTGTAATTTTAATATTCGTATATACAACAGTTACGAAAACATACTATTTAGAGATATAACAATGGTGCTATAAGGAGGACATAATTATGGATAATACAAAAATTTGGCAGTTAAGCAAAGTGACTCACTGTGCCTCTAGTCCATTCATTGTGTTTCAAGTTCTGGTCTATAAACACCATCCATAGGTTGCAAGTTTTGTCTTTGACAAAAGTGGTTTATAGTTCATTTCTAATTTAAATTCTGAGGTTCTCCCTCCATTCCTCAATCCTCTGTGTGTTTGCTCCAAGATTCATATATCAGAGGATTCATAACTGGCAAATGACAAAAGAGAAGTATACATGTCTCCTTTTGTGTTACAGGTTTCTCTGGTGCAGTTTTTGATTGAAAACACTCCCAGAATCTTTGCCAAAGACTTCACTCCTATCTCTTCGGAGAGTTCAGGTATTGTGGAAATGTGAGGTGGCATCAGGAAGCAGGAACAATTTAAATGAACAGTTGAACTGCCCTTGGGGAGGAGCAGCAGGGAGGCTGCCCAGGCTTGGGAGATGCTTTAGGCCATGGCCAATGCAGATGATTCTGTCCTGAGGGGAATGGTGCAGGCCAGGGCCCCACCTCTTTCTCTTCCCAAGACTGATCACAGCTCATTACTCTCTCAAGAGACCAAAACCAGGACAAGATATGTCTGTTTTCTAAAGGCTGTAGTGCAATCTCACACTTAGTTTCTTTCAGATCTCAAATTCCAGCAGTATCATGTCAGAATCTGAGGAATTCATGAGCATTTGTTGTTGGGGGATTTAATTTTTTGAGTTCAAAGTATATTTTAGATATGAGACCCTTGTCCGTTGTATGGCTAGTGAAGATAGTCTCCCAATCCGTAGGCTTTATATTGATCTTACTAGCTATGTCCTTTGCCATAAATAAGGGGGCTAAAGACTTAAAGAGGAACTTCTCTGAAGAAGAAAGAAGGATGGCCAATAGACACATGAAGAAATGCTCAGGCTCCTAATCCATAAAAGAATTGCAAATCAAAACAACATTAAGATACAACCTCACCCCAGTTAGAATGGCAAAAATCAAGAACTCTAGTAACAAAAGATGCTGGAGGGGATGTGGACAGAAGAGAAACTTACTTCATTGTTGGTGGGAGTGGAAACTTGTTCAACCACTTTGGAAAGTAGTATGGAGCTTCCTCAAAAGTCTCCACATAGACCTCCCCTATGACCCAGCAATCCCACTTTTGGGCATTTACCCAAATGTTTACAAACAAGACCACACTAAAGCTACCAGCACAACTATGTTTATTGCAGGATTATTGACCACAGCTAAGACATGGAACCAACCCAGATGCCCCTCAGTAGATGAATGGACCAAGAAAATGTGCTATATATACACAGTGGAATTCTATGTCATTCTATGCAATGACATTGCCCCATTTGTTGGGAAATGGAAAGACTTGGAAAAAATTGTACCAAGTGAAGTAAGCCAAGCCCAAAGAAACATAGGTCCCATGGTTTCCCTTATTTGCAATATCTAGTATATGTATGAGTCAAGCAGCAAAGGACAGATAAGGTGATGTTAGGAAAATGCACTCTAAGATATGTATTTAAATGTTTTTTTCTTTCATGCATTTGTTTCTAACCCATTTATAAGATTAGTACTTTGTTGCTTTGTATGGCCCTCCCCCACAGTATAACCCCTGTTTCACTGTATTTGATGTCGGTATAATTTGTGGAGGGGTAGGGGAAAAACAAGTCGTTTAAATAAAGATACAAGTGGACCTGTTGCAACAGTGAGAAGTACAAGTTGTCATGCTGAAAACCAATTTTACAACTTTGGTGGGGGGGCTGGGAGGATTGGATGGCAGGGCGGAGGGAGGCTGGGAAGGGATGGGAAGAAGCCATCACAGACTAAAAACACATAAAGGTCTGAAATTAAATAAAGTTTTCATCATAACAACGGTCAGTAAATTATCCCCATCCAAGGTGGTAATGCACATCACAAGGAGGAACACTGGATCTGAGTGACATATATCCTTGGAAGGGCCTCACACACCAACTGCTTCAGATGAGACAGGAAACAGATCATCTCACGGACACAAGTGTGCACAGACAAGGGCCAGAGGGTCATCTCTTCTCCCCCTCCTCCACATTCTCACCAGTGTCTGCGCTCAACACAGACATGCTCCTGTCAACAAGGAAAGTCTGATCTCCACTGATTAAAAATACAGAATCAAATTAGAACTGTACTTTTGAAAATAAACAAGAGAATATTCATTATCTCCTAGCATCAGTTTTGACTTCCATAGTACAGTAAGTCTCCTGTTTTGGTAGACTTATTTCACATGATTTGATTAAACATGATTGAAGAAGCAAAAGAAGTTTCAGAAACAAAAGTTTTAAATTTCCACACCTGTATCAGGCAGCTCATTTACAGCACAGCGGCTAAATCTTTATTTAAGTATCACAGTGTGGCCTCTTGTTTTCCTGGACCCAATATTGTGAAAACCTGCCTCCATTAAAGCAAATATAAGGGAAATGAAAACATACTTTCAAACATTACAAAGGAAATAGTTTATTGTATTCCCCTCATGCATCATCTTGTATCTTATTACAACTTTCCCTATTCAAATAATGAAAAGATTCAGGGTGTTTTTTGGACATTCCAACACTCATGAAAATAAATAAGTCATTGAGAAACCCTGTGTGATTTAATTTACAGGTCATTGTGCTCCTTTTGGTAGAAGGTCACAAATGATCTTGAACATAGCACAACTAAGCCTCTATTTTATCAATTTGCTCATTTTGCCCTGGCACTGTGTTCAAGTCTAATGACTGGCCAAAGTACAAAGCCAGAGAAAGAGAGCAATAAATATTGCATTATTAGATAATACCAAGTGATACAATCTGAGAACTTATACCTGAGGATTCCTGTAGAAAACTTGGTTCCAGAAGGCAGTGTTTAGAGACATTGGGGTCTTAAAGGAGTTGTACCCCTGGAAAAGGTCATGAAATAACTAGGGTTCTGCTCTCTGAAGGATTAAAGTTCAACAGGTGTGGTTAGTTCTCCTGAGAGGATTGTACTAATGACAACCCTTGCTCTATGCAGTCTGTCAGCTTCCCAGCTCAACATAGGCTCTCTCAAGGGTGCTCTTGGTCCTTGAGCTATCACCGAAGAAAGGGGTGGCCTAAACTGCAGCCAAGTTTCAAAAAAGCCTGATTTGGGCTTTCAGACTTTATTACTATTAATTAAAATCCTTTCTTAAATGCCCAGGCTCTGGCATTTTTGTAGCATTACAATTTAAACGAATACACTGGGTTATGATGCAGTGTAGCATTCTTTAGGGCTGTATTAAGGAGCAATAGAAAAAGGTATGTAGCAAAGGTATTATATTTTACAATGGCAAACTTATCTACAGCTATCTCAAAGAGATTTTGAACAGAAAGTAGCTAATTGGGAAGGAAGCGGATGTGTTGACCTGGCACAGTCGAGGTCGAGAGGGGAGTCACCCCCTCCATACCCAAGTTCTCACCAGTGACTGCGCTCAACACACTCACACTCCTGGTGAGCAGCGAAAGCCTCACCTCCACTGAATAACTGTACAGAATCAATTAGAACTGAACTATTGACAAATATACAAGGGCATATGACCTACTGACATTCCTTCGTAAACTGTATATTACTGTGATTCTGACCTTTTGCTGCTTTTTTCACACAGTTTGATGAAGCCTTGTTCTAAAATCTAAAAAGGTGTCAGAGACAAGAGTTTTCCATTTCCACACCTGAGAAGGCAGCTCCCTTAGTGCACAGCAGCTCAAACCTTTCTGGTTCATTTTGTTTTTATATCAGAGACCTGGTAACTATTTGCCTGGAGTTAAATCTATGAAAATCGGTGCCCCAAAGCTAGTGTGTCAACAAACAAACAAGGGAAGTGACAAAGCAAACTTTTTACTTTAGTCAAACAAGTATGTCCTTATCCTTTAGATGTTGGGAGGCCTTAGGGGAAAAAGAAAAAAAGATAACCTGCACAGAAAGGAACTCTGTGAATTCTGGGCATGTGTAGATGTTCCTGGAGGAAGGTATCTTTGAATCATGCATTAACTGCGCACTCTATTAACACAACAATGGAATATTTCATTCGTGAAATGCATTGAGTCATTAGAAAAGGATCTATAGACAAATTTGCTCATCCTTCAAAAGCCCTCAGTGGATTTCTGGATTGTGTGTGTATGGATGGATGTCTTGTCTTTAATTCAGGGCCTTGCTCTGAGATTTATTGCTTGAAGCAAGTGCTCTACCCATTGAGCCACAGCTACACTTTGGGTTTTTTTGTTGTGGTTTTCTTTTTTGCTTATTTAGGAATAAGTTTAGAACTCAGAAGTGGGGAATTGTCACTGGGATAATTTTGCTGAAGGCTAAGACTTTACCCGTTGATTCACAGCACCATTTCCAGGGTTTGATGCGACTAATTGGAGATAAGAGTCTCAAACACTTTCCTGCCAAGGCTGGCTTCAAATCTGGATCCTCAGATCTCAGCCCCTTTAGTAGCTAGGATTATAGGCATGAGCCACCACCGGCACCTGGCAACTGGCTTTCTTGGTTGTTAACCAGAGATAAAAGTCTCCAAATCTTCCTTACCCAGGCTGGCTTCATGTCAAGATGCTCAGACCTCAGTGTGCTGAGTAGTTGAAGTTAACATTATGGGCTTCAACCATCTGAATTCAGCTGATTTGTGGATTTCCTCCTGCCTTTCAAGACCAGGTCCATTGCATACTGGGGTGGTTTCTGGCATGTTTCCTCTGTATCCCAATGTAAATAGGTGATTTGGTTAGGTGATACTCGTTCCACCCTCTTTGCTAAGACACTTATTTTCTGGGATATTATCTCCCAAATCAGCAGTTCTCTTTAGCACACTTTCAGTGAACCTCAGTCAATTGTCTGAACACATTAAAGGAGAATTCCAGAAACAAACAATGCATAGTTTGTAAATTGCACAGAATCTGAACAGTGTGCTGAACCTCTGTCTCTGCAGTGCCGTGTGTACCAGAATGTGAATCGTACCTCATCCAGGGCACCTCATCCAGCCACCCAGGCTTTAGTCCCTTAGAAGCTCTCCTGTCACTAGGTCACATAGTGTTTGGCAGCTTCTCGAAGGGTATGTGTTCCTGACCTGCTTCACGTGAGGAGACGATGGCACTACAGCACTACAGAAAGGGCAAAGAGGGGCAGAAAGTGCTTATGTGGAAGGTGAGAGCAAGTGAGACATTATGAGTCTGATCTCCATCACACACTTTCATTAGGATGCAATATGATGAGTGCTCTAATCTATTCTTAATGGCCTAGGGCTCTGAATGTACAGTAAGCTGTAGTAAAGGTGTGCATAGGAACGACCATGCTAACTATGTGCATATGCACTGCATTTGTGGGTGGGTCTATATAATTTATATGATAGAATGTACTATGCTATATATTCTATTCTATGCCATGTGAGATCTACACCACGACTTTGCTCATAAGCATACTTGCAACAGCAGGATTTATGCTGCCATTTAAATGTCACAGAGCAAAAAAATCCATACGGGAAATCTGCATTGTTATAGTCAAGGTAATGTCAGGAAAAGATCTATTAAAATGAAGGAAGCCCTTCCTATCTGTCACTTTATATCCATGAATCTGTCCTAGTGTATCGTTTTAGTTTAAATTGCATCTTTACTCAACACATATCACTCGACTATGGAGCATTCTCTAGTTAATTTGTTATGAATGTATTTTTATGGGGCTCACAGCATGCTTAGTATTAAATATTATGTCCAGTTATATTCCAGTGATTGAATACATACAGAGAGATGTCCTTGGCTTCTATGCAAGTATTCACCATTTTATGTCACGCAACTCTACTCATCACATTCTATCAAGTAGAGATAAAGAATCTCATGGCCTTTGCAGAGCAGCCTATTTTCCAGTCATGTTCCTCAGATCTCATTCTCTGGACTAGCCAGAATTACATGCAGGAAACACTGGCTCTTGGCTTCCATATTCTCTTCAACATCTTATCAACACTTCCAAAGTGGAATAAGAAAATGCTTGGGATCTTCAAACTCTGAACGGATCCAATTGTCTAGTTGTGAGGGCAGAAAAGGCTGATAATCTTTCTGATACTAATCATTACCAAACTGCCAATAACACTGCATATGCATCAATCAGTTTTACTTAGTGATGTAATAAAGAAACATTTCTAAAATCAAATAATGGTTGTTGGTAAGGGAATCTATTTCATTCCAGAAAGAAAACGTTCATAGGCGAATTGTCTTAGCAAATTAACTCTTAAGTCAGGAACTGGTGGCTCATGTCTATCATCAAACTGACTCAAGAGCCTGAAATCTGAGGGTTACTGTAACTAGCTAGCTTGTGCAAGAAAATGCTTGAGATGCATCTGCCACTCTCCACTAAGCAACAGGAAGAAGAGCTGTGGCTCAAGCAGCAAAATGCTAGTCTTTAGCAAAATTCACTTAGGCATAGCACCTGAACCCTGAGTTCTACTTTCAGAAAAAGCACAGGCAAACACACACACACACTCACACACGTGTGCACGCGGCTAAGTATATCAATTGGCTTTCAATGCTGAAGTTAAATTATTATTTTATATTACTGAAATTTATTTCCATGTTTGTCATTTACCTATGTGCCCATCAACATTTGTACATGCTTATATTCATTTTTATTCCAAAAATAGTTACTTTTCAGACTTTGAGATTATTGATCAGGGCAGTATGCGTTCAATTACCCAAGTCTTAAAAAGACAATTTCCAGACTGCAGTGGCTCATGTCTTCAGATATTGGGGAAAGTGAGTATCCAACAAGGAAGGTGCAATTCAGTCTGTGGGAGCCTCTATGCATGTATAGAAATATCCCAGTCATTTCCATTCATTTGCACAATAAATGTATTACTTTAAAAATGTAAAAACTAAGTAGTCTCTGTGTTACCTCAGTGTTTTTGTTTTGATTTGGTTTTCAAAGGCTTTAATGAAATCTTAACAAACTAAGAGACTTGAATAAGTCTGGCTTCTCCTCACTTCTTCAGGAGTTTCACAGCTCTTGTGCTTTCCTCTGATGTCTCCATTCCAACCAAGTTGTTGTGTTTGCTTTTTGTCTTGTCTTGAGACATGGTAACTGAATCCACGACTGCACAGGACAGAGCTTCTCCAGCATCTAAAGCTGACAGGAAGCATAAGTCCCAGGGATTGTGAGGGCCTATGCAGGCCTTGTGCGTGGGAACAAGGGCTGCACACCTGGCTGGATGCAGATGGTTAGAGCAGCTTTATTTGCAGGAAGTCAAAGTGGAGGCAACACAAATGCCTACGATGGGCACAAGGTCAAAGCAACTGTTGTGTGTCCTGGAAGAAAATTATCCACATGATGAAGATAGGAAGAGGAAACCTACTCAAATGTGGAGAAGAGGCTTTAGAATAACAAAGCATGGGACCAAAGTGCATTATATGAATGTACAAACACTAAAATGAGACCACTTTCAGTACTGAAATAGCTAATTAAATGGGGCAGTGTCTGTCTGACTTACATACTCTTAATTGGGATCAGATTTGAAGTTGGCTGGGCAGGCAAATACAAGAGACTCTGACTGCCAATAACTGCCAAGAAAAAAGAGCAGGAAGTGCAGCTGTGGCTTAAATGATCAGAGTGATATCAGGAAAATCACCATGGCCATGAGTTCAATTCAAAGGACTTGTGAAAAGGATAGAGAGAAAGAAAGGCAGCAGGAAAGAAAGAAAGAAAAATACACAGAGAGAATCAGAGAGAAGAGGGACAGGGAAAAGTAAAAAATAATACAGAAAGGAAAAAGACATAGAGAACGGAAGAAAGCAAGCAAGCAAGCAAGAAAGAAAGAAAGACAGAAAGAAAGAAAGAAAGAAAGAATGAATGAAAGAAAGAAGGAAAGGAAGAAAGAAAGAAAGGAAGAAAAAGGAAGAAAGAAAGAAAGGAAGAAAGAAAGAAAGAAAGAAAGAAAGAAAGAAAGAAAGAAAGAAAGAAAGAAAGAAAGAAAGAAAGAAAGAAAGAAAGGAAGGAAGGAAGGAAGGAAGGAAGGAAGGAGGAAGCAAAATATATTAAAGGACATTACTAAATTGCTACAAAGAAATGAACTGATAAATACCTTCAGTAATAAGGATGAACAGGCACTTATGAAAATAAAAGAAAATGTTCAAATGAATTCTCTTGTATGATCCAAGTCATACACCAGTTTACAAAAGACAAAACTGTAGAGTATAGATCACATGAGCACTATCTAAGGTTTGGATTAGTGGAAGGTGTGGGAAGGTGGTGGGTGTGGCTGTGGAAGGGGAAATAAATAGTATGTCTCCAGGGGAATCACCAGGGCATCTACTGTGACTGCATGGAAGTTCTGCTGGACTGGGTTTGGATTTGCACAAAGATTCCTGATAAAAGCTTGGTCCCAGGGTCAGTGAGGAGAGACGTTGGGGTCTTTTTGAAGAGAGACCCATGTAAAGATCAACCAGTGACTAGGAAGCTGGTCTCCAAATGAGAAAAACTCTGGAGATCGGGTTAGTTCTCCAGAGAGGAGTACACCTAAGAGATATCACCTGCTGTGTCCACTCTGCCCAGCATCCTGGCTCAGCATGAGCTCTCTCCACAGTGCTCCTGGTCACAGAGATTGAGCAAGTCCAGGGCACTGACCACAGGCCAAGTTTCAGAATACCATGATTTGGATATTCATCCTTCACGATTATCAATTAAACATCTTGTCTTTGTTAAATATCTAGGCCCAGGCATATTTAGAGCACTGAAATGTCAATGAATATACTGGGTTATGATGCATGGCTATATTAAATGGAAACAGAAAAATGTATGTAGTATGTGTAGTAATTTAACAATAGCAAACATATGTGTGTGTGTGTGTGTGTGTGTGTGTGTGTGTGTGTGTGTGTGTGTGTGTGTGTATGATTGAATTAAGGAGTTGAAAAGAACTGAAAGAGGGCAGAGGATATGTCAGCCTGGCAGTTATGGCATGAGCCTTAGAACCATGACAACACAGAACGAGGAACTACCAACTCTCAGCTTCCAGGCAGTTGACTGCGGCTGCAGTCATGTCTGCTGTCCACAGCCACGAAATGGACAAAGACAAGTGTTCACTGCAATCCCCACACACACCATCCGTGGCTTCCCAGCATGAGGTAGTCTGTTAAATACTTGTTTTGAGATTCCTTCCAGAGGGGGCCCTGGAACGTGTTCTGTCTTCCTTCTCCTGACCTTTTGCACTGACTCTGACCTTCAACACTGTTCATAAAAGTGACCCCTATTCTCACTGTTCAGCTTGGGGTGAAGACAGGTGTCCGCATATTCTCAGAGGAGATGGGAGTGAGGCTAATGGGAGATGGTGTGGATGAAGTTCTGCCCACACCTGAGCCAGTGAGCAGAAGTTTCCACACTATTGATGTAGTGACCCTTACCTACAGAGCCACAGCTCTACTGACAAGAGACACAGTACCACCAACAAATCTAAGGGCTTCCTCACATTTAGGAATTCTTAGGGGTGTCACGTATTTCCTGATGTTCTTTCTCAACTTTCTCTTGCTCCAATACTGAATAATGATATAAATAAGGTGGCAAAAACCTTCCAAGTAGGTACAGTTATGCCACTTTTCATGGTGGAAAAAAAGCAATTTGGAATTCTTTGTGAATATTCATATTATGCCATAAAAATGCTCTTCTCACGTTTAGCAGTGATGTTTGGTCAGTTTGCTGTGGTCATCTGCTAAGCCTTGCCCTAACATTTCTCCTGGGTCACTGTTCATTTGCCAGATTCTTCTCCTATCCTGGGACAACGTGCATTAGCTTCCTGCCTTGTTCTTTTCCCCATCTCATAGAGAAGAAAAAGTCCAGGATCTGTTCCTTAATGTAATCTGTCCTCCTTATATCTTTAGAAGTGATAAAGATTTTCTGTTCACTTTAATATCTAAAGCACAAAGCATCATGTTAGCAGTGACAAAGTCAGGTTAGGATTGAGATGGCCATCTGTGTCACTGTGTGCCCCATTCATTTGGCATAAAATTCTGGGACATATGTTTACACTGACTGTGTGTGGTGTTGGTGTGCAGCAGGAAAGCCATCTCCCTGAGGAGGATGCTCAGCAGGACACAGCTGTGTCCCTGCAGGGCAGTGACAGAGCCCTGCTCATCCACAGCCCAGTGCAAATGAGAAGAGGCTGGAGGAGAAAGAAGCGGCACCTCTTCCTCTTCAGTAATGTGTTGCTGGTGTCTAATACCAAGTACGTATGGACTGCATGCTCTCCTGCAAAGCACACAATGCTTTTCACTCACAAATGACTTTATATAACCATTACCTTAAGACAGCTTAGAATTTTTATTTGTATAGAAGTTTAGATTCCTTGCTTAATTCTCAAGATCATAGTGTAGACTGAAGAAAGTAACATGGCCTTGTGGTCCATCCCCCGTCTCTCCCAGCACAAAGGGTTTCAGGCAGGAGGATACAGAGTTAGAGCCTAGGCTAGACCACATACAAAGGCCTTATATAAAAAAAGTAAAACAACCAAAACCATAATGATGTGGCAGTCTTTATCCAATTTAAATATGACCAAATAAAAGCAGATATTGGGAGAGTAATGATTTCAGTTTAGCTGATTGACTCTTCCTGAAATGTAAGTAGAAACCTAAGCAGCCCAGGGCAGCATGCTCACAATTGTATTCCCAGCCACTCAGGAGGCTGAAACTTGAGGAATGTGAGTCAAATCCAGTCTGACAGAGATGTCTATACAATTACTCTCCAAAAAGCTAGAAGCAGGGCTAGGACCCCAGTGATAGAGTGCTACCTTCATAAACAAAGGTCAGCGACAGTAACCAGGCCTTGAGTTCAAACCCATTGACTTCCCCACAAAAGAAGTAATAAAATAAGGGTGATGGTGTGTAATTCTCTTTGCAGATATAAGAAATGCTTTAAGATAAAAGATGCAATTCCACTGCATAACCTGTCTATGGCAGAATGTGAGGACAAAGTAGCAAAGGATGATGGGAGTTCCACAAAGTCCTTGGTCTTGAGTTGGCCCAATGAGAAATACAAGGTCACTTTCCGGTAAGACTGACAGCTATGCCATGTGCATACTTTGAGTTCTGCTATGAGAAAGCCACATACATATTTTCCAGCAACAATGGAAGATATAACTTATTTACGTCTAAAATTTATTAGAAGAAAAAAGGTTGTAATTTGATTGTTTCCTAGGCTGATCTTTCACCTTTGAATTTAATAATAACCTTTTATACAAACACCTCCAGACATTTTTAGATTCCAATATATTCGAATGGATGAATATTGAAGTGGTTGTGAGCAGTGAATTTCAATGTGTTTACAAAATCTTGTTGGGGGAGAGTGGATGTTCAGACTGTGGAAGACCAGGTGTTACCTATGTATTGAATCATAGTAAAAGAATTCATTCAGCAAGGGTTAGTGAATCCTGAAAGTATTTTTTGAAAAATTTATTTTGCACTCCTAGTCACTTTCTGTAGGGACAGATTTTAATTCCATAAATAGCTATAGATCATTAAATACAAAGTGCTTGACTTGCTCTGTAGCAGACTGATATATTTATTCTTTGTATGTAGACTGTATGCTATTTGGTGTGTGGGAAATCTGAAGCAGGATTTACTGATAATGTACAGGCCAGATTTTCCAGCACACATTCCTAGACTTGCCTGAAGACACAGAATGCAGTTAGACAGGTCGAAACAGGAGGATTCACAAGGAAGGTGTCAAGTGTTTTATTCTTGGTCTCAAACTGCACCTCACATTTCTACCAGTTTTGTATATGAGATCACATTGCATGCAAGCAGTTTACCTTTCCTCACAGCCAAGGTCTCACACATCCTCAGAAGTTTGAGATACAGAAGAAAAATGGCTCCAAAATCATCAGCTTATAAATTCTCTAGTGAATATGTCTTGAAAATGATAAAAAAAATAATTGGGAAGATGGATAGCTGTGTGTCAATCTCTGGAGGTCTTCTCCATGGCATATTTCAGTGAAGGTTCTCAGTTCTTATATTGCAGGGGAACTCCAGGATACAGATTTATGGAAGCTGGTAAAATTTGGAAATAGAGATGTTCCTAGAAACTACATCTTTAAGGAAAATTAAAATATGGCAATTAGGTCCTCATAAGTTTCTCCATGTCAATCCAAGTTCTCTTCCACACCAAAGTCTAATTCACATCACAGTCAGATCACCAGGAAAAGGCAGAGTCCATCAAACCCCAGTTATGAGTCAGTTCTTATTCCACTCACATTCACAATGATACTCCTGGACTGCCAGTCTCTTTAAGGATAGACTTAAAATCAAAGCATGAATGTGAAATGAAGCATAATATTTTCTATCTCTTAAATCACAGGTCTTCAGAGCTAAAAGATACATGGTTCTCTTTACTTCAAAGGTTGGTAGTGCTTTTAGCTTTTTTATTTGTTAGTGAATGAATAAAAGTTCTCAAATAATGTTCTCAATGGATTCTCCCCATATTGATAGAAATTATGTGTCCCGGGTAAACTTATAAATAGAGTGCACTTTTTATTTCATAAGAAAATTTGGTTGTAAGCCCTAAGTTGTTGTAGGCTTCAACTGATAGACATGAGTGAATATATTCTAAAACATATGTAGGTGACTAGGCACTATCATCCTGGCTACTCAGGAGATTGAGACCTGAGGATTGTGGTTCCAAACCAGGCCAGGCATGAAAGTTTATTGAGACTCTCATCTTCCAGAAACTCCCAATAAGTTGAAAGTGCAGTGTGGATCAAGTAATAGTGTGATGGCCTTGAGCTAAAAAGCTCAGGGTCAATATTTAGGTATAAGGTTCAAGGTCCACAACTGGAACTATGTGTATGAGTGTGTTTGTGTGTGTGTGTGTGTGGGTGTGTATGCATACATAACTCCAGAAATAAACATATATACATATACATACATACATATGGACTTATATATGCATATATATTACTCAAAGAAATTGGGATTCTAGTAGTACACAAGAAGTTATTATTCCTCCTCTTCACATAGTAAATTTTTAAAAACAATGGATCTGCTTCCCAAATGTCATTTCCTTGGCTATCACTTGCATTCTGGATCTCATGCTTTTTTCTGTCAAACAATATTCTATATTGTCAAACAACTAGCTAATTCCTTGTACTCTTTTTCATTATTATCCCATTTATCACTATAGCAACATTCAAAAACAGAAGGAACTTCAGAAGTGTAATCCACTCCAGAACTTTGCCAATGATTTCCAGAAGGCTGGCTCTGTAAGTGTTTTAAGAATAAACAAGAGGGGCTGGGAAGGTGGCTCAGTGGTAGAGAGCTTGCCTTGTATGCATGGGACCCTGGGTTCGATTCCTCAGCACCACATAAGCAGAAAAAACAAAGCCTTACGTGACGCTGTACCTCAAGTGGCAGAGTGCTAGCCTTGAGCTGAAGAGCTGAGGGACAGTGCCCAGGCCTAGAATTCAGGCCCCTGACAGGACCCACCCAAAACCCCACAAAAAATACAAACAGGGAATATCCTGTTGATCTCTTAGGCAGAATGGAATCTGGATAGTCCTTGTAGGAAACCACAAAGTTGCCTGTGCAGGATCCATTTCAATGCTGAGGGTGTTTAGATATAGAATTTGCTAGGTCAGCTTGGGACTAGTGACTCACCCCTGAAATTCTAGCTACTCAGAATGCTAGATCTGAAGACTGTGGTTCAAAGCCAGCCCAGGCCAAAAAGTCCATGAAACTCTGAGATCCAGTAGTCTACTCACAAAAATCCAGAAGTGATGTTGTGCCTCAGGTGGAGAGTGGTAGCCTTGGGCAAAAGAAACCAGAAACAGAGCCCAGACCCAGAGCTCAACTCTAATATTATCCAAAAAAAATCAAAAAGAGAATAGAATTTGGTAGGTCTCCTTTGCTCTTTCATTTCACCTAGCTCACTGCTTCCTTACTAGCTTCCTGCCTGCTTCTATGCCCATCCTTTCAGTGGAAGAAGTCCAAGGCTCTGTTTCTATATCTGCCTGCAAACATTTTCAGAATGACCTACTGTTCTGCTTGCTTTTGAGCCACAAAGTGCCTTGCATGTTAGTTACCAAGTGTCAGTTGAGGAAATGTTGCATTGTGCACCACTAAAGTTGGGCAAAGAGCTCTATTCCATACTTGAGCACTGACTGTGCTGTGGTGTTGCTGTGCAGCAGGAGAGCCATCATCCTGAGAAGAAAACTCAGGAGGACAGACCTTTGTCCCTGGAGAAGCCCTGCAGAACCCTGCTCATCCACAGCCCGGTGCAGATGCAAAAAGGATGCAAGAGGAAGAAGCAGCACCTCTTCCTCTTCACTGATTTATTACTTGTGACTAATGCCAAGTACGTATGGACTACTCACTGTCCTGTTCAGCACAAATGCTTCACACAAGCAAATGGCATTTAGATAGTCAGCATTTAGTCCACAGGTGCTTTGTCAATTTTGTATTCAAAGGATCAGATTCCTTGTTTATTACTCCGGTGTTCATGAAGCTCCTATGTTGTGTAATTGTTGAGAATATGATCAACAATGAAGACACCACCTGGCATGCTGTTGATCTTCTAGTCACAGCACATAGATTTTTCAGGCAAAATCTAGAGTTAGGGTCCCGGCTACAGTATATATATATATAAAGGCCAGGTCTCAAGCACTCATAACACAACATAATCAAGAATGTGATAGACAGATAATCTTGTATGAGGAGCTCAAAATTATGACACAAGAGAGAATAGTTTGGGAGAGTAGCTAGTTCTTAACATGACACATCTAAGATAAACTAAGAGAGATGGTGTTTGTTGCCCTTTTTAGGTATAAGAAATGCTTTAAGATTAAAACTGTGGTCCCACTGCGAGCTCTGTGGATGGCTGACTGTGGGGTCAATTTGGACAAGGGTGGTCATCACTCCAGAAAGTCCCTTCTTTTGGGCTGGCCCCTGGAGAACTTCAAGGCCTTCTTTGGGTAAGACTGACCACTGCACCCTGAAAGCAGCAGGAAAATAGCAAAGGAGTTATCCTTCGTTAATCACTTAGCTATATCAGCTATCACTTGTAATGACTTTCAGTAACCTTGAGCATTGTTCCTACTAATGTCAAGTAAGTTTTCTAGGTTCTAATAAAATGTAGTAGAGTTCAGGAAATTCTCTAAGGAAGTAAAACAGTACTTTTCCTTTCCCCTGTTTTTTCCTTGGAAATGCATACTGTTGATTTCTGGATCAAGGAAATTCCATGTAAATGTCATGTTTCTTCTGGGTGCCTTGATCTGAATGATTATTTTGTAAAGTATTGGAAGAGCATATCCAGCTCTGTCAGTTTTATCCAAGGAGAAATGGAAGGTAGCCCTGGTGTGAGATGAAGTATGGTCAGGAGGCTTGCATCACACAGTGGCAGGGATTCCATTCAATCCATTTTTCTTCCACAGCACTCTGCCTCACATTACAGTAAGATCACCCTTATAAGCCCAAGAGTCCATCAAACCCCAATTAGGATTAGGATCAATTCTGTGTCTGCTTGGACACCAATGAATTGATAGTACTTTTACCTTTAATGACTGTAAAGATATTGTGTATGAGATGTAGTTTAATAATGTCTCTGCTTTTATTTTGCAGTTCTTATGAAGAAAAAGAAAAATGGATTAGATTTCTGCAAAGGTATTAAGCAAGTGCTTTTGTTTAATGTTTAGTTTGTTAGGGAATGTGTACCTGAAAACCAATATCTTCAATACATTCTGCCCCATTTTCTATGGAAATTATTTGCCATGGCTGCAATTCTAAATCATAAACAGTCTTTATTTTTAAAGACATTGAGGTTATCCTCCCTAAATCTCCCTTCACTTTATTGATGAACTTGAGCTATAATTTTCTGACAATATATTCTGGTCATCAGGCACCAGTGTCTCAATCCTATTATCCCACTGCTCAGGATGCTGAGATATAATGTCTGCAGGTTGAAGCCATTCTGTATAAGATCGTTAAGAGGCACTTATCTCCACTTAACTGTCAAAAGATCCAGAAGTGGTGCTGTGGCTGCAGTGTGAGAGTCACAGCCTGGAGCAGAGAAACAGTACACAGACATTGAGTGCAAGGGCCACGTTTGGCCCCATCTATATTCCCATGCTCCATTGAGCTAGCTCAGAGCCACTGTTGCTTTCAGTTGTCTAGGCAGGCTTCGGCCCTCCTATCTAGATGGTGATCTGTGAAACCCTGAATCTAATACCTTCCCCAAGGTCACATTCCAGGACACTGTTCTCTTTCAAATCCTATTTCCCAACAATGCTATTGCATTGATTCAAATCTATAAAAGCTCCATAAGTGTTTATAAACTATGAAATACAGATTGAAAAATATTAACACTAAAGATGGATTTGAAAAATAAGTTACCAGCTAATAATTGTGCTACTCTGGGTTGAATGAATCAGGCATATCAACCTTGGAAAGGAGGAAGAAGATGAGGACAGCGTTCCCCTGCAGATCTTCACCGAAGAAGTTAAGAACAATCACTTCGTAAGTGTTATGTAGAATAAAGTGGAAATTTCCAGTTACTTGCTTAGGCTGGAAAGGTGGGAGATTTTATAAATTATCAATGGTAAGGAAACTTTTAAGAACAATGATAGGAAGAAAATTATTAAAGAACAAAATTGAGAGATGAGCTTGATTCACTTATATCTACAAATATAAAGATTAGAGCAATGAGTCAATGTCAGTACTATATGTTCAGAACAATTATCTTCCACTTGGAACAATTTGGTTTTCTGTTCATTGTATCATAGCTTCCTGTATTTGAGAATCGATTTCCAACATTCATGTCTGAATCTGTTTTGGGTTACTATATATTTTAATCACTGTATTACAAAGTGAGAGAAAACTTTGATGGAAATAGAATACTGTGGCCTGCAATGGGCTCATGTTTGAGATCTGAGGATTGTAATTCACAGCCAGCCTGGGAAGGAATGACCTTGAAACACTTATCTCCAAATGAATAGCAAAAAAAGGTGGAAGTGGCGCTGTGGCTCAAGTGGCAGATGTGAGACTTGAATCACAATGCTCAGGTACAGAATTCTATCCCTGGGTTTCAGCCCCATGAGGTACAAAAATAAGTCATTCTATTTACCTATGATTTTAGCCTAAGAAAGCAAGACCAGCCGGCACTGGTGGCTCATACCTCCTGTCATCCTAGCTACTCAGGAGGCTGAGATCTGAGACTGTAGTTGGAACACAACCCTGGCAGAAAACTCCCAATGGGATTCTTTATCTCCCTCTATCCACTCAAAGCCCCAAAGTAGAGCTGTGGGCTCAAAGGGCTAGAGCATTAGCCACATGCAAAAAGATCTCAAAGAAGGACTCCAGGACATGAAATCAGGCCTCGTATCCAACATTCACAACAACAAAAGCCAAAGAGAAAAAACAAAAGCAAGATCCTTTAAAAGATTGCTTTATCATGTGGACATGTATGACTTTCATTTATTCAATACATGTTTACCTTATAGTAGGAAACTTTATTCACTTACTTTAGCTAACATTTATAAATTTTGAAGGAAATTTTCACATTTAATATACATAAATTTTCACAGTTTTATTGTAAAGAAGGTCAATTTTATCAGTAAATGGGGATAGTCTTCCTGGAATAAGAGTACTTTTTATATTATTTTTTATTTATATTTGGAATGGTTATCATGAATTCCATTTGTTTTTGTGGAATTCCTAAAAGATGGAACAATACCAAATATTGTATAGAACATAAGAATCTGTTGCCTCAATTTTCTTATGTAGAAACACTTAAATTAATTTTTTAGGTAATTTTTCCTCTGTAAGTTGTTCTAAGACATTATCAGCCTGCATGACTACTTCTGAAGAATATTGGTATTCTTTATATCTATACTCTCTCTTCTTTACTAAATTTCAGTATTGTGAGTTTATGTACATAGGCACATGTTCATTATATAAATACACATGTATCCATATGCATACACAAGATAGTATTGAGAGGGGAAAGCAGAAGGACACAACATTACTAAGTGGATGCTAGTAAATGTCTTGAAAATGATTGATCAGTTTCAAGTTCCATACTCATGGCTGGAGGGAGAGGAGGCTGCATGGTTCTCAGTGGATAGCACAGGCTTGTCTGTTCCTGACTCACTCCAATAGCAAAAATGCTTAGAGAACAATCTGTTAGCTCAGCTCTACATGATAAAAGTGGGCTTTACTGAGGTCTAAGTTTCCTAAAGTAAAGATTGCAGGTGCATGTCATTTCTCCTGAAGAGCTGAGTGTCTGCCTATTGATTGATAGTCAGCTTGTGGGAAGACTCCATATTCATTCTTGTGGGTCCAGGGCAGCTCTGTGGTACCATTCTACCTGACAAGGTTCCTATTTGACCTTGTCTCTTGAAAGACATGTCACTGAATTTTAGGCCTTCACAATTTTCCCCTCTCAGTATGTTAATGGTTTTCCATTACCTTTTGTTCTCCATAGTCTCTGGTGTCTCTTCAGCTGTCATTCAGATTTGACCTATGTACAGTTTGTTTCCATGTGTCTGAATTGCTTTCTCCTGGCTTCATGTTATACAAATAAATGAAGAAAGAGTTCTACTCAAGGCTTTGTGCACTATACAGTTGTGGCCATTAAATACCTGAAATCTCATTTTGCTTGAATGACCAGGAAACTAATTGGCAATAACTTTACAATAATTCTGCTCGTTTTCTTAATATGTACCTTTTTTCACATGTGTTTTATAGCCAATAACTGTATTAGCAAAAAACTCAGATACAGTGAAGGATGTTATCAGAAAGACACTCTCCACCCTTGGAATAAAAGTAAGTTATCTGTAAGCTCTTTTTAAATTAAAAGCCAATTTTCTAATGGAGATGAATAGAGATGCATTTACGCCCATGTGTGTACTGCTGCACTACTAACATCAGTCTTCTCCTGGCCTCAAGATTGAGATCGTGCAGGCAGCTGGACATGAGATGAATCTATACTTGGGTTCTTAGAATCTCATTCTTAATCTCATGCCAAGTGCAATTGAACACACAAGGAAGTTGACATATAATTTGGACCTGCTCTCTCCATATATTTCTGTTATATATAAATGTCTATCTATGATGAGCTAGTGTAATACTCTGAGTAAGAAAGTTTCAGGAAAGGAAGGTGTGGCTGATGTCTGCAGTCATAGCTACTCAGGAACCCAGCCCATCACTAACTCCCCAAAAGTCGAAAGCAGAGTTTTCCTTGTTAGAAGCACAGCTGTGTAAGGCAATGTGTCCTACTTGGGTCCACAGTGAGAAGCTTGGTGTGACACTCAGTCCTTCTCACCCCCAGGGCTCTGAGAGTGACTACCAGTTGTGGCTCCATTCTGAAAATGAAGAAGCTCCCTTTGTCTTCATTGGTAAATATCAAAGAAAATTTCAAATGGGAGGGAATGGTGTCAAAGTTGGACTTCTAAATCTCCAATACTGATTCTTTAAGTGTTAAGCTTAGTATTAGTTAGAGAAAATATTGCCTATACAATTAGATTGTACGTTTTTCAATAAATGCTGACCAGACACTACTTGATTGTGTGTGTGTGTGTGTGTGTGTGTGTGTGTGTGTGTGTGTGTGTGTGTGTGTGTGTGTGTGTGTGTGTGTATGTGGTACCGAGGTTCATTTCTTCATGTGGCAAATCTTGGTTTGAAGAGAAAAATAGGTAGTTGGCTTTATTCACTTGAAATTTAGCATTTGGGCATGATATTGGACAAGATGCCGTGTATTCGTAAACTCATTTGTTGAGCAGTAACTGCTTTGTACCACTACATAAAGATAAGAAACATGAACTACAAATAAAATTTAGCTTTCTTGATTAAAATAAGGGGTTTTGTTTTCATAAAGTAGAAAGCAGATTGGAAATTCATTGTCAAAGTCTGGGCTCCCGTTCCAATGAAGTCCCTGCTGTGTTTTCTCATCATAGGGCATGAAAATCCCTATGTGATTAAAAAGAGTCAGTTTGGAGAGACTGCATTCCAGCCACCAGGACCAAGGCCACATGAGACTCACACTCCCCAGAATCCTATCCTGGAGCAGGGCTATAAAGCCACAGGAGGCCGGTTCATTCTGAAGTCAAGGCAGGCAGCTCAGGGCCAACAACTTAATGGTGAGTCCCCTCACTTCTATATGGTTACATAATTCTCTACCTTCTGTACAATTGAGGACCTCTAGGGTCTCTTAAAGCATTTGACATGCATAAAAACACATCTATGTAAATGGAAGCAGGATACCTATGGCTCAAGCTGTAATTCCGGCTACTGAGGAGGCTGCAATCTGATTTTCTCAGAGTAAAGTCAGTGTGCAAAGCAAAGTCCTGAGAGTCTTATCTCCAAATGTCCATAAAAAAGCTGGAATAGAACTGTGGCTCCGAGCTAAAGGGCTCCTTTTAAAGAGAAAGCTCATGTCAGGGACAAGGCTCCAGAGATCACTAGGTAGCCTGAGGGAGGACATAAAGAGAAGAAAAGATGTCAACATCCTCCAAAGTTTCTGGAGAATATTGAATGTATACAGCAAGCTTGAATTAGAGTTTTTTCCTTAGTGAAAACTAGAATGTGACTAGAGTCACCCAAAAGGAAAATATTTGCATTTTTTTGGTCAGTTGTGGGGTTTGAACTCGGGGACTGGGCTCTATCCCTCAGGTCTTCAACTCAAGACGAGCACTCTAGCACTTGCCCCAGAGTGCCACTTCCAGTTTTCTGGTGATTTTTTTGAAGAAAAGAGTCTCACCAACTTTCCTGCTGGGGCTGTCTTTGAACCACCAACCTCAGATTGGAACCTCTTGAGTAGCTAGGATTACAGTTGAGAGCCACCAGTGCCAGAGTAACATTTTCATTTTTACAGCCCAAATAGGATGATGTTTTGAACGCCTCTGCTGGGACAAGAGAGCAGAGACAGTGTAAGACAACCTGAGTTTACCTCATTTGCAATAATCAGTATATGTCTAGGGTAATTTTATCAGATGAGCAGAAACGAAAAGCTCTGTAGTATGACCACATCAGATGATGTTAAGGGAAATGAACACCAAGATGTGAACAGAAGAGGTCTTTCTTTGTGGTTGTTATTTGTAATGTACAATGAGATTTGTGTTTCCTTTGTATGTTCTTCCCTCTATGGTATATCCCTTGGGGTCACTGTGCTTGAATTTGACACTGTGCACCTTTTATAAATTTATCTACTTTGGGGAGGGTATGGAAATAACAAGGACACAGGTTGGCCCATTGCAATAATGCTACTGAAAAGATACTTAGTTGGAAATAAAATTTATAATGTTGGGGAGAGAGGAATGGAGCAGGTGAGGGAGAGAAGGAACAGTTGGAGAGCCACAAAGGAGGGGTTAACAATTCTTGACAAGGAATGGACTCAATACCTTGCTCATGTAACTAACACCTTTGTACATTATCTTTATGTATATGAATATGTATCTATATATATATGTAAAGAGCATGACAAAAAAAGAAATGTACTCATTGTCTTACTCATGTAATTGTAAACCCTCTGTACAACATCTTCACAACTAGATTAAAGTAAATAAAGGCCACAAACAAAAACCAGACATCTCCTAGTCTTTCACCTGGCAGGCACGCCGTGTGATAAGGGGAGGTAGCCTGATACAGGAAGTCATCAATGGGACACATCCAGAAATTCAAATAGGAGGAGAATGGCTCTCAATGTGAATGGTTATAAAACTCGACTGGAATGTTAGTTTTCCCATTCAGAAGGGAAGGAAACACCTGACAGCCCTACTTCAACTCAGGAACTTTGTAGGTGCAAGAGAGCTGGCCACAATAATCAGAAAGCTAAACTGAATGTGCTCAGGCTCCTAGCGATAACCAACAGTTTACTGATTTGGGCAAAGATTCCATAGTAAAGGGAATTAAACCATTAGAGAATGGGGGTAATTTGACACACAAGCTCAGCTTCTGGGAAATTAACGTGATCTCTTGAAAACTGTTGCTTCTGTAGAGTCAGAGCAGAATAAAGAAGGAAGGAGAAGATCTTTCATCAGTTGGCTTTTTGGGCAGCGGTCCAGCACAGCCAAGGACAACAGACCCCTGAAATCTTCTTCTGCAAAGAGGAAACTTCTCTATGGGGCTTCCCTGGAGGCTGCTTGTAAGGATGGCAAACTACCCTCCCCTCTTCTGGTAGGTCCCAGTTTGGTGTCTGCTGCCCTCCTGAGGAGAGGAACCTCCTGAGTAGGAGGGAAGGGAGAGGAGTATTGTCATGGAGCCCCAGGTCCAATTCAGCAAAGCATCAGACAATGGGTGGGGGTGATTTGTTACTATTACTACAAGGCATAAACATGTCACAATGTACAATTCCCTAAGTCAAGACCAACAGGTAAGTATGGGAATGGTGCACCAGGAGCCACATTTCCTGCTGCTGGCCTTCAGTACCAGGCTCTGTGCATGTGAAAGTCTCTGTACCCTTCTTTCATGCTTCCTCTCAGCTTTATTCTTCCAACTTACAAATGTCTCCATTCACATACCTAGACATTCCTCAGACACTCCTCAGTCTAGTAATTTACACCTATTAGACAAGATCATATTTTAATGGTCCCTCGAATCAGAAAAGCCCACTGGGTGTTGTGGGTTTTCAGACAGGAAGATGGACAGATAGTGTTTAAAAGCTCTGTCCTTTCCATGAGGGAAGATGGAAAAGTTCTGAGGAAGCAGGTCACACAGTTTTGTGTTTGTACTGAATGCAAATGGACAGTGTGCTTCAAACGGGCCAAAATGGTAACTCCTTAGGTTATGTATGCAAAAAGGAAAAGAAAGATATTACTTTGCTTTCATTTGTTTGAAAAAGAAGCTTCAATGTCTGGTAGAAACCACCAAACTCTAAGGACCGAGGTAGAGTATCATTGAAAAACCATTGATATTGTGTTCACTGTTTGTTTCTTCGTGGTATATTAACCAGGCAACAGTGGGTCACACCTGTAATCCTAGTTCCTCAGAAGTGTGAGATTGAGTGTAACATCTGAGACTTCTGCTCCATAGCTAGCCCAGACTGGAATGTTCATGAGACTCTTGTCTTTAATGAAGCACTGAAAAAGCAGAGGTGGAACTTCAGCTGAAGTTTTAGGCCAATAGAGTTGAGCATCAAAGTTCAGTGACAGCACTCAAGCCATGAGTTCAAAGCTTCAGGACATGGATACATGCACACCAAAGAACCTAATTTACTATAATGTGTGTGTGAGGATTGGATGAATGGATGTCCATCATGCGTACAATCACTAACACATGATGGGAATTTTCCCTTGGATGCAACAGAGAATGCCCTGGTGTCACTTTGTACCAAGGAATTTTAACAGGCAGATAGGCTCACCCTTGTTCTAATCTCACATTTGGAAAAATAATAGAAAATCTAAAAATGGACATACCTACTGTACAAGAAGTACATTATTATACTCCCACGTTATTGGGACACTGGAACCTGGAGGAATAAAATTTCAAGCCAGCCCAGGAGGAAATGTCCACTAGATTACTATTCCAAAATATCTAGCAAAAAGGAGGATTAGAAGTTTGGGTCAGGAGAAAAAAAGGTAGCCTGGCAAGTGGGAGTTTGAACTTCACAGGAGCCATATGTGGGAAGGAAGGAAGGAGGGAAGGAAGGAAAGAAGAGGAGGAAGGAAAGGATGGAGGGAAGGACAAAGAGTGAATAAAGGATTGAGGGAAAGGAAAGGCTTAGGAATGGACTGTGTCCAAGGTCACATTACAACTGTCAACACTCTCCAACACTCTGAAACAGGGGACACCAAGATAGAAGCAAAGAAAGCAAGGCCCCAGTGATGAATACAATCAGGGGAAACTTCATAGTGGAATAGGTATAAATGTGGTGTCAAGAATCTAACAACTACAGAAGGTATAAATGGGAAATTAAAAAAGAAGAAATGCACAGGAAGCTAGCATTCTTGGGAAGGTGTGAGGGGACACCTGTGTAAGAAGGAGGCTGGGCCAGCAGAAGCTGCAAGTATAAAGTAGCAGGTGAATGAGTCAATTCACTACACAGACAAATCCATTCACTGCTCAATGTTTCTGAGTCTGACCCTACAAGAAAAGAACAACAACAAAATATATTTCCAACAACTAAACATAATTTTTAATGAGGTCTCCTAGCTTGACCACTGGAGCCTTGCACCCTCAGACATCTTACTTAAAGAAGTGTGAGGTGGTGCTCTGTGCCGGTGGACATGGAGGACCCAGGCTTTCTTTCCTCTCCTCCACACAGGAGATGATTTCCTTCCTCAGTCAGGAGGGGCGGCTCACCGAGGACATCTTCAGAAAGTCAGGCAGCGTCAAAGCCTTCAGAGCCCTCCAAGAAAAACTGATGTTCGGAGTCCCAGTGGACCTGCACCAGGAATCCGTGATTGTGGTTGCCACTGTGTTAAAGGTAGGACACAGCCAGCATCACCCAGGGAGGCAGCTTCACTCTGAGAACACAGCACTGCATCACCAGCACCACAATCACCCAAGAACCACGAGGGGCCTCACACGTCAAGCATGTGGGAAATGAAAAGACACATGTCTGTGTGTTCTGTCTGTTTACTTTGTCTTCTCACCTCATCTCCTCTCATCTTCCCACCTGAACACCCATGCCCAATATGCCTAATGAGTGATCTGATTTACTGTATGGCTGTAAATGGCCATGACAATACAACTATTAGCACAAACAAGTGCTGCTAAATATTTGCCAAACAAGCACCCTGCACTGCTTTCTTTAAGGAAGGGTAAACAAAAGCACAAAATCATATAGACGTTGTAAACTTTTTTAGAGAAAGGATCAGAGATTCCCTTCATAACCAAAGTTGAAGGCCTGAATGAGTCCCATCATGATTTGACAGGCCACCATAGCCCAGAAATATAAACTATAAATTTTGCTCTTTGTGAACACCACTGCAGAAAATCATGTGACAATGACTAAGAATGGCTTTATAAAAATAAGTTTTTTTCTCACTTGCTCTAGGTCTTTTTCATGTCCTTTCACTGTTGGTGTAGACATCAGCCATGCTAATAATTTTCAGCCAGGAAGATAGGCATGCATTACTGTGCATGGAATAACAATTTTGTACTGCCCACTTGAAACTCACATCACTGACTAGCCAGAGGTAGACTAGTGCATCTCAGCTTCTCTGGTCTTGCACTTGGTGATAACAGGACAGACGCATACAGAGTTCTGCTGACCCAGCCTGGAGATGAATATAAGCTCAGGACCATGATGAATGTACCATGGAGCCATGTCGAGAATGTTAACACAACACCCAACACTGTGGGCATTTTTCCCTTTTGTGTGTATAAACATTCTAATAGGCTAAGTTACGGGATCAAGAATTAGTGATCCCTTGTTCAAAATGATCTTGAGGGAGAATCTTTCATGTGCAGGTCACTAACGTTGAGATTCAGAGGTCCAAAGTTGGCAACATCTACATTCTTTTTTGTTTTTTATTGGGAAAGTTATGGGTACATTTCTTATCAAGAATTGTTGCCTCCTCCTTTGTTTCCCCTTCCCATCCCTTCCCATCTACCCCCCACCCCTTTTACACACTCACACACACACACACACACACACACACACACAAACACACACACACACACACACCCTGCGCCAGAGTTGTACAGTTTCTTTTTTGACATAACTTCTTGTACATCTCATTGTTGCAATGAGTACAGCTTTGATCCTATTTAAACCATTTTTTTCTTCCCCTCCACAAAGTGTACCAACATCAAATACAGTAAAAACAGGGCTGATACCGTCGGGTTGGACATACAAACCAACAAAGAAATATAACTATATTAGGAAAAACATTTGAGTCCTCATCTTGGGGTTCATTTTGCCTAACATCAATGTATCAGATCATTTCTGCTTGTCTCAGACATATGCTAGTTATTGCAAATAAGGGAAACCATGGGACCTATGCTTCTTTGGGCCTGGCTTACTTCACTTAATATAATTTTTTCCAAGTCTTTCCATTTCTGAACAAATGGGGCAATGTCATTTTTTCTGATGAAGGAATAGAATTCCATTGTGATTACATACCACATTTTCTTGATCCATTCATCTACTGACGGGCATCGGGGTTGGTTCCGTGTCTTAGCTATGGTAAATAATGGTGCAATAAACATAGTTGTGCTGGTAGCTTTAGTATGGTCTTGTTTGTAATCCTTTGAGTAAATGCCAAAAAGAGGGAATGCTGGGTCCTAGGGGAGCTCTATGTGGAGTCTTTTGAGGAACCTCCATACTGCTTTCCAAAGTGGATGAACAAGTTCACACTCCCACCAACAATTCAGAAGGGTTTCCTTCTGTCCACATCTCCTCCAGCATCTGTTGTTATTAAAGTTCTTGATTATAGCCATTCTAACTTGGGTGAGGTGGTGTTTCAATGTTGTTTTGATTTGCATTTCTTTTATTTCTAGGGATGTTGAGCTGTTTTTCATGTATCATGTGCCCATCCTTATTTCCTATTCAGAGAAGTTTCTCTTTAAGTATTTAACCCGCTTATTTATTGGGCAGTTGTTTCTTTGAGGATTTGTTGTTGGGGGGGTTTCATTTTTTGATTTCTAGGTATAGTTTAGATATGAGACCCTTGTCCGTTGTATGGTTAGTGAAGATCTTCTCCCAATCCATGGGCTTTCTTTGATCTTTCTAGCTATGTCCTTTGCCATGCAGAAGCTCTGCCATTTCATGCAATCCCATTTGTCCAACCTTTCTTTGATTTGTTGTGTTTCTGTGTCCCTATTAAGAAAATTTCAGCCTGTGCCCAGGAGACCAAGGGTTTCTCTTATTCTGTCTTGTCATGTTTTCCGGGTGTCTGCTTTGACACCCAGATCATTTAACCATTTGGAGTTGATTCTGGTGCAGTTTGATGAATAAGGATCTAGCTTTAGTTTTCTACAAGTGATTAAGCAGTTTTGCCAGCACCATTAACTGAAGAGGCTGTCTTTCTTCCATTCTATTTTTTTAGTTCCCTTATTGAAGATTAGGGTTCATTTCTGGGTTTTCAATTCTATTCCATTGGTTCTGAGTTCTCTTATTGTTCCAGTACCAAGCTGTTTTGATTACTATGGCTTTGTAGTAGAGTTTGAAATTTGATATTGATATTCCTCCTGCACTTCTCTTTCAGTTAAGGATCGTTTTTGCTATTTGGGGTCTTTTATTGTTCCATGTGAATTTTTGGATTGCCTCTTCTATTTCCTTAAAGAATGAGGTTGGAATGTTGTTAGGTATTGCATTGAATTTGTTGATAGCCTTGGGAAGTATAGCCATTTTCACGATGTTGATCCTTCCAATCCAGGAGCATGGGAGGTTTTGCCACTTTCTAAGTTCTGCTTTGATTTCCTTTTTCAGGTTTTTAAAGTTTTCATCATAGAGGTCCTTCACTTCTTTGGTTAAGTTAATTCCTAGGTATATTTTTTTGGGGGGAGGCTATTACGAATAGAGTTGCTTTCCTGATTTCAGCTGCGCTTTTCTCATTGTTAGCATACAGAAAAGCAATTGATTTTGGGGGGTTCATTTTATAGCCTGCTACTTCACTAAAGTTTTGAATCAGCTTGGGTAATTTGGGAGTGGAGTCTGTGGGATTCTTTAAACACAAGATCATGTCATCTGAAAAAAGGGAGAGTTTTATGCCATCTTTCCCTATTTGGATCCCATTTATGTTTGCATCGTGTCTTATTGCTGAAGCTAGTCATTCTAGTACTAATTTGAAGAGAAGTGGAGAGAGTGGACATCCTTGTCTCCTTCCTGATTTAAAGGGAATGGCATTACTTTTTCACCATTAAGTATAAAGGTGGGTGTAGGTTTGTCATATACAGCGTTTATTGCATTGATAAGTTTCCCCTGGATTCCAAATTTTTCCAGAGCATTCATCATGAAGGGGTGCCTCATCTAAATTCTGATTGATGCTTGTTGATGAGGTTGGACAGGTGCTATAACCCAACAGGCTGAAAGGAACCTATTATAGCTACTCTTCATGGATGTAAAAGGAAAGTTAACCAACTGGTACTCCCAGGTGTAAGATGATGTATTTCATTCCTTTCAAAGTGTTGGGGAATTTTAACCCAAGATTCAGAACTAACATATTGTATACATAAGCTTTCCCATATGATATGTACAGGAGTTTTTTGTTCACACAAATAAAACACTACTTGTTCAGTTAAAACTGCAAAGAAACAGGTAAAATGTGTGGGCCTATCTCTGCTCAGCAATAGGATTTAGAACCACTGCATGCCCAGCATTGTCCTTTAGAGTAGATTGTTTCTGTCAAGTAGGAGATTTCAGAGAAATGGGAGATGGGTCTTCACTGCCTTACTCCCTAATGCAGGTGGGTGATTGTGAAGTTTCTTAAAGTAGGGACTCGTCCCTTAGTCTTTTTGATGTTCCTGCCTCTTGTTTGCCATTCTGGTTTGTTATGTGTGTTTGTAATTTTTATTTGAGAGGGCATTCCTGTCAGGAAGGGGTTTAGCCTGTTATGAAAAGAGACTGTTCCCTGAGATTAGAATGGATCCTCTTCTTTCAGTTTGATGCAAAGATAGCACATCCATGTTTCCAAATACCTGGTTCTAAGTTGTCTTCACCAGATCCCTAATCCTTCCTGCCTCAGCAGCACTGCCATCCTCTGCTTTGTGCTTTCAGTTCAGGTGGGGAGGCTGCTGGCACCTATCTTAGGTGGGAAGTGAAGAGAGGGCAGTGTAGGTCACAGATTCACTCATTGAGAAGGGATGGGGGTCAATCCATTTCTTCCACCTGCATGTTATAATTGTATGACATAGTTTGTTCCATCAGAATATCCTGCTTTTCTCTCTGGAAGGATTTTCTTTTCAAGGTGCAAGGCAGTGTGTTTTACACTGGCACGTATGAGACATGGCTTGGGATCATGGATGAAGACAGTGAAGAGGAGAAAATCATTGTGGCTCAGAGGTAGGATGCAGGAAATGAGTCTTTTTTGGGTAGCACTCAAAAATCAAAATTTTACACTGTTAGGGAAAGTGACCTCATGGAGTAGATAGTTTGAGGTGCTGAAATAATTCTGAGTGTGGTAAAATTTTTATTTTTTCACATGCATGCAGGACTTCACAGAGACAGGCAATTGTACTCTGTATGTGAATGAGTTTTTTCCTATGCTATTGTTTCCATGGCATCTTTCCCATGTACACATAAGGAAAGTCAACACTGATGGATAGCAGATTATTCTGATGGACCCATGTAGCGAGGCCATGATCTCAGCTTGGTCAAATACTTACATAAACATCAAAGTCTATATCACTTAAATGAAAGTTTTTGTATTCATTCTTTTTTGGAATGAGTCTCTCATTCCAAGAGGAGATGCGATCACTAAACCTGGCTTCATAATTGCCATTTCAGAAATCATTGACCTGTTTAATTTTTCAGGAAAATTTTTGTTGAGTACAATGTGAACCAATACAGAATTTATTTTTAAAATACTATCATTCTATTGATTTAAATACATCTGTCCAAAGATATGTAGTGTAGTCATCTCAAGAATATATTTTATGTAGTAGATTTAAGTATATCTTTCCCTTGTTATACTTTCAACTAGTTCAGTCCAACATATAGAAAAGGCACTTTGTGTATTTAGAATATTCCTCAAGAAATTACTTATGTAAAAGTGTGTTTTTCTGAGTTCAGGCTTTTAGAAATGCTGCCCAGTGTCAACCAACTGCTGCTGAAACATCTCTTTGGAATGTTAAGCCAAATCCACCAGAATTCCTCCCTAAACCTGATGACCTCCTACGACCTAGCTGAGTGCACAGCCACCAGCTTGATGCCCCCGCCCCCTGATGCCAGGGCAGGATTTGATACTCAGCTCATAATAAAGGTAATGACCACTCCTAGCTCCATCCTGACAAGCAGAGTGGTGGTTGGATAAGGAAAGTCATGCCTGACAGCCCAGGATTTAAGGACACAATGGACTGTAGGCCTTGGGAGCAAGAGGAGTTCACCCTATCTCTGGTGAGGTTTAGGAACATGTGCAGCAAGGAGAAAGCAGCAGTGTGGTCCTTTCTCTTTCCCTTCAGTATAGAAGAGTCTAGGCTGACCAAGCCCTAGGGAAGAAAGGAGAATGACAATGGAGACAATGAGTCCAACCACCAAAGTTCAGCTCTCTTCTTGCCATTGTGGATCTGTGATCTTGAGATGCTTTTCAAGTTAGTGTCTTCCTCTGTACAGTGGAGGTGGAGATCCTGCCCAGTGCTCTGCTCATGTCCAGACACTTCCCCTTAAGGAGGGGATTAGAGCATGAACCCTAGGGATTGTGTACTATGCATAGGTCTCTTGTCAGTTGTTTTTATTCAGAGACAGATTGTTCCCTGTTGCTAAGTCATTCAGATTCCTGTTAGTAAAGAGTATCATTTAATAACTTGTACTGATGTAGTCCATGGAGTGAGACAGAGAGATGAGAGGAGCAGACTACAATCCTTCAATATTCTCTGAGCTCAGCTCCTTATGATTACCTCCCACTAATGAAAGGTCTTCAACTTTTCCTCCTAAATGCACCCACCTGAAAGAAAGATTGCTCAGGGTTTTTTGAGAGATGCCTAAGATATAAACTATACATAGTATTCCTCATTCACTACACCAAAAAGAAACTAATGAAATATTCTAAAAAGTCTCCACATAAACAGAGGGTATATGAGACCAGGGGAGTTTGCCAGGCTCACCCTGCCACAGGGTTGAGGCCCAGCAGTGTGGAGCAGGGATTGCAGCTGCATAACAGAGAGCTCCTCTGCAGGGGCTCTCTCTTCCCTGCAGTTCCACACACAAGCTGGCCTGAGTTTAAGGCAGGGCACTTTGGAAGTGAATTTCATCAGTTCATTCTATTCAATGATATCCTTTTGAATATTAGCATATACAACAGTAAGGAAAGCATACTATTTAGAGATATAACAATGATCCTATAAGAAAGTCTTAATTTTGGTTATCACAAAGACGTTGGCAGTTAAGCAAAGTGACTCACTGTGCCTCTAGTCCATTCATTGTGTTTCAAGTTCTGGTCTATAAACACCATCCATAGTTTGTAAATTGTGTCTTTGACAAAAGTGGTTTATATATCACTTTGAATTTAAATTCTGAGTTTCTCCCCACATTCCTCAAGCCTCTGTGTGTTTGCTCCAAGATTCATATATCAGAGGATTCATAACTGCCAATGACAAGAGTGGTCTGTGTGTCTCCTTTTGTGTTACAGGTTGCCCTGGTGCAGTTTTTGATTGAAAATACTCCCAAAATCTTTGTCAAAGATGTCACTCCGTTTCTTAGGGGAGCTCAGGTACTGTGGAAATGTGAGGTGGCCTCAGGAAGCAGGAACAATTTAAATGACCAGTTGAACTGCCCTTGAGGAGGAGCAGCAGGGAGGCTGCCCAGGCTTGGGAGATGCTTTAGGCCATGGCCAATGCAGAAGATTCTGTCCTGAGGGGAATGGTGCAGGCCAGGGCCCCACCTCTTTCTCTTCTCAAGGCTGATCACAGCTCATTACCCTGTCAGGAGACCAAAGCCATGGCAAGAGGTGTCTGTTTTCAAAAGGCTATAGTGCAAGCTCACAATTAGTTTCTTTCAGTTCTCAAATCAAGCAAGATAATGTCAGAATCTGAGGATTCCTGTCAGATAATTTGTGAAAAATTAATTTTACCAATTGAATAAATTTAATAGAGGTTTCTTAGAATATCAAGAGCTGATTTGTTAATGGTAGCTAAGTATAGCTTCTTCCCTAGGATTCATCTCAGAAACTGAGCTTAGATTCAGAATTTCAGGATTTCTATCCTATATTTCTATTTTGCCTTTCATGTTTTCGTGGTGTTTATCTCATTGCTTTGGGAAAGTCTTTAGAGTAGTTGTATTTGTCAGGATTTGAGAGAAGAATTGGAGACCATTCATAGCAAGATTTCTTGTTTTCTTCTTGTTTCTTTTAGACTGACAATGAAGCTATGATTGTGTGAGCACCACTGAAGACAAGCTCACCTTGTCATCACAAGGAGGAACACTGGATCTGAGTGACATATATCCTTGAAGAGCCTCACAAGCCAACTGTTTAGGATGAGACAGGAAACAGATCATCTCTCGGACACAAGTGTGCACAGACAAGGTCCAGAAGGTCATCTCTTCTCCCCCTGCTCCACATTCTCACCAGTGTCTGCGCTCAACACAGACATGCTCCCGTCAATAAGGAAAGTCTGACTTCCACAGATTAAAAATACAGAATCAAATTAGAACTGTACTTTTGAAAATAAACAAGAGAATGTGACTCATTATCTCCTAGCATTCAGTTTTAGACTCCATTCGTCCAGTAAGTCTACTTTTTTTCTTAGACTTATTTCTCATGATTTGATGAAACATGATTGAAGAAGCAAAAGACATTTCAGAAACAAAAGTTTTAAATTTCCACACCTGTATCAGGCAGCTCATTTATTGCACAGCAGCTAAATCTTCATTTACACATCACAGTGTGGCCTGCTGTTTTCCTGGACTCAATTTTGTGAAAACCTGCCTCCATTAAAGCAAATATAAGGGAAATGTAAACATACTTTCAAACATTACAAAGCTCGAACTTTCGTTTATTGTATTCCATTCATGCATCATCTTGGATCTTGTTACAACTTTCCCTATTCAAATAAGGAAATGCTTTCGGTATTTTGGGGACATTCTAACAGGCATGAAAATGAAAAGTCATAGAGAAACATTTCAGGAAGAACCCCTCTGTGTTTTTAATTACTGGTCCTTAGACTCCTTTTGGTAGAAGTTCAGTCATGATCCTGGACATATCACAACTATGCCTCTATTTTGCCGATTTGCACACATTTTGAAAATTTTCTTTGAATTCCCATATTTGTGTGTGTGTGTATGTGTGTGTGTTGTTCTACAGGTTTTTTTTTAACACTTTGCTTATCCTTCAGAATTCTTCAGTAGATTTGTTCATTTTGTATGTTCATGTGTCTGTGTGTGTATGTGTGTATGTTTGTGTATGTGAGAGAGACAAAGACAGAGAGATAGAGAGAGAGAGAGAGAGAGAGAGAGAGAGAGAGAGAGAGAGAGAGAGAGAGACTGAGTGTCCTAGTGGGTTCATGTCCTCAGCCTTGAACACAATATAGCACTCATTATGGCTGTATTAAAGAGCACTAGAAAAATGTACATAGTATAGGTATTATATTTTACAATAGCAAATTTATCTACAGTTATCTCAAAAGATTTTGAACAAAAAGGAGCTAATCAGGAAGGAAGACGATGTGTCGACCTGGCACAGTCGAGGTCCAGAGGAGAGTCACCCCCTCCATACCCAAGTTCTCACCAGTGACTGCGCTCAACACACTCACACTCCTGGTCAACAGCGAAAGCCTCACCTCCACTGAATAACTGTACAGAATCAATTAGAACTGAACTATTGACAAATGTACAAGGGCATATGACCTACTGACCTTCGTTCATAGGCTGTATATTACTGTGATTCTGACCTTTTGCTGCTTTTTTTCACATAGTTTGATGAAGCCTAGTTCTGAAATCCCAAGAGGTGTCAGAAACAAGAGTTTTCCCTTTCCACACCTGAGAAGGGCAGCTCCCTTAATGCACAGCAGCTCAAACCTTTCTGGTTCATCTTGCTCTTATATTAGAGACCTGCTAACTATTTGCCTGGGGTTAAATCTATGAAATTCAGTACCCCAAAGCTAGAGGTCAACAAACAAACAAGGGAAGTGACAAAGCAAACTTTTTACTTTAGTCAAATAAGTATATCCTTATCCTTTAGATTTTGGGAGGCCTTAAGGGAAAAAGAGAAAAAGATAACCTGCACAGAAAGGAACTCTGTGAATTCTGGGCATGTGTAGATGTTCCTGGAGGAAGGTATCTTTGAATCACACATCAAATGCCTACTCTATTAAAACAACAATCTAATATTTCATTGAAGCTATGCATTGTCTTCCTAGGAAGGAATCTACAGGCAAATTTGCTCATCATTCAAAAACCTTCCGTGGATTTCTGGATTGGGTGTGTATGGTTGGATGTCTTGTCTTCAACTCAGGGCCTGGCTCTGAGATTTATTGCTTGAAGCAAGTGTTTTACCCTTTGAGCCACAGCTATACTTTGGGAGTCTTTTGTTGTGGTTTTCTTTTTTTTTTTTTTTTTCAGAAATAGGTCTAGAACTCAGAGGCTGAGAGATGTCACTGTGATAATTTTGTTGAAGACTAGAACTTTACCAGTTGATTCACAGCACCATTTCCAGGTTTTGATGCCACTAATTGGAGATAAGAGTCTCATATACTTTCCTGCCAAGGCTGGCGTCAAATCTGGATCCTCAGATCTTAGCCCCTTGAGCTAGGATTACAGGCATGAGCCACCATCTGCACCTGACAACTGGCTTCCTTGGTTGTTAACCAGAGATAAAAGTCTCAAAATTTTCCTCACCCAGGCTGGCTTCATGTCAAGATGCTCAGACCTCAGTATGCTGAGTAGTTGAAATTAACATTATGGGCTTCAACTACTTGCATTCAGCTGATTTGTGGATTTTTTCTATCCTTTCAAGACCTTCTACATTGAATTCTAGGGTTGTTTGTGGCATGCTTCCTCTCTATCCCAATGTAGAGAGGCGATTTAGTTAGGTGAGACTCATTCCACCGTCTTTGTTAAGACACATAATTTCTGTGATATTATCCCCCAATTCAGCAGTTCTCTTTAGCACACTTTCAGTGAACCTCAGTCAATTGTCTGAACACATTAGTGGAGAATTCCAGGAACAGGCAATGCATAGTTTGTAAATTGCACAGAATCTGAGCAGTGTGCTGAACCTCTGTCTCTGCAGTGCCGTGTGTACCAGAATGTGAATCGTACCTCATCCAGGGCACCTCATCCAGCCACCCAGGCTTTAGTCCCTTAGAAGCTCTCCTGTCACTAGGTCACATACTGTTTGGCAGTTTCTCGAAGTGTCTGTGTTCCTGACCTGATTCACGTGAGGAGACGATGGCACTACAGCACTACAGAAAGGGCAAAGAGGGGCCAGAAAGTGCTTATGTGGAAGGTGAGAGCAAGTGAGACATTATGAGTCTGATCTCCATCACACACTTTCATTAGGATGCTATATGATGAGTGCTCTAATCTATTCTTAATGGCCTAGGGCTCTGAATGTACAGTAAGCTGTAGTAAAGGTGTGCATAGGAACGACCATGCTAACTATGTGCATATGCACTGTATTTGTGGGTGGGTCTACATAATTTATATGATAGAATGTACAATGCTATGTATTCTATTCTATTCCATGTGAGATCTACACCACGACTTTGCTCATAAGCATACTTGCAACAGCAGGATTTATGCTGCCATTTAAATGTCACCCAGTCAAAAAATCCCTACGGGAAATCTGTATTGTTATAGTTAAGGTAATGTCTGGAAAAGATCTATTAAAATGAAGGAAGCCCTTCCTATCTGTCACTTTACACCCATGAATCCATCCTAGTGTATTTTTTAAATTTAAATTGCACCTCTACTCTGCACATACGACTCTTGACTATGGAGCATTCTCCAGTCAATTGATTATAACTGTATTTGCATGGGGCTCACAGAGTGGTTACTATGAAATATTATGTCTAGTTATATTCCAGTGATTGAATACATGCAGAGAGATGTGCTCAGCATCTCTGCAAGTATTCACCATTTTATGCCACTGTCAACCAGAGACAGAGAATCTCATGGCCTTTGCAGAGCAGCCTGTCTTCCAATCATGTTCCTCAGTTCTCATTCTCTGGACTAGCCAGAATAACATGCAGGAAACACTGGCTCTTGGCTTCCATATTCTCTTCAACATCTTATCAACCATTACAAAGTGGAATAATAAAATGCTTGGGACTTTCAAACTCTGAAAGGATCCAATTATCTAGTTGTGAGAGCAGAAAAGGCGGATAATCTTTCTGATACTAAGCATTACCAAACTGCCAATAACACTGCATATGCATCAATCAGTTATACTTAGTGATGTAATAAATAAACATTTCTAAAATCAAATAATGGTTGTTGGTAAGGGAATCTATTTCATTCCAGAAAGAAAACATTTATAGGTGAATGGTCTTAGCAAATTAACTCTTAAGTCAGGAACTGGTGGCTCATGTCTGTCATTCTACCGACTCAAGAGGCTGAAATATAAGAGTTATTGTTCCTAGCCAGCTTGCGCAGGAAAATCCTTGAGATGCATCTGCCACTCTCCACTAAGCAACAGGAAGAAGAACTGTGGCTCAAGCAGCAACATGCTAGTCTTTAGCAAAATTCAGGAATAGCACCTGAACCCTGAGTTCTACTTTCAGAAAAAGCACACACACACACACACACACACACACACACACACACACACATGTAAGTATGTCAATTAGTTTTCAATGTTGAAGTTAACTTATTATTTTATATTTACTGGAATATATTTCCATGTCTCTCATTTACTTATGTACACATCAACATTTGTATATGCTTATATTCATTTTTATTCCAAAAATAGTTACTTTTCAGACTTTGAGATTATTGATCTGGGCAGTATGCTTTCAATTACCCAAGTCTTAAAAAGACATAATTTCCCAAGCTCCAGTGGCTCATGTCTTCAGATATTGGGGAAAGTGGGTATCCAACAAGGAAGGTGCTATTCAGTCTGTGGGAGCCTCTATGCATGTGTGGAAATATCGCAGTCATTTCCATTCGTTTACACAATTAATGTATTACTTTAAAAATGTAAAAACTAAGTAGTCTCTGGAGATTAGAGTCTCTGTGTTACCTCAATGTTTTTGTTTTGATTTTGGTTTTCAAAGGCTTTAATGAAATCTTAAGAAAGTAAGAGACTTGAATAAGTCTGGCTTCTCCTCACTTCTTCAGGAGTTTCACAGCTCTTGTGCTTTCCTTTGACGTCTCCATTCCAACCAAGTTGTTGTGTTTGCTTTTTTTCTTGTCTTGAGACATGGTAACTGAATCCACGACTGCACAGGACAGAGCTTCTCCAGCATGTAAACCTGACAGGAAGCATAAGTCCCAGAGATTGTGAGGGCCTATGCAGGCCTTGTGTGTGGGAACAAGGGCTTCAAACCTGGCTGGATGCAGATGGTTAGAGCAGTTTTATTTGCAGGAAGTCAAAGTGGAGGCAACACAAATTCCTACGATGGGCACAAGGTCAAAGCAACTGTTGTGTGTCCTGGAAGAAAATTATCCACATGATGAAGATAGGAAGAGGAAACCTACTCAAATGTGGAGAAGAGGCTTTAGAATAACAAAGCATGGGACCAAAGTGCATTATAAGAATGTACAAACACTAAAATGAGACCACTTTCAGTACTGAAATAGCTAATTGAATGGGGCAGTGTCTGTCTGACTTACATACGCTTAATTAGGATCAGATTTGAAGTTGGCTAGGCAGGCAAATCCAAGAGACTCTGACTTCCAATAACTACCAAGAAAAAAGAGCAGGAAGAGAAGCTGTGGTTTAAGTGATCAGAGTGATATCATGAAAATCACCATGGCCATGAGTTCAAGTCAAAGGTTTTGTGAAAAGGAAAGAGAGAAAGAAAGGCAGCAGGAAAGAAAGAAAGAAAGAGAAACATACAGAGAAAAACAGAGAGAAAAGAGACAGGGAAAAGTAAAAAAAATATAGAAAGAAAAAAGACACAGAGAATGGAAGAAAGCAAACAAGAAAGCAAGCAAGCAAGAAGGACAGAAATAAAGAAAGAAAGAAAGAATGAAAGAAAGAAAGAATGAAAGAAAGAAAGGAAGAAAGAGAAAGAAAGCAAGAATGACAGAAAGAAAGGAAGGAAGGCAGGAAGAAAGGAAGAGTCAAAATATATTAAAGGACATTACTAAATGGCTTCAAAAAATGAACTGATGAATACCTTCAATAATAAAGATGAATATGCACTTATGAAAATAAAAGAAAATGTTCAAGTGAATTCTCTTGTATAATCCAGGTCATACAACAGTTTACAAAAGACAAAACTGTAGAGTATAGATCACATGAGCACTGGCTAAGGTTTGGATTAGTGGAAGGTGTGGGAAGGTGGTGGCGTGGCTGTGGAAGGGGAAATAAATAGTATGTCTCCAGGGGAATCACCCGGGCATCTACTGTGACTGCATGGAAGTTCTGCTGGACTGGATTGGGATTTGCACCAAGATTCCTGATAAAAGCATGGTCCCAGGGTCAGTGAGGAGAGATGTTGGGGTCTTTTTGAAGAGAGACCCATGTAAAGATCATCCAGTGACTAGGAAGCTGGTCTCCAAATGAGAAAAACTCTGGAGATCTGGTTAGTTCTCCAGAGAGGATTACACCTAAGAGATATCACCTGCTGTGTCCACTCTGCCCAGCATCCTGGCTCAGCACAAGCTCTCTCCACAGTGCTCCTGGTCACTGAGATGTGAGCCAGTCCAGGGCACTGACCACAGGCCAAGTTTCAGAATACCATGATTTGGATATTCATCCTTCATGATTGAACATCTTGTCTTTGTTAAATATCTAGGCACAGTCATATTTAGAGCACTGAAATGTCAATGAATATACTGGGTTAGGATGCATGGCTATATTAAACGGAAACAGAAAAATATATGTAGTATGTGTGGTAGTTTAACAATAGCAAACATATATATATATATATATATGTATATATATATATATATATATATATATATACATATATATGATTAAATTAAGGAGTTGAAAAGAGCCGAAAAAGGGCAGAGGATATGTCAGCCTGGCAGTTATGGCATGAGCCTTAGAACCGTGACATCACAGAATGAGGAACTACCAGCGCTCAGATTCCAGGCAGTTGACTGCGGTCTCTGTTGGAGCTTCAGGCATGTCTGCTGTCCAGAACCACATAATGGACAAAGACAAGTGTTCACTGCAATCCTCACACACACCATGCGTGGCTTCCCTGCACGAGGTAGTCTGTTAAATACTTGTTTTGAGATTCCTTCTAGAGGGGGCCCTGGAAAGTGTTCTGTCTTCCTTCTCCTGACCTTTTGCACTGACTCTGACCTTCAGCATTGTTCATAAAATTGATCCCTATTCACACTGTTCAGCTTGGGGTGAAGACAGGTGTGGGCATATTCTCAGAGGAGATGGGAGTGAGGCTAATAGGAGATTATGTGGATGAAACTCTGCCCACACCTGAGCAAGTGAGCAGAAGTTTCCACACTATTGATGTAGTGACCCTTGCCTACAGAGCCACAGCTCTACTGACAAGAGACACAGTACCACCAACAAATTTAAGGACTTCCTCACATGTAGGAATTCTTAATGGTGTCACATATTTCGTGAGGCTCTTTCTCAACTTTCTCTTACTCCAACACTGAATAATGATATAAATAAGGTGGCAAAAATCTTCCAAGTAGGTACAGTTATGCCATTTTCATGGTGGAACTAAATGCAATTTGGAATTCTTTATGGATATTCATATTATGCCATAAAAATTCTCTTCTCACGTTTTGCAGTGATGTTTGGTCAGTTTGCTGTGGTCATCTGCTTTTTCTTACCATAACATTTCTCTTGGCTCACTGCTCTTTGCCAGATTCTTCTTCTTTCCTGGGACAGGTGCATTAGCTTCCTGCCTTGTTCTTTCCCCCATCTCTTAGAGAAGAAAAAGTCCAGGATCTGTTCCTTAATATAATCTGTCCTCCTTATATCTTAAAAAGTGATTAAGATTTTCTGTTTGCTTTAAAATCTAAAGCAAAAGTCTCCTGGTATCAGTGACAAAGTCAGGTTAGGATTGAGAGGGCCACCTGTGGGACTGGGTGTCCCGATCCATTTGACATAAAACTCTGGGACATATGTTTACACTGACTGTGTGTGGTATTGGTGCGCAGCAGGAAAGCCATCTTCCTGAGGAGGATGCTCAGCAGGACACACCTGTGTCCCCAGAGGACAGTGATAGAGCCCTGCTCATCCACAGCCCAGTGCAAATGAGAAGAGGCTGGAGGAGGAAGAAGCGGCACCTCTTCCTCTTCAGTAATGTGTTGCTGGTGTCTAATACCAAGTACGTATGGACTGCATGCTCTCCTGCAAAGCACTCAATGCTTTTCACTCACAAATGACTTTGTATAACCCTAACCTTAAGACAACTTAGAATTTTTATTCATTTGTGGTCCATCCCCCGTCTCTCCCAGCACAAAGTGTTTGAGGCAGGAGGAAACAGAGTTAGAGCCTAGGCTAGACAACATACAAAGGCCCTATCTTGAAAAAATAAAACAACCAAAACCATAATGATATGACAATCTTTATCCAATTTAATTATGACCAAACAAAAGCAGATATTGGGAGAGTAATGATTTCAGCTTAGCTGAGTGACAGTTCCTAACATGTAAGTAAACACCTAAGCAGCCCAGGTCAGCATGTTCATAACAGTAATCCCAGCCACTCAGGAGGCTGAAACTTGAGGAATGTGAGTCAAATCCAGTCTGGCAGAGATGTCTATACAATTACTCTCCAGAAAGCTAGAAGCAGGGATAGGACCCCAGTGATAGAGTGCTACCTTCATAAACAAAGGTCAGCGACAGTAACAAGGCCTTGAGTTCAAACCCATTGACTCCCCCCCAATAGAAGTAATAAAATAAGAGTGATGGTTTGTAATTCTCATTACAGATATAAGAAATGCTTTAAGATAAAAGATGCAATTCCACTGCATAACCTGTCTATGGCAGAATGTGAGGACAAAGTAGCAAAGGATGATGGGAGTTCCACAAATTCCTTGGTCTTGAGTTGGCCCAATGAGAAATACAAGGTCACTTTCAGGTAAGACTGACAGTTATACCATACTTTGAGTTCTGCTATGAGAAAGCCACATACATATTTTCCAGCAGCAATGGAAGTTATAACTTATTTACATCTAAAATTTGTTAGAAGAAAAAAGGTTGTAATTTGATTGTTTTCTAGGCTGATCTTTCACCTACGAATTTAATAATAACCTTTTATACAAACACCTCCAGACAGTTTTGGATTCCAATATATTCAAATGGATCAATATTGAAGTGGTTGTGAGCAGTGAATTTCAATGGGTTTACAAAATCTTGTTGGAGGAGAGTGGATGTTCAGACTGTGGAAGACCAGATATTACCTACGTATTGAATCACAGTAATAGAATTCATTCAGCAAGTGTTAGTGAATCCTGAAAATATTTTTTGAAAAATTTATTTTGTGCTCCCAGTAATTCTCTGTAGAGACAGATTTTAATTCCATAAATAGCTATAGATCATAAATACAAAGTGGTTGACTTGCTCTGTAGCAGACTGACATATTTTGACTTCTTTGTAAGTAGACTGCATGCTATTTGGTGTGTTGGAAATCTGAAACAGGATTTACTGATAAAGTGCAGGCCAGATTTTCCAGCACACATGCCTAGACCTGCATGAAGACACAGAATGCAGTTAGACAGGTCGAAACAGGAGGACTCACAAGGAAGGTGTCAAGTGTTTATTCTTGGTCTCAAACTGCACCTCACATTTCTACCTGTTTTATATATGAGATCACATTGCATGCAAGCAGTTTACCTTTCCCCACAGTCAAGGACTCACACATCCTCAGAAGTTTGAGATACAGAAGAAAAATGGCTCCAAAATGGTCAGCTATTAATTCTCTGATGAACATGTCTTGAAAATGAAAAAAAATTATTGGGAAGCTGGACACCTGTGTGTCCATCTCTGCAGGTCTTTTCCATGGCATATTTCTGTGAAGGTTCTCAGTTCTTATTGTGCACGGGAACTCCAGGATACAGATTAATGGAAGCTGGTAAAATCTGGAAAAAGAGGTGTTCCTAGAAACAATATCTTTAAGGAAAACTAAAATACGGCAATTAGGTCCTCATAAACTCTTTGAGTTCTAAAGCTATTGCACTGTCCAGCCTCCTTGGTCCTTGGCAGATGGCCAACATGGCCTGAGGAAATAGACATTATGTATATACATGTAGGCAGGTTAGGGGTCATCTAAGATGGGTACCTCTCTCCTCATGAAACACATTACAGGACAGCATAGAATTGTTAAGTAGAAGAGCTACTAATGATGTAAATAAAAAATATGCAGACATTGCAAAAAGTCTGCTAGTTCATAAGGAGAAAGTTATTGGATTGACACATGCCCCAATAATTCTATTCCTGGTGTACAAAAAAGTATACACATACATGCACACACACAGAGACAGAGAGGGAGAGAGGGAGAGAAAGAGAGAGAGAGAGAAAGATAGAGAGAGAGAGAGAGAGAGAGGGAAAGAGAGAGTATAATTTCATAGAAAAATTAAAGCAATAATGTTTATAGTGATGTGGTTTACAACACCCCGAAAATAGTTACCAATTTAAAGTATAGTGTGTTTTTAAACAGATGTATTTCATATTAGGAAAAGTTATAAGGGGTGAGTAATATGTCCATTGCTGGCTTTCAATCCCTTCAGAGGACAGAAATATAACAATAGAAGGTGATGGTACAGAGCACAGTAAGCAGCAATCTTATCATTCATCATTAAAGACATAGTGTGATGGGTAATAAAGTGTAAGCTTCCTAGGAAATAACACAGCACATTGTACTTCTAAAATTTCTATAAGGAAATGAAACACTGCAACTTAATTTTTATCTTGCTGGATTAAAAATATTCTGTCAAAATGACCAATTTCTTCCATAGGTTTGAATTTGCATACCATTTTCATAGTTGAATAGCATATGTGTTCTGTCTGGTTTTATCATTGTGGACTGAAGGCATAGCTAGGGTGAGACTCACCTATGGTCAGGTGGCTTGCACCACGGGTTAGAAAATAAGTTTCTCCATGTCAATCCAAGTTCTCTTCCACACCAAAGTCTAATTCACATCACAGTCAGATCACCAGGAAAAGGCAGAGTCCATCAAACCCCAGTTATGAGTCAGTTCTGATTCCACTCACATTCACAATGATACTCCTGGACTGCCAGTCTCTTTAAGGATAGACTTAAAATCAAAGCATGAATGTGAAATGTAGCATAATATTTTCTATCTCTTAAATCACAGGTCTTCAGAGCTAAAAGATACATGGTGCTCTTTACTTCAAAGGTTAGTAGTGTTTGTAGTATTTTTTAATTTGCTAGTGAATGAATAAAAGTCCCTACAAATAATGTTCCCAATGGATTCTCCCCATATTAATAGAAATTATGTGTCTTGGGTAAACTTATAAATAGAGTGCACTTTTTATTTCATAAGAAAATTTGGTTGTAAGCCCTAAGTTGTTGTAGGCTTCAACTGATAGACATGAGTGAATATATTCTAAAACATATGTAGGTGACTAGGCACTATCATCCTGGCTACTCAGGAGATTGAGACCTGAGGATTGTGGTTCCAAACCAGGCCAGGCATGAAAGTTTATTGAGACTCTCATCTTCCAGAAACTCCCAATAAGTTGAAAGTGCAGTGTGGATCAAGTAATAGTGTGATGGCCTTGAGCTAAAAAGCTCAGGGTCAATATTCAGGTCCAAGGTTCAAGGTCCACAACTGGAACTATGTGTATGAGTGTGTGTGTGTGTGTGTGTGTGTGTGTATGCATACATAACTCCAGAAATAAACATATATACATATACATACATACATATGGACTTATATATGCATATGTATTACTCAAAGAAATTGGGATTCTAGTAGTACACAAGAAGTTATTATTCCTCCTCTTCACATAGTAAATTTTTAAGAACAATGGATCTGCTTCCTAAATGTCATTTCCTTGGCTATCACTTGCATTCTGGATCTCATGCTTTTTTCTGTAAAACAATATTCTATATTTTCAAACAACTAGCTAATACCTTGTGCTCTTTTTCATTATTATCCAATTTATCACTATAGCAACATTCAAAAACAGAAGGAACTTCAGAAGTGTAATCCACTGCAGAACTTTGCCAACGATTTCCAGAAGGCTGGCTCTGTAAGTGTTTTAAGAATAAACAGGAAGGGTTGGGAAGGTGGCTCAGTGGTAGAGAGCTTGCCTTGTATGCATGGGACCCTGGGTTCGATTCCTCAGCACCACATAAGCAGAAAAAACAAAGCCTTAAGTGACGCTGTACCTCAAGTGGCAGAGTGCTAGCCTTGAGCTGAAGAGCTGAGGGACAGTGCCCAGGCCTAGAATTCAGGCCCCTGACAGGACCCACCCAAACCCCCACAAAAAATATAAACAGGGAATATCCTGTTGATCTCTTAGGCAGAATGGAATCTGGATAGTCCTTGTAGGAAACCACAGAGTTGCCTGTGAAGGATCCATTTCAATGCTGAGGGTGTTTAGATATAGAATTTGCTAGGTCAGCTTTGGACTAGTGACTCACCCCTGTAATTCTAGCTACTCAGAATGCTAGATCTGAAGACTGTGGTTCAAAGCCAGCCCAGGCCAAAAAGTCCATGAAACTCTGAGATCCAGTAGTCTACTCACAAAAATCCAGAAGTGATGTTGTGCCTCAGGTGGAGAGTGGTAGCCTTGGGCAAAAGAAACCAGAGACAGAGCCCAGACCCAGAGCTCAACTCTAATATTATCCAAAAAAAAGCAAAAAGATAATAGAATTTGGTAGGTCTCCTTTGCTCTTTCATTTCACATAGCTCACTGCTTCCTTACTAGCTCCTCTCTTCCTCTTCTTAAACAGTAGATTAAGCTACCAGCCTGCTTCTATGCCCATCCCTTTCAGTGGAAGAAGTCCAGGGCTCTCTTTCTATATCTGCCTGCAAACATTTTCTGCTTGCTTTTGAGCCACAAAGTGCCTTGCATGTTAGTTACCAAGTGTCAGTTGAGGAAATGTTGCATTGTCCACCCCTAAAGTTGGGCAAAGAGCTCTATTCCATACTTGAGCACTGACTGTGCTGTGGTGTTGCTGTGCGGCAGGAGAGCCATCATCCTGAGAAGAAAACTCAGCAGGACAGACCTTTGTCCCTGGAGAAGCCCTGCAGAACCCTGCTCATGCACAGCCCGGTGCAGATGCAAAAAGGATGCAAGAGGAAGAAGCAGCACCTCTTCCTCTTCACTGATTTATTACTTGTGACTAATGCCAAGTACGTATGGACTGCTCACTGTCCTGCTCAGCACAAATGCTTCACACAAGCAAACGGCATTTAGATAGTCAGCATTTAGTCCACAGGTGCTTTGTCAATTTTGTATTCAAAGGATCAGATTCCTTGTTTATTACTCAGGTGTTCATGAAGCTCCTATGTTGTGTAATTGTTGAGAATATGATCAACAATGAAGACACCACCTGGCATGCTGTTGATCTTCTAGTCACAGCACATAGATTTTTGAGGCAGAAACTAGAGTTAGGGTGCAGGCTACACTATATATAAATGTCAACTCTCAAGCACTCATAACACAACATAATCAAGAATGTGATAGACAGATAATCTTGTATGAGGAGTTCAAAATTATGAAACAAGAGAGAATAGTTTGTGAGAGTAGCTAGTTCTTAACATGACACATCTAAGATAAACTAAGAGAGATGGTGTTTGTTGATCTTTTTAGGTATAAGAAATGCTTTAAGATTAAAACTGTGGTCCCACTGCGTGCCCTGTGGATGGCTGACTGTGAGGTCAATTTGGACAAGGGTGGTCATCACTCCAGAAAGTCCTTTCTTTTGGGTTGGCCCCTGGAGAACTTCAAGGCCTCCTTTTGGTAAGACTAACCACTGCTCCCTGAAAGCAGCAGGGAAATAGCAAAGGAGTTATCCTTCATTAATCACTTAGCTATGTCAGCTATCATTCCTAATGACTTTCAGTAACCTTGAGCATTGTTCCTACGAATGTCAATAAGTTTTCTAGGTTCTAATAAAAGGTAGTAGAGGTCAGGAAAATCTCTAAGGAAGTAAAACAGTCCAACCCTTTTCATTTCCTCTGTCTTTTCCTTGGAAATGCATACTGTTGATTTCTGGATCAAGGAAATTCCATGGAAATGTCATGTTTCTTCTGGGTGCCTTGATCTGAATGATTATTTTGTAAAGTATTGGAAGAGCATATCCAGCTCTGTCAGTTTTATCAAAGGAGAAATGGAAGGTGGCCCGGTGTGAGATGAAGTATGGTCAGGAGGCTTGCATCACACAATGGCAGGGATTCCATTCAATCCATTTTTCTTAAACAGCACTCTGCCTCACATTACATTAAGATCACCCTTATAAGCCCGAGAGTCCATCAAACCCCTATTAGGAGTAGGATCAATTCTATGTTTGATTGGACATCAATGAATTGATAGTACTTTTATCTTAAATGACTGTAAAGATATTGTATATGAGATATAGTTTAATATTGTCTCTTCTTTATTTTGCAGTTCTTGTGAAGAAAAAGAAAAATGGATCAGTTTTCTGAAAAGGTATTAAGCAAGTGCTTTTACTTACTTTTTAGTTTGTTAGGGAATGGATACCTGAAAACCAATATCTTCAATATATTAGGCCCTATTTTCTATGGAAATTATTTGCCATGGCTGCAATCTAAATCATAAACAGTCTTTATTTTTAAAGATATTCAGGTTATCCACCCTAAATCTCCCTTCACTTTATTGATGAACTTGAGCAAAAATTTTCTGACAATATATTCAGGTCATCAGGCACGAGTGTCTCAATCCTATTATCCCACTGCTCAGGATGCTGAGATATAAGTACTGCAGGTTGAAACCACTCTCTGTAAGATAGTCAAGAGGCACTTATCTCCACTTAACTGTCAAAAGATCCAGAAGTGGTGCTGTGGCTGCAGTGTGAGAGTCACAGCCTGGAGCAGAGAAACAGTACACAGACATTGAGTGCAAGGGCCACGTTTGGCCCCATCTATATTCCCATGCTCCATTGAGCTAGCTCAGAGCCACTGTTGCTTTCAGTTGTCTAGGCAGGCTTTGGCCCTCCCATCTAGATGGTGAAGTTTGAAACACTGAATCTGATGCCTTCCCAAAGGTCACGTTCCAGGAGACTGTTCTCTTTCAAATCCTATTTCCCAACAATGCTATTGCATTGATTCAAATCTATAACTGCTCCCTCAATGTTTATAAACTATGAAATACAGACTGAAAAATATTAACAATAAAGATGGATTTGAAAAATAAGTTACCAACTAATAATTGTGCTACTCTGGGTTGAATGAATCAGGTATATCAACCTTGCAAAGGAGGAAGAAGATGAGGACAGCGTTCCTCTGCAGATCTTCACCCATGAAGTTAAGAACAATCACTTTGTAAGTGTTATGTAGAATAAAGTTGAAATTTCCAGTTACTTGCTTAGGCTGGAAAGGCGGGAGATTTTATAAATTGTCAATGGTAAGGAAACTTTTAAGAACAATGAGAAGAAGAAAATTAAGAAAGGTGAAAATTCAGAGATGGGCTTGATTCATTTATATCTACAAATATAAAGATTAGAGCAATGAGTCAATGTCAGTTCTACATGTTCTGAACAATTATCTTCCACTTGGAACAGTTTAGTTTTCTGTTCATTGTATCATAGCTTCCTGTATTTGAAAATCGATTTCCAACATTCATGTCTGAATCTGTTTTAGGTTATTATATATTTTAATCATGGTATTACAAAGTGAGATAAAAATTTTATGGAAGTAGAATACTTGTGGCCTGCAATGGGATCATGTTTGAGATCTGAGGATTGTAATTCATAGCCAGCCTGGGAAAGAATGACCTTGAAACACTTACCTCCAAATGACTAGCAAAAAAAGTTCGAAGTAGAGCTGTGGCTCAAGTGGCAGATGTGAGACTTGAATCACAATGCTCAGGTACAGAATTCTGTCCCTGGGTTTCAGCCTTATGCGGTACAAAAATAAGTCATTTTATTTACCTATGACTTTAGCCTAAGAATGCAAGACCAGCCGGCACTGATAGCTCATACCTCCTGTCATACTAGCTACTCAGGAGGCTGAGATCTGAGATTGCAGTTGGAAGCCAGCCCTGGCAGAAAAATCCCCATGAGATTGTTTATCTCCAACTAACAACTCAAAGCCCCTAACTAGAGCTGTGGGCACAAAGTGCTAGAGCATTAGCCACATGTAAAAAGATCTTAGAGAAGGAATCCAGGACATGAATTCAGGCCCCATATCCAACATTCACAACAACAAAAGAAAAAGAAAAATACAAAAAAGAAGACCCTTTAAAAGATTGCGTTATCATGTCCACATGTGTGTCTTTCATTTATGAAATACATGTTTACCGTATAGTAAGAAGCTTTATTCACTTTCTTTAGTTAACATATATAAATTTTGAAGGAAATTTTTACATTTAATATACGTAAATTATCACAGTTTTGTTTTCAAGAAGGTCAATTTTATCAGTAAATGGGATAGTCTTCCTGGAATAAGAATACTTTTTATATTATTTTTTATTTATATTTGGAATGGTTATAATGAATTTCATTTGTTTTTGTGGAATTCCTAAACAATGGAAGAATACCAAATATTATATAGAATGTCAGATTTTGTTGCCTCAATTTTCTTATGTAGAAACATTTAACCTAAGTTTTAGGTAATTTTTTCCTCCATAAGTTTTTCTAAGTCAATGTTAGCCTACATGACTACTTCTGAAGAATCATGATATTCTTTATATCTATACTCTCTCTTCTTTACTAAATTTCAGTATTGTGTGTTTATGTACATAGGCACATGTTCATTATATAAATACACATGTTTCCATATGCATACACAAGATAGTATGGAGAGGGGAAAGGAGAAGGACACAACATTACTAAGTGGATGCTAGTAAATATCTTGAAAATGATTGATCAGTTTCAAGTTCCATACTCATGGCTGGAGGGAGAGGAGGCTGCATGGTTCTCAGTGGATAGCACAGACTTGTCTGTGCCTGACTCACTCCAATAGCAAAAATGCTTAGAGAACAATCTGTTAGCTCAGCTCTACATGATAAAAGTGGGCTTTACTGAGGTCTAAGTTTCCTGAAGTAAAGATTGCAGGTGCATGTCATTTCTCCTGAAGAGCTGAGTGTCTGCCTATTGATTGATAGTCAGCTTGTGGGAAGGCTCCGTATTCATTCTTGTGGGTCCAGGGCAGCTCTGTGGTACCATCCTACCTGACAAGGTTCCTATTTGACCTTGTCTCTTGAAAGACATGTCACTGAATTTTAGGCCTTCACAATTTTCCCCTCTCAGTATGTTAATGGTTTTCTAGTACCTTTAGTTCTCCATAGTCTCTGGTGTTTCTTCACCTGTCATTCAGCTTTGACCTATGTGCAGTTTGTTTCCATGTGTCTGAATTGCTTTCTCCTGGCTTTATGTTATACAAATAAATGAAGAAACAGTTCTACTCAAGGATTTTTGCACTATAGAGTTGTGGCCATTAAATACCTGAAATCTCATTTTGCTTGACTAACCAGGAAACTAATTGGCAATAACTATACAATGATACTATTTGTTTTCTTTTTTCTTTTTTACTGTTAATCACTCATCTCTTTCTTTTTTTAAATTTTATTTTATTTTATTTTTGTGCACATACTGTTCAGAGGGGTTACAATTACATGGGCATGATAATGCGTACATTTCTTATCAAGCATTGCAGCCTCCTCCTTTGTTTACCCTTCATATAACTTCCCAGGATCCCCCCCAACCCCCCCACCCAATCCAACCCCCCCCCCTCCAATGTTGTAAAGCTCTTTTTCGACATGACAACTTGTACTTCTCATTGTTGCAACAGGTCCACCTGTATCCTTAAAAGACTTGTTTTTCCCCATCTCCACAAGTTATACTGACATCAAATATAGTGAAAGCAGGGGTTATACTATCGGGAAGGGACATACAAAGCAACAAAAAATAATCTTATATATGCGTTAGAAACAAATGCGTGAAAGAAAAAAAAAACATTTGAATACATATCTTAGGGTTCATTTCACCTAACCTCAACTTATCTGACTTTTTCTGCTTGTCTCAGACATATACTAGTTATTGAAAATAAGGGAAACCATGGGACCTATGTTGCATTGGGCCTGGCTTACTTCACTTAATATAATTTTTCCAAGTTTTTCCATTTCCTAACAAATGGGGCAATGTCATTCTTTCTGATGGAGGCACAGAATTCCATTGTGTATATATAGCACGTTTTCTTGATCCATTCATCTACTGAGGGGCATCTGGGTTGGTCCCATATCTTAGCTATGGTAAATAATGCTGCAATAAGCATAGTTGATCTGATAGCTTTAGTATAGTCTTGTTTGTAAACATTTGGGTAAATGCCCAAAAGTGGGATTGCTGGGTCATAGGGGAGCTCTATGTGGAGTCTTTTTTCCGTGTGTCTGAATTGCTTTCTCTTGACTTCATGTTATACAAATAAATGAAGAAACAATTCTACTCAAGGCTTTGTGCACTATACAATTGTAGCCTTTAAATACCTGAAATCTCATTTTGCTTTACTGACCAGGAAACTAATTGGCGGTAACTATACAATGGTACTGTTTGTTTTCTTAATATGTACCTTTTTCCACATGTATTTTATAGCCAATAACTGTATTAGCAAAAAACTCAGATACAGTGAAGGATGTTATCAGAAAGACACTCTCGACCCTTGGAATAAAGTAAGTCATCTGTAACCTCTTTTAAATTCAAAACCAATTTCCTAATGGAGATGAATATAGATGCATTTACGCTCATGTGTGGACTGCTGCACAACTAACATTGGTCTTCTCCTGGCCTCAAGATTGAGAACCTGCAGGCAGCTGGACATGAGATGAATCTATACTTGGGTTCTTAGAATCTCATTCTTAATCTCATGCCAAGTGCAATTGAACACACAAGGAAGTTGATATATAATTTTGATCTGCTAACTCCATATATTTCTGTTATATATAAAAGTCTATGTATGATGAGCTAGTGTAATACTCTGAGTAAGAAAGTTTCCGGACAGGCAGGTGTGGATGATGTCTGCAGTCCTAGCTACTCAGGAAGCCAGCCCATCACTAACCCCCCAAAAGTCAAAAGCAGAGTTTTCCTTGTTAGAAGCACAGCTGTTTAAGGTGCTGTGTCCTTCTTGGGTCCACTGTGAGAAGCTTTGTGTGACACTCAGTCCTTCTCTCCCCCAGGGCTCCGAGAGTGACTACCAGTTGTGGCTCCATTCTGAAAAGGAAGAAGCTCCCTTTGTGTTCATTGGTAAATATCAAAGAATATTTCAAATGGGATGGAATGGCATCAAAGGTGGACTTCTAAATCTCAAACACTGATTCTTTAAGTGTTAAGCTTAATATTACTAAGAGTAAATATTGTCTATGCAATTAGATTGTACGTTTTTCGATAAATGCTGACCAGACACCATTTGATTTATATGTATGTGTGTGTGTATGTGTGTGTATGTGGTACCTAATTTCATTTCTTCATGTGGCAAATCTTGGTTTGAGGAGAAAAATAGGTAGTTGGTTTTATTCACTTGAAATGTAGCATTTTTGGATGATATTGGCCAAGATGACTTGTTTTCCTAAACCGATGTGTTGAGTAGTAACTGCTTTGTACCACTACGTAAAGATATGAAACATGAACTACAAATAAAATTGAGGTTTCTTGATTAAAATAAGGGTTTTTGTTTTCATAAAGTAGAAAGCAGATTGGAAATTCATTGTCAAAGTCTGGGCTCCCGTTCCAATGAAGTCCCTGCTGTGTTTTCTCACCATAGGGCATGAAAATCCCTATGTGATTAAAATGAGTCAGTTTGGAGAGCCTGCATTCCAGCCACGAGGACCAAGGCCACATGAGACTCACACTCCCCAGAATCCTATCCTGCAGCAATGCTATCTAGCAACAGGAGGCCGGTTCATTCTGAAGTCAAGGCAGCCAGCCCAGGGCCAGCACCTTAACAGTGAGTCTTCTCAATTCTATATGGTTACATGGTTCTCTACCTACTGTACAATTGAGGACCTCTAGGGTCTCTTAAAGCATTTGACATGCATAAAAACACATCTAAGTAAATGGAAGCAGGATACCTATGGCTCAAGCTGTAATTCCAGCTACTGAGGTGGCTGCAATCTGAGTTTCTCAGAGTAAAGTCAGTGTACAAAGCAAAGTCCTGAGAGTCTTATCTCCAAATGTCCATGAAAAAGCTGGAATAGAACTGTGGCTCAGAGCTAAAGGGCTCCTTTGAAAGAGAAAGCTCATGTCAGGGACAAGGCTCCAGAGATCACTAGGTAGCCTGTGGGAGGACATGAAGAGAAGAAAAGATGTCAACATCCTCCAAAGTTTCTGGAGAATATTGAATGTATACAGCAAGCTTGAATTAGAGTTTTTTCCTTAGTGAAAACTAGAATGTGACTAGAGTCACCCCTAAGGAAAACATGTGCATTTTTTTTGGTCAGTTGTGGGGTTTGAACTCGGGGACTGGGCTCTATCCCTCAGGTCTTCAACTCAAGACGAGCACTCTAGCACTTGCCCCAGAGTGCCACTTCCAGTTTTCTGTTGATTTTTTGGAGAAAAGAGTCTCACTAACTTTCCTGCTGGGGCTGGCTTTGAACCACCATCCTCAGATTGCAACCTCTTGAGTAGCTAGGATTACAGTTGAGAGCCACCAGTGCCAGAGTAACATTTTCATTTTTACAGCCCAAATAGGATGTTGTTTTAAATGTCTCTGCTGGGACAAGAGAGCAGAGACAGTGTAAGACAACCACAGTTTCCCTCATTGGCAATAATTAGTATATGTCTAGGGTAATTTTATCAGATGAGCAGAAATGCAAAACTCTGTAATATGAGCATATAAGGTGATGTTAAGGGAAATGAACACCAAGATGTGAACAGAAGAGGTCTTTCTTTGTGGTTGTTATTTGTAATGTACAATGAGATTTGTGTTTCCTTTGTATGTTCTTCCCTCTATGGTATATCCCTTGGGGTCACTGTGCTTGAATTTGACACTGTGCACCTTCTATAAATTTATCTACTTTGGGGAGGGTATGGAAATAACAAGGACATAGGTTGACTCATTGCAATAGTGATACTCAAAAGATACTTAGTTGGAAATAAAATTTATAATGTTGGGGAGAAGAGGAATGGAGCAGGTGAGGGAGAGAAGGAACAGTTGGAGAGCAACAAAGGAGGGGTTAACAATTCTTGACCAGAAATGGACTCAATACCTTGTTCATGTAACTAACACCTTTGTACATTATCTTTATGTATATGAATATGTATCTATATATATATGTAAAGAGCATGACAATAAAAGAAATATACTCATTGTCTTACTCATGTAATTGTAAACCCTCTGTACAACATCTTCACAACTAGATTAAAGTAAATAAAGGCCACAAACCAAAACCAGACATCTCCTAGTCTTTCACCTGGCAGGCACGCCGTGTGATAAGGGGAGGTAGCCTGATACAGGAAGTCATCAATGGGACACATCCAGAATTTCAAATAGGAGGAGAATGGCTCTCAATGTGAATGGTTATAAAACTCGACTGGAATGTTAGTTTTCCCTTTCAGAAGGGAAGGAAACACCTGACAGCCCTGCTTCAACTCAGGAACTTTGTAGGTGCAAGAGAGCTGGCCAAATAATCAGAAAATAAACTGAGTGTGCTCAGGCCCCTAGCGATAACCAACAGTTTACCGATTTGGGCAAAGACTCAATCGTAAGGGGAATTAAGCCATTAGAGAATGTGGATAACTTGACACAGAAGCTCAGCTTCTAGGAAATTAACATGATCTCTTGAAAACTGTTGCTTCTGTAGAGTCAGAGCAGAATAAAGAAGGAAGGGGAAGATCTTTCATCAACTGGCTTTTTGGGCGGCGGTCCAGCACAGCCAAGGAGAACAGACCCCCGAAATCTTCACGTGTAAAGACAAGACTGCTCTTTGGGACTTCCCTGGAGGCTGCTTGTAAGGATGGCAAACTACCCTCCCCTCTTCTGGTAGGTCCCAGATTGGTGTCTGCTGCCCTCCTGAGGAGAGGAACCTCCTGAGTGTGGAGGAGAGGGAGAGGAGTGTTCTCATGGAGCCCAGGTCCAATTCAGCAAAGCATCAGACAATGGGCGGGGGTGCTTTGTTACTATTACTACAAGGCATAAACATGTCACAATGTACAATTCCCTAAGTCAAGACCAACAGGTAAATATTCTCTTCAGTGCGTGACTGGTACACCAGGAGCCACATTCCCTGCTGCAGAATTGTATTGCCAGGCACTGTGCATGTGAAGCTCTGAGTCTCCCTCCTTCGTGCTCCTTTCCAGCTTTATTCTTCCAATTTGCAAATGTCTCCAGTCACATACATAGACATTCCTCAGCCTAGTTATTTACATATATTAGACAAGATCATATTTTAATCGTTCCTAGCATCAGAAAAGCACACTGGTGGTTGTTGGTTTTCAGAGAGGAGGATGGACAGATAGTGTTTAAAAGATCTGTCCTTTCCATGGAGGAACGTGGACAAGTTCTGAGGAAGCTGGTCACACAGTATTGTGTTTGTACTGAAGGCCAATGTACTGTGTGCTTCAAACTGAAGAAATGGTGAGTCTTAGGTAATGTATGCAAAAAGGAAAAGAAAGATATTACTTCGCTTTCATTTTTTTGAAAAAGAAGCTTCAACCTCTGATAGAAACCAACAAAATCTAAGTGACAAGGTAGAGTATCATTGAAAAACCACTGATATTGTGTTCACTGTTTCTTCATGGTATATTAACCAGGCAACAGTGGGTCACACCTGTAATCCTAGCTCCTCAGAAATGTGAGATTGAGTGTGACATCTGAGACTTCTGCTCCATAGCTAGCCCAGACTGGAATGTTCATGAGACTCTTATCTTTAATGAAGCACTGAAAAACTAGAAGCAGAACTTCAGCTGAAGTTTTAAGCCAATAGACTTGAGCATCAAAGTTCAATGACAGCACTCAAGCCATGAGTTCAAAGCTTCAGGACATGCATACATGTACACCAAAAATCCTAATTTACTATAGTGTGTGTGTGAGGATTGGATGAATGGATGTCCATCATGCGTACAATCACTAACACATGATGGGAATTTTCCCTTGGATGCAACAGAGAATGCCCTGGTCTCACTTTGTACCAAGGAATTTTAACAGGCAGATAGGCTCACCCTTGTTCTAATCTCACATTTGGAAAAATAATAGAAAACCTAAAAATGGACATACCTACTGTACAGGAAGTACATTATTATACTCCCACGTTATTGGGACACTGGAACCTGGAGGAATAAAATTTCAGGCCAGCCCAGGGTGAAATGTCCACTAGATTACTATTCCAAAATACCTAGCAAAAAAGAGGATTAGAAGTTTGGGTCAACAATGAGATGTACAAGTTGTTATGTCGAAAATGAACTTTACAACTTTGGTGCTGGGAGGGGTGGTGGGATAGGGGGAAAGCGTGGAGGTTTCAGTGAGGGGGCCTGGGGAGGATGGGAAGAGATGGGAAGGTGAAACAAAGGAGGAGGCTACAATGCTTGATAAGAAATGTACTCATAATCTTGCCTATGTAATTGCAACCCCTCTGTATAGTATTTTCACACTAAAAAAATAAAATAAAATAAACGAAGTTTGGGTCAGGAGAAACAAAGGCAGCCTGGCTAGTGGGCATTGCAACTTCACAGGAGCCATATGTGTGAAGGTCGGAAGCAAGGAAGGAGGAAAGGAAGGAAAGGAGAAGAGGAAAGAAAAGTTGGAGGGAAGGACCCAAAGAATGAATAAAGGTTTGAGGGAAGGAAAGGGCTTAGGGCTTAGGAAGGGACTGTGTCCAAGGTCACACTACAACTCCTCTGCTGTGAAAAGAGGGGACACCAAAATAGAACCCAAGAGAGCAAGGCCCCAGTGATTAATACAATCAGGGAAAACTTCATAATGGACTAAGTATGAATGTGAAGTGAAGAATCTAGCAACTACAGAAGGTATAAATGGGAAATTAAAAAAGAAGAAATGTGCAGGAAGCTAGCATTCTTGGGAAGGTGTGAGGGGACACGTGTGTAAGAAGGAGGCTGGGCCAGCCGAAGATGGAAGCATAAAGTAGAAGGTGCAAGAGTCAATTCACTACATGGACAAATCCATTCACTGTTCAATGTTTCTGAGTCTGACCATAGAATAAAAGAACAACAATAGAATATATTTCCAACAACTAAACATAATTATAAATTAGGTCGCCTAGCTTGGGCACTGGAGCCTTGCACACTCAGGCATCCTACTTAGAGAAGTGTGAGGTGGTGCTCTGGGACAGTGGACATGGAGGACCCAGGCTTTCTTTCCTCTCCTCCACACAGGAGATGATTTCCTTCCTCAGTCAGGAGGGGCGGCTCACCGAGGGCATCTTCAGAAAGCCAGGCAGCATCAAAGCTGTCAGAGCCCTCAAAGAAAAACTCATGACTGGAGCCCGAGTGGACCTGCACAAGGAATCCGTGTTTGTGGTTGCCTCAGTGTTAAAGGTAGGACACAGCCAGCATCACCCAGGGAGGCAGCTTCACTCTGAGGCCACAGCACTGCATCACCAGCACCACAATCACCCAAAAACCATGAGGGGCCTCACACATCAAGCATGTGGGAAATGAAAAGACACATGTCTGTCTGTTTACTTTGTCTTCTCACCTCATCTCCTCTCATCTTCCCACCTGAACACCCATGCCCAATATGACTAATGAGTGATCTGATTTACTGTATCACTGTAAATCACCATGACAATAAAACTATGAGCACAAACAAGTGCTGGGAAATATTTGCCAAACAAGCACCCGGCACTTCCTTCTTTAAGGAAGGTTGCACAAAGGCACAAAATCATATAGAATTTGTAAACATTCATAACCAAAGGTGAAGGCCTGAATGAGTCCAACCGTGATTTGCCAGGCCAGCATAGCCAGCTCATGCCACCATTCCTGCCCATCTCCAATACCTTTACAGGAAAGTTGGTGTGGATATACAGACGCTCCTCTTCTCTCAGTATCCTCCCTCTGCACCTTTCAATCTGTTTTTCCTTCTTCCCATACATCCCACTATTATAGTTACCTAAAAAGTCATTTCTTACCACATTACCCATAAATTTGATTATTAACTTGAATTAAGCAGCCCAAATATCTGTGCTCTCTGAAAATTCACCTGAGTTTCAGCAACAGTACATAAAGTTGGAAATGATACAGGTAGATTACAAATATCTTTATGCTTGTAGAAGGAAGTATTCAACAGAGAACCAATATAGCTATACATTTTGCTCTTTGTGAACACCATTGCAGAAGTCATGTGACAATGACTAAGAATGGCTTTATAAAAATAATCTTGTTCTCACTTGCTCTAGGTATTTTTTATGTCCTTTCATCGTTGGTGTAGACATCAGCTATGCTAATAATTTTCAGCCAGGAAGATAGGCATGCATTACTGTGCATGGAATAACAATTTTGTACTGCCCACTTGAAACTCACATCACTGACTAGCCAGAGGTAGACTAGTGAATCTCAGCTTCTCTGGTCTTGCACTTGGTGATAACATGACAGACGCATAGAGAGTTCTGCTGACCCAGCCTGGAGATGAATATAAGCTTAGGACCATGATGAATGTACCATGGAGCCATGTCGAGAATGTTAACACAACACCCAACACTGTGGGCATTTTTCCCCTTTGTGTCCTGTTGTGTATATACATTTTAATAGGCCAAGTTATGGGATCAAGAATTACTGATCAGTTGTTCAAAATGATCTTGAGGGAGAAGCTTACATGTCCAGGTCACTAACCTTGAGATTCAAAGTTCCAAAGTTGGCAACATCTAAATTCTTTTTTTTAATTTGGAAGGTACTGTACAGAGGAGTTTTGGGTATGTTTCTTATCAAGCATTGTTGCCTCCTCCTTTGTTTCCCCTTCCCATCACTTCCCATCTCCCTCCCACCCCAATTCCAAATACACACACACACACATGCACACATACAGACAGGCAGGCACACGCACACACACACACTCACACACACATGCATACACACTCACACACGCATGTACACACACACACACATACACACAAACACACACACACACACACACACACACACACACACCTTGCACCACAGTTGTACAGTTCCTTTCGACATAACGTCTTGTACATCTCACTGTGGCAATGGGTCCACCTGTATCCCTATTTAAACACTTTGTTTTTTCCTTAGCCCTACACAAAGTATACCAACATCAAATACAGTGAAAACAGGGCTTGTACCATTGGAGAGGGACATACAAAGCAACAAATACATATAATTATATTAGAAACAATTGCAAGAAAGAAAAAACATTTGAGTCCTTATCTTGGGGTTCAATTCACCTAATTTCAACCTATCTGACCATTTCTGCTTGTCTCAGATATATGCTGGCTATTGCAAAGAAGGGAAACCATGGGACCTATGTTTCTTACTTCACTTAATGTATTTTTTTCCAAGTCTTTCAATTTCCGAATTAATTGGGCAATGCCATTCTTTCTGATGGAGGCATAGAATTCCATTGTGTATATATAAAACATTTCCTTGATCCTTTCATTTACTGAGGGGCATCTGGGTTGGCTCCATATCCTAGCTATGGTAAATAATGGTGCAATAATCATAGTTGTGCTGATAGCTTTAGTATGGTCTTGTTTCTGATCATTTGGGTAAATGCCCAAATGTAGGATTGTTGGGTCATTTTAAATTTTAGATATGAGGCCCTTGTCCATTGTATGGATGGTGAAGATCTTTTCCCAATATGTGGGCTTTCTATTGATCATGCTAACTATGTCCTTTGTCAGGCAGAACCTCTGTAATTCCATGCAATCCCATTTGCATGAATTCCCAACCCCTCTTTGATTTGTTGTGTTTCTGTCTCTCTATTAAGAAAATTTCAGCCTATACCAAGGAGACCAAGGGTTTCTCTTATTCCAAACTGTAATGTATTCAGAGTGTCTGGTTTGACTCTGAGTTCTTTGACCCATTTGGAGTTGATTGTGGTGCAGGGTGATAGAGAAGGATCTAGCTTTAGTTTTCTACAAGTGATTAACCAATTTTGCCAGCACCATTTACTGAAGAGGCTGTCTTTCTTCCATTCTATTTTTTAACTCCCTTATCGAAGATTAAGTGGCTATAGGTCTGTGGGTTCATTTCTGGCTTTTCAATTCTATTCCATTAGTCCTGAAGTCTCTTCTTGTGCCAGTACCAAACTGTTTGATTAGTATGGCTTTTTAGTAGAGTTCGAGATTTGATATTGATATTCCTCCAGCACTGCTCTTTCTGTTGAGGACTGTTTTTGCTATTCTGGGTCTTTTATTGTTCCATATGAATTTTTGGATTGCCTCTTCTTTTTCCTCTAGAATGAGGTTGGAATGCTGTTAGGTATTGGATTGAATTTGTTGATAGCTTTGGGAAGTATAGCCATTTTCACGATGTTGATCTTTCCAATCCAGGAGCATGGGAGTTTTTGCCACTTTCTAAGTTCTGCTTTGTTTTTAAGTCTCCTTCATAGAGGTCCTTCACTTCTTTGGTTAAGTTAATTCCTAGGCATTTTATTGGGAGAGGGCTATTACGAATAGAGTTGCTTTCTTGATTTCAGCTGTGCTTTTCTCATTGTTTGCATACAGAATAGCCATTGATTTTTTTTTTATTTTTTAATTGGAAAATACTGTACAGAGGGGTTACAATTACATGTTCAGGAGAATGCGTACATTTCTTATCAAGAATTGCAGCCTCTTCCTTTGTTTACCCTTCACATCCCTTCCCAGCCTTCCCCCCCCAAACCCCCAGCCAATCCTCCACCAACCCCCCCCAATGTTGTAATGCTCATTTTGGACATAACAACTTGTACTTCTCATTGTTGCACAGGTCCACCTGTATCCTTAAACGACTTGTTTTTCCCCATCTCCTCCACAAGTTATAGTGACATCAAATATAGTGAAAGCAGGGATTATACTGTGGGGGACGGACATACAAAGCAACAAAGAAATAATCTTATAAATGTGTTAGAAACAAATGCATGAAACAAAAAAAAACATTAAAATACATATCTAAGGGTTCATTTTCCTAACATCACATTATCTGACCTTTTCCGCTAAACTCATACATATACTAGATATGGCAAATAAGGGAAACCATGGGACCTATGCTTCTTTGGGCCTGGCTTACTTCACTTCATATAATTTTTTCCACGTTTTTCCATTTCCTAACAAATGGGGCAATGTCATTCTTTCTGGTGGAGGCATAGAATTCCATTGTGTATATATACCACATTTTCTTGATCCATTCATCTACTGAGGGGCAACTGGGTTGGTTCCATATCTTAACTATGGTAAATAATGCTGCAATAAACATAGTTGTGCTGGTAGCTTTAGTGTGGTCTTGTTTGTAAACATTTGGGTAAATGTCCAAAAGTGGGATTGCTGGGTCATAGGGGAGCTCTATGTGAAGTCTTTTGAGGAACCTTCATACTGCTGTCCAACGTGGTTGAACCAGTTTACATTCCCACCAACAATAAAGTAAGGTTCCCTTCTGTCCACATCCCCTCCAGCATCTGTTGTTGTTAGAGTTCTTGATTTTTGCCATTCTAACTGGAGTGAGGTGGTATCTCAATGCTGTTTTGATTTGCATTTCTTTTATGGCTAGGGATGTTAAGCATTTCTTCATGTGTCTATTGGCCATCCTTCTTTATTCTTCAGAGAAGTTTCTCTGTAAGTCTTTAGCTCACTTATTTATTGGGAAGTTGTTTCTTTGAGGATTTGTTGTTGGGGGATTTAATTTTTAGAGTTCCAAGTGTATTTTAGATATGAGACCCTTGTCTGTTGTATGGCTAGTGAAGATCTTCTCCCAATCCGTGGGCTTTCTATTGATCTTGCTAGCTATGTCCTCTGCCATGCAGAAGCTCTGCAGCTTCATGCAATCCCATTTGTCCAACCTTTCTTTGATTTGTTGTGTTTCTGGGTCTCTATTCTGAAAATTTCGGCCTGAGCCAAGAAGACCCAGGGTTTCTCCTATTCCAACCTGCAATGTTTTCAAAGTGTCTGCTTTGACTTCGAGGTCTTTGATCAATTTGGAGGTGATTCTTGTGCAGGGTGATATATAAGGATTTAGCTTTAGTTTTCTACAAGTAGTTAACCAATTTTGCCAGCACCATTTAGTGAAGAGGCTGGCTTTCTTCCATTCTATTGTTTTAGCACCCTTATCAAAGATTAGATGGCTATAGGTCTGTAGGTTTATTTCTGGGTTTTCAATTCTATTCCATTGGTCCTGAGGTCTGTTCATATGCCAGTACCAAGCTGTTTTGATTACTATGTCTTTATAGTAGAGTTTGAAATTTGATATTGATATTCCTCCAGCAGTGTTCTTTCCGTTGAGGAGCGTTTTTGCTATTCGGAGTCTTTTATTGTTCCATATGAATTTTTGGATTGCCTCTTCTATTTCCTTGAAGAATGAGGTTGAAATTTTGATAGGTATCGCGTTGAATTTGTAGATAGCCTTGGGAAGTATTGCCATTTTCACGATGTTAATCTTTCCAATCTAGGAGCATGGGAGGTTTTGCCATTTTCTAAGTTCTTTTTTGATTTCCTTTTTCAAGATTTTAAAGTTTTCATCATAGAGGTCCTTCAATTCTTTGGTTCAGTTAATTCCTAAGTATTTTATTTTTTGTCGGGCTATTACAAATGGAGTTGCTTTCCTAATTTCAACCACACTTTTCTCATTGTTGGCATACAGAAAAGCCATTGATTTTGTGGGGTTAATTTTATACCCTGCTACTTTGCCGAAGTTTTGAATCAGCTTGAGTAATTTGGGAGTGGTGTCTATGGGATTCTTTAAACACAAGGTCATGTCATCTGCAAAGAGGGAGAGTTTTATTTCTTCTTTCCCTATTTGGATCCCCTTTATGTCTGCATCTTGTCTTATTGCTGTAGCTAGGCATTCTAATACTAAATTGAAGAGAAGTAGAGAGAGTGGATATCCTTGTCTTGTTCCTGAGTTAAGAGGAAATGTCTTTAGTTTTTCAACATTAAGTATAATGCTGGCTGTAGGTTTATCATACACAGCCTTTATTGTATTGAGGAATGTTCCCTGGATTCCTAATTTTTCCAGAACCTTCATCATAAAGGGCGGGCAACATCTAAATTCTGATTGATGCATGTTGATGAGGTTGGACAGGTGCTTTAACCCAACAGGCTGAAAGGAACCTAATATAGGCACTGTCCATGTATGTAAAAGGAAAGGTAACTAACTGGTACTCTCAGGTGTAAGATGATGTATTTCATTCATTCCAGAGTGTTGGGGAATTTTAAGCCAAAATTCAGAACTAACATACTGTATACCTAATCCTTCCCATATGATATGTACAGAAGTATTTAATTCACAAAAAACACTACTTGTTCAATTAAAACTGCAAAGAAACAGGTAAAATGTGTGGGCCTATTTCTGCTCAGCTATAGGGTTTAGAACCACTGCATACCCTGCATTGTCCTTTAAAGTAGATTGTTCCAGTCAAGTAGGAGTTTTCAGAGAAAGGGGAGATGGGTCCTCATTCACACAATACCTAATGCAGGTGGGTGTTTGAGAATTTTCTTAAAGTAGGGACTGTTCACTTAGTTCTTTTGAAGTTCCTGGCTCTTGTTTTCCATTCTGTGTGGGTGTAATTTTTATTTGAGAGGGCATTCCTGTCAGGAAGTTGTGTAGCCTGTTATGAAACAGAGTCTGTTCCTTGAGAAAAGAAGTGATCCTCTTCTTTCAGTTTGAAGCAAAGATAGCACATGCATGTTTCCAAATACCTGTTTCTAAGTTGTCTTCACCAGATCCCTAATCCTTCCTGCCTCAGCAGCACTGCCATCCTCTGCTTTGTGCTTTCAGTTCAGGTGGGGAGGCTGCTGGCACCTGTCTTAGGTGGGAAGTGAAGAGAGGGCAGTGTAGGTCACAGATTCACTCATTGAGATGGGATGGGGGTCAATCCATTTTTTCCACCTGCATGTTATAATTGTATGACATAGTTTGTTCCATCAGAATATCCTGCTTTTGTCTCTGGAAGGATTTTCTTCGCAATGTGCAAGGCGGTGTGTTTTACACTGGCATGTATGAGACATGGCTTAGCATCATGGATGAAGACGAAGAGGAGAAAATCATTCTGGCCCAGAGGTAGGATGCAGGAAATGAGTCTTTTTTGGGTAGCACTGAAAAATCGAAATTTTACACTCTAAGGGAAAAGAAGCCTCATGGAGTATATAGTTTGAGGTGCTGAAATAATTCTGAGTGTGGTAAAATTTTCATTTGGTCACATGCATGCAAGACTTCACAGAAACAGGCCATCATACTCTGTGTATGAATGAGTTTTTTCCTATGGTATTGTTTCCATGGCTTCTTTCCCATGTACACAGAAGAAAATTCAACACTGATGGAGAGCAGATTATACTGACGGACCCATGTAGGGAGGGCAAGATCTCAGCTTGGTCAAATACTTACATAAACATCAAAGTCTATATCCCTTCAATGAAATTTTTTATATTCATTCTTTCTTGGAATGAGCCTCTCATAATAGTGTGTACTTTGGGATGTGATCACTAAACCTGACTTTATAATTGCCATCAGAAATAATTTAGCTGTTTATTTTTTCAGGAAGAATTTTGTTGAGTACAATTTGAACCAATAGAATGTTTATTTAAAAGGGTATGCAGTGGTTCTAAACCCTATAGCTGAGCAGAAATAGGCCCACACATTTTACCTGTTTCTTTGCAGTTTTAATTGAACAAGTAGTGTTTTTTGTGAATTAAATACTTCTGTACATATCATATGGGAAGGATTAGGTATACAGTATGTTAGTTCTGAATTTTGGCTTAAAATTCCCCAACACTCTGGAATGAATGAAATACATCATCTTACACGTGGGAATACCAGTTAGTTACCTTTCCTTTTCTTTCTATTGATCTAAATACATCTGTTCCAAGATAATGTGTAGTGTAGTCATCTCAAGTACAGATTTTATGCAGTAGGTTAAAGTATATCCTTCGCTCTTTATACTTTCAATTAGTTCAGTGCATCATATAGAAAACGCACTTTGTGTATTTAGAATCTGCCACAGGTAATTTTTTATCTGAAAGTGTGTTTTTCTGAGTTCAGTCTTTTAGAAATGCTGCCCAGAGTCAACCAACTGCTGCTGAAACATCTGTTTGGAATGTTAAGCCAAATCCACCAGAATTCCTTCCTAAACCTGATGACCTCCTACAACCTAGCTGTGTCCACAGCCCCCAGCTTGATGTTTCCGCCCCCTGATGCCAAGGCAGGATTTAATATGCAACTCATGAGAAAGGTAATGGCCTCTCCTAACTTCATCCTGACAAGCAGAATGGCTGGTTGGATATTGAAAGACAAGCCTGACAGAACAGGACTTAAGGACCCAATGGACTGCAGACCTCAGGAAAAGAGGTGTTCACCCTATCTCTGGTGAGGTTTACAAACATGTGCAGCAAGGAGAAAGCAGCAGTGTGGTCCTTTCTCTTTCCCTTCAGTATAGAGGAGTCTAGGCTGACCAAACCCTAGGGAAGAAAGGAGAATGACAATGGAGACAATGAGTCCAACCACCAAAGTTCAGCTCTCTTCTTGCTATGTGGATCTGTGATCTTGGGATGGTTTTCAAGCTAGTGTCTTCCTCTGTATAGTGGAGGTGGAGATCCTGCCCAGGGCTCTGTTCATGTCCAGACACTTCCCCTTAAGAAGGGGATTAAACCATGAAGGCTAGAATCTCTGTCCTATACATAGGCTCCCTCTGTCAGTTGTTTTTATTCAGAGATAGATTGGTCCATGTTGATAAGTCATCAGATTCTCGTTAGTAAAGAGTATCATCTAATAACTTGTACTGAAATATAATCCATAGAGTGAGACAGAGAGATGAGATGAAGAAACTACAATCCTGCAATATTATCTGAGGTCAGCTCCTTATGATTACCTCCCACTAATGAAAGGTCTTCAACTTTTCCTCCCAAATGAACGATTCTTCAGGGTTTTTGAGAGATGCCTAATATATAAACTATACACAGTATTCCTCATTCACTAGGCAAAGAAGAAACTAGTGAAATATTCTAAAATATCTCCACAGAAATAGAGGGTATATGAGACCAGGGGAGTTTGCCAGGCTCACCCTGCCACAGGGTTGAGGCCCAGCAGTGTGGAGCAGGGATTGCAGCTGCATAACAGAGAGCTCCTCTGCAGGGCTCTTCCTTCCCCACAGCTCCACACACAAGCTGGCCTGAGTTTAAGGCAGGGCACTTTGGAAGTGAATTATGTCAGTTCATTGTATTCAATGATTTTCTTTTCAATATTAGTATATACAACAGTAGGGAAAATATACTATTTAGAGATATAACAATGATGCTATAAGGAGGACATAATTATGGATATTACAAAAATTTGGCAGTTAAGCAAAGTGACTCACTATGCCTCTAGTCCATTCATTGTGTTTCAAGCTCTGGTCTATAACCACCATCCATAGGTTGTAAATTGTGTCTTTGACAAAAGTGGTTTATACATCAGTTCTCATTAAAATTCTGAGTTTCTCCCCACATTCCTCAAGCCTCTGTGCGTGTGCTCCGAGATTCACATATCGGAGGATTCATAACTGTTGGAAGACAAGAGAAGTGTACATGTCTCCTTTTGTGTTACAGGTTGCCCTGGTGCAGTTTTTGATTGAAAATGCTCCCAAAATATTTGCCAAAGACTTCACTCCCGTCTCTTAGGAGAGTTCAGGTATTGTGGAAATGTGAGGTGTCATCTGGAAGCAGGAGCAATTTAAATGAACAGTTGAACTGCCCTTGGGGAGGAGCAGCAGGGAGGCTGCCCAGGCTTGGGAGATGCTTTAGGCCATGGCCAATGCAGAAGATTCTGTCCTGAGGGGAATGGTGCAGGCCAGGGCCCCACCTCTTTCTCTTCCCAAGGCTGATCACAGCTCATTACCCTGTAAGGAGACCAAAGCCATGACAAGAGGTGTCTGTTTTCAAAAGGCAATCTAATTGTGCAATCTCACATTTAGTTTCTTTCAGCTCTCAAATCAAGCAGCATCATGTGAGAATCTGAAGATTCCTGTCAGATAATTTGTGAAAAAATAATTTTACCAATTAGATAAATTTAATAGAGGTTTCTTAGAAAATCCAGGTCTGATTTGTTAATGGTAGCTAATTATAGCTTCTTCCCCAGGATTCATCTCAGAAATTGAGCTTAGATACAGAACCTCAGTACTTCTATCACGTATTTCTATTTTTCACTTTCATGTTCTTGAAGTGTTTCTCTCATTGCTTTGGGAAAGTCTGTAGAGTAGTTGTATTTGTCAGGATTTGAGAGAAGAATTGGAGACCATTCATAGCAAGATTTCTTGTTTTGTTCTTGTTTCTTTTAGACTGACAATGAAGCTATGATTGTGTGAGCACCACTGAAGACAAGCTCACCTTCTTTTGCCTCCCACTTCCTCTTCCCATCTCTCCAAATGTAAAGATCTACCTATCCCCATAGTATGCTTAGTTTTTCACTTTTATGCTAATTGTTGATATAATAAAATGAAAACAGAATTCTGTGTGTTGGCCAGTCATGTTATTGGTTCATCTGCATATTGGGTTGGGGATGGTGGCTCAGCTGGGCAGCTGTTCTGGTTCAACCAGTGACGTGTGTTGCTATATCTGCTGCCCCTAGAACGGGGCTGACACAGGCATTTATACTTTGTGCTGGCTCTGGTTGGTTTCCACATGTTCTACAAGGAGCTGAGACTTCATGTGGAAGACAGATGTTTCCTAGAATCAAAGTGGGCAAAAGATTATTCAAGCTTCTGTTCTGTTGCTGTCACTCTGGCCACACTGAAGGGTCCCACATCCAAGTCAGGAGTCAATGTAGGTAAAGACTGGGGAGGGGCATCCAAGACAAACTCTAATGTCAAAAGGCAGGATGGTGTTGGTTATTATGCTGGGTTGTTCAGGTAGGTGAAAAGTCCTGAAAATACATATGCAAGCAGCATCACTACTACATATACTATATTTCTCTCCATCAGTCTTGAGTTCTCCATTCTTCAGGACAGCTTTCCCAAAGTTGCATTTCCTATTAGGGCTGAAGGAGATCAGAGCAGAGTAGAAGCTATCTGTGGAATAGGGCAGATATTTTTCCCTAAATGAATCCTAGTCCCCACCATGTTATCTCTTAAAGAGGGTAGACAATGTGGCCAAGAATAGATGCCCTAGCAGATATGGTTAGAAAAAGCACTTGTAGCTACTTATTCTTTAAAAATATTCATTTTCCTGAGTAAATTTGATCCAATCACAACATGAAGTGTTAGGTTAAATATTAGTGGTAAAAACTGAAAAGACGCCTAACAATGGGGCTCATGCCTATAATCACAGTTATTGGAGAGGCTGAGATCTGAGGATTGGCCTTCCAAGCCAGTCCTGGGAGTTAAGTCCATGATACCTCCATTGCCTATTAAGGGCAGTCACCAGTGCTACACCATGAGCCGAAGCTCAATATGCATGTGTTCGCACAGACACACACACACACAGACACATAGACCCAGACACACACACACACACACACACAGACACACACACACACACACCCAGAATGACATAAAGCTATGAGACATGCTGCCGCCTTCTAGATCAGTATAAAAAGGAAGCAAGAAGTCATCACAGACTAAAAACACCCAAAGGTCTGAAATTTAAGCAAAGTTTACATCACAACAATGGTCTGTAAATTATCCCCATCAATGTGTTAATGCACATCACAAGGAGGAACACAGGATCTGAGTGACATATATCCTTGGTAGAGCCTCACACACCCACTGTTTAGGATGAGTCAGGAAACAGATCATCTCACGGACACAAGTGCGCACAGACTTGGTCCAGAAGGTCATCTCTTCTCCCCCTGCTCCACATTCTCACCAGTGTCTGTGCTCAACACAGACATGTTCCTGTTAACAAGGAAAGTCTGACTTCCACTGATTAAAAATACAGAATCAAGTTAGAACTGTACTTTTGAAAATAAACAAGACAATATTCATTATCTCCTAGCATCAGTTTTGACTTCCATACTACAGTAACTCTCCTGTTTTGGTAGACTTATTTCACATGATTTGATGAAACATGATTGAAGAAGCAAAAGAAATTTCAGAAACAAAAGTTTCGTATTTCTATACCTGTATCAGGCAGCTCATTTACTGCACAGCAGTTGAATCTTTATTTACACCTTTTCCTGGACTCAATTTTGTGAAAACCTGCCTCCATTAAAGTAAAAATAAGGGAATTATAAACATACTTTCAAAAATTACAAAGCAAATACTTTAGTTTATTGTATTCCATACATGTATCATCTTGTATCTTATTACAACTTTCCCTATTCAAATAATGAAATGCTTTAGAGTGTTTTGGGGACATTCCAAAAGGCATGAAAATAAATAATTCATCGAGAAACATTTCCGGAATAAACATTATGGGTTTTAAATTACGGGTCATTGTGCTAGTTTTGGTAGAAGTTCAGTAATGATCCTGGTCATAGCACAAATATGTCTCTATTTTACTGATTTGCTCATCTTTTGAAAATATTCTTTGGATTCCCGTGTGTGTGTGTGTGTGTGTGTGTGTGTGTGTGTGTGTGTGTGTGTGTGTGTGAGTGAGAGAGAAAGAGAGAGAGAGAGAGAGAGAGAGAGAGAGAGAGAGAGAGAGAGAGAGAGAGAGAGAGAGAGAGACTGTGTGTGCTAGTAGGTTCATGTCCTTGGGCTTGAACTCAGGTACTATTGCTGTCTCTGAGCTTTATCACTGAAGGACAGCAGTCTACCACTTAAGCCACAGCTCCACTTTCAGATTTTTTGGTAGCTAACTGGAGATAAGAGTCTCCAAGTCTTCCACATCCAGGCTGGCTTCTTACCCTGATTCTCAGATGTCAAAATGCTCAGTAGCTAGAAATCTAGGCTTAAGCCACCTTGGCTCAGTAGAGTTCTGGATTTCTTTACATCCCTTTCAGGAGGATCTACAATGCATCCTACCAGTGTATCTGACTCATGTTCTTTCTTTGCTGATGTACATATTTGATTTATAGTTAGGTGAGACACAGTTCACCACTCTCTGGAAAACAAGTATTTTCCTGTGACCTTCCCCAATGATAACATTTTGTTAATATAATGGAGTTACTACTGCTGTAAGGGAAGTTAGATGCCCAATTGGTATTATTTGGTCAGGGCAGGCTGTCAGATTTATGGAAATGTCCCTGTGAACTCCATTGCTTTATACAATAAACATGTAGTAATTACAATGTGGAAGTGGATAGAGACTCTGCAGGTGACAGTCCACATGCTCCCTCAAATTTAGCTTTGTTGTGAGAGGTTTTAAATGAAGTCTGGAGGGGCTGATGAATTTGAATTTCTGTCTTCTACTTACCACTCTGGGAAAGTTGCCCCTCTTATACCTTCTTTTAATTCCTCCAATCAAGCAAGGATTTTCTTTGTTTTGAGGCATGGTGACTGGATCCATGGCCTGGCTAGACAGGTGTTCTACACTATGCACCTGACAAGAAGCACATGCTTGCCAGGATTCTGGGAGCCTTAAAGGCCTGGGGAGTGTGGATGAGAGGTTTCCACCCCTGCTGTGTGAAGATCCAAAGAGCAGTTCATTTGTAATAATCCAAAATGGAAGCAACACAGAATCCTCCGAGGGCACAAGGTCAAACAGCCTGTCCTGTGTCATTGAAGAAAATTATCTGAGAGCATGAAAGTAGTGAAAGGATCTCACCAAAAGTGTGGATGAAAAGGGTTCTGAATAATAGGGGAATGTATTAAAAAGTGTGTAGTCTATGAATGAATGGGAAACCAAAATGAAACTCTTGCCAATTAGTTTTAAGCTAATTGAAAAGAGGAACAAGTGGGTGTCAGTATCTCTCCTAGAATTCCAGTCACTCAGGAGGCTGAAGCCTAAGTGAGTCTAAGAGTTTTTGCTTGAAGCAAGTGCTCAACGCCTTGAGCTACAGCTACACTTTGGGGTTTTTTTTGTGTTTACCTATTTTCAGGAGTACGTCTAGAACTTTGAGGCTGGGGGATATCACTCAGATAATTTTGCTGCAGGTGAGGACTTTACCAGTTGATTTACAGCACCATTTCCAGGTTTTGATGCAACTAATTGGAGATAAGAGTCATAGACTTTTGTTCTCAGGATGGCTTCAAACCAGGATTGGAAGATCTCAGCCCCTTGATTAGCTAGGATTACAGGCATGAGCCACCACTGGCACCTGGCAACTGGCTTTCTTGGTAGTTAACTGGAGATAAGAGTCTCAAAAGATTCCTCACCTCAGTATGCTCAGACCTCAGTGTGCTGAGTAGCTCAAATTAACATTATAGGCTACAACCACCTGCATTCAGCTGACTTGTGGATTTTTCCCTTCCTTTCAAGACCATCTACATTGCATACTGGGGTGGTTTCTGGCATGTTTCCTCTCTATTCCAATGTAGATAGTTGATCCTCTTTGTTAAGACACTTATTTTCTGTGATATTATCCCCCAATTCAGCAGTTCTCTTTAGCACACTTTCAGTGAACCTCAGTCAATTGTCTGAACACATTAAAGGAGAATTCCAGAAACAAACAATGCATAGTTGGTAAATTGCACAGAATCTGAGCAGAGTGCTGAACCTCACTGTCTCTGCAGTGCCGTGTGGACCAGAATGTGAATCGTACCTCATCCAGGGCACCTCATCCAGCCACCAGGCCTTTAGTCCCTTAGAAGCCCTCCTGTCAGCAGGTCACAAGCTGTGTGGCAGTTCCTGGAAGACCTGTGTGTTCCCGAAGTGGTTCACCTGAGAAAGTGGGTTGGCACTATAGCACTGGATTCCCAGCCCACCACTCAGAAAGGACAAAGAGGGGCCAGAAAACATTTATTTATGTGGAATGTGAGATCAAGTGACACATAATGAGACTAATCTCCATCACACTCTTTCTTTATAATACAATGTGATGTGTGCTCTAATCTAATCTTTTTTTTTTTTGTCAGTCGAGGGGCCTGAACTCTGGGCCTGGGCACTGTCCGTCAGCTTTTCAGCTCAAGGCTAGAGCCCTACCAATAGAATCACAGTGCCAATTCTGGCTTTTTCTGCAAATGTGGTTCTGAGGAATGGAGCCCAGGACTGCATGCATGCAAGGCAAGCACTCAACCACTGAGTCACCTTGCCAGCCCCTCTAATCTATTCTTAATGTCCTAGTGCTCTTAATGCATACTAAGCTTTAGTAAACATATGCAGAGGAATGACCATGCTAAATATATGCATATGCACTATAGTTGTGGGTAGATTTCTGTAGTATATATAATACAGTGTACAATATTATATATTCTATTCTATTCCATGTGATCTCAGCACCAGTCCTTGGCTCACAAGCATATTTGCCCCACCAGTATTTATGCTGCTATTTAAATGTCACCCTGTAAATATCATCCCTAAGGGAAACTCTGTGTTCATTTATCGTCAAGGTAATGCCTGGATAAGATCTGTTTAAAATATTTTTTTAATTTAATTTAATTTTATTTGTGAACATACTGTACAGAGGGGTTATAATTACATGGGCAGGATAATGCGTACATTTCTTACCAAGCATTGCAGCCTCCTCCTTTGGTTTACCCTTCACATCCCTTCCCAGCCTCCCTCCTTCCCCCCAATCCCAATCCTTCTCCTTCCCCCTCTCCGCCCCCCACCGACGTTGTAAAGCTCGTTTTGGACATGACAACCTGTACTTCTCATTGTTGCAACAGGTCCACCTGTATCCTTAAACAACTGGTTTTTCCCCATCTCCTCCACAAGTTATACTGACATCAAATATAGTGAAAGCAGGGGTTATACTCTGAGGGAGGGACATACAAAGCAACAAAGAGATAATCTTATTAATGCATTAAAAACACATGCATGAAAGAAAAAAACATTAAAATACATATCTAAGGGTTCATTTTCCTGACATCACATTATCTGACGTTTTCCGCTTGACTCATACATATACTAGATACTGCAAATAAGGGAAACCATGGGACCTATGTTTCTTTGGGCCTTGCTTCATATAATTTTTTCCATTTCCTAACAAATGGGGCAATGTCATTCTTTCTGATGGAGGCATAGAATTCCATTTTGTATATATCACGTTTTCTTGATCCATTCATCTACTGAGGGGCATCTGGATTGGTTCCATATCTTAGCTATGGTAAATAATGCTGCAATAAACATTGTTGTGCTGGTAGTTTTAGTGTGGTCTTTAGTGTGGTCTTTAGTGTGGTCTTTAGTGTGCCCAAGAATAAGCTAACCAACAAGGAAAGAAAAACAGTCATGGCCGAGGCTTGTGTTTTAAAGACAAAAGCTAGAAAGACAATTACTAAGCATCCCCAAGGGCAACCAGCCCTTGAGAAGCTCTTGTGTTCTTTAACAATTGCAGATGGCGATACTCCAGCTGTTGGCTGTCTTGACTCCCAATGCTGGGAATGGCCCTATGGAATCTGCATCAACCTCAACAGGTGACCTGGGCAGTGATCAACGCTGGCAATGCAGAAATCATCAATAGCACCACAAGAGAAGCTGTCCCTCCGACCTGGTGGCCTGACCTTCATTTTGATCACCACTCTATGGACTGTTTAATATTTTTTGGAGTTAATTATTTTAATGTTACCTGCTTTAATTGTTCTTTTACTAATTGCTTGTGTAACGGTATTGAATCCATACTTATTGTTAAACAACCACCTTTTGTTATGCTTCCAGTTCAGATCTTGTCCAACCCCACAGGCAAATAGCTGGATTAGAACAATCCCCACCTCTGGACTCTGAAGTGGCAAAGACTGCTATCCCATCCTTCTCTAAGGTTAAAGGACTACTAGTGACATTTCCTGGTCTGGTAATGCTTCTGCTGATGTTTTTTTCTGTGCCTTCCTTGCATTATACCTGCACTGCAAAACTCTTATGAGCCTAGCCAGCCAGTTATCAGGCTCCAAATGAATGAATTTCCCCCCCCCCCCAGAGGAATCGCAGCCAGAGACGGGTAAGAGGGGGTGTCAGCCTGATCAACCTAAGACAGGGCCTTCAGCTTCGCTCTGAAGAAGTTCCCAATGACAGGTAAGGCAGACAAGGGGATCCACCCAACCTAAGACAGTGGGTTCGCTTCTTTAAACAAAGAAGGGGGAGATGAAGTTGGGAGCCATTGGGAGCTGACAGTAAAGCTCAAAGGTCATCTTGACCCCTGTGCTAGCTTAAAGGCACATACAAGGAACTGGCCTACTTAAAAGACACTGGGTGCCCAGGAATCAATTGAACTGCTTCAGACATTTCTAACTGTGGTGGGACTGATGTTTATTACTGTGCTAGGTGGGGATGTGAGGTAACGGGACGGGCTCTTGGATCATGCACAAGGGCCCTCCCTATCCTTGTCTGGCTAATCTCGACCCCCAGACTTGCCTGGAACCCCCTGTGTAGCCAATGCTATCCTTACCAATGTAATCCTATTAAAACAACTTTTACAGAGGAGGGAAAAGGATAACTAACTGGGAGGTGGGTCTGACATTAAAACAAAAAAAAGGGGGAATCTGTGGAGCACATGGGCAGCAAAGATGGCGCTGGGAGGGGGTTGAGTGGGCAGAGCCCAATTTACTGTAGAGCACATGGGCAGCAAAGATGGCACTGGGAGAGAGTAGAGTGGGCAGAGCCCAGTTTATAGAGCACATGGGCAGCCAAGATAGCGCTGGGAGAGAGTAGAGTGGGCAGAGCCCAATTGATCTTCCAATCAGTGCCTAACCAGCCCGTGAAGGCTCAGGTGCATGATAGGGTGTGACCTTGACAGTGATTGGTTCCACTTCCTCCTTGCCATGCCACCTGCCCTGTTTGGCTTTCAAAAGGGCTGCTCTCGGTTAATAAATGAGTTTTCTACCTGCTGGATTTGGCTCCCCGCTGTGTCTGATTATCTCCCAGGCTGAGGGAGGCTGGGGAACTGGCAAGCCCACAGATACCTTTCCTCAGACCCGTTCTGTCTTTTCTGGGATGGGCAAACACCCAACAGAGTTGTACTTTCAGAACCAGCAAACAGACACACACACACACACACACACACACACACACACACACACATACCACACATGTAAATATACCAATTGGCTTTCAATGATGAGGTTAAATTTCTATTTTATATTTACCAGAATATATTTCTATGTCTCTCATCTACTTATATCTCTCATCTACATTTCTTTATTTGTATATTCATTTTATTACAAAAAATACTTGTCTGACTTTGAGGACATTGAACTGGGCAGTATAGTTTAAATTACCCAAGTCTTATAAAGACATAGTTTTCCAGGATCCAGTGGCTCATGTCTTTAATCCTACCTACTCAGGAAGCTGAGATCTGAGGATCATGGTTCAAAGCCATCCCCAGCAGGAAAATCCATGAGACTCTTATCTCTAATATAATACACAAAAAGCCAAACACATCACCATGGCTCAAGTAGTAGAGCACTAGCTTTGATAAAAGAAGCTCAGGGACTGAACCCAGGCCCAGATTTTAAAAGCTAGGATTGTCAAAAGAAAAAAAGAAAGAAACAGAATCTCTCTTTTTCTCTCACTGTCTCTGTCTGTCTCTCTCTGTCTCTGTGTCTCTGGTCCCTGTGTCTGTCTCCTTCTCTTCCCTCTCTCGATCTCTGGTTTCTTGTACCTATCTCCCCACAGATCTCCGGAGAAAGAACTCAGAAATACGTTCACAGTTGCAGGCAGGGTTCTCACATACCTATCTTTACATCACTACCCATGGATTGAGGAATATTCAGAACCAGAAGCAAATCAATTCCAGGATCCTCCTCCAGCCAATTGGCCAATACCTAGTCACAATGGGACCATGCAGAGCAAATGCATGCCTCACCTTGTGTATTTAGAAAACTATATTGCCAGGCTTCACTCTGAAACCCATCTTCCTGCCTCATTCAATACAACTAGAACTCTCTATTCTTTCTTTGACCTCCCAGCAGCAGATGCATACGTTGCTTGGGTATTTTTGAAAATCCTTGCTTCTTTTTCTCCAAAACTCTACTGCCCTCATTTATAAATTTGATTTAAATTCACGAGACTAAATTTCCTGTACCATATACACAGATCAATTTAGAAGAATGAAGCCCTGTCATTTCTGGTAAAGTGCACTGCAGTGTGTAAAGTGAAATGCACCACACACGAAATAACAATCATCACACATTCTCTCATAGGTAGATGCTAGAGTTTATTTGAAAATGTATCTTAAATGTTAAAGATATAATGGAAAGTGGGTGTCTAAAAAGGAAGGTGATATTTGGTCTGTGGGAGGTTGTATGTAGGTATGAAAATATCCCAGTTATTTCCAATCATTTGTCCAATAAATCTACTATTTAAAAGATGTAAAAACTGAGATGTCTCTGGAGATCACAGACTGCATTGTACCTTAGTGTTTTGGTTTTGGTTTTGACAGCTTTACTGAAATCTTAAGAAACTGAGAGATTTGAATGTCTGGCTTCTACTCACTTCTTCAGGAATTTCACAGCTCTGGTGCTTCTTTTTGATGTCTCCAATCCAGCAAGGTTGTTTTGTTTGCATATTTGCTTTTCTTGAGACATAGTAACTCTATCCATGACTCTGCACAGGACAGAGCTTCTCCAATATCTACACCCTACAGGAAGCATAGGTCCCAGGATTGTGAGCGCCTGGTGAGTGGGAATGAGGGCTTTGCATCTGGCTGGATGAAGATGGTTTGAGTAGCTTTATTTGCAGGAACCAAAGTGGAGGCAACACAAAAGTCCTAGGATGGGCAAAAGTTCAAACTAACTATTGTGTGTTCTTGAAGAAAAATATACATATGAATGAAGGTTGCATGAGGAAAACTACTCAAATGTGGAGAAGAAGTTTTAGAATAAAAAGCATGTGACCAAAGTACATTATACAAGTGCATCAAAACCTCAAAGTGAGACCATTTTCAGAATTGAAAAAGCTAATTTAAAAATTAGTTGTGGCAGTGTCTCTCTGAGTTACATAAGCTTAAGTAGTCAAGGGAGCCTGATTTGAGGATCATGATGTGAAGTGGGCTGGGCAAGGAAATCCAAGAGGCTCTGATCTACAAAAAGTAGCCTCCCCCCCAAAAAAAGAGCTTGTAGTGGAGCTGTGGATCAAGTGGTGAGAGTGCTACCCTTGAGCAAAAGAAGGTCATGAAAGTTACTGTGGCCATGAGTTCAAGTCAAAGGAGTTGTAAAAATGAAATAGAGAAATAACCCAGCAGGAAAGAAGCAAAGAGAAACACACAGAGTATAATAGAGGAGTGACAAGGGAAAAAACACAGAAAGAAAGTAAAAAGACAGACAGAAAGATATACTGTACAAAAGTAAGCAAAAGAAAGGAAAGAAGGCAGGAAGGAAGGAAGGAAGAAAAATGTATTAAATGATATTACTAAATTGCTTCAAAGAAATGAACTGATAAATGCCTTCAATAATAAGTATGAATATGCCCTTAAGAAAATGAAAGAAAAATGTAAAAATGAATTCTCTTGTATGGTCCAGATCATACAACAGTTTACAAAAGATAAGACTATAGAGCATAGATCCGAAGACCATGGACTAGGGGTTGTAATAGTGGGAGGTGTGGAGAGGTGGTGGGTGTGTCTGTGAAGGGGAAATAACCAGTGGGTGTCCAGTGGAATCACCCTGGCATCTGCTGTGTCTGCATGGAGGATCTGATGCTTTGGTCTGGGTTTGGTTTCACCTAAGAGGATTCCTCATAAAAGCTTGGTCCCAGATTCAGTGGGGAGAGATGTTGGAGTCTTTAGGAAGAGGAACATGTGGAAAGATCATCCAATGACAAGCAAGCTGCTCTCTGAATGAGAGAAATCTCTGGAGGTCTGGTTAGTTCTCCGGAGAGGATTGCATGACAACAGCAACACCTGTTCTGTCCTCTCTGCCCAGCACAGGCTGGCTCAGCACAGGCTCTCTCCACAGTGCTCTTGGTCTCTGAGATATGAGCCAGTCCAGTTCCCTGACCACAGGCCTAGTATCAGAATACCATGATTTGGGACATTCTTCCTTCATGATTTTGAATTAAACATCTATTCTGTGTTAAAAATCCAGGCCCAGGCATACTTAGAGCACTGAAATTTCAATGAATATTCTGAGCTAGGATGCAGGGCTATATTAAAGGGAAACACAAAATTATATGTAGTATGTGTATTAGTTCTAACAATTGTAAACATGTATAGGATTAGATTAGGAAGTAGAAAGAGCTGATAAGAAAGGAAGAGGATATGTCAGCCTGGAATTATCAATTAAACTTCTTTTCTTTTTCTTTGTTAAATATCCAGCCCTTAGGCCTATTTAGAGCACTGAGATTTCAGTGAATATTCTAGGTTATGATTCAGGGCTATATTAAAGAAAATGCAAAAATATATATAGTAGGTGTATTTGTTCTGATAATCACAAATATATATGTGTGTGTGTTGATATTAAGTTGAAAAGAGCCAATGAGGAAATACAAGGATAAGTTAGGCTGGCAGTTATGGCATGAGCCTTAGAACCATGACAATCCAGAGAGAGGACCTACCAGCGCCCAGATTCCAGGCAGTTGACTGTGGTCTCTGTTGGAGCTGCAGTCATGTGTGCTGTCTAGAGCCATGACATGGATAAAGACAAGTGTTTATTCCAATCCCGACACTCACCATGCCCGGATTTCCTGCACAAGGTAGTCTGTGAAAGTGCTGGTTTTGAGGTTCCTGTAGAGGGCGGCCCTGGAAAGTGTTCTGTCTTCCTTCTCCTGACCTTGTGCACTGACTCTGACCTTCAGCACTGTTCATAAAAAGTGGCCCCTGCTGACACTGTTCAGAGCTTGGGGTGAAGCCAGTTGGCCTCACATTCTCAAGAGGAGATGGGAGTGAAAGGGCATGGGCGATAGTATGGAGGAGACTCTGCCCACACCTCAGCCAGTGAGCAGAGGATTCCACTTGTTGATGTAGTGGCCATTACTACTGAGCCACAGCTCTACTGACAAGAGACTGAGTGCAGCCAACAAACCTAAGTACTTCCTCACATTTAGGAATTCTTAACGGTTTCACATATTTCGTGATGTTCTTTCTCAATTTTCTCTTCCTCCAATATTAGATATTGATAAGGTGGGAATAATCATCCAAGCAGGTATAGTTAGGCCACTATGTGTGTTAGTAGAAAAGCAATTAGAAATTATTTCTTTTTTTTATTGTGAAAATACTGTACAGAGGGGTTAAAATTACATGGGCAAGATGTACAAGTCGTTATGTCAAAAATGAACTTTACAACTTTGGAATTATTTCTTTGTGGATATTCATATTATGCTATAAAACACTTCTTCTCGTGTTTGCAGTGACGTTTGGACAGTTTGCTGTGGTCATCTGCTTAGCTTTGCCTTAACATTGCTCTTGGCTCACTGTTCCCTTCCCAGATTCTTCTCCTTTCCTGGGACAGTTGCATTAGCTTCCTGCCTTGTTCTTTTCTCCATTTCTTAGAAAAGAAAAGTCCAAGATCTGTTTCTATATCTGTCCTGTTTGTATCTTAAAAAGTGATAGAGCTTTTTTGTTTGCTTTAAAATCCAAAGCACAAAGTCCCCTGGGTATCAGTGACCTAGTCAGGTTGGGATTGAGAAGACCACCGGTGGCAATGTGTTCCCATCCATTTGGCATAAAACTGGGACATATGTTTACACTGACTGTGTGTGGTGTTGGTGTGCAGCAGGAAAGCCATCTTCCTGAGGAGGATGCTCAGCAGGACACACCTGTGTCCGCGGAGGACAGTGGCAGAGCCTTGATCATCCACAGCTCAGTGCAAATGAGAAGAGGCTGGAGGAGGAAGAAGCGGCACCTCTTCCTCTTCAGTGATGTGTTGCTGGTGTCTAATACCAAGTACGTATGGATTGCATGCTCTCCTGCAAAGCACGCAATGCTTTTCACTCACAAATGACATTTAAGACAACTTCGAATTTGGATTCATTTGGTTTTGCAGAACTTTTGATCCCTTGTTTATTTCCCAAGAAATCATTGCAGGTCCCATGCTGTGTTCCTGTAGAGAACATAGTCAAGACTGAAGAAAGCAACATGGCCTTGTGATCCATCAACTGCCTGTCTCAGCTCAAAGAGTTTGAGACAGGAGGCTCCAGAGTTAGAGTCTAGGCTAGACAACATACAAAGGCCCCATCTAAAAACACATATTTAACAACCAAAGAGATAATGATGTGACAGTCTTTATCTGATTTAAATATGACTAAAGTAGATATTGCGACAGTGATTACTTCAATTTAGCTGAATGACACTTCCCAACATGTAAGTATCCACCAAAGAACCCCAGGACCTCATATTCACAATTGTAATCCCAGCTACTCAGGAGTCTGAAACTTGAGGAGTGTGAGTCAAATCCAGTCTTTCATGGATGTACATACATTTACCCTCCAAAAATGCGGAAGCAGGGATTGGACTCCAGTGATAGAGTGATAGCCTTCATAAACAAAGGTCAGATATAGTAACGAGGCCTTGAGCTCAAACGCATTCACTGCTAAAAAGAAGTAATACAGTAAGAGTGATGGTGTGTAATTATTTTTGCAGATATACAAAATGTTTTAAGATAAAAGATACAATCCCACTGCATATCCTGTCTATGGCTGAATGTGTGGACATCGCAGCAAACGGTGATGGGTGTTCCAGAAAATCCTTTGTCTTGAGTTGGCCCCAGGAGAAATACAAGGTCACTTTCTGGTAAGAATGACAACTATGCTCTGTGAATATTGTAGTTATGCTATGAGAAAGCCAAGCGCATAGTTTCCAGAAACGATGGAAATTATAACTTACTGTCATCTAAAATTTATTACAAGAAACAATGTTGCAATTTGTTTGTCTTCTTGGCTGATCTGTAACTTTTGATTTTCATAATGACCTTTTATACACACACCTCCAGACACTTTTAGATTCCAATATATTCCAATGAATCAGTATGCAAGTGGTTGTGACCAGTGATTTTCAAGGGGTTTACAGAATCTTCTTGGGGGAGAGTGGAGGTTGACTGTGGAAGACCAGGTGTTATCTATACGTTATATCACAGTAATAGAATTCATTTAGCTAGTGTTAGGGAATCCTGAAAGTATGTTTCAAAAATTAATTTTGCACTCCTTGTAATTCCTTATAGAGAAAGATTTTAATTCCAAATATATATATTTATATGTATGTATATACACAGGTATCGTCATTAGCAAAGCACTTCAATTGCTCTGTAGCATACTAGCATATTGCTTCTTTGTAAGTAGAGTGTATCATATTTGGTGTGTGGGTAATCTGAAACAAGGTTTACTGTTAAACTGCAGGTTAGTTTTACTAGCACACATGCCTAGGCCTGCATGAAGACAGAGAATGTAGAGAGGTTTAAAGTTGTGGATTCACCAAGAAGGTGTAAATTGTTTCATCCATGGTGTCAAACTGCACCCCTCATTTCCAGCTGTTTTATACATGTGTTTGCACTGCATGCATGCTGTTCAACCTTCCTCATGGCCAAGACCTCATGCATTCTCAGAAGTTTGAGACACGGAAGGAAAATAGTTCCAAAATTGTCCACTTATTAATTCTCTGATCAATTTGTCTTGAAAAACGATTGAAAATGATTGGGAAGCTGGAATTGTGTGTGTTGGCTTCTGCAGGTCTTCTCCAAGGCATATTTCTCTGAAGGCTCTCAGTTCTTATTGCTTAGTGCATCTCAAGGGTACAGAAGCTGGTGAAATTAGGAAATAGAAGAGGGGTTCCTAGAAACTAATCTTTAAGTAACAATGAAAATTAGGTCATCACAAATTGTATGAGTTCTAAAGCTGTTGCACTGTCCAGCCTCCTTGGTCTTTGGCAGATGACTATTATGAGCATTCTTCAACATGGCTTCAGGAAATAGACATTATGTGTATATATGTAGGCAGGTTAGGGGCCATCAAAGATGGGCGCCTCTCTCCTGATGAAGCAGGTTACAGGACAGCATAGAATTGTTCAGTAGAGGAGCTATTAATTGAGGAATTAAAAAATATGCAGACATGGCAAAAATCTGATGGTTCATAAGGAAAAAATATTGGATTGATGTACGCCCCAATAATTCTATTCCTGGTATTCACAAATGTAAATGCACACACATACACAGTATAACATCACCCCAAAATGAAAGCAATAATATTCAAAGTGATGTGGTTTGTAACACCTAGAAAATAGTTGGAAAGTAAAAATTTAGTGTGTTTCTAAAGCCAATGTGTGACAGGTTATGATAAGTTATAAGGGGTGAATAAGAGGTCCAATGCTTGCTTTCATCCCTTCAGAGGACAGAAATATAACAATAGAAGCTGATGATACAGAGCACAGTAAGTAGCAATCTTAGCATTCATCATTAAAGACTTAGTGTGATGGGTAATAAAGAGTAAGTTTCCTAGGAAATAACACAGCACATTACAGTCCTGAAATTTCTAAAAAGAAATGAAAGCCTGCTACTTTGCAATATTTTAAATTTTTCTTCCAAAATTTATCTTGTCTAGCTGGATTAAGAATATTCTGTCTAAATGACCTATTTCTTCCATAGGGTTTAATTTGCATCACATTTTCATAGTTGAATAGTATATCAGCTCTGTCTGGTTTTATCACTGTGGACTGAAGGCATTGCTAATGTGAGACTTACCTATCATGAGGTGGCTTGCAGCACACATTAGAAAATGAGTTTCTCCAAGTTCTTTTTCAGTCCAAGTTCTTTTCCACCCAAAAGTAATTCACATCACAGTCAGATTTCCAAGACAATGCAGAGTCCATCAAACCCCAGTTATGAGTAGGTTCTTATTCCACTCACATTGATATTCCTGGGCTGCCAGTCACTTTAAGGATAGAATCATAGCATGAATGTGAAGTGTAGTATAATATTTCTCTCTTTTTAAATCACAGTTGTTCACAGCTAAAATAAAAATGTTGCTCTTTATTTCAAAGGTATTTTCCAATGTTCATACTTATTTTTTATTTGTTTTTGAATGAATACAAGTGTGCAAACAATGTCCCCAATCGATTCTCCCCATATTAAGAGAAATTATGTGTCCTGCACTCTTTACATGTAAGAAAATTTAGTTTTAAGCCCAAAGGTTTCCTGGGCTGCAGCTGATTGACATGAGTGAATATTTTCTACAATATGTAGGTGACTGGGCACCGTCACAATGGCTACTCAGGAGACTGAGACCTGAGGATAGCGATTCCAAACCAGCCCAGGCTTAAAAGGTTGTAGAGACTCTTATCTTCAAGAAACACCCAACAAATTGAAAGTGGGAATGTGGATCAAGTAATAGTGTGATTGCCTTGAGCTAAAAAGTTCAGGCCAAAGGTTCAAGCTCCACAACAGGCAATATGTGTATGAGTGTGTGTGTGTATAAATATACATATATATGTATATATGTATGTATATATATATCTATAAACATACACACACATATACATATATACACACACACATATATATATACATACGCATATACCTACACACTTACATATACATATACATTACTCTATAAACAATGTTTTTCTAGTGCTACACAGAAAGATATCGATCCTCCCCTTTCCAGAGTAATTTTTTAAAAATAATGGACCTCCTTCCCAGATGTCATTTCCTTGGAATATCAATTTCATTCTGGATCTCATGCTTTTTTCTGTCAAATAATATCCTATAATTAATACTACTAGTTAATTCCTTATGTTTTTTGCATTATTATCCAGTTTGTCAGATATAGCAACATTCAAAAACAGAAGGAACCTCAGAACAATATTCCATTGCAGACCTTTGCCAACGATTCCAGAAGGCTGGCTCTGTAAGTGTTTTTAAGAATAAACAGGGAATATCTTGCTGATCTCTTGGGCAGGATGGAGTCTGGGTAGTCCTTGTAGGAAAGCACAGAGTTGCCTCAGCCAGATCCATTTCAATGCTGAGTGTGTTTAGATATCGAATTTGCTAGGTCAGCTTGGCACTAGTGACTCACCCCTGTAATTCTAGCTACTCAGGATGCTAGATCTGAAGACTGTGGTTCAAAGCCAGCCCAGGCTAGAAAGTGTACAAAACTCAGAACTCCAATAATCTACCCACAGAAAGCCAGAAGTGGTTCTGTGGCGTAAGTGGAGAGTGATTGCCTTGCGCCAATAAATTCTAGACAGAGCCTAGACCCAGCGTTCCAGCACTAGTGTTACCAAAAAATGAAAAAGAAGATTGAATTTTGTAGGTCTCCTTTGCTCTTTCATTTCACCCAGCTCACTGCTCCCTTTCTAGGCCCTCTCTTCCTCTCCTCCAACAGTAGACTGAGCTTCTGCCTTGTTCCTTTGCCCATCTCTTAACGTGGCAAAGGTCTAGGGCTCTGTTTCTATAGCGGCCCTGCAACCATTTTCAAAATGAGCTACATTTCTGCTTGCTTTTGAACCACAAAGTGCCTTGCATGTTAGTTACCAAGTGTCAGTCGAGGAAATATTGCATTGTACACCACTACAGTTGGGCAAAGAGCTCTATCCCATGCTTGAGCACTGACTGTGCTGTGGTGTTGCTGTGTAGCAGGAGAGCCATCATCCTGAGAAGAAGTCTCAGCAGGATAGACCTGTGTCCCTGGAGAAGCCCTGCAGAACAATGCTCATCCACAGCCTGGTGCAGAGGCAAAAAGGATGCAAGAGGAAGAAGCAGCACCTCTTCCTCTTCACTGACTTATTACTTGTGTCTAATGCCAAGTACGTATGGACTGCTCACTGTCCTGCTCAGCACAAAAGACTTTACACTAGCAAATGGCATTTAGATAGTCTTAGCATTTATACCTCATGTGCTTTGTGAATTGTGCATTCAAAGGATCAGATTCCTTGTTTATTTCTCCTGTGTTCATGAAGGTCCTATGTTGTGTAATTGTTGAGAATGCAGTCACCACCTGGCATGCTCTCCATCCTGTAGTCCCAGCACATAGACTTGGATGGGGAAACCAGAGGTAGGGTCAGGCTACACTATATATAAAGGCCATGACACAAAC